>NC_140215.1:39546531-40184031 GCF_951802725.1 Rutilus rutilus | reverse complement strand
CCCAAATAAAGAGCAACTTCCACATCCCGCTTGTTCGTTCAGAAACTCTGTGTGTATGCCCTATTCAAACGTCTCATTGACTAAGCCACCTGAATGAGATGGAGAATTAGTAGGGCAAGCGACTCATTCCACAGTGGCCTGTCAAAGTAATCGTTCATCCGGATTACTTTGTGTGCTGGCCTTGTTTAAATGCCGATGCTGTTGTTGTCACTGAAGCCAAAGTAATGGGGGCAGTTAAATAATGAGCAGGGGGGTTTTATCAGCCCCAGTGGCCTAATGGATAAGGCACTGGCCTCCTAAGCCAGGGATTGTGGGTTCGAGTCCCATCTGGGGTGGCTTACAGCAGAGTGGCGCAGCGGAAGCGTGCTGGGCCCATAACCCAGAGGTCGATGGATCGAAACCATCCTCTGCTAAACCTTTTTTACTTAAATACATGCTCTGCTCCTACTTGAAGAAAAGTTGCCTCAACTCTATGCTAAAACACTCTGTATTTTTCACCTGATCTAATTTATGACAGGAGCACTTCAAATGTGCCTAAACTCAAGTCCTTTTGAAAAGTTGTGGGTATGGCAGTTTTGCTATCAGGAGCAGAGTGGCGCAGCGGAAGCGTGCTGGGCCCATAACCCAGAGGTCGATGGATCGAAACCATCCTCTGCTAAGACTGCTTCACTTATAAACATGCTCTGCTCTTACTTGAAGAAAAGCTCACACATGTGCTCTTCATGTGTGCCTAAACACAAGTCCTTTTGAAAACACCTGTGAATTGGAGCTCTTCTATGGCGAGCAGAGTGGCGCAGCGGAAGCGTGCTGGGCCCATAACCCAGAGGTCGATGGATCGAAACCATCCTCTGCTAAGGCTTCTTCACTTATATACATGTTTTATCCCAAATAAAGAGCAACTTCCACATCCCGCTTGTTCGTTCAGAAACTCTGTGTATGCGCCCTATTCAAACGCCTCATTGACTAAGCCACCTGAATGAGATGGAGAATTAGTAGGGCAAGCGACTCATTCCACAGTGGCCTGTCAAAGTAGTCGTTCATCCGGATTACTTTGTGTGCTGGCCTTGTTTAAATGCCGATGCTGTTGTTGTCACTGAAGCCAAAGTAATGGGCGCAGTTAAGTAATGAGCAGGGGGGTTTTATCAGCCCCAGTGGCCTAATGGATAAGGCACTGGCCTCCTAAGCCAGGGATTGTGGGTTCGAGTCCCATCTGGGGTGGCTTACAGCAGAGTGGCGCAGCGGAAGCGTGCTGGGCCCATAACCCAGAGGTCGATGGATCGAAACCATCCTCTGCTAAGACTGCTTTACTTAGGTACATGCGCTGTTCCTACTTGGAGAAAAGTTGCCTCAGCTGTGTGCTAAAACCCTCTGTGGTTTTCACATGTTCTAATAGATGACAGAAGAGCTCTTCAAGTGTGCCTAAACGCAAGTCCTTTTGAAAACAGTAGGGTATGGCAGTTTTGTTATCAGGAGCAGAGTGGCGCAGCGGAAGCCTGCTGGGCCCATAACCCAGAGGTCGATGGATCGAAACCATCCTCTGCTATGAAGAAAAGTTGCCTCAACTCTATGCTAAAACACTCTGTATTTTTCACCTGATCTAATTTATGACAGGAGCACTTCAAATGTGCCTAAACTCAAGTCCTTTTGAAAAGTTGTGGGTATGGCAGTTTTGCTATCAGGAGCAGAGTGGCGCAGCGGAAGCGTGCTGGGCCCATAACCCAGAGGTCGATGGATCGAAACCATCCTCTGCTAAGACTGCTTCACTTATAAACATGCTCTGCTCTTACTTGAAGAGAAGCTCACACATGTGCTCTTCATGTGTGCCTAAACACAAGTCCTTTTGAAAACACCTGTGAATTGGAGCTCTTCTATGGCCTCATTGACTAAGCCACCTGAATGAGATGGAGAATTAGTAGGGCAAGCGACTCATTCCACAGTGGCCTGTCAAAGTAGTCGTTCATCCGGATTACTTTGTGTGCTGGCCTTGTTTAAATGCCGATGCTGTTGTTGTCACTGAAGCCAAAGTAATGGGGGCAGTTAAGTAATGAGCAGGGGGGTTTTATCAGCCCCAGTGGCCTAATGGATAAGGCACTGGCCTCTTAAGCCAGGGATTGTGGGTTCGAGTCCCATCTGGGGTGGCTTACAGCAGAGTGGCGCAGCGGAAGCGTGCTGGGCCGATAACCCAGAGGTCGATGGATCGAAACCATCCTCTGCTAAGACTGCTTTACTTAGGTACATGTGCTGTTCCTACTTGGAGAAAAGTTGCCTCAGCTGTGTGCTAAAACCCTCTGTGGTATTTCACATGTTCTAATAGATGACAGAAGAGCTCTTCAAGTGTGCCTAAACGCAAGTCCTTTTGAAACCAGTAGGGTATGGCAGTTTTGTTATCAGGAGCAGAGTGGCGCAGCGGAAGCGTGCTGGGCCCATAACCCAGAGGTCGATGGATCGAAACCATCCTCTGCTAAACCTTTTTTACTTAAATACATGCTCTGCTCCTACTTGAAGAAAAGTTGCCTCAACTCTATGCTAAAACACTCTGTACTCGAGTCCCATCTAGGGTGGATTACAGTAGAGTGGGTTAGGGTTAGGGTTAGGGTTAGGGTAAGGAGTGGGTTAGGGTAAGGGTAAGGGTTAGGTTAGGGTAAGGTTAGGGTTAGGGTTAGGGTAAGGGTTAGGGTAAGGGTGTATATTAGGGCTGGGGCAAAAGATTATTAATTAAACGATTAGTCGGGCACTTATTTTATCGATTAGTCGACTAATTGGAATTAATTATCCTGTCTGTCATTCGCATATCTCTCGAACCATTAGTCCGATGGATTTCAAACTCGACAGGTGTCTTGCTACGGGCATGAGTAAGTGCAGTGCCAAGTTTGACGTTGTTTGGATGAGAAATGCAAAAGATATCGGTAAATATATCGGTAAAAGAAGCACTTAGAAGGTTGTGGTTTAAAAATAAACAATCTGACATTAAGAGGGTTGTATCAGTCAAAGAAGCCCCAAAAAGGTTGTGGTTTAAAAATAAACATTCTGACATAAACACTCTGTCAGCTACAATGTTTACTTCTGAATATTATAGTATAAACGTGATAAATCCATTTTGATTAATTTGAGTGAAAAATGTGTTTTCTTTACCAAGAAAGTGGCAAGATGAAAACCACTATTTTCTGTTTCAAACTTTTACATAGCATCTTTAGGTTATAATAACATAAATTCAAATCCAGATTTTGATTTTCAAAGATTTATTATAAAAACTAATTATTTTTTCCCAAAAATGCAATCAATTCATGGCACTTTTTTTCCAAAATGCAATTAATCCATTGAATCAATATAAAAGTTATTTTTCATATTGAAACTGTTGAAAATAAACAACAAAGTAAGTTGATCCACATATGACAACCTCTGAACTTGGTCAATACTAATCTTATATAGGCTACAGGCACGTACTGGACTAAACACACATTCAATCAGCCATCGCTAAGAAATACCTCCTGAACTTTTTTGACGGCGATCAGCTGTAAAATGGCTTGGTCCTGCTCGGTTTTCGTTGACTTTGAGAACAAGAATTGAAAGTTTTTTAAAAGATCCCCTGGGGTTAACGTATCAGTGTGACAGAAGTTTGATGCTGTCATGTGAGAACAAGCAACAGTCGGCATTTTTCCTCCTCCCGCGTGCCTCATCTTCTTAATCTCCTCATGTAAATGATTAGATTTCGATGGCTTACGTGTCTTCCCTACGGCAGAAACCACCACAGGTTCATCAATGCCATCAAATGTATACATTTTTTTGTTTGTTTGTTGATCAAAAAGTACAAAGTAGATAAGGAAAACTAGGATGCCGGGTGTATTCAAAGCGCCGCCTTTACTGTTTACAATGCGTGGAATGGTGCGCTGTGATGGGTTGAGCGGATTTATCGCATTCAGAAAGGAGACTGGCGTTTGTAGCGGTTTGGAAAGAAAGGGAGAAAACATGACAGAATAACACGCCGGATATCACATTTCAAGTAAGATTAAAAATGTACTTTTCAATACCGACCCTATACAATACAGATTTTTGCGGGAACTAATTTTTTTTGAAAAATGGCGTTTATCGCATTTTGGAACCAAACTCTCCATTTTATTTACAGCCAATGATAATTAATTAATGACTAATTGGCCAATTTAATCCATTCTGCAATGTTTCGGTCTCCCACGTGTGTGTGGCGAGCTGTACCTCCGGGAACCGTGCAAAAAAATTAGAAATAAATAAATAAAGAAGTGTCGACGCAAAAATATTACATCAATGTCATCGACGCGCCGCTACAGCACTAGTGTATATGCCCTATTCTAACTCCTCATTGACTAAGCCACCTGAATGAGATGGAGAATTAGTAGCGTAAGTATTTTAGCAGCAGAGTTTTGAATGTATTGCAATCTGGAAATGGAGCTAGCAGATAGTCCAATGAAAAGGGCATTACAATAATCAAGACGTGATGTGACAAGTGTATCGATGACAGTTTCAGCATCTTTGATACTGATGAAGGCATGGAGCTGTGTGACGTAGATGAAAGAATGCTGATTTGGTGATTGAATTAACATGAGCCTGGAAAGAGAGAGAGGAGTCAAAGATTACACCTAGATTTTTAACAGTACTAGTGGGTTTGATGTGAGAGCCAGCAATTCCAGTAAAAATTATCTCAGTTTTGTTAATGTTAAGTTTTAGAAAATTTTAATGAAGCCAATCTTTTATTTCATGCATACAAGCAGAGATATTTCGTTTTTGACAGATAGGGCCGATGTACAGATGGTATATAATTGGATGTCATCAGCGTAAAAATGATAATTAAAACCATTACGGTGGAAGATCTGACCAAGAGGTATTATGTAAATTATGAATAATAATGGCCCGAGAACGGATCCCTGGGGGACACCTTGCTTCAGGGGGACAGTAGGTGAGCGGAAAATCTTGCATTGAAATGAAGAATTGTCTGTCAGAGAGATAGGAAGAGAACCAAGAAAGAGCAGCACCAGAAATACCCACAACCGAAAGGCGAGAAATTAGTAGTTCATGGGAGACAGTATCAAAGGAAATGCTGAGGGCTAGCAGCAGGAGTATAGACAGAGAACCAGAGTCACCAGACACAAGTAGATCATTTAATACCTTGACAAGTGCAGTTTAAGGACTATGAAGTGGGCGAAAACCAGATTGAAAGGGATCAAAGAGATTATTTTCGACTAGAAAAGACTGAAACTGGGAGGCAACAGTACTTTCCAGTACTTTTGCTATAAAGGATAGATTTGAAATAGGACGATAATTAGATAAAACTGAGGGATCAAAGTTGGGTTTCTTGAGAACAGGGGTAACAGCAGCAGTTTTGAGTAGCAGAGGGAATGAAGCAGAGGCAAGAGATGCATTGATGAAGTGAGAGACAGGTGCAGAGATAACTGAATGGCAGAGTTTCAGAAGAGGAGTAGGAGCAGGCAAAGGTCATAAACACCGGGTAATCAGTCCAAACAATAACAGGGTCATAAGGGCACAGGCAAAAACAGCGTAAACCAAGAAAACCGGACAGAAGATCGAAAACCAAGATCAAGAAAACCAGGAGAATGCTTGGAATTGCTTGTGACACTAAACAAGACTTCGCAAGGAATGGCAGAAAGAACCAGGGGTGCTTCTCAATTCTTATTTGTGTATCCTCGTTACCTTTCCTCTCTTCCTTTCCTCGCGTCTCAGCTCCACCCCCTGTAGGATGCGAGGGAAGGCTGCAAGGAAAGTGAGGATGGAGGAATCAAATGAAAACTTTTTTTATACATTGGAATACTTGATCACTCAAGCGTCACTTCATAGCGTCATCAGCAGCGCTCAAAGGATCTGCCCTTATGTTGTTGAAGTTTGGTTATTTAAGAAATTCATAAATAATAATAAAGCAAGATACCCTGTTGAAATATATGAGATGTGTGGTTTATATAAACTGCAAAGGTAAAGTATAAATTAAAATGATTGTGACCGATGTGAAGGGGGAGGAGAATTTATACGTGTGTCACGTTTAGTCGATAAAACACTTCCGCATAGGATACACCTGTGCATCCTCGCTCATGACTCCTCTGAAAACCTCCTCACTCCTCGATCCTCGACTCCTCGCGGTGCAATTAGAGAATTGAGATGTCCTTCAAGATGGCTGAGCTCGATCGGTTTCCGGGTCAAAGGATGGAGGACGGAGGAGCGAGGAGACGAGGAGGGATATTGAGAAGCACCCCAGGCTTTTATAGGGTGAGCAAACAAGAAGATGAGACACAGGTGAAAACAATGAGTGCTGATGAGTCCAGGTAGAGAATTATGGGAGATGTAGTTTGTGAGGGAATGACAATAGTCTGTTGTGGAGTGCCCTCTGGTGGCTCTCAAGGGCACTCCAGCTGATGACCGTTACAGGTAGTAACATGGTAAAGGCCTTCGACCTCCCTGGGTTTGATGAATGTGCAACTGAAGAGGAGGGTGAGGAAGAGGTAATTTAGGAAGATGACAGAGTGGAAGGTCCACTCTCACCTTTCCAGCCAGATTTTGCACTGATCATGGAAAACATGAGCGCCACATACATCAGTTGCGCATGATCTTGAATCTTGTCTGAAAATGTTTGAAAGAGACAATTTCAAAACAAGCTAAAAATTCCTTAGCACAGTAAGCTAACAATGAATGACGTTCTTCATCTCCAAGCCCTGACTGAGGTGCTATTGTCTCTGGCAGAACTTACAACTGGTATGCAAAAAGAGCTCGGAAACATTGGCATGATTCTTCCAGCTGTAATGGAAATCAAACAGCTTTAGTCCAGTGTGCCTGTGAACCGCACCCTAACCATTTGTGCATTTGGTTCTATTCTGACAAGCATCTTGTGTTGCCAGCTGTATTGTTTCCACGTTTGAAAACTGAATGGATCATTAGGGATGGAGCAATCAACTCGCAGAGATTTGCAAAATGTAGGTGAAGACACAGTGACTGTGGACACAGTGATTGAGGCTAGAAGCGTTCCCAAGAAAACCCGCATTTTCAGCTCATATGAGAGCAACTCAAATGTAGTTGACAGTGCCAGAAGTGAGATGGATGAGTACCTGGGCTCAATGAGAAAAGGTCCACAGGAAGACATCCTAGGATTTTGGAAAACCAATGCTGGATCCCTCCCATGACTAGCAGGGTCACTCGTAAAATCTTCAGCATTCCCATTGGTTCTTCCAGTGCTGAGCACGTGTTTTCCGCTGCTGGACTACTGTCCCAGGCACACCACACGAGCCTGAAACCTAATACTTTGTCCAAGCTAATGTTTCTTAAAGTAAATTCTAAAGTGATGTAAAATTGGAGACATATTTTAATTTTTTTAAATTTTTAACATTTCTCCGCAGTTTTGGTCTAATTAAATTTGAGAATGCATGTTTCTTTTATTAACGGCAGACATCCGTTAATAAAGTGCACTTTGATAAGCTTTTTGTTAAGTGCATGTCATCTGTGGCCCCGTTTACACGATGGGAAAACGCAGATATTTCCCTGCGTTTTGGCCTGTCATTTACACGAAAACGCCGTTTTTATCCAAGAAAACGATTATTTCTAAAAACTCCGGCCAAAGTGGAGATTTCTGAAAACGCCGGTTATGTGTTGCCGTGTCAACTGGGAGAAACGGGGTTTTAGGTTCTCAAACGTCACATTATGCGCCAGAAAATGCTTACGTCATGTGAGCGCCCTATGTTTAGAGTTTGTTTGGCTACTATTTGATCATGGATGCTGTTAAGGTGGTACTCATTTTTACTTTTGTGCAAACGTTTTTGGCCTGTTTGCATTTGCTTCGCTGTCTGTCCACACAAACGAATCTCGCGCCATGTCTGTTGTTTTGAAAGGAACTGTAGAAGTCGCTCGTGCTATTCGTTGTTGTCGATTTTGAGGATTCTGATTGGCTTGCATGGCTTTACCCTTCTCTCTACACTGCCGCCCATAGGTTTGGCATAATTATTATGTTGCTCGACGGCGTATTTATGCGGGTTGATGTAAACGACAACTTTTTTGAAAACGATGTTGTGTGCACGATGTTATTTTTGAAAACGGAGGGGGAGAAATATTAGTTTCTCTAAATACCCGGCTATGTGTAAATGTGGCCTGTGAGTGCTTTTTATGGGCATGATAATCCAGATGTGTTTTGCGGAACTTTATGCATTTCATCTTGGTTTTATTTATTTTCTATGTGCCTGTTTTGCAACGGCAGTTATGTTCACGGAAATGAAATAACGAAAATCTAATAAACTTTTTCAGTTATTGCATTTCAAGTTTGCTGAAGGGCAATGTCATGTTTTTTAATTGATAATTTAATTGAATGCATTTAAATTAATAAAAAGTACAGACTGTCACAGAATGTCATATCATAACTGCTATTTATAATCCTACTATTGATACATTATTTCAAGAAATCCAATACAAACAGAAATCAATTAGCTTATACAGAGAAATTTAATGTTGGAGCGGGATCTGAGAGGGATTTGTTTTACCGGTGAGCGTGAGCGTTTTGTGAGTGGAGCGTTTGCTTGGACCGTGAGCGTCTAAACGGAGCGCACGCGCTTAGACCAAAATATTGAGAATATTCAATGGCGTCACACCGCTCCGCTTCACTCACATGCTCTGCTCCCTGCCCAGATGCAGCGAACTGTCTCCCGGAAAAATTCAGCTCCTAGCCACTCAGGCTGAGGCGTGGAAAGCCATCCCTGGTGTGTCAAAATAGGCACTGTACACGGTGACACAAGGTTACTTGCTCCAATTCCGTCACAGACCACCCCGCTTTGCAGGCATAGTCAATACTTCAGTAAGGAGCAACGTGGCACATGGCCTCCACACCAAACTAATGAGCTTACTGGCAAAGGGAGCTGAGGAAACAGTTCCCCCGTCCCAGCCAGAAAATCTCTTTCCTGGGAGCGGTTCTAGGCTAACCCACAAACGCGCTTAGACTGTTCCGCGGCTCGCCATTTCGTTCAGAGTAGGGGCATTTTCCCCTCTCAGACCTTTTCAGAGGATGCTAGGCCTCATGGCCTCTCAATGCAACCTGCGCTCTCTGAGAACGGTGCATGTGCCGGGACATGCTGTCCAGGGACAATGTGTTCCCAGGGGAATGGTCACTCCATCCCCAGACAGTTTAAACAATCTAGAGCATCTTCAGCAAAGCAGAGGTCTACCTCTTCGCCTTCGAAGGCAACTCTCAATGCCCTAAATTCTTTACAAAGAATAATGATGTACTGGCCCACGAATGGCCCATTTATGCTTTTGGACTTCTTGCCCAAAGTGCTCTCTACTCCACTCAGAGCAAGTTAATATGCTGTCCACTTTTCCCGATTCGGAAGATGAGCGTTAACTTCACTTACTCTGCCCTGTTCGGGCCTTAAGAGTATACATACAGCGCTCGGTCCATTTCAGACACTCAGAGCAGCTCTTTTTATGCTTCGGTGGCCGCACCAAAGGACTTCCGGTCACGAAGCAGATACTATCCTGCTGGATAGTGGACACTATCGCATTGGCTTATGCTTCGGTGGGCCTTCAATGCCATTGGATTGGATTGGTTCCCCATAGCGTCTAGCAAAGACACAATTTTTAAAGGGTTACTTGCTTACTCAGAAAGGGTTTTGAAACGTTTGGAAAGGGTTACTTGGTTACTTACGTAACCTCGGTTCCATGAGATAACGGGAACGAGCATTGCATAGACGGCTGTGCTATGTCGCTACACGACTGGTGTCCGTCACTTCAGTCAAATTAAACTTGATTCCTATGGAGAATTTGAGCTGCTTTTATAGGCAGATGCCCCAGGATGCGCCGCGAATGGGTCGCACAGACACGCTACCTTGCCATAGATTCATGCAGTTCCCACTGACCAACCAATAGCTGCGCTCAGATCGCTGCACTTTTATGGCTGTGCATTGGCACTGTTTTTTTAATTAAAAACTTCAAATTTCGGAGAAAAGGAGATTTCCCATAGCATCTAGCAAAGACGCAATACTCATTCTCGTTATCTCAGGGAACCGAGGTTACGCAAGTAACCGAGACGTTATGCATTAACACTTTCAATGTGAGTTACATCTGCATACTTCATTTTGTGTTTGTTCAGTTTGGAACCTTTATGTTACTGTTTGTATGCATATTTTGTTAAAGGGCACCTATATAAAGGGCACAATTCCCTTTTACATGGTGTTTGAACATAAATGTGTGTTGGCAGTGTGTGTGCACAACCACCTTATAATGATCAAAATCCACCCTGTGCTTTTTTTACAATCCCATAAATCATAAGTAGCATCTCAGAACAAGCCGTTTTCAGATTCTGGGCAATGTGACGTACTTTTGCACAAGCCCTGCCCACGACTGTTGACTGACACTGCAGTTTTAGCATAGACTCTCCCTGAGTGAGCTGTACACAGTCCGCCATTGTTTCGACGCCGGAGCAGCTGTATAAGAATGTCTTGTAAGCGATTGGGGTGTTCTGTTGTTGGATGTAAGATTGAACATAGCAGTCTCTTTGTTTACTTCCAACATCTGAGCTGCTGAAGACGCAATGGATTACTTTTGTTTTTGAAGGGAATGCGACCCCCAATTTACCTAAATGCGTTTATGTTCGGGCATTTATGTTTGTGAACAAGGGTAAGTGCAAAGCAGGCTTGCTAAAAAAAAAAGGTTTTACTCGAGGATGGATCAGTACCAACTGTTCGTGATAAAGCTCACGGTCTACAGAGCGATCCTGGTCACGGTAGTAATGAAAGGGAGCGATTGCACTTTATTACAGTTCATCTGAGTCGTTTTACGGATATAAAGTTGACCAGTTTATTAAGCACCCACTGAAAAGGTCTGTATATATTTGTTTACTGTTAGTTGTAACAAGTGTTTTGTCTAATTCGCTGTGTATGTTGATGATAATGCAAGGGAGAGAGAGTTTATGAATAAGACTCTAATGTGCACTTCTTGTACTGTATTACTAATCTCTTACAGTGATTTTCTGGACTAATTCAAATGCTTCACCTTTTGTGTAAAGTACAATAAACTTCATAAAACTCATCAGTACATTTTTGGCCATCATTCGGACGCGGTCCGCTACCATAATAATTAAACTAAACTATACCTGTTTTATCTCCATACAGCATATATTCACTGGCTCTGTAGGCATTATGTCCGACTCAGGTTCAAACTGAACACTGCTTGTACAGTTTCTGTTCTGACATTTTCATTCTGTGAGATGAGATTGTCCTGACACTGAAGAATTAGCTCTTGAAGCTCAACCCTCTGTGCCGAGAGCAGCAGCACATTTGCAATTAAAGGGACACACACAAAAAGTGGCAATTTTATCTGTGGCAAAATTATCTGTGGGGTATTTTCAGTTAAAACTTCACATACACACTCTAGGGACATCAGAGACTTATTTTACATCTAGTAAAAATGGACATAATAGGTGCCCTTTAAGGCTTATTTACTTTTATGTTATCAGTAAAAATGTAATTTGGTCTCTTTCACAGCTCTTATTCTGTCACAGATCTTATTGTGAAGGGTAAAGCCTTTAACATTTTATAATATTATTATGGTTGGCCCGCTCAGCCTTACCATTGGTCTGGGAGTGAAAACCAGAAGACAGACTAATAGAGGCCTCACTATGTCTGTAGAACTCTCTCCAAAAGCATGATCGATTCTGAAGACAAAACTTCAACTGATTTATCTCCACCCCCCGGTGGGACACGGCCTCGTTTTAGTTACCGCCCCCTGAACTTCTACACGGTTTCAACCAGGTCCTATAGACTGAGCTACATTATAACACTAGCTGTGTCCCAATTCAGGGGCTGCATCCTCCGAAGGCCGCATTTGAAGGCGGATTGCGTCACAGCGGCGCGACGAAGGCTGTCCCAAGTGGAAGGCTACTTCAAATGCGGCCTACCGTCAGTGTTGCCAAGTCAGAGGTTTTCCTGCAGAATTTGGATACTTTTAAGTTGTTACCGCGGGTAAAAAAAAAATCCACAGGTTGATTTCCACCCCCTTAAGTACGATTTCTGCGCTCCAACACCCCCAAAACATCCCTCAGACTCACTAATCCAGTGGAGAATTCGGCTGCCTGATGGAGAAAAGCCGATGGGATTTTTGTGCTACTTTTGTTGCACAGACCTGGCAACCCTGCCGACCGCCCGCAAAGGACAGAACGAGGAACCAGCAGCAGCCAAGAGAAAACCAGACCGAGAGGATGAGCTGATCGAAATATTTAGAGAGGACATGAAGTTTCAGAGAGAGACAGAGGAGAGGAGATCACAGACAGAGCAGTGAGAGAATGGACAGATTTTTCTCTTCTTGACAGATTGGTAGAGAAATACCAATACTTTTGGTTATGTGAATTAAAATGTGTAAATGAAACAATCGTACACATTATTTTTATGTAAGTTATAATTTGTAAATTAAACAAAAAATTACTTAAGTGCATTGTTTATTTTTCTAATGCAAGTTATAACTTGTAAATGTAATGAATAAATTAATCTGTGCATTTATTTTTGTAAATGATACAAAATAAATTGTTCTATAATTTTTTTTCTTACTGTACTTTTTTTTACAACTATTTAAAAGATACATTACGTTTAAGATAAGAAAAACAAAATAAAGGTTTAAATTAACAGTATACATATAACAGATTGCAAGGAAACATTTTTCTGTAGACTTGAATGGAAATGAAACTAACAAAATGTATTGTCACATTAACAAGTTGTTGCTAGCTGTGTCCCGGAAGTTGTCCAATGGGACGGTCTGGATTTGTCGCCTAGTAACTGTGACAGCTGTTGTGACGAGCTGCAGAAAAATTTGTACTGGACTTTATAAATAAAACTTTATATATGATATATATATACACTCACCTAAAGGATTATTAGGAACACCTGTTCAATTTCTCATTAATGCAATTATCTAATCAACCAATCATATGGCAGTTGCTTCAATGCATTTAGGGGTGTGGTCCTGGTCAAGACAATCTCCTGAACTCCAAACTGAATGTCAGAATGGGCAAGAAAGGTGATTTAAGCAATTTTGAGCGTGGCATGATTGTTGGTGCCAGATGGGCCGGTCTGAGTATTTCACAATCTGCTCAGTTACTGGGATTTTCACACACAACCATTTCTAAGGTTTACAAAGAATGGTGTGAAAAGGGAAAAACATCCAGTATGCGGCAGTCCTGTGGGCGAAAATGCCTTGTTGATGCTAGAGGTCAGAGGAGAATGGTCCGACTGATTCAAGCTGATAGAAGAGCAACTTTGACTGAAATAACCACTCGTTACAACCGAGGTATGTAGCAAAGCATTTGTGAAGCCACAACACGCACAACCTTGAGGCGGATGGGCTACAACAGCAGAAGACCCCACCGGGTACCACTCATCTCCACTACAAATAGGAAAAAGAGGCTACAATTTGCATGAGCTCACCAAAATTGGACAGTTGAAGACTGGAAAAATGTTGCCTGGTCTGATGAGTCTCGATTTCTGTTGAGACATTCAGATGGTAGAGTCAGAATTTGGCGTAAACAGAATGTTTACCACTGTGCAGGCTGGTGGTGGTGGTGTAACGGTGTGGGGGATGTTTTCTTGGCACACTTTAGGCCCCTTAGTGCCAACTGGGCATCGTTTAAATGCCACGGCCTACCTGAGCATTGTTTCTGACCATGTCCATCCCTTTATGACCACCATGTACCCATCCTCTGATGGCTACTTCCAGCAGGATAATGCACCATGTCACAAAGCTCGAATCATTTCAAATTGGTTTCTTGAACATGACAATGAGTTCACTGTACTAAAATGGCCCCCACAGTCACCAGATCTCAACCCAATAGAGCATCTTTGGGATGTGGTGGAACGGGAGCTTCGTGCCCTGGATGTGCATCCCACAAATCTCCATCAACTGCAAGATGCTATCCTATCAATATGGGCCAACATTTCTAAAGAATGCTTTCAGCACCTTGTTGAATCAATGCCACGTAGAATTAAGGCAGTTCTGAAGGCGAAAGGGGGTCAAACACAGTATTAGTATGGTGTTCCTAATAATCCTTTAGGTGAGTGTATATAAGTATATATAAAAGTATAAGTAGTTATAACTGTTATATTAAAGTTATAACTGCCTAAAAACAAAACAGGGCTGAAATGTTCTAGAATGTCTAAAAATTTTCACCATGGTCAATTTAAGTGCATAGTAAAGTCTAAAGAGTATAAACTAACCTATATCAAATCACATACTGGTAACATATAAGTCAACATTTGAACCTTTATTGTATTTTTTTCTTTCATTTGTATCATTAGATACATCTGATTACTTAATTAAATTGAAACCCAATACTTACATTTAAAAGTGTAATCTGGCAATTTCGTCTCCGGCGCGCAGTGAATTCTGGGGTAGGCAAGGCTGCGAAGGATCGATGTATCCTGCATTCACGGGAAAAGAAGGACGCATTTGCAGGTTGCATTTTTAAGGAGCCTTCGAAGCACCTTCGAATTGGGACAGCCTTTGTTGCGCCGTGATGACGCAGTCGACTATCCTTAGGTCACGGCCCAAAGGATGCATCCCCTGAATTGAGACACAGCTTCTATGTGTGAAACTTGACATACTTAGTCAAGCCAGGATCCCTCGCTGTAACACAGTGGGATTTTATACGCTCCCCATAAGCAAATGCAAAGTCAAAGTGAAACGAATCGAAAGGGAATGCCTCCAGATACTCACGTAACCTTGGTTCCCTAAGTTGCGTATGCTTCTGTGTCACCTAGTATTGGATCTTGCAATATCAAGTTGCTTTAGTCTAGATTCTGAATGAATGACATCTAAGCACTGCCTTACATAAGAGGGAGAAGCCCTCATGTTTCACGCGCTTGAACACCAGTTTTACTGGCAAGATTCAATTTTCTGGGTTTCTCCATAAGCGTTAGCAAATACAATATCCTGTTCCAATATTATTACTCCATTAATTTATACTATATATATATAGATATATTTCCAGGCATATGAAATCTGTATGTGTTGCCGCAATGTTTTCATTGTCTCCTTGATCAGCCCTTTTTTCTAACAGTCTCTCTACAAAGCAGTTTATATAGACAGCTGACATTTTACAAGTTTACTAATGTAAGAGAGAGTTTCTGGTGATCAATAAAGAAGGAAATTGAATATTAAAGGGCACTATTTCTTTCCGAAAACAGCCGAGATCCTACAGGCATGCCGTGAGCGGAGTCACACACAATACATCATCGCATTATCCCTGGATAACTTTTGATACATATACGTTCGTGTTGATGTTACTTACCGCCTGCTCATAAACCAACTCAACTCAAAACCAACTCATAACCAGGATATTTTATCGCTGAAAACGTTCCATCTTTCAGTTTCAAACGATCTGCAAATCCAGCGTTGAACTGGGCCTTGTTTATAAAACATTTGTCACCGAAAAACAGAGAAGAAAGAAACACACTTGCACAACTCCGTTGCTGCCCCTAAAAACTAACTGCATCCACTGTTCCCCTAACGCTGAATTCTTTGGGAAGCTGAACAAGGTTATCTTTCCCTCACAACCAAAAACACACTGATTTCATGGTCTAAAAAGAAAATGACAGCGCAGCCAACGGCGACAGCGACCCGAACGAAGCACGTTGATGGGCGTTGCTCTTGCGCTCGTGTGTATGCGCTCTTCCAGGAGAATTGTCCATACAAGGAATCCCTCCCTTTATGACGTCATACAGGGCCATACTAGAGAAAAACAACAACAACTTTTCACAACTTCGACAAATCCTGGAGGGTATTTGGCACAGAAATATTTATTTTGCAACTTTGGCCATGTTTAGCATGAGAATCCAACTCTTTAACAGTGTAAATAAGTCAGAATGCATGAAATAGCAGTAGACATCCCCCTTAACATTGTTGCTGTTTAATAAAATGGTGAATCATATAAATAGAGGTTTTAATCACAGGTTAGAATTCTTATTTGTTATTGTGGGTTTACAATTACGTATTGCAACAATACAACCCAGATCAACAAATCCTTGATTAGCTCTTAACCTAATTATCTTAATTTAATCCTCATTGGTGCAACCACCCAATGTGTTTAAACTGGATTACAAAACTTATAAATGTTATTACTGTAGTGCATTTGTAATTTTTAGATGCGGCTCTTCCACAGATCTGCAAATGGCCAGTCAAGGCAAGGGTGGCATAGCAGCATGATTAGTAACTTATTCATTCTCTCATTAGTAACTCATTAGTATGATTGGTATTAGTAACTTATTTCACTTCAATAAGAGCAAATAAATGTTTTATTCCAATTCCAGTTTTATAACCCGTTTATTATAAAACCAGTCAACTTGTTTTCTAAATAGTTTGATAATCATGCACATCTTTGTCTATGTTCAGACGGTCAGTCCAAATCTGATTTATGAGCATGTCCAATTGAAATCAGATTTAGCTAGTGTGAACCGGTTTTGTTCATACCAGCCTCCTGCGGTTCTGCCACTGCCTCGTAGACGCAGTAGTCCAGAGCATCAGCTACGCTGTGGTGTTGTAAATAGGACAACATCTGTATTGCAAAACCCCTCCATGTTGCGGTTGCTGCTGTTGTTGTTTTTTGGTGTACGCCTATCAACGCAACGTCATTGCCAGAAGTCAAAGCAGATATTCCCGGAGAACGAAAGAGCAGCATGGACAAACAAATCGGATCTGAACAGTTGCGATACACAATGTGGATGTCAATCATTTTAGATCAAATTCCAATTCAATTCTGGATACACAAAAAATCCGACTGACTGACAATGTGAACGCAGCCTTAGCAATTTGCAGGCAATTACCAGGCATTTTTCCTTAAACAAAATGAAACACAGCATGTTCAAAGGAGGACTGAACTGAATCCAGTGTTTTACCTTAGAAAATAGACATATTAAAGAAAATAAAATAATTGTTTCCAAGCTGCTTTGTAAGTAGATATGTAGTTTTATTTCCAAAAAAGGAAAAAAAAAAGGGAAAAAAAAGAGAAGAGAAACAGAATTGGATTTGAACAATATACACTCAATTGCCAGTTTATATAATCCACCTTACTAAAACTAAAGTAGTTTTTTTTTTTTATAGTTTTGCTTGGGCTTTTGTTTTAAACTGCATTTATTTTATTAATGTAATGCACAAGAAAACTTTTACATTTGCAGCACAGTCCAACATTTGTATTTGATGACAGCAGCCTAACTCTACAGTGTTTTAGTACAGCAGTTTGTTTTTTAGAGACATAACCTTCAGGCTAGGTTTCAGGTCATCCAGCTCAAGGAGAATCTTTTGAAATGCCTCAAAAGTATTTTTCAGTTCTTTTGGGTAGCTGAGGTTGAGTGCGTATATCAGCCCCATTAGCAATGCACAGGCCCGGGGAACGTCCAGGTCTTCCTGGAGCTCTGTTCCCTCGATCACAATCCTTGCGTTGGTTGGGTCAGACGTTGTGGCTCCTCTAGTTATAATAATCTTCATCCTTTCATTGGTATTATCCCCATCACCCTAAGTAGATCAGAATCAATGTCAGTGTTTTAAGTTAATATATTTAAAAATCAGACTGACACAAAGTACAGTGTGTCTTACCAAGCGCTCTTTAAAGAGATCATCTTCCTTTTCTCTGAGATGCACCATTATGGAACGGATAACAGCCTCTCTCCTTCTTTCCAAAGAATAATCCTGTAAAGAAAAAAAATGAGGAAATGAGAAAAAACTTATCCATGAGGATGGGTTTTTAAGGCAGGCAAAAACATTGTTTTGTTTTTTTACTGGTCAATTTTGAGATTTTTGGATATTTGTCTTCAATAACATGTCTTTCAGACTTGTGGTGAAAAAAAGTCAGAAATACACATTTAGGTCTTTATTTTACTACACTTTGTCTGTTTGCGTCTATAGATTTCTCATAAATTCAACAAAAGTTGGCGTTCTTAATCCTCCCGCTGCTCTGCGATCGCAGTCTGCTCCCTGTCATCACATGCACCGCTGAAAAGCTCTCTCTCTCCTGTACAATACTGTCAGATCCAAATATGGTAATTTCCTTTTTATCAGCAACCAATCGCGGCAATCATTGGCTGATGATAAATCTTTAAAGCCTGTTTTCTCAAAATGACTTTTCTCTCATTCTCCAAGTCCGAAATCTCCACTTCAGTAGCACCTCTATATACACCAAACTTTCCAGTCTTGTACCTAGTTATATTATGAAGACATTTACAGAGGGATTTGTAAATATATTATTCCTAGCCTGATTTATATAACATTTTATTCCAAAAAACTTGGGGAAAATTTTTGACAGTACATTCTAATTTACAGGATAATCCATAAAAGTAGATATCAATAAATCCATCTGTAATTTTTTCCCATCTAATATGTGAACACAATGAAAAAATAATTTTTAACCTGGCTTTATCCAATTCCCAGATTTCGTTTTCTTTTTTTTAATATATGCAAATTAGTGCATATTTAATTAGATATTGCCTAATTTGAATATTTAAACATTAAATTACTGAAAACTTGTAATACATTTTTTTTCTCATCTTAATGTAGGTAATCAACTGGGAAAGTTTCATGGTGATATCTGCTAGTTAAACATTTTACCCTATTCACCTGTAGTGTCTCGCTTTAATAAATACATCAAGCTGAAAAAAGAAAGATGAGGTTTATGACTGTACCAATTACCCGGTTAAATTAAAATCAAATAAATTAAAATAAAAATAAAAAATAAATAAATCATCATTTGAATGTATTTCTGACCTCCTGGTGACAGAAAGAACAACAAATGTGTCATTCAACAAACAACTGATATAGGCGTTTCTGCAATTTACAGTAATGTTCTGTTAACCAGAGGTCAGGACTTAGATGTAATTATTTTGAGGTTATTGTACTTAATATTACTGTCTAATATCAGTAAAAAAATATTAGACTCCTTGCCACAGTATATAGACCCCTGTGACCCTACACACTAGGCTTGCTGTGATTCTTTCAAGATTCCCTATAGATTCATTAATAATTCCCTTTGAGCTTAATTGACCTGTTTGACCCTTACACTTTAAAGTGGCGTTTACGCTTGTAACTTTAAGAAACATGCTCCGATTGTTGAAAATGGCACATCCTTATTTGCATACAGCAGACTCTCACGATTGAAAAGAGACAAAAATCAACATAATCCATTGCGTCGATCACGAGATATTCCTCACGGAGTGATGTTACATGCTACTTGGCTAAAGACATGTCTCTCATCTTTCCGGGATGCAATCGTGTTATCCAATGTTACCGGAAAAGTCCATGATTGTTTTCCAACGTCATTGCAAAATGTATGTTAAAATGTATGTTACAAGTTAGGCCTAGCAAAGTCAGACCCATCTCAATATGTGGGCAAGATGACGAACTAATCGGGTGGTGTGCGCAGACGTGCTGCTCTTTGATCTTGAAAAAGGTTGAGAACCAATGGATGTTGGAGTTGAGATGAAAACAACGATGGGGCAAGCCAATCACACCGTGCATAGAGACGCGAGTCGCGGCGCGTTTATACATTTTGCCCCGAAGAACATACAGAGGGGACGCAATCCAGTGGGAGCGCACTGCCACTCAGTGGACAAGCAATGGTCATTCATTAGTAGCAATATTGTATTCAGTCAGAACATGGCTATTCAGAAGAGGTTTACCTTGGTACAAGTTTTGGAAAATCTAGATCTAGACCAGGATGATCAAGAAGAGGACCGTGAATCAGACCCTGAGAGCAGTGCTGGCTCCCTACAAACTCCCTAAAAGTAAGTAATAATTACCTTTATTTTGTCAAATCAAGTAGATAGATTTATTACAAAGTTTATTACAAAACTAGAACATTTTTACAGTTTAGTAAGTTTTCGGTGATAACTTTTTGACTGATTACAAAGTTTACTGATAGTATTCAGCAATAACTTTTCCAGAGAGTATTACTGATATTTTTTCATTGCTTACTTTTTAGAGACTGTTACAGATTATTTTTATTGATTACATTTTAGAGAGTATTACTGATTTTTATTGATAATGTTTCAGAGACAGTTACTGATTTTTTCATTGATAACTTTTTAGAGAGTCCTCTGATGAGAAACAGCAGCCTCGATGTGTCAGAAAAAAGATAAAGCCCCAAGCCTCCCGCGGTTCAAAGGCATCAGCAGGACCACCATCAGAGTCTCCTCCTCCCCCACAGAGCCTATCCTCAGGTGCCAGGGCAACCAGGAGCCGTGTGGGTTTAAAGTCCCACCAGAAGACATGCCTCCAAACTAAGAAAAGCAAAAAAAAAAAAAAGATCTGCTGTCCGTTCAGAAGAACAAATGGACATGTGGCACAATCTTTCTGACGAAGATGAGGCACCACCAATGCCCAGCTTTGCACCTAACAGCCTCCTGGACCACAGCTCATTACTGATGAGCTGTATTCTCCAATCCAGTTATTTCAGTTGTTTTCCCGCAAAAGTGTGGTCTTGGGGCTCATAGCAAATACAAATGCACACGCAGAAAAATTGTCCAACTCTGGGAAGAAGTACAAATGGCAAACTCTCACCTTGGATGAATTTAACAGTTACTTGTCTCTGACCATTTACATGGGCCTCGTGAAAGTCAAAGAACTGAGTGATTACTGGTCCAAAAAGCTGGGTTAAGATTGGGTCACAGGATCGATTTTTGTCCATTTCATGGACCCTGCATTTTTGCGATCTAAAGGGGGACGAAGAAAACCAGCAGAAAAAGGGAACTGAAGAATACGACCCCCCCCATACAAAATAAAGCCTCTCTACACAGACCTCATCACTGTCTGCAAGACAATTTACCAACCAAATCACCATCTTTCGATTGATGAGAGGATGGTTGCAACCAAAGCCCACATTGGGCTCAAGCAATACATGAAGGCCAAGCCCACTGGGTGGGGATTTAAGCTTTTTGTTCTGGCTGACTCGCATACCGGATACACATGTAATTTCTCTGTGTATGAGGGGAAAAGTGCCACACACAGCGACAAAGGGCTCTGTTTTGACTCTGTCATGTCCCTGTTAGACTTTCCCCTGCAAGGCACTTGATACAAACTGTATGTGGACAATTTTTACACAAGTCCAGATCTTTTCAAAGACCTAGCAGGGCTTCAGACGGGTGCATGTGGCACGATCCGAACAAGCAGGAAGGGCTTTCCAAAGACAAGAGAAAAATGACATGCCCAAAAAAGCTGAAAGGGGAACCATCAGATGGCTAAGGAAAGATGGCCAGACACACGGGAGGTGGTCATGTGTTCCTCAATGAACACGGCATATGAAGGAGACACTGTCAACAAGTGAGTGAAGGTGGACGAGGAAGAACATACACATTTCTGTGTCTGTGCTTGAGTACAACAAGTACATGGGAGGAGAAGATTAGTCTGATGCACTGATCGGGTTTCTATAATGTGCTACATAAGACCCGGAAGTGGTACGAGAAGCTGTTTCAGCATCTCTTGGACATTGCCATTGTGAATGCATTCATCCTGCATAAGGAGCAAATGAAGGCCAAGTGTTTGCTGCCACTGACCCAGAAAGCAGTCCGGGAGAAGCTCATGAAGAAGCTTCTTGAAGCAGCCCAACCAGACACAACTCCACAACAGCCTTCACAAATGTGCATGCCTGCACATATACAAGAAGACTGCACTCGGGGACGAAAAAGGTGTGTGAGGTCCCACAATAAAACACCAGTTTCCTGCACAAAGTGTAACGTGGTTTCCAGGACTGGCACAAAAGCCCAAAAACTAGGGAGGTAAGAAATACAGAGCCTAAATGTTTTTTTTTGCTGTTGCTTATAGAGGTTTTGACTAAAGAAAGCATTGTGTTCATAGTGTTCAAAAAGAAAATGGAAACTATAAATTAGCGGTTTGTGACAGTGCTTGCATAGCCTAGCCTCCTTTTGGAAAGAAAAAAAGTAAAGGGGGACACAGTTAGCAGTGCACTGGAGTCCCTATCCATGCTTAAACCTTACAAAGACTCCTTCGCGGACATTTATAAACTTTTATGCATAGCGGTCACAGTACCAGTAACCTCTGCGTCATGTCAGCACAGTTTTTCCTGCAGGCGGCATGTAAAAACCTACCTGAGAAACAGAATCGCAAACCCTCAACTCAGCAACCTTGCTTGCCTGTCCATACACGCAGAGAGAACCAAGGCCCTGGATGTTCAGAAGATCACAGACTAATTTGCGCTAAACCACGGAAACATACGTATCGTCCTTCTGTAGGCTACATGTAATCCATTACATAGTCACTAAGGTTTAGAGTTCTCAACGGGCCTGAAAATTACAACCCGACCCGACCCGTGGCTTTTAAAGCCCGGACCCGATGTAACCCGACACATAAACATGAATTATCTGCCCGAACCCGGCCCGCGGCCCGACGGATTTTTTTTTTTCTCTCATACACGTATTATCATGACCAGCAGATGGGAATTCAAATCAACCTTTAATGTTCACGCCTTTTAACAATACAAACAATACAAACAACTGAAACAATAAACTTTAAATATATAAATAGGCTGTAGTAGCGACGGTGAATTCACCTGCGGCAAGTTTACTTCTCACCAACTCCATCTTCTTCTCCAGGCTAAAGGCGTGCACGCAGCGGCATCAGGTCTGCACCCGCCCCTCTCCATGATGCACGTTACACGCAGCAGCCAGACTTTCTTTACGGTGACCAGCAGCGATGATTAATAAATGTTTTTTTTTTGTTTTTTTTTACTGAGCGGAAAAGATTAAGCCCGAGGTCCGACCCGACCCGAGTCATTTGATTATATTTTCGACCCGAACCCGGCCCGAACCCGCGGGTCCCGTCGGGTTTGTCGGGCCGACCCGACCCGTTGAGAACTCTACTAAGGTTGTGATGTGATGTTCGTTTTAATGTTTTAATTTTAGAGTAAAGTATGCAGAGTTCTGATTATGCAAACATATGTATTGTGTTGTTAATGCTGAGCGCATGGGTGATGTCCAGAGCTCAAGTCTTTCACCTTTGCATGTAAAAGGTTTTAGTTGTTGTCTTGTGGTTAAGCTTATACATATTTTGTTGAATATGCCTATTCTTTGGTCAAATATCATTTAAAACTACACTTCTGTTGAATGTTGTGTGTACCATAGCTGCTTTTATAAAAAACAAAAAAAACAAAACACAATTTCTTTATAAAGTAACTCTGACGTCATGAATTTCGATTATTTTCTTAGCACCCCCACATATAGGCCTAGCACCGGCAGAGAAACAATTCTGGTGCCGTGAATGGCGGGAGAGTATACATGACTGGAAAATAGAAGAAAGAAAGATTTCCTGCATAACTACTGATAATGGGGCCAATATTGTTGCGGCCATCAGATAATTAAAATGGCCGTGGGTAAGTTGTTTTGGTCACCTGTACATTGCTATAGAAGCAGTAGAAGGCCAGCACTGATCGGGCATTCTGTGTTTGCCGGGGAGTCAACACTGCTTTCTCCCACAGCTGGTGGAGGAGACGCAAGTTTCGCAAAGCACAAGAGAAGATGAAACTCCCTCAGCACTCCTTGATCACAGTAATTTTTAAAAGTGTGGGCCAATACCTATTACCTAATGGCAATAATTGAATAAGTATTCCTACATGTAAAGCCATAAATGTGCATATAGACCAACTAGATAGCTCCGCAAATGAAGCTATTTAAATGACACAATTGTCTATTAGCCTATACTGGTGCAAGCGTGCGAGCAGACAAACATAAATGACTTGCAGAATCCATGTATCATTCGTTCAATTCATTTTAAAATAAGAATCCAAAATCGGAAAAACAACAACATATTTCATAATTTCTTTACAAAACCAAAACGAAAAAACAAATAGCGATTTGATATTCATATTTTCGTTTCTATACACAAATTAAAAATGGGGAATAAAAATTAGAATTTGATTTTGATATTTTTCATTTTTCAATCATTTTTTTATTTGTGCATAGAAACAAAATTACGTATATCAAGTCGTTATTTATTTATTTATTTTATTTGGTTTTGTAAAGCAATAATGAATTGAGTTGTTTTTCCATTTTCCGATTTGTGGATTCTTAATTGAAAAGTAATTGAGCGAATGATACACGGATTTTGCATAACTAAGCTTATATGTTAAGCTGATTTGACATTGTGTTATCACCACATTGGAGACTTTGTACCTTTTTTGTCAGCCGTGGTTAGAGAAGCGTAAATGTGTGCTTTGTAAATAGCCTGTACGGTATAGTTATTTAGAAGTTGGCTGAATAACTTCTATAATCTCTTAAAAGTTAGCTGAATATGTTTTCCTGATAGGACGATGGCGTTTCAAACAGCAAATGGTGGAGAGAATCCAGGAGCAGGTGCAAGCCATCAAACGGGTGTTTGCCCAGGACAAAAGCCGTCGCCCTCTCCCACAGCTTACATGGCAGAACATCAGTGTTCTGGAAGCGGTTAACAGCGGGTTGAAGCCAGTAGAGTTTACAGATATTCTCTCTGGAGAAAACTGTGTTACTGTTACCTCACTTCCTGGAAGGTGTGCTGGAGGAGCATGCCAAACTCACAGCCGACCTGAAGCACGTCATCTAGGAGCAGACGGAAGGCCAATATGGCCATGATTCCACGCAGAGGATGCTTGCTTGACCCAAGATACAGGAATCACCACATGAAGCCACCCGAGCTAAGTGCCACAAAAACTGAACTGGTAGAAGAGATGGCAGCGGCAGCAGCAAGAAGTCCGACACCCGGTCCCGCACAAGTGAGAGAAAGAGGAATCGGGTGCTGGCGCAGCGCCCCAGAAGAAAAAGGGTTCACTGGGCAGCCTTCTTGGGAATAGAGCAGCTACAGCAGCCATGCTCACCGCTGATGAAAAAGATGAAGCAGAGATGTCCTTGTACCTACAGGAAATTGATGGAGAAGAAAACCCACAAAAGCTAACGGTTCCCTCTCATTGCCAACATTGCACGTAAATATTTGTGTATATGTGCTACCAGTGCTCCATCTGAACGTGTGTTCAGCACAGCGGGTGGCGTTATTGCACTTCGCAGCTTATTAAAGCCATAAAAGGTGAACATGTTAGTATTTCTGGCCAGAAACCTTGATATTTAAACTAGTTTTTTGTTCTAACCACTGTCTGCCACGGTAAAACCATGGAGAAGGCATATTTGGTGTAGCCTATTTAATCTTATTCAATTTAAATCATTTTGAATTTTGTTGCCGTTTTTGTATGCTTCGTTTAGTTTGTGTAAAATACCTATAATTCGTTTGCCATTTTTTGCACATTAAAATCTATTGTGTTTAAATTGTGTTCACTGAACGGTTTAACTAGTGACAGATGATATTCTGTATATAGCGAATCAAAGCATCTCGACTGAAGAAAAAAAAATAAGCTGTGTTGTAACGGTGGCAGGCCCCAAATAGAATTTAAATCAGCAAATTAAAAAGATATATATATAAAAAAACACACAAATTAAACTGATAGACTTAGTTCGGGCGCCAGACAAGCTTAATCTTGTATAATAAAGTTTTATACCCAGAGTAGCTCTTTAAGCCACTGGTTACAAACAAAACCAGTGAATCAGAATCACACAACGAAAGTTCAGTTTCACAGTTGTATTTTCATTATTTTCACAGAAATCAGACAAAACCTCAGTTTTTGTCTGACTGACACAAAAAATAAAATACTTTGGCTCAAGTTCAAAATACAGTCTTTCCACCATTTTTTGTTTTGGTTCAACAATAAAGAAAGAAAAACTAAATAACATGTGAAAGTTGGTGCTGATGTAGAAGTATCTCTGGAGAACTTGCTCACACTCGTCAGCAAAAAAGACAAGCTTCGCTGTGCAGCCGGTGTCCAGAGGTGCAGCACACACTCAGTGTCAATCGCCATGGCAACTTGCGCTCACAAGCAGGGTCAATAGCCACGGCAACTCACGCTCACACTCAGTATCAATCTCCACGGCAACTCACGCACACACTCAGTGTCAATCGCCACGGCAACTCACGCTCTCACTCAGTGTCAATAGCCACGGCAACTCACGCTCACACTCAGTGTCAATCGCCACGGCAACTCACGCTCTCACTCAGTGTCAATCGCCACGGCAACTCACGCTCTCACTCAGTGTCAATAGCCACGGCAACTCACGCTCACACTCAGTGTCAATCTCCACGGCAACTCACGCTCTCACTCAGTGTCAATCGCCACGGCAACTCACGCTCTCACTCAGTGTCAATAGCCACGGCAACTCACGCTCACACTCAGTGTCAATCTCCACGGCAACTCATGCGCTCACTCAGTGTCAATCGCCACGGCAACTCACGCTCACACTCAGTGTCAATCGCCACGGCAACTCACGCTCACACTCAGTGTCAATCGCCACGGCAACTCACGCTCTCACTCAGTGTCAATCGCCACGGCAACTCACGCTCTCACTCAGTGTCAATAGCCACGGCAACTCACGCTCACACTCAGTGTCAATCTCCACGGCAACTCATGCGCTCACTCAGTGTCAATCGCCACGGCAACTCACACTCACACTCAGTGTCAATCGCCACGGCAACTCACGCTCACACTCAGTGTCAATAGCCACGGCAACTCACGCTCACACTCAGTGTCAATCGCCACGGCAACTCACACTCACACTCAGTGTCAATCGCCACGGCAACTCACACTCACACGCAGTGTCAATCTCCACGGCAACTCACGCGCACACTCAGTGTCAATTGCCACGGCAACTCACACTCAGTGTCAATCTCCACGGCAACTCATGCGCTCACTCAGTGTCAATCACCACGGCAACTCACGCTCACACACAGTGTCAATCACCACCGCAACTCACGCTCACACGCAGTGTCAATCTCCACGGCAACTCACGCGCACACTCAGTGTCAATTGCCACGGCAACTCACACTCACACGCAGTGTCAATCTCCACGGCAACTCACGCGCACACTCAGTGTCAATTGCAACGGCAACTCACACTCACACTCAGTGTCAATCGCCACGGCAACTCACGCTCACACTCAGTCTCAATCGCCACGGCAACTCACGCTCACACGCAGTGTCAATCGCCACGGCAACTCAGGCTCTCACGCTCAGCGCTCACACTCATGCGTTCATCTCAGGTAACCCGTTCCTTTTCCCCCTACTTCCTCTCCTACAACTTAACTTAAGGCTACAACCTATACCTTATATACTCATTTCCTCACTTCCAGATAATTGATTTCCCTCCTCCAGCCAGTCACGCAGCTTACGTTTTTCCGTACTGCCACAGTGCCGAAGCACTCCCAACCATGCCAGCCAGTGTTAAGAGAATAGCATGTGAATAGCAGTTCACAGAGACCGAGACGGCAGAAAGCGCATTCTGTTCGTTTTCTTTATTTTACAAAGGCACAACTTTTTCTTGCTATTGTGAATTTACACAAATAAAAGTAGACCCTTTACAGTTTGATGATACAGAGGTTACTCTTACCTGTATGACCAAAAATGACAGAGTATTTTTTGTGTATTTTTGTTTCCACCGTTATCAGGAAAAAATGCAAGTGATCGCGCCGACTTGACCCAACACAGCACCACCCGTCTAACCCAACATCACCTACTTTAAGTTTATATTTGTAGCCATGTTATATATTTATGACTTGAGCTGAATAATGACACTATTGTCTTCTGTAGAGCTGCTTTTTGGCAGAATTTGAAGTCGTCTCATATTTGATGAAGTCTGATTCTGTTATTTTCCTGTTTATTACTGTGAAGCTGCTTTGAAACAATCTGTATTGTATAAAGCACTCTATAAATAAAGACTCGGTAAATAGTGACTTGACATTATTCTTACACTTCATATATTCACTCTCTCTCCTCTTCACCTACAGCCGAGTGTACAGTAGTACACAGTAAAGCACTATATAAATATCTCATTCACTGATACAGTCATACCTCTAGCAGCATGTTCCTTATACGCTGAATACTCATTGTTGCAGGCCCTCTTCTTGTCAACACCAAGGATATTGTTTTTGGGAAGTATTGGTCCAGTTTTGCAATGAAAGTTTCCTCCAGGTTGACAGTAGTGATCCTTGTGAATTCTTTGTTTATCTGCAGAAAACGGCACAAATAAAAAAGGCACAATCTGTTAATGTAGAAAATTGACTTTAATATAGCACATATTGTGAACAATGTTATTAAAAAACATATTTACCTGATCTGCACAAAAAAGAGCAGGCCATCTGTTTTTTAAATCAGTGACTGATAGTGCGTGACTGACAACTTCCTGCCTGCGAAAGGAGAACGTCTTTGCCATTTTCTCACAGATGATCTGATAGTTGCTCCTCATCTTTACGTCATTAAGGAGCGTCACTCGTTCACGTTCCAAGCTTTCTTCAGTTTCTCCTTGTGGGTGAGGGGGCAAAAAGTTCACCTCCGCCTTTCTTGGCTTCTTGATATTCTTCGCCGGTGCTTTTTCATGCGCTCGCTTCTTTTTGAGAGAGTTCACGTCGAGCTCAGGGCATCCAAGACCTCTCAGTTTCGATCTATAGTTGCCCATTTTATATTTTAGTCTTTGTCGCCATTGGTAGCATCCATTATATGAGCCAGGTTCTCTAAGGCAAGGATGTTTCTGAATCAGCGCCTCGATGACATCCGACAATTGTGCGCTTGTTGGATAAGCCACATACTGAAAGATGGTTTCGGCCAGTTTCTCCAGGATGTCTGGAAGGATTGAGGTGAAGTTGAGTTGAAATCCGTCCTTCTTGAAAGCTTCATCTCCCGAAGCAAGCACAAGTTCTGTATCATATGCAAAGCGAGGTACTGGGAATTCAGTAGGCCAACGCTGTGAACGCTGAGTCTTGTGTTCAGGTGACGAAAGAGTCGATGTATCCTGTGATCCAGGAGAGGAACTGCTGTTGGAAGGACGGACGGAGGTCACTGAAGTATAGACCGAGGATGCTGAGGTTTGGACTGAGGTCTTTGATGCACTTTTAACGGAATTATCCACATTGGTAAAGGTCAGAGTAAGTGTAGGAGGTTCAACAATGTGAATCACCTTAATTGTGTCCTTGTCCTTGATGTCACTTGTTGAGGTAACGGAGAAATATTCCTCCCCGAAATCAGGATCCTTATAATGCAAAGTGAAGTTCCCAATGAGGCCAAATGTCTTCCTCACAATATGCTCGAGTTCATTTACACTCCCAGGGATTCCATGAGGCAAGTCCAGTTTGCGAATGTCATGTTCCTGAAGAATGATACGAAGTTTGGCTGGATGAGACACTGGAGCATCTGTAAGAAAAACCACATCACTCGAGTCTGAGTTACAGCACAATACGTCCAGTTACATCCCTTAAACATGCAATATCAGAGAGGAATTTTAACACTCATAATGACCTTTAAATGCAGTGTGTGCATAACTATTAGGCAAGTCCGTATTCTGATCATTCTAATGCTTTTAAAAAGCATTAAATCGATAGTTCACCCAAAAATTTAAATTCTGTCATCATTTACTCACCATCATGTCGTTCAAAACTCGCAAGACTTTTATTCATCTTTGGAACACAAATTTTAAGACATTAAGACATTATTAATGAAATCTGGGGTGCGTTTCCTAAAAGCTTCGTTAGCCAACTATTCCGCAAGTTCCGTCGTTAACAGCGTAGTTCAACGAGTCAGTGTTTCCTCGCAAACAGCATCGCAAAGTTGTGTGTTTGAAAGACAGCTCTCGAGCTGTGGTTAGAAGCAGTTTCTTGTTTGCATGACATGTGGACTTAATGAATCCTTATCTTGGGCAAAATAAGCAAGCTGACATTCAGTACAACCTGTGTCTTTAATTTAGAATACATACAAATGTCATTTACCTCTTTTAGTTTGTCTGGAACCGGTTAGAGGTTCAACTGACTTGGGTAACCAACAGGTGGCGATACAACCCTAACCGTAAAGCCATGTTGGCCAATCAGAAGCCTGGAAAAATTGTCATTACCGGTTCCGGTTCTGATGTCACGAGCCAAAATCACCGGTTTCACCGTCTACACGACAACACTGCAACCGGAGTTTCTAGTTTCTAAAAATCTTCACCCTGGCATGAGCTGTCAAAAAAGTTTGTTTTCAGTGACCGGATTCTGCGTTTGCGAGTGGACGAACAGCCAAACCACATAGACAAAGCTGCGGTTTTGAAATGACCCGTGTTCGTGTGAACAGGGCCTAACACTGCCCAAATATAGACTCAGCATAGGGCTGTGCGATACGGAAAAAAATACAAATAAAATACTACATAAGTGTTTTGATTAATATTGCGATTCGATTTTTAAACTATTTCCTTACTCAGATACTTGTATCATGAAAGTGTAGGAAGCATTTTGAAAGGCGGCTTTATTGACGATATTTGGGGGCACCATATCTTTGCATTGGATATTTTGTTATGCCTTTAAGTCTTTTTGTATGTTTTTCAGTTAGCAAATGCCTGTACGATCATGTCTCGCGTCTTTTGCAGCATCTCGTCACGAGACAACGCTCTACACCGTGCTCGTAGTAAAATAAGTTAAAAATGCATCTCTAGACCTGCGTCTCGTGTTTCTAACCGCAAAACCACATTCTGCCTGAACGACCGCTACTCTGCTTTGCCGCAATGATTATTTGACAGGTCTTGCAAAATACCTGGCTCTATGATACATTATCTCTCCTGTATCCAGAATATTACCAATGGATATTGATTTTTTTTTTTTTATATCCTGCCCTGTATTCATCTCGCATTGAAATTGCACACTGAGGTCACAAACAAGATCGCCGAAAAGCGAGACTGCAACAGTTAATGATGGCCATCTAGCACATGCTTTCATTGAGAAACAGAGGGAAAGTAAAGCAGTGGAATGGAAAACATGATCTATCTGGCGGAAATAAATCAAGCTTTCTGTGGTTTAGAAACCGCACATGATCACATCTCAATTTGTTACAATTTTGATTAATCGCACAGCCCTCATTCAACATTATAGATTTACATATTTTAAACAGTAAAAACATTGAAGAAATTGAAGATAGACATATAAGCCAGCAAAATGGACGCTGTAGCACATCAGAGAGGAGTATCTCACCAAATTCACGATATGATACGGATCACTACCACAGTCTAGGCTTTACCCTGTTCCAAGTTCTTTAATATATCACATATTCAACTTAAGCACGTGCTGCAGAAATGCAACAGAAGCAGCTGTATCAATACCCGTATCAGGAAGGAGTATGAGACAATACAGTGTCGTATAGATGTATCGATATGTGACATAAAGAAATATCATTCATTTGTGTAGAGGTCAGGATTTTAATAAGGATTAAATAACCAACCTGTTTGCTCCACAGGATCTTCGTGTTTCACAATCACCACGTCTTCACTCTCCTCTTTCACCAACGCCATCTTTCTACGAGTACGTCACGTGGATCTCAGCTGAGCCAGGAGTTTTCCTGCGTGTTTGGACAATTTGTCATGTTTAAGATCAGAATAATGAACAGAAAGAAAAACAGATCCTAATTAGCTGGGTGCATCTCATGCTGCCTTCCTGTGCTATCAGAAGTGCCGCAAATACCAGTTTCATAGTTGGAAACTGAACAAGAACGGCCTCTCGAGTCATGTTTATGATTGGGAGATCATTTTGTAAGGCTGGAAGAACCTCAGACTCTTTGATTTCCATGAGATATACGGACAATTCAAACACATCAAGGCATCCGTCTCTAAACACACTGAGTGAAGATGGGCTCAAGCCCCACATTTGAGTTTTCTAACTGATTTCATCACATCCCCAGATATCTCCAGGAGTAAAGCAAGGCACAAGGATATATAAAGAAAAAAAAAACACTGACTAGGGATGAACTGATAACCGGTTTCACGATAAACCACGATAAAATGTCCTGGCGGTTAGTATTAACGTTTCCAAATGTACTATAATTATCATTAAACTATATTATTATCATTATGGTGATTTTGCAAACACGCGGTAAATCCTGTCCAGCCAGCACGACCCAGACGCAGAGAAGACATGGCGGACAAGGCATGCTAACTTTGACCTCAATATCGAGACTAAGTTGGGGAAATAATTGGACACAAAATATTGTTTTGAGTAAAAAAATGTGTTATTATCTCACTTGTAATTAACGCGAAGCTTCCACACAAAAAAAAGTTTGCAGCAAGTGGCTTTGAGCCAAGACGAGCGAACAAGTTTAAACAAGACTATTAGTGCTGACATTTAAGGGATAATGTATATTCATTGTACACTTATTACACTTTTTTGACCACAGAAATAATTACGAGGATGTGAAATATTGAATTGCGTTTTAAAATCTTACCCGTTTATAAATCCATTTTTTACAGTTTACAAAACAATCGTCCAGACAAGATGATCACTACAAAAATATTACAGTAGTATGGATACTAAAGTCCTCTGATTTCATCTTCAATACAATAAAAAACTGAGACGCAATTTGAATGAAACGAGAGAGCGTGTCCGCGGCGATACAAGAGACAGGTGTGCGCTGTTATGGGCTAATGCGTTGCTATTGACGACTGTCATTTTGAGGAAGGAAATGTCGCAGAAGAGAATCTTGCTTTAAAAAAAGTGCATAAGAGCTGCTAATTTTATTAGTTGTTTGTTGATTTTCAAATATAAAGCTTGTTGAAATGGTTTCAGTGCATCATTTCTTTTCGAACATTTTCAGCTCATTCTAACAAAACCATGATAATATTGATAATCATGATAATTTGGATCACTTTAATATGAATGTGATATGAAATGTTCAAACTATTTCATCCCTAACACTGACATTTAACGGCTGAAAACTTCTGTTTGACGCATCTGTACAAAAGCCAACAAGGTCGGAATTTAATGGAAGAATAGGGAAAAAAAATAAATAAAAAAACGCCCTAAAGGCCTAAAATGTATTAAAATTCCCCTAAAAATTCAAGGAATAAATGCAAAGAATCCCCCGTATGACTTTTTGTTTTTTATATTTAGGGCTGGGCAATTAAACGATAACGATAATTATCGTGATATAATTGTCCTTGATAAAACTAGATAAATGTTCAATAATGTTTATGCGACAAAAGTGGAACGAATCATAAATGCCCATCATTTACCATGGATTTACTGTAGTAACACTGACTGCACCATGGTATTGTGGCAGAAATGTGGGATATTCATATCACTAATTTAAACATGCATTAAATAGAATAGAATATAATTACAGTATTTTTTTGTGATTAAGCTATAGCGTTTGTGCATTTATACTTAATGTACTTACTGTTTTTCTATACAAATACCACAGAAACCATATAGTTACATTGATTTGACCATGGCGTTGATGTGCTGTATGTGTGTGGTTATCATGATCTAATGTATGCTACTATGGATGACCTATGGTTAATTTCAATAAAACTCAAAACAGTCAGAATATTTACATTTTACCATATAATTATTTACAGATGTTAATGTTTTTGTTAATGAACAAATGTATATCTGCATCCAAACTCGAACCTCTACTAATGTAAAATGTGCATTTCTAAGAAAAGGTTTTTCTTTTTTTTTTTTCTATTAAGACAATCATTTTGTTAGGAATAATTACTGAAAAAGTGTAAATAATTCAAAAATGTTTTGAATGTTCTACCTTAGATTTGTGAAATGTTCACCTGTTTGGCAAGAGTTTATGATCATTTTATTTTGGCCATTTCACCCAGCCCTATTTACAACATATTAGTTAAACAACAGCGTGCAAGAGTGAACATTACTAACTTCAACACTACTCAGTGTTCATCTGTGTCCACAGTGTTAAAAATAAAACTGAAGCGGTCTTGATTCTACTAGTCACTGTTGGGATAATTACCAGTGTCTAAACAAAATAAGAACTAGTACTAGTAGCAAAAAAAAAAAAAAAAGACTACTAGAATCATGAAAATAGATTCTATAAGTTTAAAGGATTAAATGTTAAAACAGCTTGCAATAGAAAAGCACATGGAATGGTGAATGTATAAAAAAAGCTTGGATAATGTTGGTAACGAATGGGATGGTACAAATTACTCAAAAAACTCTTGGATATTGACTAGAACTTAATTCTGAACATAGTGATTAGCATATTTTGGGGGTGTTTAATTTGGAGTCAGCAGGAATGGAGTTGAAGAGCCCTGAACTAATGTATCCTCAATACATTAGCCTTTTAATGCGGTTTCCACACAAAACAGTCAAGATTGAACATTGCATCTGCCATGATTGCTATTCATTCCAACAACAAACCACTTTAACCACGAAAATTAACCATGGTTTTGCTACTCTAACCTTTCACCATGGTATTTGTGGTAAAACGTACACAAATGGTAACCAATTAGCCAAAAAATAAAATAAAAAATAAAACAGATCATGGTTACTCCACTTTTACTTTAATAAAACCATGGTTAATTTTGTGGGAACATTTCTGATAGCACGTGAAGGCAGTAGTCGCTAACTTTCCTGACTTGCAACACTTAAAACAAGACTTCAAATGATTTTAAGAGTAGCCTAATAGAGAATACGAATTATATATAGGCATTTAATTAAATACGAATTATATTTAGTATTTGCTGATTTGTAGTTATTTAACATTCACTTCCATGAAAACATTTGCAACTGTTTAGTAAAAGACACGCGCGCGATGACTCTAACGGCTCTAAACAGGGAATCGTTTAGCGATTGCAGAGCAACTGATTCAATTGACTCGGAGTTTCGAAAAGCTCCGTTTCTCCCGCTCCAGTTTACCAGAGACCGAATCATGTTTACTATAAACACTATAGGGGCGCGAAATGAGACGCATCTTTTCTGTTACTCACGTGTGGGTGTGCTTTACTCACAGAAATAACGTTCATTCATGTTAGATAAAGCATTACTGTGTTGCATTCGGTAACAATTAATTTATTAACATTTATTGCAAACGCTATAAAAAAAGACTTTGTATCGATTTGAACTCTTAAAACGCATGCAAACACAAACCTTTCTTCAGCCAAATCACAGATGGAGGAGCATGGCGCATAGTTATGATGTCACACACTTAAACCAAAATAAAAGTCCTGTTCACACATTAAAAAAAACACAAACATGTATTGAAATTTACATACAAAATCGCATACATACATTATTAAATGAAACGAGTTAATTTCACTCGAATATTACTGAAAGTTCAATGCACTTCACAGAAAAAAGTTATGGGAACTCAATAATGTTCAGCAGAACTCAAACTGAATCAGTTGCAGCAGATTTGTAGTTCCCAGCATGCTTTGCTTCAGTCTCTGAGAGGAGAGTAAATGCTGAAATTAAATGTTTTGGCATCTGATTAATAAAGGCATACATCTGCTTGTGTTTAATGTTGTTATGTTGGCATTTAAAAGGACGTATGAATTTTTTAATGAACTGTGTGTCTGAAAATAGTAATTTTACATACAGATGAAACTATTGGTTTTAAATAAGGTTTTATTATACCAGGGGTATAATATAAAAAAGAAAACCAGCATTGGGGCAAAAGACACACAGTATTGATCAATACTGTGTGTCTTTTTTGATTTTTTTTCTTTATTTTTTTCTTCTTCTTCTTTTAAGAATTTGTATCAATACAAATACTTCAGATAAAATAATGTGTTTTTAATAATGTCTAAGTTAAGACAAAACAATCACCTTAGCACAGTTTGTACTAATTTCTGTTTATTTTGCTAAATAAAGGAATTCATTTTTGTACAATAAATATACTTTAAAATGTTAATTTTAAAAATACAGAAACAAAACGAATTAAATAAAATCCTAAATAGATTTACATGGCTATGCTAAGATAATGCTCTTGTCTGTAATTTAGTTTTGACTAGATATATAATCTGCAATTTTGACCTGTCGTAATTGTAATTAAGAAATCTACAATGAGATTATGACTAGTTTAGCGCAAAATGATTTACATACATGTTTTAATGTTGTCATAATTGGTTTGAGAATGATATAAAGTTATAAGATCAAATGGATATTTCAGCAGGTGAGTAATTTTCTGATGTAATTTGTATGTTTTTAATCAATGTACAGTACATCCATGAGCAAATAAGTCAACAAGTAAGTGCTAAAAAGCGCTCCTATCAAGTGGTGTGTGGGTGCGCGGATGTAGGGTGTGTCGCATCCCAGGTGGCACAGTTAATCTAGTGGCTGCAACCTGTTCAGCAGTACCGTTCTATTTGAGCCCCTGAGTCAGGCCTCCCAGCCGGGCTTTCAGCATCACCTATATTGGTAATTCAAGGGACCGTTTATATGGCTGTAGTGAACGTTGGCACAGTGGATGTGACGCTTCGCCCTACAACGGTGGTGGGTTTTCTAAGGGAGGTCTATGTAGTCAGTTGTTGAGTTGTTGAAGTGAAGCCAGTAACTGCCACCATCCAGTCCCATAGTGTGATGGGGAGTCCCTCCTTGTCCCAACAGATGGAGTCCCTTGATTTATCAGTTTTGTCCAGTTCAGAGCAGGGTCAGGTTAGAGCTCTGGTGCAGAAATATCAGGCAGTGTTTTCGGGTCATGAGAAAGATCTAGGTTGCACTCGCCTCATTTCCCATGACATACCTTTATTGGATAATGTTCCGGTGCGTCAACAATACCGACGGATCCCTCCTTCTGAATATGAGGTGGTAAAAACCCATATCAATCAGTTGTTGGAGGCTGCAATAGTTTGCAAAAGTTGTAGCCCTTATGCATCACAGATTGTGTAAGTTAAAAAGAAGGATGGTAGTCTGCGCATGTGTGTAGACTATCGTCACCTGAATGCCAAGACTAGGAGGGATGCATTTCCCCTGCTTCGTATTAAGGAGTCTTTAGATTCACTAGACGGGGCTTCGCTGGTTCTCTACATTGGATCTGGGCAGCAGGTATTTGCAGGTTCCTGTTTCTGAGCAGGATAAGCCAAAGACTGCATTCTGTACACCGTTTGGATTATTTGAATGGAACCGTATGCCTTTTGGACTTTGTAATGTCCAAGTCTGTTCCAGAGGTTAATGGAGAGACTATTCAGTGAGTAGGTCAGTCCCTACTCCTATATCTTGACGATGTTATTGTATTTTCCTAGCTCAGCATCTGGAGAGATTGGAGATGGTCTTATGTCGTCTGGAAAGGGAAGGACTCAAGGCAAAGCTGGAGAAATGTTCTTTCTTCAGGTCCGAGGTGAAGTACTTGGGACATGTTATATAAGTGCGGGGGGTGGCAACTTATCCGGGTAAAATCGAGGCTGGGTACGCGGAAGCGATAAAAATTCTGTTTTATACATTTTAAGGCCAGACAAGTAGTTTGTTGAGGGTTGGTTTGTAGGGAAGGACTACACGCCTGCGCACATATATTCAAATGCACATACCTATAGACTGAACTCGTAATACGCATGTGCACGCCATCAGCGTTCTCACGGGTTCGCGTTTTTAAAGTTTGCATAGAGAGAACTTAAAGAGTTTCCTGTTAAAACGGTGTCATGTTAGCGGCCCCTAAGTTAATAACTAATGATCGTTGCGACGGAAGTGAATCAATCAAAACTAACTTTAGCTGGACAAGTACTTTATTTTAGAACCGCTATAAAGCCAAAACAATCTCTGTTACTTTAATTTCCTATTATCACTGTAAAGCTGCTTTGGAACAATCTACATTGTTAAAAGCGCTATATAAATGAAGATGACTTGACTTGGCATGCGCAAAAAACAGACGGTTCTGTTTAAAATGTAAAATATTCGGACTAAAATATACATTGCTAAAATATTTGTTTTTGAACAATAAATGTGCATATGTAGAATTTAAAACCTACTAGTAAGTGTATTTTTATGATAGCAGTAACTCTAAGGCGACTATTGTAATGGGGTAATCAAATGTAGGATGTCTGTGCTTTTGTTTGTATTTATTTAAATTTTTAGTTCAGTGAATTTTAAAATAAAATCATTATTTTATTATGTTTTTAGATTGTAATGTTAAAATGTCAGAATTTAATGTGATTTTAAATGAGCGTAAACGTGATATAATATGCATGTGTAAATATTGGATCTGCGCAGCTCTTAAAGTGACAGGTGCCTAATATTCCTGCTGCTGTCTGTTATTATATGTTAATCAAACAAAAGACAGAAAATTGAAATTTTGGAGACTGTAAATTACTGTAATAAGGGTTTATCTACATGTATATTTATACAGTGAAGACTGATAACTATTTCTGTACCTGAAAATCTAGTTTTGACCAACATGAAAAACCTGAAAAGAACTGTTTATTTCATTTGTATATGTTTGTTCTGTTGTATTTATTTGTGGTATTGTTCGTAATTTGATTATTTGTTCTTATTTTATTACTGACTGTTGTTTTTGGTGTCATAAACTTATTTATTAAGGTTACATGGATCAAAAACAACTAAAACAATAACTAGGCCTATTTTATTTTATGACTTTTTTTTGTGTTGGCACCAATGTAAATTTTGGCAGGGCAAGTAAAAATTTCAACCACTGAATCCTTAGTGTTGAGCCCTGTTGAGTCAGTGTTTTATTGTTTTCTGTGCGCAAAGCATGGTGATTCCACGCCTCGTTTAAGTGCTGTAGTCTAGTTTGGATCTGTGGAAGAAAAACTATGCTATGTGAAACTTTGTGAATGTCATTTCTCGGCTCCAGAAGTTCACCATATTTTAAGTTGCATTAGCAGAACTATAGGCTAGTGTATAGTGTGATGTTGCTTTATTAGAAATTAAATTTGGCCACGGCTGATCTACCTCACCTACCTAATATTAAAAATAACACATTCATTTGTCTCGCTGACATAGAGCTCCTAATGGAGAAAAATCGTGACTACTTTAGTTGACATATGATAACAGGACTCATAATTGGGTGATTCTTTAACAGGCACTTTGTACTTTACCATGTGTGGCATATTTCAATTACTTTTTCTCAGCCATTTTAAATAGTTTTTATTTTGATGGTTGCACATAAAACAATGGACAATGGATTATCACAGTACCAAGGGTAAATATACCATTTCTGCATTATGAACCATTGAACTTGAAATGGGGCAATAGTTGTTAGAGTCTCAAAGAAAGAAGACCTTGCCTTTATTGAGAGGGATGACTTCCAGCATCAATTATCACCAATACAGTGCTGTAAAGTCATCCAAGCTTTCAAACAAAGAGGTGAGCAAAAGCAAAGAAAGATATGTAATATGTTAAATGTTACAACAGCCTGAAAAATTACCACTGATGTTATATTGTTCAAAAAAGTAAAGCAGATTTGGGATTCACTAATAAAACAATTTTATATTCTCTTATCTGTAAACTGTACATATTGTAAATAAAATGCACTTGTAAATATATGTTAATGTATTTCTTTTCTTAAAGAACTGAATGGTAGAGTTGACACTAATGTCAAAGTAAGTTTTCATTCCCTACCGAGAGATTTGGAGCGATGCAAACAGTGGCTAAGGGCGATGAACCACCCAATGTATTTACAAGACACAGCCATGGAAGTCCTAAAAAACGAGAGGATTCGCAGTCTACATTTTGAAAAGGAAGACTTCGAACAAAATGTCCTGGGAATGAAGAGAGTCGCTCTTTTGGATACCGCGATTACGTCGGTGTTTACCTTTCCAGATGACGATGAACAGCCTTTAACATCTGGGGCCGGTTGCATAAATCTATTTAAGACTAGTCTTGCAAGTTAGTCGTCTAATTTTTTTCTTTAAGACTGGTATTTACTTTTTTAAGTCAGTTGCATAACATTTTAGACTGGTCTAATTTAAGACAAAAAAGTAAGACTGGTTCCCTCTTGGCTAACTTTCCTTTACAATCTATGTTGCCATGGAAACGAATAAACTGTCAAGTGCTCTAGATTCACAAAAGTGGCCCGACTTTGTCTTGCGGTATGGCACAATATTTTTAATATTTGCTTTTATGAAAGGGCAATAAGAAGATAAAGAGTTTTCAAAGACCATTCAAACCCATTAGAAGTCCTTTCTGAAAAGGAACTGCTGGAGAAGCAAATGTTTCCTAGACATACAATACAAGAACTAGCAATTGACTTGGAGGAGCATTCGAGGCCTGAAACTTCAAGATATTTACAATCCCTCCACTGCTATAAGCATGTCTAGCTCTACGCTTCTTTGCCACAGGATGTTTTATAAACACCGCTGCAGACTTAATTAGGGTTCACAAGTCTACAGTATCAAGAATTATTCATCGGGTTGCCTGTGCACTGTCAGGAAGACTTCCACTTTATCCGACTGACGTCTCTACCTTGAACAAGGTGAAGGGAGATTTTTTCAACATTGCAGGATTTCCAAATGTAGTTGGAGCCATTGATGGAACACACATTAGGATTCAAGCACCTTCAACTCATGAGCCATTGTTTGTTAATAGGAAAGGCTACCACAGTATTAACGGCCATTTGTGATCCCAAACTAAGAGTTCTCAACTGTGTTGCTCGTTGGCCAGGATCAACCCATGACTCTAGAATTTTAGTGAATTCCCAAATTCATGATGCATTTGAGAGAGGAGATTTGCAGGGTGTGCTCTTGGATGACTCTGGTTATCCACTAAAACCCTGGCTACTCACACCTTTCTTAAATCCAGTCAGTGTGCCTCAAGCTCGGTACAACACAGCCCATGCCAAAACAAGAAATGTTATTGAAAGGTGTTTTGGAGTCGAAGATTTCATTGTCTGCATGCAGAGCTCAAAATGAAACCAGAAAGAGTCTGCAACATAATCTGTGCATGTGTTGTTTTGCACAACATGGCAAGGTAATAAATATGTTTTTAACTGTAATTAAACTCCTAGCTACATATTCCCCAATGATTTTAAATTAAATGAGTAAAATATCACTTTCCATTTAATAGAGATGTTGCACTCCCAGACTTGGAGAATGACCAATACTTACAAAATATTTGATGCATAGTATCAGTAAAATCAGCTGAACAATCTTCAAATCACAAATACATTAACTTACACTAAAATTCTTCAAATCTCTTAAATATATCTAAAGATTCTGTATGTAAACATTACATTATGTAAATTCAAAATTAAATACCAGGAATTATTAACTACAATTGTTTGATTAGTTATTGGACAATAGTCAATGAGATCTATAGTTCATGTCCAAGTTTTTGTAGCTCCAACTTTAGCTTAGTTTTCTCTAATTTTAGTTTTAGTATTTCTAATTTTTGTTTAGTCTCTTCCAGTGTTAATATTTTATATTGTTTTTCAAGTATATTGTTCATGGTTATCTTGCTTGGAGTGTCTTTCTGTGTCTCGGTGTCTGAGCCACTTCCCACAGGTGCCATTTGGGTGCTGTCCAAATCATCATCTTTAAAAATAAATTAAAAAAAGAACAAGAACAACATTAGCACAATTAGAAAGTGACAGGTACAGTATTTTTTTCTGCTAAAATGCACTACATGCTACTTCACCCTCTTATAGTTCATTCATTTTAGACAAAAACACACACAAAACAATTACTTAGCTATGTAAACGGGGTCACTGCATAGACTTCTAGTTTTTGGAGATTCCCCAAAACATCGGAGATTCGTCTCTGTATATTTCAATGATCATTTCCGTTGTCCTTTTCAATTTAGGAGATGGTCCTCCTCCCGTTGCTGGGTTTTTTCGCTTAAAAATGCCCTTTTTTGCCTCTTGAACCATATTTTTAAACCGTTTTTGAACATCTTTGACGGATCGTGAGACAGATGGGATTGACACGTCTGCAGTAAAGTAGGACATCAAATATGAGTTGTAAATAATTTGGCTGTTTACAAAGTAAATCTGCCGTCTTCCGCATGTTTTTCTGAATTGGCATACTTTTTCTAAAAAGTGTATAATATATATATATATATATATATCATAATGTATCCAATATATTATTTGGGGAAAGAACTCTTTTCTGTGTATTTATACTCCTTGCCATTTACAGGAGAAGCACAGTTCAATCAATTATACTGCAAGAAGTCTAAGCAATGGATATTGAAAAAAGTCTTCACGCCACACACAACGAAGTTTGTCGGAGATTTCATCGAGAGAGTCCTGGAAAGTAGACGCAATCCGAACATCAAGTTCCAAAACCCAAACTCCTCACTCGCCCTGCCACAACCTGATTTGCCACCCAACATTGCCCCTTTACCAAAACCATCAAAAGAGACTGCCAAAGCATTGTTCAAAAGCCGCTTCTGAGACCTCTTCACATAGCACCCAACTCAATCTCCATCTCTCTCACTACTGTTCTGGGACAACTCCATCTGTGCCTTTTTATATTCTGCAAATACTGGATGTATGTATAAATTATTAGCTTTAGCTAAATTAGCTATTATCTTGTTTAGTTTTTATAAGTATGCCCTTGTTATTTTAATTTCTTGTCTACCCATGACACAATTCTTAAATTTCTGAATAAAAAAACAACTTTCTGTCTACACTAAAGTTCAACATTATAAACTTGGGAGGAAACTGATTTAGTAAAAAACTTATAATGCAATTTAGACTTGCAAAATAAGAATAAAAAAAATGATGTAGGCATGACCATTATTTTGCTATCTATTGTCATGTAAGGCCAACAGTTGGTTAATAGTTCCACTTATGAAATTTAGGTCGTCCAATAGCCTAACTATTTATCAAACACAAATTTGGTTCAAAACACTATTAAGGACAACAACAACGTGAATGTGATCCATTTATTTAAATAATTATATCAACAACAACAAAAATAATAATGTTAACAAAAGTTATAGTTCCTCCTGAGCGTCCTCAACTTCTTGGTGCCCGCAGTACTGGCCATCTGGAGCTGGATATTTCAGTCGGATTGCCTGCACGACACAAGCGGGTAGAACGACACGACGGCCTCTACCCAATCTCTCGCCTTGCAGGACCCATTCGAGAAAGTGTCGGTAGGCTGTTTGTCCACATAGATATTGTCCACAAGACATTGAGCACACAGTTAGCAATGTATGGTCTTTGTGATTCGCGTGCCACAGTAGTAAGCAATGGAACTGTAAACTGTTTATGCAGTAAAGAAAGTAACGTCAGCTCAGCTGGCTGACGTTACGTATTAACCGGAATAACTTCGGTCCAGAGGCCACTCCAGTTACCCGGAAGTGGTGATTTCTTAACAAACAAGGAGATTAAAAGCTTTCAGAACTTTAAGTGCTGTCAGGGATCTTTCTCGGCAGGTCCACCGAGTGTCAGACAACTTCTGCCACTCAACAACACGCTGACCAGGATACAAGGACTGCTGGCATTTAAAAAAATGTGTGCCTCTTTGTGGAGCCGGTGCAGAAAACATACAATTTCTCCACCAAGGAGAAAAATGTCACAAAGTGAATATTGGACTTTGCACTCTCAACCAGGACCAGATTCAAGCCTGTGTGCCTGGCAATGAACATAAAGAGCCTTTTCATTGTGTGTGCGTATCCGGGATTGTAGACCTTTGAACATTCCACTCATGTTTGCAGCCCCATCATATCCTTGGCCCCTCTTCTTCAAGTCAAGTAAATTTTCCTGAAGAAGAGAGACGATTTGAGCATCTTTGATTTCATTCTGTATTTCCCTCCTAATGAACGTACCTAAGGACTTTATGTCATTCTGGCTCCTGTTTGAGAGAAGGGACACTTCCGGTCTTTTCATGGAGGCTTGTTTTTCCTGGATGGCATCCAAATGCAGCTTCATTACGCTATCATACAGGGCCAATGTTTTCACAAGTTCAAGGAAGTTGCCTTGGTTGGCACTTGAGCTTGACTCTTCTCCTTTAAAAGATTGCCCCTGTCGTGCCAGATACAAGGTGATATCAATCAAACGTGTGAGGATTTCCCGGTTCCTTTGTCTTTCTCTGTCTTGTTTCTTTCCCCGGAATATCTGATGTATCAAAAGCAGCTTGTAGAGCTTTTTGGAGTATATGTTTCATCTCACCGTACTCATCATGTGGGCCTCTGTGCTGGCATTCTCTTAAATTTTTCCAATGGCACTCCTCCATGTACAGTGAGGAAAATAAGTATTTGAACACCCTGCTATTTTGCAAGTTCTCTCACTTGGAAATCATGGAGGGGTCTGAAATTGTCATCGTAGGTGCATGTCCACTGTGAGAGACATAATCTAAAAAAAAAAAATCCAGAAATCACAATATATGATTTTTTAACTATTTATTTGTATGATACAGCTGCAAATAAGTATTTGAACACCTGTCTATCAGCTAGAATTCTGACCCTCAAAGACCTGTTAGTCTGCCTTTAAAATGTCCACCTCCACTCCATTTATTATCCTAAATTAGATGCACCTGTTTGAGGTCGTTAGCTGCATAAAGACACCTGTCCACCCCATACAATCAGTAAGAATCCAACTACTAACATGGCCAAGACCAAAGAGCTGTCCAAAGACACTAGAGACAAAATTGTACACCTCCACAAGGCTGGAAAGGGCTACGGGGAAATTGCCAAGCAGCTTGGTGAAAAAAGGTCCACTGTTGGAGCAATCATTAGAAAATGAAAGAAGCTAAACATGACTGTCAATCTCCCTCGGACTGGGGCTCCATGCAAGATCTCACCTCGTGGGGTCTCAATGATCCTAAGAAAGGTGAGAAATCAGCCCAGAACTACACGGGAGGAGCTGGTCAATGACCTGAAAAGAGCTGGGACCACCGTTTCCAAGGTTACTGTTGGTAATACACTAAGACGTCATGGTTTGAAATCATGCATGGCACGGAAGGTTCCCCTGCTTAAACCAGCACATGTCAAGGCCCGTCTTAAGTTTGCCAATGACCATTTGGATGATCCAGAGGAGTCATGGGAGAAAGTCATGTGGTCAGATGAGACCAAAATAGAACTTTTTGGTCATAATTCCACTAAACGTGTTTGGAGGAAGAAGAATGATGAGTACCATCACAAGAACACCATCCCTACTGTGAAGCATGGGGGTGGTAGCATCATGCTTTGGGGGTGTTTTTCTGCACATGGGACAGGGCGACTGCACTGTATTAAGGAGAGGATGACCGGGGCCATGTATTGCGAGATTTTGGGGAACAACCTCCTTCCCTCAGTTAGAGCATTGAAGATGGGTCGAGGCTGGGTCTTCCAACATGACAATGACCCGAAGCACACAGCCAGGGTCATTAAATTTGATTTACTACGTCATTCCTTTTCTTCTGCCCTGCTACAAACTGGCCTGATCCATGAAGTGAGTGAGCTGCTACCCTTGGCTGCCTGCTGTCACTCCCTCTCCTTTTGCAGCAGCGCTGAGACTGTCATAAGCCACTTTCCGACCGGAGGAACCTTTTCACAGTTCCTAGAACTATTGGCTAAAGTACCCGGATGTCGGCGTGTTCGCACCGCAGGAACTAGGAACGATTTTAGTTCTAGGAACTCCATTTGGAGGAACTAATTTAGGTCCTACTTCAGAGTAGGGTCTAAACCAGCACTATAGGAACTACCCGTGACGTTAGTGTACGCTGATTGACCGAACGCACGCGGAACACCAGCACCCGCCATTTTTAAAACAGCTAGAATGTAAACACACAGATTATTGCCTATATTTACTCCAGAAACTATCTATACAAACATGGAAAACAGTGATAGATGGGTCTCTAAACCTTTATGCAGAAGAGAAAATCCAACGCAACTTTTGAGGGGACCAAGCCAAACATGATTATGTTTATCTGCCCAGCTAGCAACACTGGACATCAACCACACGGCATAGGCTAATAACCTTTTTTTCATATACTGTCTACTTTCTATAACAGTTCTATCTAATAACATATTAAACAGTACTGTAGACAGATCGCTAACTAATAAACACAGAGAATGCGAGCATTGTTTGCTCTGGCGTTCTCAGCGCCGCCAAAATAAAGGTCCGTCGCGCCGTCAAAATAAAAGTCACCGTGCTTGCGTCACTCCCTTACCCCTCCTACCAGTTCCTATGGCCGCTTGGCCAGTGCGAATGCAAACAGCAAAACTGAGTTTGGGGGAGAGTAGTTCTTAGAACTGTTTAGAAGTGGACAGTTCCTAGAACTAAGTTCCTGTAACTACTTGGTCGGAAAGCGGCTATAGTTACGTCTCCTGAGTCAAGAACCAGTTCCTGGACTCAAGTTTTTCTAGTCCCTCGTTTTTCATTTTCTGCTGAAATTCAGCTTCAGAAAGCTGACACAGAGTTCAGCAACAGTAGAATGCTACTTATTCCACCACCAAAATGAAGACTGGACATTCTTTCAGGCATGGCTGAGTAGATCTTTAGGTATGCCGCATACCTCACTGATAGTCAGCTTGATCAGGCAGCTGAAGCCCTGATAAATGCCCACCCTTGCTTGAGGGAAAAAGGAACTCACACTGGCCATGAAGAATGGAAACACTACCTAAAGATTAAGAGGACAAATTTTCGCTTTAAACTCAGCAAGATTGGACACCCTGAAATCACACTGAATTCTCTAAGGAACAAGCATAAAGGTCGGGGTAAAGCGGCATCAAACATTAAAAAGTCTGAAAACACACCCTCACACATGAGGAACCACTCGTCGGCCCAATGACGGAAGTTAACGGCGTGAGTGAAGGTATAATGCGTGTCTTTTTCAGCGTTAAAAAAAAATTCATTTTTTTCCCTTGAATAATTATTACATTTAGATTCTAACTAGGAACTAATCATAAATATTGATTATGCATTAATTTTTAGATATTTGATTATTCTATATAACTCTTCACTTTTATTGTACTCGTTCATTTGGATACCAATATTGTTTAGGGTCTCGCGTTTGCGGTTCTTACGCGGATCCCATAGTCACAAACTATCCCAACTATCAGCTATCGCTAGACAGAGATTATTGACTATACTATTTAGAAGGCCATTTCCTTGCTTGCTCTATCTAAAAGTATTTTGTTTAGGCCCCATAGATCTGTATAGAGGTCATGACCACTGCTACAGATATAAGCCAACCAATTACTTTGTCAGATAGCAGCTTTGGTTTGGTCAAGCCATGGTTTCCCACGTACACTTAGCTAGAGTTACATTACATTACTCAGCATTCAGTTGTCCTAAATAGAGATTCCCCTTTTTAGCCTTTACAGTCTAAGTACACTTAAACCAGTGCCAAGTGTTAGAAAGAACTTGCTCCACTCAAAACTGGACTTTAGTACGTTACTAACCTGACACAGATTTGCGGTAACACAATCTACTTAAGTTAATAATTTCAGAGTAAGACAGAATAAATTCAAATGTAACAATTTATTAATAGTCAGGTAAACATTTATCATGCCAATTACACAATTAGAGGCCAATTCAGGTATAATACATAATTACTCAAAGAACAATTCTAAGAGTAATCAATTCAGTCTGACACACGCATTCACTAAGCCAACCGGTTTTTACCTGGTATTAAGATGTGTTTTGGTACAGGTGTAAACGAAATCTTAAATGTTTTGAGCTTTTCCATTTTCAACCATTTCTAGAGGTAGTTGAAATCGCATTAGATCGGATTGCTTTCGTAGTATAAACGTTCATGTGGTCAGATGTGTTCAAACAGCCACTAAAGACTGCCTACTGACCTAATGCGTAAATATTATGGGAAGAGCGCTAGCCAGAACGGATTTAAACTTGTTTGGCTGAAGACCCAAGTTTGGTTTGAAGAGAAAAAAAAAGGTTACCAAGCACAATGTTCTCTCAACATCCCTTGTTACTAACATACACTCACAGCATTCGGCATCAACAGAGCAGAAAAGAAAGCTGCTGTTTGCCGTGTTTTTCCATTGTCTCTGGCCGTGTTCATATGTTAATTGCACAAGCTTATTTTGTCCATTAGGTCGAGAGATTGAAAAATGCCAATACATTTACCAAACCATAGACCCTCCCCTAGAAGAAATCACAATTCATGTGTGCAGTGCATCCGGCAAGTATTCACAGCGCTTCACTTTTTCCACATTTTGTTGCGTTACATCCTTATTCCTAAATGGATTAAATTCATTATTTTCTCACATATACACAAGTATTCACCGCCTTTTCCATGACACTCAAAATTGAGCAAAATTGAGCTGGGAACAGGTGCATCCTGTTTCCACTGATCATCCTTGAGATGTTTCTACAACTTGGAGTCCACCTGTGGTAAATTCAGTTGATTGGACATGATTTGGAAAGGCACACACCTGTCTATATAAGGTCCCACAATTAGCAGTGCATGTCAGAGCATAAACCAATCCATGAAGTCCAAGGAATTGTCTGTAGACCTCCGAGACAGGACTGTATCGAGGCACAGATCTGGGGAAGGGTACAGACAAATGTCTGCAGCACGGAAGGTCCCAATGAGCACAGTGGCCTCCATCATCCGTAAATGGAAGAAGTTTGGAAGCACCAGGGCTGGGTTTCCCGAAACCTTCTTAACGCTACGTCGTTCTTAAGTTACACCTTAAGCTGCACCTTATCGTTAATACGTGTTTCCCGAAACGTTCTTAGTTAAGTACACCTTCTGTAAGTCATACATTCGGAAGGTTGGTCTGGCCCACTCTTTGCTTTACCTTATCACTGTTGCAGGTCTATATGAAAATAATTCTGACGTTTTAATACACACAGACAGTGTTCATTTAGGCTAATTCAAGTGTTTTCATGCAAAGAATAAAATTGTCAATCACACTGATTGTGTAATATATATATTATTATTATATATTATATTATTAATTTAATAAAAGAGTGCTTTTAAAAGGCCAGTGAAAGCATAGGCTACTGTCAGTTAAGTTCTATTCAGACGCTAATATTGTTTCTCATGGGCTCGTCCGGTATTTTAAACGGGTAAGTCGGTGATTTTAGTGCCGTCCAAATCCATAATATCAGTGTTTTTCTCACCCAACCCACGTAAAAATCTGTCCAAATTAGTACCTACTGTTTTTGACAAACAGGTCGTGTGGTAATTTAATTGCCATCTGAATCCACATCTCTGAGTTTACAAGAAGAGATTCAGAATTCACAGTTTAAATCCTTTTTGATCACTGCCGAGCACCGTACATTAGATGTACACTTTTATTACTGAAATGCTGGAAAGTATTTACAAGAACAATTCCTTTGCAGCTCCACCTCAGCGACCAAAAATGGGAAAGAGAATAAAGCACGTAAAATTTTTGAAATGGTTATTGTGGCAGCAATAGGCTATATGTTACAATTTTAAAATATGTAGGCTAGGCTATTATAGGCTATTATAGTTTGGATCATTTTTTTTATAATATCCAATAGTCCTAATAAATGTAATTTCAACTATTTCTGAAGTGCTTCTTTTATAAAGAACACCGCTTTCTAGCATAACGCAGTGAAACAGCCCCTGCACAAGAGAATAATTGATTCTCGAGCCGTCGATATCAACCAATTCAGCACCATTGCCACGGACAGCACCGGGTAACGTCGCACGTAAGAAGGTATATCTTAAGCAGCTTTCTAAGGTATAGTTCGGGAAACACGCCTAGTAATGGTATAACTTTAGTTAGGGGGCAATTCCAGCGTTATGGACGTGACATTTGCAGTCAAAACTTGAAATATAAATTCTCAGAAAATGCATTTAATACCAATATATTGTAAACGTCTGTTTATATATCCATACTCCCTTAATAAAGGAGTCCAGATATTAGAAAAATATCAGTCTACGCATGCGTTTTATATTTAATATGAGGGAAATACACATCCGTTATGAACGTGACAAAAAAAAATCTCTAACTTTTTGTTGCCAAAATATTTTTTAGTAATTCTGTGAATTACAACTGCGCAAACCAAAAGTAATAGTACCCACCGAATGAAGAAGGGTTGGCTCTCCACAGAACATAAAATATTCATTTTATGTTATTTTTCGTTTTCGCATTTATGAGGAAAAAACAATGTTACGGACGTGACAGTTCTCCGTTACGGACGTGACCGCTCTGAAAGCGGCACTAAAATACTGCTTTAAAACGTTCACAGAGACCTCAAACAGGCATTTAAAACACCAAATATTAAGGATTGGCATTATAAGCAAAAATAACATTCGATGTTTGTTCGAAAATCGTACCTCTCCCCCAACATGCTCACCGGTAAGAAGGCGTTCACTCAAATCCCGCTCCAACATTACATTTGAGTAGGCATTTAGTCTCATATTAATGTTTAAATAAAATAATTGTATTTTTTTATTTCATATGTTGATTATATGAAAGGATAACAGCATGAGTAAGATCATAAGATGCGCAATATATCGGATACAGTATATCAGTGGGCAGACATGATTTTGACCAATTCTTTAGTTTTTTTTTTTGTTTGTTTTGTAGAAAGCCTTTCTTTAATGGGAATTTCGTTTTGTATAAATTGTATCTTAATTTTAATCAATGTTTCATCAACCAATTGCCTGGATGGATTTAATAAATAAGAAGCAAATAGGCTATAGCAGACAATATAATCAGGACACGGAGGCGCCGTCGCGTGAAGTGGAGCGCGCCTCATAAATGAACCGAAACTCCGCGAATAAGGTAGGCTACTTGCCTCACATACCTGAGAAATATATCTATAGGACATCTGAAATGTCTACTTTTAAACTACTTTTAAGTCGTGAGTCAAAATTATTGCAATATCACTATTATTTTGTCAGCTTGATCGCGGGATTATGATGAATTCATGTTTTAACCAAGAGGGAAAAACGAGACATCCCGAAGGAAGTGTCCTATGGCTATAAGACACATGCTCTTCTTTAAGTTGTACTGTATCATATAATACCTTCTGATATTCATATTTCGTCCTGTAACTGGCAGAGGAAGAGAAGATCCGTTCATGTGCGCTTTATCCGCCGCGCACTGAGGCGCTATATACAGAAATATACCACGCCGTATTAAAGAGCGGTCTCTATTGTTTACATTTTGTTATAAAATAGACTGAATTTGAAAGTTGAGACATTTTTTCATATTAAAACTAACAAAGCACAAATGTTATTGCGATTATTGGATATGCACTGAATATATGGTAAGCCTGAAACCGATCACAATTGCATATGATTTGATGTGAAGCGTCCGTAACGGTCACGTCCGTAACGCATTATTATGGTTGTTCAGAGCAAAGTAGTGGAATGAAATGTCAATCCTAGTAAGCATAAACATAGTTTAGCTTTGCATATAAAGTTTTAAGTTATTTGCATTTATAATTGTTATATTATATAAACTTAATCTTTAAAATGTTACGGACGTGACAGAGCACTGAAGAGTCGAGACCTCTTTATTAAAGCCCTTATAAATTCAACAGGCAGTGCTGTTATGACCAAATTAGTATATTTATTTCTCAGGCATGCCTCCATCTTTCAGCAGAATGCTTTATGTTCAAATTAAGTTTTTAAAAGAGGGGTATTTGGTACCTCTTTTGAAAGCATGAAATATGGCTGGTTGAAATTAAAATTTTAGCATTGTTGCTCACCTCATATGTGGTGGAAAAACAAGGCAATTTTCTTAAAATTTCTGATACAGCACATTAATACAGTATATTACAGACCTAAATGGACAACTTAAAAGGGGTTTTGATCTTTAGGTAAAAACTTTATTTTTTCATGGTAAGGATGACCTTTGCGTGGAATTGCCCTAGGTTATACCTTAAGAGTCTTCGTAGTGCGCTAAGAGACAACATTATCGGGAAATCCAGCCCAGGACTCTTCCTAAAGCTGGCCGCCCGGCCAAACTGAGCAATCGGGGGAGGAGGGCCTTAGTCAGAGAGGTGACCAAGAACCCAATGGTCACTCTGACAGAGCTCCAGCGTTTCTCTGTGGAGAGAGGAGAACCTTCCAGAAGAACAACCATCTTCTGCAGCTCTCCACCAATGAGGGCTGTATGGTAGAGTGGCCAAACGTCACTCCTCAGTAAAGGGCACATAACAGCCCACCTGGAGTTTGCCAAAAGGCACCTGAAGGACTCTCAGACCATGAGAAACAAAGATGGAACTTTTTGGCCTGAATGGCAAGCGTCATGTCTGGAGGAAACCAGGCACCGCTCATCACCTGCCCAATACCATCCCTACAGTGAAGCATGGTGGTGGCAGCATCAGCTGTGGGGATGTTTTTCAGCTGCAGGAACTGGAAGATTAGTCAGGATCGAGTGAAAGATGAATGCAGCAATGTACAGGGACATCCTTGATGAAAACCTGCTCCAGAGTGCTGTGGAGCTCAGACTGGGGTGACGGGACAACTCTGTGAATGTCCTTGAGTGGCCCAGCCAGATCCCAGACTTGAACCCAATTAAACATCTCTGGAGAGATCTGAAAATGGCTGTGCACCGACGCTCCTCATACAACCTGATGGAGCTTTATAGGTTCTGCAAAGAAGAATGGGAGAAACTGCCCACAAATAGGTATGCCAAGCTTATAGCATCATACTCAAAAAGACTTGAGGCTGTAATTGGTGCCAAAGGTGCTTCAACAAAGTATTGAGCAAAGGCTGTGAATACTTACGTACATGTGATTTCTTTTTAATTTTTAAAACACTTTCAAAGATTTCAAACAAATTTCTTTCACGTTGTCATTATGGGGTATTGTTTGTGTAATTTTGAGGAAAATGTATTAATTTTAATCCATTTTGGAATAAGGCTGTAACATAACAAAATGTGGAAAGAGTGAAGCACTGGGAATACTTTTCGGATGCAATCTACATGGCAAGAAAAAGAGGATGTTGCAACTAAAATAACTGAACAAGGATAAATCACTTGTGATGAACATGGAGTCTTGTAGGAATGTCACCTGATCAGACGAGGATCTGACATGCACCACGTTTAAAAGGTAAGCCTAAAAATATACATTTAGGCCACATTCAACTGCGGTGTGAACGGATCTTTGATTTCACACAGATTTTCTGGTGCCATTTTAAACTGCTGGGCCATTTAAAACTCTTTCTACAAAGAGAACAAGAATATGGTCTCACACTTGCATGAATTTTCATGTGTGTCTGTAAGTGTGATAACATAATTTTTTTATTACTCTGATCATAATTACATAGCTTTCCTCCAGAGGATTTGAAATTGCTCTCTTTGATTAAATTCTTACCACTCTGAGAACCTTGTAATATATTTCCAGAATGAGTTTGCGAATGACATTTCAGGTCTCTATGATATGTGAAACTCTTTTCACACTGAAGACACTTGTAAGGCTTTGCTCCGGTGTGAAGCCTAATATGAACCTCAAGGTTTCCTTTCAGTGCGAAACTCTTTCCACACTGTTGGCATGTGTAGGGCTTCTCTCCAGTGTGAACTCTCATGTGAACCTCAATGTTTGCTTTGTTTTTGCAAGTCTTTCCACAATGAAGGCACATGTGAGGCTTCTCTCCAATGTGAATTTTTACATGATTCTTAAGATGTGTCCTGTCTGTGAAACTCTTTCCACAATGATGGCATATAAAACAGTTCTCTCTTGAGTGAATCCTCATGTGGTGATTGAGGGTTACAGTAAATCTGAAACACTTTCCACACTGACCACATATGAACGGCTTCTCTCCAGTGTGAATTCTCATGTGGGCATTAAGGGTTGATTTATGTTTAAAACTCTTTTCACATTGAGAGCAGGTAAAAGGCTTCTCTCCAGTGTGAATTTTCATATGGCTTTTAAGGCTTGCTATTCGAATAAAACCATTTCCACACTGTTGGCAGGTGAAAGGCTTCTCTCCAGAGTGAATTCTCATGTGGACTTTAAGGCTTCCTTTTTGAGTGAAACTTTTTCCGCACTGTTGGCAGTTGAATGGACTCTCTCCAGTGTGAACTCTCAAGTGGACTGTCAGGTTTCCTTTTCGATTGAACCTTTTTCCACATTGTTGGCAGATGAAAGGGTTTTCTCCAGTGTGAACTCTCATGTGGGCATTAAGACTTGGTTTTTGAGTGAAACACTTTCCACACTGTTGGCAAGTGAATGGCTTCTCTCCAGTGTGAATTCTCATGTGGACTTTAAGGTTTCTGTTTTGATTGAAAGTCTTTCCACACTGTTGGCATGTGAAATGACCTTTAGTCTTTTGAGCTTTTTTTTTTGATAAAGTCTTTTCAGTCTGTGAGGAACTGAAAGGTGGTTCTTCAGATGTGAAATCATGATGTTTCTTAATCTGGTATTTTTCTTCTGTTTCATTCAGTTCTTGACTCTCTTCTTTCAGTGTCTTCAGGTCTAAGGCGAAAAAAAGACAAATAACCCCAGTTTAATGGCACAAAGCAACAGACATCAAAACTGTAAAGCATCAAATCCAATGTGTATGCTAGATCCTACACACATTTAGCTAGAATCAAAAACGGTAACTTTCAGGGTATATATAAGGACAAGTTCGCGTCTCTCAGCTTCAGAAGTATTCGTACCCTTTTGATGAGGCTCCAGTGGGCACGACAGCACAGAATATGCAAAACTCAATATTATAAACGTATTCAATTTAGAATTATAAAGCATTATTACAACAAATCAATGTTTATTTTTTATCACATCTCAAAACTAATTTTTTTACATCACTGACCTTAAAAGGTTGTCCTTTTTTGCTACTGGACATTTTATGTATAAATATAAATTCTGAATTCACAATAGCTCAACAGGTGGTGATATGCACTAAGACAAGCATTAGTATGGTTTATGTCTTAATCTATCAGACTACTACCACTTTATCTGAATGAAGACACCTCATTAAACACAAGTATGGAGTGCCACAGGGTTCAGTACTAGGTCCTTTGCTTTTTAGGTTTTATTACTTCTTTTTCTCTGCCAATGATTTAATTCCTCATAACCTGAAGAAACTGCAAAACTCTCCAAACTATCAGAGTGTATTAACTCTTAGGAACAAGCAATATATGCAAGCAGATGCATATGTAAAATAACGCGATCCTCAACATTAAACAGCATATAAATTAGGGATGGGCACAAGTTCTCAAGTACTTGGACATGACAGCGATGATCGATCATGAAAACTATGATTGCCCTGACTTAAAAAAAATAATTTGTCTATTTTTCTCATTGGAAATTGTTGCATTTTGAGATCATGAAATACAGTCAGAGCAAGATGTGCAGCGCCGATCTGTCATATACATAACATTATAATGAGAACATCAAGTTTACGTGCCCGTGTATCAGCGTTGTTGTTAAGGGAAGAGCGAATCCACAACGGCAAGCGAATCCACGATGGTACGCGAAGTTTAGCGCATCTCAGTCTCCTTGAACATCTTTCTGGCGCACACCAAAAATGAACCAAAATAGAGTGAATAGCCTTCTGACGCGCCTACTTTTCAAAGTCAACATTTAGATTATTTGAAGTAAAATGCATTATAGTCACTTAGGAATAAAACACAGCGTGGTTCATGATGAAAAAAAAAAAAAAAAACTTTACAGTTCGGAAAATAGCAAACCCCTGGCACTTGAGAACTCTGGTCTACACAGAAGAAAGCCCTGTCTAGTCTATTCCCCAGTACGGGTTGTGTCGAGCCATTCGTTAGTCTGGCTGATGGAAAAAAGATGAAAAGAAGTTGCAATAAACGCGTTAAGAATCCGCACAACGGAGGACTATTATTCTGCAGTGCAGAACTGATGACGGGACAGTTTGATCTTCGGCTGACAAATCAGAGGAAAGGGGCGTTTCATTCCCACCCACGTGTAGAAATCGAATATTCCAGCTGTTTATTCATTTTTCAACCTCAGAACGAAAAACGAAAAATCAAGCTGAATTCTTGTTTTTCGTTTTTTTTGGAAAAAATGAAATAGGAACTGTCTCTCATTTTTCTACTTTCAATATATAAAAAAAAAAAAAAAAAAAAAATGAACGAATGATACACAGATTCAGGAACTTACGGTTATGGTTATTTACATCTCCCTTTTCCAGGTACTTTGAATGAGTGTTTATGCTTTCGAGGTTTTTAAATAAGCTTGATATGTGTTTAGGAAGATGTTCTGTTTATGTTTTTTTTTACATGTCGAGTGTTTTCGGTAATATATTTCGATTTTTAGACTAATGCTAATTGGGATATTGTTCAGCAGCTAGCTAAATTCGGTTGGTTGTTGGTTGCATTTTTATATATATATATATATATATATATTTTTTTTTTTTTAAGTAAAGGATTATTAAAGTATTTCTGATTCTGATTCTTTAGCAAGTCTACTGTTGTGTATTTTCACAACAGAGTTTTGACTTATTTTCCGTGTGTGTTTTTACACTTTTCTAGTATCACTCATTTAAATGGGAAGCTTTTTTTATCTTGTATGTTATACCTTTAAAGGTTAATCAAATTTGTACCCTTCTGTCACTGTATTCATCGTTTTTATTGTTAATAAACAAACCACATCCATCCCCCGCACTCTTGAAACGCTTGCTACGCCCCTGCGTTACACTATCAAAGTTAACAGCATTTGAGTGTGTTGAAAGTGTTATGTCCTTAGGGACGTTTATAGTGTTTTTGGTGCGTTTTTGTTTCTCTTTTTGGTCTCTTGTCTCTCTCTTTCACTTTCTCAGGCATCGCTGATTGGCTGTTTTGCCTGTCAGTCATTCGTAATGAGTTGAGTGGGTGTGCCATGTGAGGCAGGATCCTTGCTTGACACCTGGAGAAGACCTACTTAAGGAACATGCTACTGCCAGCGAGGAGAGAGACTTTTTGTTTGGTTTTGTCTTATGATGTGTTTGTTTTCTTTTTGCTTGATTTAGTTTTGTTAAGCGTGTAGTGTCATGTAAATTGTGCCTTGTTTTTGATTGCCCCAAAAACTTCTTATTTGTGACCTATGAAAGAGTTAAACAGCTTTTCAAAGCTGGGTTAAGCGGGAAGGAGGAGAGGGGATAGGTAAGACCGTCACGTGACATACATTTACACACTTAGCTGAATCTCTGTACACTAGGTTAGGGATTTGTGCCACCCTCTGTACTTTTGTTTTATTAGTTAGTGTAGTTTAGTCACGACGTCACGGACGTTGAAGACTTTTTCTTTGATCTTTCTTTTTTCTAGTTTAGGATTAGAGGTAAATGGTTTAGTTAGTTCCTTTATGATTTATATTATTTTTGTTTGTTTGGCACAATCTTGTTTTCCCTTTTTGCTCCTTCCGTTTTTGTTTTGTTCCTATGTAAAATATTAATTACTTTATCTTTTATTAAATCAATCTTTAGTTGATTTTGTTGTGTCTCTCTGGTTCTCATTTCATTTAGTGATCAAAGGTGACTGGTGTTATTGAATTGGTGTTATGTTCCCCTTCTAACGTACCTAGATGGTTCTGAGCCAAAGAAGGGTCGTAACAAAAGTTATAATGTTGTTTGTTGGCTATATGAGACTAACAGTAAGATAGATCCACATTTTTAATAATCTTGAGATAAAACAATGGCACTGACATTGTAAGATATGCTTTCAGTTAAAACAGCTCAAACATGCATTTTAGTCTGGGACTAGCTTAAGCCTTGGGGGATAATGTGTAATGTGTAGGGATGTACCAATACCACTTTTTTCCAGAATATAGAACACATTATTCATAAGCTTTAATTTTCTTAATGGAACAATCACGATTACATTAAAAATGACCATTTATCGTCCGGTACCGATGTGGTGGCCGATAAATCATGCATCCCTAATTACACTGTTTATATTTAATGGTGCGGATCAGTAGCACACACTGCAAACATGTCTCATCACAGTGAGCTCCTGCACTGCATACGAACCACAACACTCGTTGCAAAGAATCGTGTGTGAAACAGGCGTTAGTGTGAAGAATATCCCACACGTGTGCTATAAGGATCAAATGAGTTCAGCTTTGGGAATGAAACTAACCTGTTTGTTCCTCAGTATCTTCATGTTTCACGCTGAACACTTCTTCAATCTTTATATCTTCACTCTCCTGTTTAATAAACGCCATCTTTATAATAGTGTCACGTGGATCTCAGATGTTTCTCCAGGAGTTTTCCTGTGTGTTTGGACAAAGTCATGTTTAAGAAGAGAAGTTTAGTAGAGAATAATAAACTTTAGTAGTTTGTAGTCAGAGAACTGGAAAGGGAGGCAGTCAGATTGATAGTTAATGGCCTGATTAGGCAAAAATAACTGAAAACTAGTTGTACAAATTAATTAATTTATAACATTTGTTTTTGGTTTGTTAAAGTTATATATTTTTTTATGTCTGTGATCTCGTTACAGTTGTTGTCAAGCGCTTCAAAATAGTGAATCGTTTTGCGAAACAATCGGTTCAACTGTCTCGGAGTTTGTTTAAAAAAATTATCCGTTTCTGATATTAATACTGTCAGAGACCGAGTTCGTGTTTCCGATAAGCTGATTAACGATACATGAGAAATGAGACGCAACTTTTCTGTTATTCATGCGCGGACGCGCTTTACTGACAAAGTACCTACCGCTCATTACTGTTAGACAAAGCATACAATGGTACAATAGCAGCTTCGTTTTATGCTACTGTTTTACAGTACTGTAAACACTATAAAATAGACAGAACGGTTTTGTATCTAATTAGACACTTTCAATGTGTGAAAAACACAAACCTTTCTTCAGGCGAGTCACAGCAGGCGCAGGAGCGCGGCGCAGCTTTATGACGTCATATCGCCAGACCAAAATAAAGGTTCATGCTGCTGTGTCTAAAATCACAAAAGTGAATAGAAATGAACATACAAATAGTAAAATAGATGTCAGAGGAATTCAGAGTTTATTTATCAGTTTCAGAGTTTACTGCCTAATGAAAGAATGTGAGATTCTTTCTAAAAGACAAACCTGTAATGTTTGGGTACAGAAACCATTTATACTATCAATATCACTGTGTAAGTGATTTTAACTTAAATGATATTAAACTGACTTTAATAACTCGGAACTTATTTTGACGAGTTAAAGTATTGTAAAAACATTTTTGTCATGGCTTATTGATATATATTTATTTATGTTTTATTTTTTTTTTACAGTAAATTTCTATGCACTTTTGTGATTTTAGACACAGCAGCGGGAACTTTTATTTTGGTCTGGCGATTTGACATCATGAAGTTGCGCCGCGCTCCTGCGCCTGTTGTGATTCGGCTGAGGAAAGGTTTGGGTTTTAACATTTAAAGCGTCTAATTCGATACAAACCGTTCTGTCTATTTTATAGTTTTTACAATAACTGTAAAATGATTAAGTTGTTATTGAATGTGACATTGTAGTAAAGCGCTCGGTGCTGCTGTTCAATGCAACCGTGTAACTGCAACGAGATCACAAACATGAATAATGAAAACTTTAATATATGTTATAAATTAATTAATTTGTACCACTAGTTTTCAGGATTTTTTTTTTTTTTTTTTTTTTTTTGCCTGATCATACAATTAACTTTCAATCTGACTGACTCCCTTTTCAGTTCTCCGACTACAAACTAAAGTTTACTATAGTTTAAAGGTACTAAAGTTTGACTTTATTTTTCTTAATTATTATTTTCTATGACTTTGTCCAAACAAACACACAGGAAAACTCCTGGAGAAACATCCGAGATCCACGTGACACTATTATAAAGATGGCATTTATTAAAGAGGAGAGTGAAGAAATAAAGATTGAAGAAGTGTTCAGCATGAAACATGAAGATACTGAGGAACAAACAGGTTAGTGTCATTCTCAAAGCTGAACTCATCTGATCCCTATAGCCACAGGCGTAACTCTCGGTAAGCAGGGTTGCTTACGGGCCCGGACCCGGACCAATCTCAGAGCTGCCAACTCTCCCGCATTCACCGTGAGACTCACGCGACTGACACTTATGCCACACATCTATTTTCTCACGCACAGAAAAATCGCGAAGCAAAGAGGACATGGAGACCGACAGACTAGACAGAGCAGGTTTCTTATACAAAAAAAAATCTTAGCTATCAGATTCTGTAAATTTTATTACGAAATTCAAACAATATACCATTTTGTCGCTTGTAAATGTGATTGACAGATCCCTAGCGGCACGTGAACCGATCATCTCTACTAGATAATAGTAAATAACACGGTATATACAGTACAACTTACCGAAATGTATATTCCTCATCATAGGCGTCGATTTCGGGGGGGACGGGGGGGACGCGTACCCACCACATTTCGTCATGAGTCCTTTTGTACCCACCACTTTTAACTTCCGTCTATATTAATTTGACTTTTGGTTCGACTTTTTTGACCGTTTTCAGTGGTTGTGAGGAGAAATATGAGAGATAAATTTGGTAATCATTGTCTGACCCAACAAAAAAACATTATAATATTCATTTTATTTTATTTTCCGTGTTCGCATATGAGGGAAAAAACTACGTGTCGGTTACGGATGTGAGCGCTCTGAAAGCGCCACTAAAAGACTGCTTTAAAACTTTTCACAGAGACAGACTCTCAAACAGAACAGCTGCCTTTCTTTAAAGTGAATTTCGTTTTATTAATTATATCTTAATTTTAATCAATGTTTCATGATTTAATAAATAAGAAGTAGGCTAAATATAGTAGAATCACGACATGGAGGCGCCGGCGAGTGAAGCTGGAGTTCGTCTCATAAATGAACCGAAACTCAGCGTATAATGCACATTCACATTCACAGCGTATTTAGACACATTTAGACGCATTCATAATCATTACTTATACCGGTTCTTTGTGGCAAGCTTTATGCGTGCGATCGTGCGCTTGAGTGCGGGTATATTACGTAAGCTCATTATCCTGTAGGGCAGGCTATCGTAATTAAATTAATATAAAGGGGCGATTTGTCCACGAATGACTTAAATGAACAACTAGCCTACTAGTCGACTAGGAAAAAAAAAACTTTTAGTCGGAAGCAGCCCTTATTCCACATATTTTCGAACCAGGCAACATGACATCTGTGTTGAGCGAGCGACCCTGCGGAATGAACGAGCGGTGCGGAATATTCAGAAATGCGCTCTCCGCTCACGAGCTCTGATCGGAACAAACCCGAACCTCACTGTCTGCTGAACTTGCGCAGAAACATCAAAATATAACCAGCTTTTTAAAATGTTTTTTTAAAACTAAACACTATTTTAGCACAAATTATGAGCTTATTGGCGATTTTTTTTTTATAATTATTGACAAAATTAGAATATAGGCCTAGTAATTTTTTTTTTTTTTTTTTTTTAAGTTTTGGGTGGGCCGTGCCTGAGCTACAGGACATCGTCTTTCAAAACATAACCTGCGCGAAAGAGAGGAAAAAAATGAATGCGTCATTGTACCCAGCACTTCTGAAAATGCACTTCCGAATGCGTCTCTGTCCCCAGCACATTTCAAACCAAACTGACGCCCATGTTCCTCATACATAATATCAATCAATCGGTGTTTTCCATCCGCATAAAGGGGTCAATAAAACAGCTGGAGAACAATTATGTCACTTTTACCTCAGGAAAGCCATTTAATGACCATAATATATAGCCACTGATCATTATATATAGATCAGTGGCTATAGCAAGTTGGCTAGAAAAAAAGAGCTACAGAGAGTATTTTGCTAAATATGTGTACTATATTACATATTTATTATATTTTTACTTATATCATTAAATAAAGTTGTTATAATACAAAACGCATTATATTTAATTTGAGTTATTTTCATCCTTAAATAATACTAGCAGCTGATAGGGCTCTCTGTATGTTTACAGCATTAGGTGAGATTTTTTTTTTCTTGAGAAAAATTAACGCCTATCTTGTGTACCTAATATTTATCCAAATGAGTCAATATTAAATCAAATCACAAGAACTGAATTGAACTGAAATCGTGAAATTTGTGTCAAGCAATAAAAAAAAAAGAAATTGTACCATGTAAACATTGCAACATGTTGTCACTAAACCTAACAAAATTCAGTATAGTTATTAAAATGTTTAGACAATCACAATACACTTATGTGATGCAAGAATTATATATATTTTTTTACACCCCCCCCGATCGCATACCTAGACATTTTTCCAATTGTATAATTATTATTTTTCCCAATTAAAGCAGTAGGGCTATTTCATTTTAAAATAGCGATTGTAGAAGATCGATACGTCTTGGCTTGCAGTAAAGTCGAGTAGATTGTATATTTTCTACATTTTGAGTGTATTACTGTTTGTTATATGTTGAATTTAGAGTGACATCATAAGAAATTTCGCGCTCAGTTTAAGTGTATACTGTTTACATTTGCCTATGTAAAAATTTTCTTCTTACAAAAAACTCAGTGTAGTTTGATCTCTAATTCAAACTAATATGCTTGTTCTGTTCTGCTAGTTAAGATCTTCCCGACTATATAGATAGTAGGGCTGTGTATATATATATATATATATACAGTGGGTACGGAAAGTATTCAGACCCCCTTACATTTTTCACTCTTTGTTATATTGCAGCCATTTGCTAAAATCATTTAAGTTCTTTTTTTTTTCTCATTATTGTACACACAGCACCCAACATTGACAGAAAAACACAGAATTGTTGACATTTTTGCACATTTATAAAAAAAGAAAAACTGAAATATCACATGGTCCTAAGTATTCAGACCCTTTGCTGTGACACTCATATATCAGTCCCTCCAGAAAAACGCGATTATGCGATCGCATGATTCAATGCATAATCAGCCAAAGTCCGCATATTTATGCGGGGGCCGCATTTTTTCAAATACGCCGCACTTTCGCCGCATAAATTGCAGATTTCCACGTGCAAAATATGCGGGCTTGCATGATTTCAAAATCCCCGCATTTTTGTTGCAAAAAGTCACATATATCTTAGCAGAAAGTTGAAAATTGTTGCGTTTACTTCACACAAGCACAGCCATTTCCCATGTTGCCATGGGAACGTTATGAAGTGACGTAATTACGCGACATCATTGAAAAGCTGCAAACCCCGTGATGCCGATGAAACCATGATGAAGCCCACAAATCATTCTCATTTGCCAACAAACATAAGTGCAAAAGGCAGCGCAAAGCAGTTTCCCAATGCGTTACATGACAGTGGGGGCAAATTATTTTAACAGAAGATGTCTGTTTTGTATAGCTACCTCTGTAAAACAGGAAGCACACATTTTATTTATTTATTTTTTATTCATTTTTACATAAGTTCATATTCTTCATATTCATTTTGTAAAGCTACAGAACTTGTTTGACTCATCAATGTTTTGTAAGTTTGAGCCATGAGTTTATTAAGGTCTGAAATAAAACAAGATGAGAACTTAAATATTCCCAGCACTTTATGTGATGTAGTATGCTTGCTTATCATAGGAAGTAATAAGAAATTACTCTTTCCATTAAAGTAATTTTTTTTTACATTTTTCTCTTTTTCATCAAACCGCAGTTTTTGCAAGTTCCCGCAGTTTTTGCAAGTTCCCGCAGTTTTTGCAAGTTCCCGCAATTTCATCGCATAAAATTGCATAAATATCCCGCATATTCCATCGCATTTTTTAAGAAAACGCGCCGCATAATCAAGGATTTTTGCCCGCAACAATCACAAAAAAACTCTGCGTTTTTCTGGAGGGACTCAACCTGATCTGAGCGAGTGCTGAGCGCTCTTTGTTGACGGTGTTTCCAGCTGATGAAAACACGCTCAGCTCTGACCGATGTAAAATGTCAAGTTGCATGATTTTTGCCACCAACTGAGAGGGTTTTCATCAGCAGACCTTTTCCCGCCATTTTTCAAAAGCTTTACACCCTTTTATATCCTCTGGTAAGGCATTGCAATGATTAATGGCTTTCACTGCGAAAGACGATAGTCCAAAAGCAGAATGACGAAAGGGAACAAGACAGTTACTCATGGACGATAATCTAGTAGATCTCACAGAGTTTTAAGAACGAAAATGAACAAAATCACATAGTACAGGAGCCAAGCCATTTAAGATTTTATAAACCATACACAAATTAGAAAAAAAAGTCTAAAATTGTCCAAAAAAAAAGAAAAAAAAATTCAACAAAAAATGTTTCTCTACAATCCTACAATGATGAAAATGTTTTTGTTTGTTTTTATCAAAAAAATGTAAAGTCAGTTTATATAGGGATTTGAGGGGTTTAATCAGTTTCACCAGCTTCACCCCAACATGTCTCAGTAGGATGCATAAAGGTCTTAGTTACATAAACAGAGAGACTGTCTAATTTGTCTAGTAAAAATCTTTGTTATATTTAATATTCCTCACCATTTTCTTTAAATGTTTTAAAAAAACTAAGATTTGAGTACAATATTACGCCAAGATAATTGAACTCATTAACTATTTTTATCTATTCACCATTAATAATAATATCAACATTAGGAGATTTTTTTTTAAGCAATTTTTAAAATGTATTTGGCAACTTTCAACAACTTTTGGAAAGTGACTCTAATCCAAACAACACACGTACAAGCTAGCTAAATAGACCGAGCGGTTCATTCATAATTCCTTAAGATCACTGTGGAAATGTGGAAATCGCTGTGAAAACAGGGAGATAAAAGACGACGAGCACAGCACGCATTTCACATTTTTGGCAAAATAATTTAAACAACTTAAGTTCAGAGTACAATTGTTTTGTTTGCAAGTCACAATAAAAAAAATAAAAAAAGACAAATTTATAATTTCCATCACAAGTACCATTAACACTACAAAAAGGGCTAATGCATGCTACTGCACTCACTGCAGACAAAATTTAAGTAAATTAAGTATTTATTGTTTTTCTTAAACTTACTTGATACTTACTTGATAAATAGTTCAACAATCACAGTTAAAATCTAGTGAATGTAGCCGTTCATGAATGTTTGATTAGAGACTTACCTACATCCATCAACATGTCTCAATCAAAACTGTACAGCCAGAAGTACAGAAACGAGTGGGAGTCTTTACCTGAATTTAAAGGGTGGTTGAAGCCAGTAGTTGGGGATGACTGTCGAGCATACTGTGCAAATCAGATATGCTTGCAAAAATGTATGACATCAAAAAACATTGTGCTTCAGCAAAGCATATAAATAAATCAAAACCATATAACCCCGCAGAGCAGTGTACATTACCGCAGCTAGTTAAGTGACCATTTAGGTACGGCTTGCAAAGCTGCCTTTTCAGATTCTGTGGCAGCAACAAACTTGAGTTTCTTGAAAAGTGTAGTCTTAAAAAGGAGAATCTTCAGGGTATTGGCACTGATATTGGCCAGGGTATTGGCAGTCTGTGATGACTGGGGTGCACAATGGCGTACACAAGATTTTAAAGGAAGAATGTGCTTTGCCCAATTTGGTACTCATCCGCTGTGTGTGCCATTCTTTACAATTGGCTGTCAGGGCAGCATCCAAAGAAATCATCCCTAGATGTGTTGAATACTTAATAAGGGAAACCTACAACTGGTTTTCGATTTCCCCAAAACGGCGAGAGGAATACAAAGCAGTGTATGCCACCATTAACTGTGGTCAGAAACCCCTGCAGATCACCAAAGTGTGTGCCACACGTTGGCTATCGATTGAGCCTGCGGTATCTCGTATATTGGACCAGTGGGAAGAACTGAAACTCCACTTTGAGTTGACCAAGGCCAGTGAGCATTGCTACATGGCAGATGTGCTCCATGCCACGTACAACATGGACAAGACCAACTACCTTACATTCTTAAAATCAATTCTGTCTTAAGTTCATGCAGTGAAGTCATTTGAGGGAGAACATACAGATCCTGTCAAGCATTTAGACAATCTGGTACACCTCATATCATCAATTTATAGCAGAGTAGTCAACCCTATGGCAAAACTTAATGTCCTGAAGGATGCCATTGATGGTCATCTCAGTCCAGCACCATATCTTGGGTACTTTTTCGAGTACTATGTTGTTGCTCTAAGCAAGGAGCTGCAAGCAAGGCTCCCTTACAATCTCGAAACCTTACAAAGCATGGCCCTGTTCAGTGTTAAGGAAACACTAAAACACAATAAAGGCACCAATGAAATGATTAAAGTAGCTGAGCTACTGGGGTACCAGCCACAGTCAATTGACAAAATTGTTTCCCAATGGAGAAATATCCATTTATTGAGGTGGGAATCAACTGAAAATATCACTGAGTTTTGGAGCGAAGTGTATAACTACACAGACGCTTCAGGGCTAAAACCATTCGAAGAACTGTGCAAAGCTGCACTGGCTGCCCTCTCCTTGCCACACTCAAATGCAGAGGCTGAACGGCTGTTCAACAAATGAGTGTGGTCAAGTCAAAGTTAAGAAATAGACTGTCACTGCACACATACTCCTTGTGCGGTAAGAACTGAAGCTGGCTGGTGATGCTTGTTACCAGCATAAACTACCCAGTGAAGTTCTGCAACAGTTTGGCACCACAGCAGCATACAGCTTTAAAGCCATGCCATCCTTTTCTGCTGATACCAGCTCACTGGACAGTGAAGATGAAAATGATTTGCTTGTAAATCTATGATTCATCAAGGAATGGATTTTGCGGAACTGGGGGAATTGAGGCTGATGGTGGCAGTGTACACTGCACTGTGAATGAGAAAAGCAATGGAGGAAACCACTGCTAACCAGCCCAGCAGCAGCGACCATTCTATGGAAAGAGGTGCCTAGCAATAGACAAACACATTTAAGTTAAGATGCTTGCTTCAATTGTTCAATATAGCCTAATTGTTCATTTACTGATACACCTTGTTATTAGCTTGTATAATTGTTGATCATTTAGGTAGCATATTAACTACCACAGTGCTTTAATTGTTCAGTTCATGTGTGGTTTCACTGGTTAATAAGAAAATACCCTTCATAAAATGTAATTGTTCAAATGTGTTTAACTGTTCAATATCAATGTTGAATATCAATATCAATGTTCAATATCAAAATAAAACTGATCATGAGAAAGTGTTTTATATATTACTTTTACAAATGCTGTGTATGTGTATATATATATATATATATATATATATATATATATATATATATATATATATATATATATATATAAATATGTATATATATATGTATATATATATAACGTAATTGCAATGCAAAACTACACCATTATGTAATACGTAGATATTATTTGAAATGCTAATTTAGAGATGTTTGTAAAATAAATAAATATATATAATATATACTTACCGCCCGCCAGCATTTTTTATCATTTTCACAAAATTTCATGGCCTCCAGAATATGTTGTTGTTTAAATACCTGATCATGCAATATATGATATTGTATATCAATTATCAATATATGAAAAAGTATTCTAGCTTCATGAACTGTTTTGTTTTATTAACACTTGAATGTGGGTAAGTTTCATAAAAAAGCAATATTTTGAGCTGAGAAAAACGTCCTGTAGTTCGTCGTTGTCTCATAAATGACGGAAATTTCCATTAATGGTGGGGAAAGTTGGAGAGTTATGCCATTTGTTCAGGTTGTGAGAAATGTATATCATTGGCAGAGAAACAGAAGACCTAAAAAAACTAAAAAACAAAGGACCTAGTACTGAGCCATGTGGCACTCCATACTTGTGTTTAATGGGTTTTGTCTTCATTCACCAACAAAGTAGTAGTAGACTAAGAGATGAGACATAAACCATGCCAATGCTCGTCTTCGTGCATATCACCACCTATTGAGCTATTGTGAATTCAGAATTTATATTATACAGAATATGTCCAGTATCAATCAATGATGTGTGTGATGAAAAAATGTTGGTTTTAAGATGTGTGACAAAATAAACATTGGTTTGTTGTTATAATAATAATGCTTTATAAATATAAATTTGGTTCACTGCAGATTTAAAGGGAAAATACTCAGGAATGGAGTTGACTTATGCATGTATACATGGTTTGTCTTAAAGCATATTAAAAACACCAAATAGTCATATAAACTGATTTTAACCACAGGGGGACTTTAATACCACTAGAAGATAAGTAGCCATGATCATATGCCAAAAGCAGGTAATTTGTAACTTCAAAAAGCACAGTTTCTGTGATATGATAGGTTTTTTTTATAAGGATTTTGATAACTGCTAGCTTAAAGGTATTTTGGTCCTAAAGAAAGCCAAGGGTTAACAATATTGAGAAAAAGGTGTAATACTAGCTAAATGCGTGTAGGATCTAGCATACACATTGGTTTTGATGTTTTACATGTCTAAACGTTTTGATCTCTGTTGCTTTGTGCCATTAAACTGGGCTTATTTGTCTTTTTTTCGCCTTAGACCTGAAGACACTGAAAGAAGAGAGTCAAGAACTGAATGAAACGGAAGAAAAATACCAGATTAAGAAATATCATGATTTCACAACTGAAGAAATTCTTTTTAGTTCCTCACAGACTGAAAAGACTTTACCACAAATAAGAGCTCAAAAGACTAAAGGTCATTTCACATGCCAACAGTGTGGAAAGACTTTCAATCAAAATAGAAACCTTAAAGTCCACATGATAATTCACACTGGAGAAAAGCCATTCATTTGCCAACAATGTGGAAAAAGGTTCAGTCGAAAGGGAAACCTGACAGACCACTTGAGAGTTCACACTGGAGCGAGTCCATTCACCTGCCAACAGTGCGGAAATAGTTTCACTCAAAAAAGAAGCCTTAAACTCCACATGAGAATTCACTCTGGAGAGAAGCCTTTCATCTGCCAACACTGTGGGAAAAGTTTCACTGAAAAAGTAAGGCTTAAAGTTCACGTGAGAATTCACACTGGAGAGAAGCCTTTTACCTGCCCTCAATGTGAAAAGAGTTTTAAACATAAATCAACCCTTAATGCCCACATGAGAATTCACACTGGAGAGAAGCCGTACGTATGTGGTCAGTGTGGAAAGAGTTTCAGATTTACTGTAAGCCTTAATAACCACATGAAGATTCACTCAAGAGAGAATAGCTTTATATGCCATCATTGTGGAAAGAGTTTTACAGACAGGACACATCTTAAGAATCATGTACAAATTCACATTGGAGAGAAGCCTCACATGTGCCTCCATTGTGGAAAGACTTGCAAAACCAAAGCATACATTGAGGTTCACATGAGAATTCACTCTGTAGAGAAGCCTTTCACCTGCCAACAGTGTGGGAAAAGTTTCACTCAAAAAGGAAACTTTAATGTCCACATGAAACTTCACACTGGAGAGAAATCTTTCACCTGCAATCTGTGTGGGAAGAGCTTCTCTCGAAAAGCAAACGTTGAGGCTCACATGAGATTTCACACTGGATAGAAGCCCTTCACCTGTCCTTGTTGAAATATTTTCTCTATTCTATAGAAAACAATTGTAGAATTAAGCCCTATTCGCACGGGATTAGTATTACCTAGGGACCTCCGGTAATTTGTAATAATCGCAGTCGTCTGTGATTTTTATCCTGTGCGAATCTGCCATGTCTGTAAAAATGTCTGTAAAAATTCCCCCTAAAATTACCTACCGTATTTCGGCCAACACAGGGGTCCTCTGATAATACCAGTCCCGCGCGAATCCCCATGTCTGTGATTTGGGCTGTTTTTCTGTGAGCCTATCATTTCCTAAAGAACGTAATAACCATTATGGGCCGTTTAACAGTCCATTTTACGTCTGTATTAAAACTATATTAACAATAAAATCTCTCGATATGCTCTACTCCAATCCGATTATAGTTTTTCTCCAATAAAAACTATGAAGTGCTGCAAAAGAGAAAACAAACTACAGTAAAGACGTGATCCGGAAGCTCAACTCGGACCGTTGTTGTCATGGAAACGTCAAATTAAGCATTTTGGCGCAACATGGAAGCTCTTTTGGAAAGTTTGGACGCTTTTTGTGGAAGTGTAACTTAGTGGTCTGTATCGTGGAGCATTTCTTTGTCTCACACGGCCTCTAAAGACGTCCATCCTGTAAGTATCTCAAGAAATCAAAGTGTGAAAGAGTAAAAATGATATAAAATGAAATAAACCAAATAAAATGAATAGAAAAACAAGCCTATCGCGACGTTTCGGTATTTAAAATACCTTCTTCAGGCAGGCTTGTTGTAAATATGGACAAAGAATAAAAGAAAAAGAAGATATACAGGTATTATATATTTATACAATAATATGATATTCTATAATATATATAATATATTTCTCTAATAAATTGGTTTTAAATAAGTTATTTTTTTTGAATTGCAATACTGCAGCGCGATCTTCGTTTCAGCACGTTCAGCTAGTGAAGTGTGAATGGGCGCGCGCTGTAAAGTCCGTAAACTCAAGGGAATTACGAACATTTATTTGCCCGTGTGAATGAGCCACGAAAAACACAGACGTCAGGGGGTAATTTCTTAATTACAGAGGTCCAGGGGTAATCCTAATCCCGTGCGAATAGGGCTTTAGTTTGAATATGAAGGATTACAAATTTAAGAATCTATTTCAGATATGCTTCCTTACATAACATCATGGTGAAGAATACTGATTTTAGCTTTTGAGGTTTTAATTTAGATAGTATATAAACTGAGAAAGTGATTATTGAGTTTACAGCAAGATATTCCTGCCCGACCTGTTTTTCCTTTGTAAGTTAAATGAGTCAGATCACGGAGACGCTAACCTATTGTCTTTAATGGCTCTTGGAGCAAGAGCCACAGTCCAGACGTTGAATCGTTTGGCTGATTGGATTAGCACATATGCATTTGAGTGGTTATGCTGATTAAATTGAGACTGCCGGTCTGGGGCGGGTTCCTTAACCTTTATACTCATTTACATGCTTTGTTTGAATTTGTCTCCACCTTCAAAAGTCCCTCCTCCTAAAATGCCTGTAAGACACCATGTAAATTTATATACTTTAGATTATGTTGGAAGCACCGCAGCCGCGCTCAAATAAAGAAACTCTTCTGTTTGAACGTGATCCCAACGTCTCCTGGTCTGCTTTGAAGAAAGAAAAACTTTACAACAAGTACAATAAAAGCCAGATGTGTTTGTAAGGCCTTATGGCCTATGTGACAGTGATCAATAAAGTCTAATTCTGATTTCTGGAACTCTGACTCCTGAGCTTATTTTGCAAGAAAGAGAAGACAATTCCCCACAACATAAATTAAGAGAAGATAATTTTTCCTCAACACCTTCAGTGTGAAAAGGGTTTCGCACTGAAAGGAAACCTTGAGGTTCACATTAGGCTTCACTCCGGAGCAAAGCCTCACAAGTGTCTTCAGTGTGAAAAGAGATTCACATATCATAGAGACCTGAAATATCATTCGCAAACTCATTCTGGAAAGAAATGTAAGGTTCTGAGTGTGGTATGGATTTAATGAAAAAGATACATTTTAAACTCTCTGGAGGAAGGCAATTTAATTGTGATCAATGTTTTTATTTTATCACACTCACAGATACACATAAAAATTCATGCAAATGTGAGACCATATTCTTGTTCCCTTTGTAGAAATAGTTTTAAATGTCCCAGAAGTTTACAAGGGCACCAGAAAATCTGTGAAATCAAAGATGCATTCATACCGGCTTACCTTTTAAATGTGACTCATGTCAGATCCTCATCTGAACAGGTGACATTCCTACAAGACTCCATGTTCTTCACAAGTGATTTGTCAGTGTATAATTATTTTAGTTGCATCCTTCTTTTTTGTCATGTACATATGAATGTGTGGGGCCATACTCCAGTATGGACAAATTCAGACAAGACTGATATATGGAATTTCCTTTGTGTCTTTTTTATTGAATCCAACATACTGTGTTCGAGAGTAAAACAAATTATATTGTAATAAATAAATAAAAAGACTGCAAAAAAAGTCTTCTCAAGGCTCAAAAATAAAGAAGTTGATGACAAAATTCTTTGCAGTGTATGTAAATCTTTGAAAATCGTTATTTTTCTTTGTGCACTTTAAACACTTTTCGTCATGAACCCACAAATTTTGCTCTCTTTTCTGCTGTCTTTTTTTGCGTGTCAAAATCTTTTGCTTGGGAGTTGAAAAGTTTTGCTTGCGACTGAAGCTGCCTCTCAATGGGCAATCTCTACCAGGTTGCAAGATCTTTTTCTATTGGTCACTCAAAGAAAGGGACTGGTTAGCCACGCCCAGTATTTTTTCCCGCCACTGCTAGTGTGAGAGGTCTCAGGTCCCCAACCCTCTTGAAGAAAGCAAGAGCGGTCAGGAGCACTGTCTTTTAGAGACAGGATCGTAAGCATGACTGCCTGAAGCAGCTCGAAGGGGGCTCTCTGTAGAACGGAAAGGACCACAGGTCCCAGGAGGGGATGAGGTGTGGTCTGGGATGTTTTGGATGTTTTGGACTCTGTTGCTCCTTATATGATTAAGTGTCGTAAGGCAAATCATCAGCCTTGGTTAAATTAACATACTCGTCTTTGTAGACAGCAATGTAAGAAGGCAGAACGGACTTGGAAGATAAATAAATCGCTGGTCTCACATCAGATTTTACGGGCTTCACTTCTTAGGTTTCAGAATGCTTTCTTAATCCCACTGCTGTCACTATACCTCCATCTTCAGAATGCTGTGAGATGTTTTTAAGTGCTTTTACCAGAAAGACTAAAGACATTAGGTCAGGGTTTTGTGTGTTGGATGGAAGGGTAGGGGATGACTCTTTTAGTGTTAACACTTTTGATGAGTTTGATTTGGCTTTGTCTACTGATATAAGTTATATTATTGCTTGTTTGAAACACTCAGCTTCTAGTTGGGATGTATTGCCCTTCGGTTTGCTTGGAGAGACGGCTGATTTTATCGGACCGAGTATTACATTGATTGCGAACAGTAGTTTCGCATCGAAGTTACCTGGCTCCGTGGGTCCAGTGAGGGACTGGCTAGGGAGGCGTGAGGAAGCAACGACTCCTTGAAACGCAAACTTACTGCCTGTGGCGAATGAAAGGGTGGCTGAGAGTGAGGAAGTGGAGTGTCGCTCACTGTCAGCACATACCCAGTATGGCAAAAAAGGTTGAGAAAGCTGCACGAGAAAGTGAGTACCGGGAATAAAAAAACCCTGAAGATTCTCCACCTGGTCCTCCTCCAGGGGGTGGTGTGGCGCAATGGATAAGACACATGCCTTTGGTGTGAGAGACCCGGGTTCGAATCCACTGTGAGACACCAATGTGTCCCTGAGCATGACACTTAACCCCTAGTTGCTCCAGAGGCGTGCGACCTCTGACATATATAGCAATTGTAAGTCGCTTTGGACAAAAGCGTCAGCTAAATGAAATGTAAATGTAAATGTAAATGTAAGGAGTGGTGCGTTCACCATCTCCTGGTTTAGAACAGCTCCCTCCATTTCTGGGTCACCCATATCAGGGCCACTTTGATGTACTCTTTGAGGGCTTATGGACCTAGACGGGCTGCGTCCCCTTCCTGCGGATGGCTCGACTGGGTGGACGGGATGACTCCGGTCACCCCGGAGCTGGTGTAGATGCTGCAGGGGGACACCCTTGGCGATGAGCAGACTGAGGTCCAGCCCACGGTGGCCTGGTGTCGGAGGTGTCACGCTGGGGCAGGATGTGCTTTATAGCCTCAGTCTGCTTCTGGACTGCCGAGAACTGCTGGGCAAAGCCCTCGACAGTGTCGCCAAAGAAGCCGGCCTGGGAGTGGGAGCGTTGAGAAAGCGAACTTTGTTGCCTATCCCTGAACTAGAAGACATATTTTTTGTGTTTCTATACTGTTCATATTTTTTAAACAATATCTAATATCAAAATCTAATATCCATGTGTAAAAATAACAATATTTGCCTCTGAGATTAAGTGGAGTTGAATAACAATCTAAAGTAGGCTACTTAAACAGGCTACAAATTTATACTTAAATACAGAGTAAATGTATTTTGTTACATTCCACCACTGGTTATCTGGAAAATGGCACTAACAAAATGTATTGTCACATTAACAATTTGTTGCTAGCTGTGTCCCGGGAGTTGTTCAATGGGACGGTCTGGTTTTTGTTGCCTAGCAACTGGTGACAGCCGTTGTGACGAGCGGCAGTAACATTTGTGCTGGACTGCCTAAAAACAAAATCTAAAAATGTTCACCATGGTCAATTTATGTAGGCTACATAGTAAAGTCTAAAGAGTATAAACCAGCCTATATAAAATCATATGCTGGTAACACATAAGTCAACATTTTAACCTTTATTATATATTTTTCTTTCATTTTTATCATTATACACATTAGATTACTCGATTAAATTGAAATCCAATAGTTACATTTAAAAGTGTAATCTGGCAATTTCATCTACGGCGCGCAGTGAATTCTGGGGTAGGCAAGGCTGCGAAAGATCCTTCTGATGTATCCTGCATTCACGGGAAAAGAAGGACACATTTGCAGGACGCATTTTTAAGGAGCCTTCGAAGCACCTTCGAATTGGGACAGCCTTCGATGCGCTGCGCTGACGCAGTTGGCTATACTTTGCCCTTTAAATGAGTCTCGGTGCGTCCTTTGAAGACTGCTCAAAGGATACAGCCCCTGAATTGGGACACAGCTGGTGTGTGTAGATAAGGAAGTGCAAGTGCAGGGAATCAGAATACTGGTGAAGATCTGCAGCAGGTGTGGTGATGGCTGAGTGCAGGTGGGGACCAGGAGGGATGCTGGGAAATGTAGTACTGATGGATCACTGAGCTTGTGACTGTGTCAGTAAGGTCTCTACACCACTCAAAATATAGTTATGTATATTATATTTCTGTCAACAGATCCTCCTAATTATTACACAATGCACCTTTAAAGTGTAAATTGCAGGTTACATTTTTCACGAAGATAATGCAATGTGTTTATTAAACATAAAGATAAGAACCGCCCACCATTGTTTTTTATACCAAAATGCTGAATATAATATGAAAAGTTGGCACTTTTAACAGTGGTTTTAACCGCTCCCGCTCCCTTCCACTAGATGGGGCGTGACGTCATAAGAGGAACTCACTAGTAGAGTTACCGGCATAGTCAATAGTACGCTAGCAGCTAAATGTAATTACTCATGCATTAAGTATGGTACTCTTCAATGTTGTATTTCTTTGGAAGCTAAAATATGGATAAAATAACTCAACTGTAAACATACTTGTGTGTGCTGACTTCAAGGTATGAGGCACCACGTAGGATTTAAATCAAACTTCGCTTATCAATACATACATACACACGTGCATATACACACCTATAAATTACTCGCATATACATGTATACTATTGGATGTTCAAAATACATATATGAAATACACGTGCACACTAATATGAAATCCATACCAATACATATTATGTTAGTAATGAATGCATATACACTTGTGAATAACTTGCATATAAACTTGATGCACGCATACACCTAGAAATACTCGCATATACATATAAACTTCCATGCATATACACCTATAAACACTCGCACATACATATACACTCGCTGCACGCATACACACCTATAAACACTCGCACATACATATAAACTTCCATGCATATACACCTGTAAACACTAAACTCCAAAACGCGTTCACCTCACGGCAGCACATACTCTCCACTGCTGATTCAATTGGGTGGCATAGTCCACACAAACACAGTGATGGGGACATCGTTCTCTCTTTTTCTTTTCTGACAATAAACATCGCTTATTAAATCGTGAGAAATTGATAAAGCGTGGATTGAGGAAGGGTATTACATGACGTTTGAGGCGTCGATGAGACTAGCGATTGGTGCCTGTGCAGTGTGTGCATCTCTACAGCTCTGATTTGGACTGACACCATGTAAGTATTGGCGCTTTTCCACTGCATGGTACGGCTCGGTTCGGCTCGGTACGGTTCGACTCGGCGCGGAACGGTTCGGCTCGCTTCGCTTTTCCACTGCGTGGTACGACTCGACTCAGTGCGGCACGGTTCGGCTTGCTTTAGCTCGTTTGCTTTTCCAGTGCAGTTAGTACTGCTTCAAAGTGGGTGGGACTGATCGTTATAGTTGCCGTCTCTACTACCATGACATCATCATATTAAATGCAAAATTTTCATTCCGTGTTTCCCCATCCACTCCTCAGCAACCAACGAGAGGAACGTCTGCACCTCGTCCACTGACCACGATTCAGCCATTTCTTTTTTTTGGAAGTTTATACTCTTTTTTTGAAGCAAATACTTTTAAAACAGGTGCTACAGCGTTGGCTGTTGTCTACTGGCTATTTAAATCTATCGGGTTTAAGTGTCTCGTGTCGTAAATACAATGACGCTGGTAGAGATGATTCTGTCTGACCAATCAGTGATCTGCAGTGTTTTCACGTCACATTTTAGTATCGGTACGGTACGCTTGGAACCTCAACAGAGGTGGTACCATTTAAAGCGAGTCAAAGCGAGCCGTACCGTACCGTACCATGCAGTGGAAATGCGCCATAAGTGAGCCGTACCGAACCGAGCCGTACCGTACCATGCAGTGGAAAAGCGCCATAAATAATGTCTTCAGTCGTTGTCCCTCCTTGCTATTCTACATGACGGCAAGATTTTGAAAAGCCATATATTATCCGGGTTAAGTTTGCACCAGGCTAGCCTAGACTAGCTGTAACGTAGCTACTCACCAGGACACCTGGCCAACCCTCCACTCATTCTCCTCACACCAAGCATTAATAACTCTTTGAGTGCCATGGAAATTGTAGGGCTGTGGTCCATAAAGAATTTGATAGTTTCCAACATCCTCAGTCGTTCTCCAAATAGCCATAATACAGTAAGAATCTAGCAGAGTATGGGTTGCGAGTTCCTCTTATGACGTCATCACCAGTTACTGAAAAAACACGCTACCTTTGAAGAAACCCCAATAAATGTTATTTTAACGCATTTTAAGACAGAAATAATTAATATATACATATAGAGCACTTTCATTTACACATTAATTGGCTGTGGTGGTTAACCTGCAACTTACACTTTAACGATATAAGTGCATGGTCTAAAGCGCATGGTGCAAGTGCACTTAGGGCATGTCCGAATCCACTTTTGCTAGTTTAACGATGGGACCAGGGTTGTTCCTATTCGCTTAATGAGTAATGGGTGTGTTTTGGGCGTAACGTGCCATAAACCACCCAGAGTCTCATCTCCCATTCCCTTTAAAAGCCAGTTGCGCTCGCGCCATGGCGGATTCGCTGTTTACATGGGGGAATTTGCAAGCGTAAAGACTGATCGCGTCAGTCTGAGCGCGTCCCTGTGTGTGTAATAAGCAGAGTGTACCAAAAGAGGAAAAGAATGGTCAAACATGACATTATTTACAAATAACCATTTTCTCCACTATCCAACTTTTGCTTTTTTTTTTTTTTTTCAGTGAGCGGGATCATTTTGACAGGAGGATTCAACAAAATTTAAAGAAGTGTGACAAGCCATAAGGCACTCATCCTACTTTATGTTTTTAATAAATGGTGTTAATAATATTTCTCTTCACAAAAAAGTGGTCTGTTTCTCCTGCGATGGCTAAATGGCCCTTGGGAATGGGGGAAGGGGATGAATTGTGTTTGTCTTCATGTATGAGACTGTCTTTATGACCAATAGTGAACACTATAGCATTTCATCGAGGGTCCATATGATTACACTGTATGTCTGAAGGGCTAAATAAATATGGTTAATGAATGTTACTTTATATATAGATACCCAACACACTCAATCTCCTGTATATGAAAACCCACGGTGAATATAACTATTCTACAGTAGATCATATAATTGCATTGTCCAACTACATGTATTACACTTTTTTTTTTTTTTTAACTCCTGTAGGCTATGTATGAAGACCAACAGTGAATATCTACAGATATTTTAATCCGTAGTGCAGATCATGACACTGTCTATCAGTTATTACTGTAACGTTAAATATTTACATTCACAAAAACCACTCAATAAGTCAACGTCTATGGATGGGACGATTATTAATGTGTAATTTTCGAGCGTCGATTTAATGATGTTATTTTACTTCTACCTCGACTGGACGCATCAGGAACAACAGGTGGAAAATCTGCTCCAGGTCTGCAGCCCCATCATATATGATCAACAGGTCATGACAGCATGTTTTTACACTACTTTAACTCATCAAAATAAGTTAGGCAATTTTCATCTTTTTTTTTTTTTTTAAAGTTAGTTTAATATAATCTAAGTTGATATGACTTACACAACCAAGTTTAAGGCAGCAAATTAACTTTTTATTTTATTTTGCCTTTTTGAAAGATTTTTACATTCTTTCATTAGTAGTTCTAAACATTTTCATTTGAAATTCACCAAGAAATAAACTCTGAATTCCTCTGACATCTATTTTCCTATTTTTATGAAAACGTTTGTGATTTTAGGAGGGTGAACAGGACTTTTATTTTGGTCTGGCGATGTGACGTCATAAAGCTGCGCCGCGCTCCTGCGCCTGCTGTCATTCGGCTGAAGTGAAGTAAGGTTTGTGTTTTTACACATTTAAAGTTTCTCTCTATTTTATGTTTTTTACAATACCTGCAAAATGGATAAGTTGTTATCGAATGAATGTAACTTTGTAATGCTTTGTTTAACATTAATGAGTGGTAATTTGTGAGTAAAGTAACAGAAAAGTTGCATCTCATTTCGCTCCATGTATCGTTAATCAGTTTATCGTAAACACGAACTCGGTCTCTGAGAGTATTAATATCAGAAACGGATATTTTTGAAACAAACTCCGAGACAGTTGAACCGATTGCTTAGCAAAATGATTCACTATTTTGAAGCGCTTGACAACAACTGTAACGAGAACACAGACATGAACTATTATAACTTTAACAAACCAAAAACAAATGTTATAAATTAATTAATTTGTACTACTAGTTTTCAGTTGTTTTCTTGTAGAGTTGCCAACTTTGTCACTATGAAATTAGGGTCAAAATGTCGCAGGTGTGGTTATTTGTGTGATATAGCCTAGGCTATATAATTTTTATTGCAATAACAATTGGGGATTACAGAGTCATACAAAACACTTGAATCTATAAAAATTCGAATTAATCAATTATACTTTTCAACAGCTGAGATGTCTTTAACAGCTTTATGATTGTTCTGTATTGAAGTCAGATAGTCGTAATTGTGTGAATATACAGTGTATTGTTTTAAGCCATATTAATACCTAACTCTCATGCCTTGGCAACATACGATAGGTTTAATAATGGTTTAATTTACATCAGCTCCAACACAGTCCTTTAATTTTAACTTGTCTAAGAAAAAACACTTCCTCTTATAGTTTTCCACTTCATGTTAATCTTGCATGTGACAAACTAAACATAGCAGCTTCTGTATGCTGGAGGTTTGCAGAGGAATCAAACTTTCTGTGTATACAAGGGAATAAATGCTTCACATTCTTATTCACTCTAACTAAATACAAAAAAATAAAATAATAAATGCAAAAGAGGAAAAGAGGGGCATCACCAAGTCTATTATAAGTTATCCTCAGTTTCAACATAGAAACTAATTACAAAAGAAGGGGGAGGTAGTCGCATCACTCATAAAAGAAACAACAACAAACATACAATAAATCTATATCAAAAAGGTATTTGGTTCAGTAGTATATACTCAATCCATTTGGACCAGAAATCAACAAACAAATCCTTCTGAAAATTCACATAAAATGTAATTTTCTCTATATAGAAAATACTTTTTAAGACATCAATCCAATCCTTTTATTTGTGAAGGTTTATGTATTAGCATCTAATTACGGCTTTTTTTGCTAGATGCAAGAATTACTTTAAACATGTATTTGTTCCTCCTTTCCCTGGAAACCAACGGCATAATGAGTGTGATGGACTTTTTTTATAAATAATAACTAACATTTATTTTTCTTGCTGGAATAATATTCATATGCTTTTGTATCCTAAATGTTTCCAAACCCTTTGGTCAAAAACTTGTGTGTGTGTGTGTGTGTGTGTGTGTGTGTGTGTGTGTTAGTGAATCATGTCCGGATATAACAAAAGAGGAAATTAAACTAGACAGATATCTAAATTTATTAACTCGTGACTTTGATTAACAAAGTGAAGTAATCAAGAAAACAGAGTTTGCTTCTACCTAATAACAGAAGGGTTTGCAAAATAAGAACCAATCAAATTGTAGGGAAATGTATTTTTATATATATATATATATATAGGGACCATGTCAAATTTTTAACATAAATGTTTCCATTTCATGCATTGTACCGGATTCGTAGTCCCGAGGCAGGTCAACACTAAATTAAAATTACACATATAATACCTATATGTATAACAATAAAAACATACATTCACACGCATCAGGGCTGTCAAAATGGCTGAAAAAATAAATTCGAATTTCTTTCTTAAATATTAGCAAATTCAAATTCTAAAGGCAATGGAGGATAACAGTGCTGTATTGTCTCCATAAGAGGGTGCAAGCGAGCGCAATAAGCAAATATAAACCAAATCAAGCACTGCATCTTTTATTGAAATGAAATGATGTTCACTTTTTAAAGTGCATTAACTTTTGAAACAATTGTTCTTAAAATAAAGTATAATTTCCTTAATGTGCATGGAAGGAAAATTAGGGTTAATACAACTATGCAAGTGCATCAGTAACCTGAGAAAATACGCTCCAACAGACGGCTTAATACACTAACGTTTCATGAACACAAAATAGCAAACTGCCATTCAGAAACACTCCACTTCTACTCGCTTCACATTCACATACTGGTCGTCAAAAACACCAGACGCTCAACCTGAGAAAATGAACAAAATCACATAGTACAGGAGCCAAGCCATTTAAGATTTTATAAACCATACACAAATTAGAAAAAAAGTCTAAAATTGTCCAAAAAAGAAAAAAAAAAGTTTCTCTACAATCCTACAGTGATGAAAATGTTTTTGTTTTTTTTTTATCAAAAAAAATTAAAGTCAGTTTATATAGGGATTTTAAGGGTTTAATCAGTTTCACCAGCTTGACCCCAACATGTCACAGTAGGATGCATAAAGGTCTTAGTTACATAAACAGAGAGACTGTCTAATTTGTCTAGTAAAAATCTTTGTTATATTTAATATTCCTCACCATTTTCTTTAAATGTTTTTAAAAAACTAAGATTTGAGTACAATATTACGCCAAGATAATTGAACTCATTAACTATTTTTATCTATTCACCATTAATAATAATATCAACATTAGGGTTTTTTTTTTTTTTTTTTTTTAAGAGAATTCCTTTAGTTTTACCAGTGTTCAGGCTAAGACATGATTGCTCCAGCCACTGTGTAATGCTTTCCATAGCAGCTTTTAACTTCTCAGCTGCTAACTCTGCTGTTCTCGCATGTGTAAAAATAACTGTCTCATCAGCATACATGTACTTGTATCCCTTCACACTGTTGCGGGAGGTCATTAATATACAGACTAAACAATAAAGGGACCTAACACTGATCCTTGGGGTACACCCATTGTATATTGTAAATTACAGGACTTAACCCCTTTAATTTTTACACATTGTTCTCTATTTGATACATATGAGGATATCTATGGGATTATTATTGTGCCTTTAAAATTTAACAAACTTTTCAAGAAATGAATGAAAATATAAACTGAAACTTAATCAAATGTCTTTGAAACCGGGAAAAAATAAACCGCAGGCACATTTTTTTTTACTGTTTTTACCCTTTTAGAACCGTCGTCGCCGACACATACCAGCAAGCTATATTAATTTTACCGTAACTTTTCAACCGTTTGCACTATCTAAACCATTCAAATTGCCCCTGACAGTAGACAACATGCGCTTTTCGGCAATTTACGGCTTATTATGGTAATGTCATGCTTTCCGTCTGCAAACGACAGCAGCGCGGGAAGGAAGGATTTGAACAGAGAGATACGAAGCGCGGCAGGTTAGAGTGTTTTGGATTGCATAAAATAATAAAAGAAACGAACAAATACATGGTGAAAGAAGTGTTAGACAGCAGAAGAGGGGATTGTGATGATTTTTAATGAAACTTGGGAAGCGGATGGCCGTTACTCTTTCACGTATCTAAGCATGTAGTGTGTGTATGTGTGTGTGCCTATGAATGCGTGCATGTGCATGTGTATGTGTGCGATATATGTATTATAGTTCATTTTTCAACTTTAAAGTGTTCGTTTCTTTCGATCATGATTTTTTTATGTTATTTTCTTAATAAAAATCAGTAAACTTATTCTTTTTTTTCTTTTTTTTTTGTCCATTTTAATTCTATTTACAAACTCACCACACACAATAATGGTCAATAACTGTAATTTGTTGAAAGCTTATCTTTTTTTCTGAAAAAGATGACACCTTGCACATGAAGATAGCACATTGTTTTAGCTTTTTACAGTCAAAAAATCAACATATGTGCAAAACACCTATTTTAGCTTCAGGTTCTAAAGGGTTGATACACTGCATGTTTTACCAATTGCTTTCTCTTTTTTTCTTTCGCTGATCTGTACTTACAATTGCGCTTTCAGAGTTTTCATTTACGCTTCTGAAGTTTTTGTTCACCATTCAGGCACATAACTCTCGTGGGGGCGGGGCTAATAGCGACGTGTTCTCATTGGCTACTGAGTTTTTGATAGACAGATTCTTGACCTGGAAGTGAAGACGTCAGTGTTGTTTACATGTGAGCGTCTGTAAGCGGCTTCCTATTTAATGTTAGTGATATAAAGTTTAAAGTTTTTAAATTGTATCTGTATGTATCTACTGCTACACTACATGGTTGAGATGAGTTCATAGAAATAGCAAAGACAAATAATATCATCACCAATCGTCGTTATCAGGATAATGGAGATGCTGTAGACTTGTGGTAAGTCAGTAATTTGTTTTTATTAAAAAGGTGGAGAGATATTTTAGAGATCATTGAGAGCCCACAATATTATACAGCAGTGTTGTCTTTATTTAGCCCAATCATTACACAATCTTATCTGCATACAATTTCACAGTCTTTCTTCGATTACATAGCCTAATGTTTGCTTTTCCATAGGTACAAAACCTAAGAACATTAGGAGGTTCAGTAATTAATAATAGAATTCTTATCATGTGTGACATTTTAATAACTTTTATCTAGTTTTATTTAGTAGCCTGAAAATCCTTTTCAAACAGGCTGATTGATAAATTAATTAATTTGTTTAAAATGAATAGTTTAAGTCTTCAATTTGTTATGTGCAGTTTGTATTGTTAGACTAGTATAATACTTCTCCTTTCTCATTTTGCAGGGAGTTGAGCAACTTTTCCATAAACAAAATTCTGATGCTGACCCAGAGGATGGAGTGGTGTATTGCCAGAGATCCACTGTCCCCATTAGACAGGAATCTTACTTTCTTCAGACACATGACACATCACTTTTGAATGACTGGGATCTTGATCTTCAGACACCGGATATAATGCAAATATTTTTATTTCTTTGGAGCTCTAGATTAAAGGGGTCATGACATGGTTTTTGTTTTTGTTTTATAATGTTCCCTTAGGTGCAATTATAGTATTACTATAGTTTTTTGGACACAATTTTATCACATGTTGGCCTACTAGAAAGGTGGGGTTTGCCTGAATTTGTATTCGTTACAGAATGCAAATAACATTTACAGGGCAGACTATGGTCCTTTGAGACTCAGAGGGTTACACCAGTAAGAAAACAATTATTAAGTACAATTTATAAGTACAGATCAGCAAAAGAAAAAAGAGAAAACAGTTAGTAAAACATGCAGTGTATTAAAAACGAAGTCAAAATGTTTGCCTGCGATTTATTTTTCATTTTTTTTATTAAGTTTCAATTTATATTTTCATTAATTTCTTGAAAAGTTACGTTCAATTTTAAAGGAACAATAATAATCCCATAGATATCCATGCTAAAGCTTCAGATGAAAACTGAAATGTAGACAGTTTAGAAAGGAGAACTTTAGAAAGGCTTTACGCAAATTTAAAAATATAGCACCAACAAATCCTCAAATCCATTTTATTTGCTCTATTAAATGTAAAGTAGCTGTTTCAGTAGAATGATTTACTCTGAAACCAAACTGCATACGATGTAAGCCAGACTTAACTGTGTTAAGATGGGATATCAGTTGTTCAAAAACGACCTTCTCTGTAACCTTTGAGAGTACTGGCAGTATGCTTATATGGGTCTATAATTACTAACTTCATAATGATCTCCAGATTTAAATATAGTAGTAACAATGGCTTGTTTCCATGCATTAGGAAAAGCACTAAATTCAAATGACAAATTAATTAAATGAGTAATGACAGGGGTTAAAATATATTTTGCAAAAATTTGTATCATGTCTGCTTTGCCATGCTCCTTTTCTATAAAAACTGCTGTATTATTTTTGCTGGTGGGATTCTCTCTGAAATTGGTCTGAGATCCTCCAGCCGTGATTAAAGCATATCTAAAGGCATTGTCTGGAGTCTGTCTAGTTATTGCTGCGCAGCAATAGTTAAACACTAGAGATCTTATTCCCAAGTGATAGTGTTCATAAAGGAACGAGACGTCGTTCGACTCAGTGTGAGACTCTTAGGTGGGGTTGGATTGCAGTCAGGTAACTATAATTCTTAGGCATTTTATGTGGTCAAAATTCTTAGGCGTCAACCAACGCAGTCAGAGGTGAAGTTACTCAAGTATAATTTTGCAGGTGTCAGGGACACTTGGTTAAACTTAAGTCAGGTGCGTAGGGGGAAATTTACCACATGCCCAAATAAAGTACCTCAAAACTGCAATCAAGTGAAGTGCCTAGAATCTTTTCTGAATCTTTTCTAGTATACTGTGTTATATCTCTCCAAAAACATCTAATGTTAGGGCAATCCCAAAATATGTGAAATAGGTTGTAATCCTGAGAGCCACACTGTCTCCAACAGCTTGTGCTACCTAAAAAAAATCTGTTCTGGACTTTGTGTTTAGGACTAATAAAAAAAGTTTTTCCAGCTAAATTCTTTCCAGTATAAGAACCGTCCCAATCCTAAATTGTTATTACCAAACTGCTTTCCTTGAGAAGAATCTCCTCGTAAATCTGTCAATGCCCATTTATATAATTTAGTAATAGTCTTCACCATTGGTTGAGCATAAGCTCACTCATGTCTACTATAATTTTGTTTCTCTGGGTATAAGCACAACAGAAAAAGCTTAGGGTCCAGTAAAATTTGTTTTGAAATCTTCTCAATTATAACTCTTACCTCTTAGTTAAGGAAAGTTAGGCTTTTTTTTTTGGCTAATCTGCAAAACAAAATTCTTACCAATAGCTTTTTTTTTTTTACCATGTGTTCCTATAGGTGTCTAGTAACACCTCCCAATTTATCCACGGCCAAATCCTCGGGGAAATGCCTGGAGAGGCAATCAAAGTTGGGGTGCCCAGATGGCCTGGGTAAAAATAATGATTTTTTAATTTATTTTTACCAATATTATCTTTTGAAATGTCTAACTAGGGTTTTTTAGGGGTGCTGAATCTATCCCAGCCATTAGTTTTGAGTAAAAATGACTCCAAGTCCATACAAAAATCCATAAAAAGTGTTTTTATTGAACAATTACAATACAAAACTTACTAAATCAGTTTAAAATTTAACAAACCTCATCCAACTCCCCTACATCTCCCTCACTCCTGTTATCATCTGGCTGGTTGATGTTCTGGCAAGAGTTACCATGACAGTTCCCACAAACAGAAATACGCTTGACGCCTTGCTTTTTACAGCAGCACCTGAGAGCGTCACAGTCCCCTGCACAGTTGCAGCTTCAGAAGGTAGTCCAGTGCAATGGGTTCTGTTGTAGGGACTGGTGCATAACCTTGTTCTCCTTGTTTCCATCCATACTCAAGTACATCCAGTAATGGACTTTGTAGCAGTAGCCGATCTCTGGTCTGGAGATATGCCCGCAGAGAGTGCTGTGCTGCGGCAGTCGGAGGCAGTTTCTCAGGCTTGATGCTCCCAGCTGCAGCCCACTTGCTGAAGATATCAAATCTTCAGGTGGATTTCCGCAGAATATGAGCTTGAACAGTTAGCAGCCAGCCTTGATGATGTCACTTTTCTTGGCTCTGATGTCATTGAACACATCCATGTAGAGGGCTGCATTGGGATTGAGTCCCGCCGGGTCCCACGGGACCCAACGCAAATCTCGCGGGAGCGGGCGGTTTGAACTTTGCTGCGGGCGGGAATGGGCGGCTAAAAAAAAAACTGCGGGATCGGGAGGTAGCCTAGCGACATGATGGAGATGTCAATAATGGCGCTTTTCCACTACACAGTACCAGCTCGACTCGACTCGCCTTTGTTTGGTTTTCCACTGTATAAAAGTTGTAACGTTTTTTCGTACCACCTCCGGCGAGGTTCTGAGTGAGCTGAGGCGATACTAAAATGTGACGTGAAAACACGGCAGACTGCTGATTGGTCAGAGAGAATCATCACGCATCATTGCACGCGCCAGACGGAGTACTAATCGGATCACTAATACCATAAATACCTAATCTTCCTACAATTTCTGGGTTTAGCAAACCAACTTTGTTCACCAAGCTCTGCAAGACTGACAAAGCAGAGGGGGCCATGGATGTGTTCAGTGACATCAGAGCCAAGAAAAGGGACATTATCAAAGCTGGCTGCGAACTGTTCAAGCTCATATTCTGCGGAAATCCACCTGAAGATTTGGAAGACTTAAGATTTGATATCTTCAGCAAGCGGGCCGCAGCCGGGAGCATTAAGCCTGAGAAACTGCAGCACAGCACTCTCTGCGGGCATATCTCCAGACCAGAGATTGGCTTCTGTTACAAAGTTCATCACTGGATGTACTTGAGTATGGATGGAAACAAGGAGAACAAGGTTATGCACCAGTCCCTACAACAGATCCCATTGCACTGGACTACCTTCTGAAGTTTGTCAGCTGCAACTGTGCAGGGGACTGTGACACTCTCAGGTGCTGCTGTAAAAAGCAAGGCGTCAAGCGTATTTCTGTTTGTGGGAACTGTCATGGTAACTCTTGCCAGAACATCAACCAGCCAGATGATAACAGGAGTGAGGAAGATGAAGTGGGAGTTGGATGAGGTTTGTTAAATTTTAAACTGATTTAGGAAGTTTTGTTTTGTAATTGTTCCCCGAGGATTTGGCTGTGGATAAATTACTAGACACCTATAGGAACACACGGTAAAAAAAATTGGCAAAAAGATTGGCAAAAAAAAAAAAAAAAAGCCTACCTTTCCCTAACTATCTTCCCAGAAAGATTTAATCTTTCTGTATTGCCAAATACAGTGAAACAGCTCCTCTATCTGCCATGCATTTTGTACATATGTCTGGTAAGTTTTTATTATATCTATTTAATTCCACTGGTGCTACATAAGTCTGCATTAACAATTCATACTGGATACATTTAAGTCATGTATTTATAGACGTAGTGTGAACCTTAGTACAAGCTGCTTTCCAATCCTCATCTGAAAAATTTTCCTTCCATTCATTCAACTTGTACTGTGAAATTTCAGATGAATAAGATGTCAGCAACCCATAACAATCAGATATAGCCTAATAGCTTTCTCAAAATATCCTTTATCAAAGATGAATGTGGGGGTGTAGTAAGGGCATGACCTTGATTTGCTTTAACCTCCTCAGTCCCCGTGTCCACATACGTGGACACCACATTTTTGGCTGTGTGCAGCTTAATACTTAATTCTGTGTAACTGGAACTGGTTTTTCACAAACATGGACACTTATACTGCCATCTGGTGGTGTCAGGAGAAAAAAAAAAGTAACATAAATAATTTCAAGATGGCGGAGAACAGAGGCGAAATGTCACGCAGCCACATCAGACCAAAACGCCCACAAGGTAAAAAATGTAATAACATTTCATCGTTGATTCTTGTTAAGTTATGCATAATAGTGTTGTATGATTAAAATGGCATGCACATTTGACAAACTTTTGTAACAGGAAAGATTTACTAGGCTGCTAAACTTGATGTCCACATATGTGGACATTGGGACTTAACTTCGATGAAACTGTATAAGAATTTTAGCAAAAAAAATGACAATTTGTAGTTGCACAACTTGCGAGCTTCGTGGCGCGCGTGCACACACACACACACACACACACACTCTCTTGATCACTCGCGATCGCACACACAGACACTCTCTCTTGCCCATTCACGATCGCGTGCGCGAACATACACACACTCTCTTGATCACTCGCGATTGCACACACAAACACTCTCTCTTGCCCATTCACGATCGCGTGCGCGCGCACACACACACACACTCTCTTGATCACTCGCGATCGCACACACAGACACTCTCTCTTGCCCATTCACGGTCGCGTGCGCGAGCACACACACACACACTCTTGATCACTCGCGATCGCACACACAGACACTCTCTCTTGCTCATTCACGATCGCGTGCGCGCACACACACACACACACACACACATTCTTGCTCACTGCGATCGAGCGTGCACACACACACAAATAAAAATAACATTCCTAGTTTGGAGAAGTTGAAGTTTTGGAGTGTTACAAAAAAGAAAGCAAATTTTCAAATTTTTTTTTTTTTGGATATGTTTTTTATTTGGATATAAATTTTGTTTTTCCATATCAATGTTCAGAAGTGGTGATCAGTTGACAGCTCCGCCCCTCTCTTCACCGAGTGTCCAAGATATACAGCCAGAGGCCAGATGAAACGTCCACAAAGTCACAAAGTCGATCATCGACCTCCGGCCTAGGGTGTCCTGGTGCCACGTGCACTGATGGACACCCTTATGCTTGAACATGGTGTTCCTTATGGACAAACTGTGACTAGCCCGCTCGGGTTCAGATCAGGGGGGCCATTCCTCCCAATCACGCCCCTCCAGGTGTCACTGTCGCTGCCCACGTGGGCGTTGAAGTCCCCAAGTAGAACGATGGAGTCCCCAGTCAGAGCGCTATCCAGCACCCCTCCAGGGTCCAGGGATCAGGTCGTCGAAGCCCCCGCCTTCGACTGCCGCCCGATCCTCTAAGCACCGGCCCCTTACAGTCCCACCTACGGGTGGTGAGCCCACGGGAGGGCAGCCCCACGTCGCTTCTTCGGGCTGAGCCCGGCCGGACACCATGGGGAGGCCTGGCCACCAGGCGCTCTCATACGAGCCCCACCCCGGGCCTGGCTCCAGGGTGGGGCCCCGGATAAATTTTCCAACTCACCTGGGCTGAGCTGTGGGTCATGACCGAAAAGACAAGATCCCGGATACAAGTGGCCGAAATGAGCTTTCTCTGCAGGGTGGCTGGGCGATCCCATAGAGATAGGGTGAGAAGCTCGGTCACTCCGGAGGAGCTCAGAGTAGAGCCGCTGCTCCTCCACATCGAGAGGGGCCAGCTGAGGTGGCTCGGGCATCTGTCCCACCGGGCACGTCCCACCGGGAGGAGACCCCGGGGAAGACCCCGGGGAAGACCTAGGACACGCTGGAGAGACTATGTCTCTCGGCTGGCCTGGGAACGCCTCGGTGTCCCCCTGGAAGAGCCGGACGAAGTGTCTAGAGAGAGGGAAGTCTGGGCATCTCTGCTTAGACTGCTGCCCCCGCGACCCGGCCCCAGATAAGCGGAAGATGTATGTATGTATGTTCAGAAGTTATACAAGAGTAACAACGAAAAATGTTCAGGCACAGGCTGTAAATAAAAGAGATTTGCACTTTGTTACACAATGGTGTATTGATTTTTTTCTGTGAATTCAGACCCAGTGTCCACATATGTGGACATCATTTTTTTCAAAAAGTGCTTCATGTTCAAAGATAAATTCTGGTTATTATATATATTGGTCCCCTCCTAACCCCAAAAAGCTAGAAGAAATCTAAAATGCACGCCAAACCAAAGCTCGGGTCTGAGGGTGGTATAATGCCCTTTTCACAAGTTGTAAAAAAAAGTCTCTGATGTCCCCAGAGTCTGTATGTGAAGTTTTAGCTCAAAATACCTCACAGATATTATAGCACGTTAAAATTGTTACTTTTTGAGGGTGAGCAAAAACACTCCTTTTTGTGTGTGTCCCTTTAAATGCAAATGAGCTGCTGCTCCCGGCACAGAGGGTGGACAACAAGACATTTCTGAATGGTTAGTTGATGAATTTATTTATGAGGTTCAATTGCTGGTGTGAACAACAAAGGTCTTGTCGGTATCCTTGACTGATTTTTATTGGTTTTGAAATATTCTGCAATCGAATTTTTATACATTTACCATAACCCATTTTATGAAATCATTTCCACTTCCAAATCTTTCTAAAACATTGAAAAGATAGGACCAATCGACCCTATCAAAGGCAAATATCAAAGGACGTATTTGTTAATATGTACAGTTTTAATCTATATTTCCTCATGCCAAATCAAATGAACAGCATTACACAATTATTTTTCTTAATTATTCTCTTCCTAAACATGACTTTGTCCAAACACACAGGAGATCCACATGACACACTGTTATAAAGATGGCATTTATTAAAGAGGAGAGTGAAGACATAAAGATTGAAGAAGCGTTCCGCGTGAAACATGAAGAAACTGATGAACAAACAGGTTAGTTTCATTCTCAAAGCTGAACTCATTTGATCCTTATAGCACACGTGTGGGATATTCTTCGCGCTAACGCCTGTTTCACACACGATTCGATTTCAGCGAGTGTTGTGGTTCGTATGCAGTGCAGGAGCAGCACTGTGCTTTCACATAAGATGTGTTGTGGCAAAATCAAAACAGTTAAACGTGATTCTTCTTATGTGAAACTTTAGTATCACAAACTCATTTTAATTTGCCATTCACACTAACAGATGATGAAATTGCCTCCAATTCCTTTCCTTTTGTGTATAAATCTTTATATGAAAAGTTCTGCGGGTCATTCATCACTGTTTTTCCACCTTCTTGATTGGTGTCAAAAGTGACCGAACGCCTGTTCGCCTGTAACGCTCATTCTATTTCTTTAGGTTTTTAACGTAACAGTACATCCATGGAGATCTAGAATCTTGTGTGTAGATGTTTTTGGTCTTATGATTTATATCTTTGTCTAGTCAGAATTTAATATAAAAACTGCTAGCTATCCCATCTTCGATATCATTAACTCTTTCCCCGCTAGCCTTTTTAAAAAGTTGCCAGCCACCACCAGCGTTTTTGATAATTTTCACAAAATTTGCATGGCTCCTAGAATATTTTGTTGTATGAATATCTGATCATGCAATATATCAAAAGAAAGAACAGTGCCTCTGCTTTAAAAAATAAATAAAATAAAAATTATTCTAGCTTCATGATTTTTTTTTTTTTTAATCAGTACTTGAATGTTGGTAAGTTTCATAAAAAAACTAACATTTTGAGCAAAACGTGTTTTTTGTATATTTTGACTACATCCAGATTGGATTCAGGACTATGACTAAAATATAGATCAAGTCCATCAACACCCTCAAAGGTTCACAGTCCTGTAGCTCGTCCTGGGTCGACATTTCTTTCAGTAACATTAGGCAGTTTTGATTTATATGCTGTTTAATGTTGATGATCGCGTTATTTTACAGATGCATCTGCTTACATGTGCTATCACTTGTTTCTGCTTCTTCACATGTGTTTTAATCAGGAGATTCATTAATCTTTCAGAAGATGCGTATAGCGGCCCCTACCATATAACAGTGAAAACGTGGAAAGCTGAACATTTCTGTCAATGGCGGGGAAGCGGTGTCTCATAAATGACAGAAATTTCCATAAATGGCGAGGAAAGAGTTAATACACTGATCATTTGGAGAGTTCTGTAGTTTCTTCAGGTTGTGAGGAACTGTATCATTGGCAGAGAAAGATGACCTAATAAAACCTAAAAAGAAAAGGACCTAGTACTGAGCCCTGTGGCACTCCATACTTTTGTTTCATGAGGTGTGTCTTCATTCACACAAAGTGGTAGTCTGATAGATGAGACATAAACCATGCTAATGTCCAGTAGCAAAATAAAATACAACCTTTTAAGATCAATGATGCATGTGATGAGAAAATGTTGGTTTTAAGATGTGTGACAAAATTAACATTGGTTTCTTATATTAATGTTTTATTATTATAAATTGCATAAGTTTATAATATTACATTTTGTATAATTTGTGCTGTCATGCCCACTTGGAGCCTCATCAAAAGGGTATGAATACTTCTGAAGCTGTTTTTCTCTCTCCCCAGTTTTTGGAACTGGAAGTTGAGGTTATCTGTTTACTTATCCGTAAACTTACCTGGGTATGTCGCATAATCTAGTTTCTAGAATACCTTCCTGGAGGGCAACTGTCCAAATCAGGTGGTTAGATCCACAAATCTAACTTAATTCTTTAGGATTGTTTGAAAATTACTAACAGGCGTGTTTGGTTAGTGATGGAACTAAACTCTATAGGACAGTGGCCTTCCAGGACTGATGGTGCCCATCCCTTGGTGTTGTTGAAAATCTAATAGCACTATAAGAGCTGTAGCCATGATCATATGCCAAAAGCAGGTCATTTGTAACTTCAATAAGCACCTTTTCTGTGATATAATAAAACAAATTAAAACTTTTTTTTTAAGGTTTTGATACCTGAAAGCTTTAAAGTATTATGGACAAGTCCTAAAGAAAGCCAAGGGTTAACAATATTGAGAAGTGATTCTGGCTAAATGCGTGTAGGATCTAGCATACACATTGGTTTTGATTTCTGTTGCTTTGTGCCATTGAACAATTGGTTGTTTGTCTTTTTTTGCATTAGACCTGAAGGCACTGAAAGAAGAGAGTCAAGCACTGAATGAAACGGAAGAAAAATACCAGATTAAGAAACATCCAGATTTCATAACTGAAGAAAAACCTTTCAGTTGCTCACAGACTGAAAAGACTTTACCACGAAGAAGAGCTCAAAAGATTAAAGATCATTTCACATGCCAACAGACTTTCAATCAAAACAGAAACCTTAATGTCCACATGAGAATTCATACTGGAGAGAAGCCATTCACTTGCCAACAGTGTGGAAAGTGTTTCACTCAAAAATCAAGTCTTAAAGCCCACATGAGAGTTCACACTGGAGAGAAGCCTTTCATCTGCCAACAATGTGGTAAAAGTTTCAATCTAAAAGGAAACCTGACAGTCCACTTGAGAGTTCACACTGGAAAGAGTTCATTCACCTGCCAACAGTGTGGAAAGAATTTCACTCGAAAACTAAGTCTTAAAACCCACATGAGAGTTCACACTGTAGAGAGTCCATTCACCTGCCAACAGTGTGGAAAACGTTTCACTCAAAAAGGAAGCCTTAAAGTCCACTTGAGAGTTCACACTGGAGAGAGTCCATTCACCTGCCAAGAGTGTGGAAAAAGTTTTCGTCAAAAAGGAAGCCTTAAAACCCACATGGAAATTCACAGTGAAGAGAAGCCATTTGTATGTGGTCAGTGTGGAAAGAGTTTCACAGACAGGACACATCTTAAGAATCATGTAAAAATTCACATTGGAGAGAAGCCTCACATTTGCCTTCACTGTGGAAAGACTTGCCAAAACGAAGAAAACCTTGAGGTTCACATGAGAGTTCACACTGGAGAGAAGCCCTACACATGCCAACGGTGTGGGAAAGGTTTCGATCAAAAAGCAAAGCTTGAAGTCCACATTAGAGTTCACACTGGAGAAAACCCTTTCACCTGCCATCAGTGTGGAAAGAGTTTCACTCAAAAAGGAAACCTTAATACCCACATGAGAATTCATGCTGGAGATAAATCTTTCACCTGCAATCTGTGTGGAAAGAGCTTCTCTCGAAAAGAAAACCTTCAGATTCATATGAGAATTCACACTGGAGAGAAGCCGTTCACATGTGATAAGTGTGGAAGGAGTTTCAGAAGTAAAGAAACTCTCAGAACGCACACGAGGATTCATTCAAGAGTGAACTGTTTTATATGCCATCAGTGTGGAAAGAGTTTCACAGACAGGACACATCTTAAAAATCATGTACAAATTCACATTGGAGAGAAGCCTCACATGTGCCTCCATTGTGGAAAGACTTGCAAAACAAAAGCAAACCTTGTGATTCACATGAGAGTTCACACTGGAGAGAAGCCCTTCACCTGTCCTCAGTGTGGAAAAAGTGTCGCAACTAAAGGAAACCTTGAGGTTCACATTAGGCTTCACACTGGAGCGAAGCCTTACAAGTGTCATCAGTGTGACTTGAGTTTCACATATCATAGAGACCTGAAATGTCATTTGCAAACTCATTCTGGAAAGAAATTATAAGGTTCTGAGTGTGGTAAGAAATTAATGAAAAAGAGCAATTTCAAACCCTCTGGAGGAAGGTGATTTAATTGTGATCAGTGCAATCAAAATTTTCTTTTGTTATCACACTTGCATATACACATGAAAATTCATGCAAATGTGAGACCATGTTTTTGTTCTCTTTGTAGAAAGAGTTTTAAATGGCCCAGCAGTTTGAAATGGCACCAGAAAATCCGTGTGAAATCGAAGATACGTTCACACCGCAGTTAAATGTGGCCAATGTCAGATCCTCATCTGAACAGGTGACATTCCTACAAGACTACATTCCTACAAGAAAAGTGATTTGTCAATGCATAATTTATTTTTGTTGCATCCTTGTTGCACTTCTTTTTTGTCATGTACATATGAATGTGTGTGTCCATACTCCAGCAAGGATTAATTCAGACAGAGCTGACATATGGAGTTTCCTTTGTGTCTTTTTTTATTCAATCCAACATACTGTTTTTGAAAAATAATTATTTTGTTACAAAAAAATATATATATATATATATATATTAAGGCTCAAAAATAAAGAAGTTGATCAAATTATTTGCAGTGCGTGTAATCTTTGAAAATCTTTATTTATTTTTTTGTGTGCTTCAAACTCTTTTCATCACTAACCAACAAATTTTGCTCTGTTCTGCTGTCTTTTTATTTTTTATTTTTTTGGTCTAAATCTTTTGCTTGCGAGTTGAAAAGTTTTGTTTGTGTGTTGCCTGTCATTGGGCGGTCTCTACCCAAAAGGAATTTCTAAATGGCCTGTCACACCCACTACATTTTTTCCGCTACGGCCGCCACTAGTCTGAGAGAAGAGCCAGCGATTGCGAGCAACAGGTCATTTACTGGCTAAGAACTAATTTAATATCATAAACTCAGTTAAAAGTGAACTGATTTATTCTCTCTTACTATGCTCTCCCATCTAAACCAGTCTGTAGTTGGTGATACCAATGAATAAATTTGATTAGCAAACAGTATAGCTAGCTGCCAGAGCCCCTAATAGTATACAGCTGCAGATACCTTAGTTTCAGGCTTAGGTAATCTGAGATTGTAATCTGCTCCAACAGAATTTCGTTGTATCGCATACAATGACAATAAAGATATATCATATATCATATCATCATATAGGTGATGGTCAGATCTGCCATAAGTTCCGGTTGGAAACTGCTGTCTCCCATGGCGCTGTGGTTCATTTGAAGCGTCATTGTTCGTAAATTTGTGATGATTAATTTTTGTCCAGCTATTTTGCACCAAAAGCCTTGATTAAATGATTTTAGTGAAGCAAAATATCAAAGCAAATAAATTAAGATGCTTTCAATTAATTAGAGAAAATTATAGACTTTTGATGTGTGTGTATGTATGTATGTATATATATGTATATGTTTTTGTATATATCTTGTTTTTGTGCGTGTTTGCAATGTTAATTTGTGTTCATTGTTCTGAATGAACAAAATTATGGTTTTAATAAGACTTATTAAAAAGTAAAAAAAACTCAGCCACTTCGATATAATTGCTTTGTCACGCCAAAATCAAACTTGAAATTTTTATAAAAACTTGATGAATGTGTACGTGGTTTTAGTGAGCAATCAGCTTGGTGAAATTAACGATACATCTCCGTGTCTGTGACCAGTGTTTACAGAGTTTGTTGACCTGATGATCTCAAAATAAGTTGACCGTTTAAAAGAGCGGCTGAATGTCTAGGTTACTAATGTAACCCCTGTTCCCTGAAAGAGACGTTATGTCGATACTGTTATGTCGATAAATGTAATGGGGTCTCGCCTGTGAGCCCAATCACCTCCAAGTGGTAAATAAACGAGCCAATGGACGTTGGCCAGTGAGATAACTGATGTATTGGAGTCCCAATGAAAAGCACCATAACCACTGAACTGTTACAAGTGTCGGAGACGCAGATGCTGGCAAGCTGTAGCGTGACCTACCCAGCACCCTGTATAAGCCCAAGGACAGTTGTCCTCCATACCAAAGCAATAGAATGGACTTGGGATAGTCGTCGTTATTGTTCCTCAATCGTTACATTTTACAGGGAAGAGTGCTTCGGACCTCAATTCCCATGCTTTTCAGCCATGACCAGTGTTAATGCTGGGAAAGCGTGACCAGTCCAACAGAAAGAGACACTACGGACGCTACACTCTGCCTAAAGGGAGGTAACGTATACACATATGGACAGACCGGTGGGGCAGTGCTTCATATGTAAGATCTCTGCAGTAGGTGCTGCCTAGCCAGGGGGGAGCTACTACTGATGCAGATATGGGGCAGAGCAGAAAGACTGCCCAGGGAAAGACACGGGTTCACCGACAGGGAAACCTTATTGTGGACAGTACACATATGGGATTACCAAGGGGAAATCGCAGAAAATGGGCATCACGGAAAGAAACCGGCTCCACTTGGAGACTGTAGAATCTCGTGAATGTGTTAGGTGTTGCTCAACCCTGCAGATCCGCAGATGTCTGCAGGAGAGGCGCCGTGGAGGAAGAAAGGCCGCAAGTGGAGTGAGCTTTTACCCCAAGGGGGCACGGCTTCCACTATCCGGTGGGCCAACCTCTTTTTGGAGACGGCCTTTTCCTGCTGCTGTTCTCCAAGACAGATACCGAGCTACTCTGAAATTCTGAAGCTCTGCATGCAGTCGGGAGACGGGGCCAGTTGAAACTCAAGGCACGATTCGCTGACCAAAAATGCCTTCAAGTCCCCCAGCCTCTTGAAGGAAGCAAAGAGCGATCAGGAGCACTGTCTTTAGAGACAGGATCGTAAGCATGACTGACAAAAGCAGCTCGAAGGGAGCTCTCTGTTGAACGGAAAGGACCAGGAGGGGATGAGGTGTGGCTGGGAGGATTTAACCTCCTAGCGCCTCTCAGGTAAATGTTGATCAGGTTGTGCTTCCCAAGTGACCTGCCATCACAGAGCTGATCAGGCATTGCTGGGGATCTTCCCCTTGGGAAGAACACCACTCAGCGAACAGACTCCACTTCAAAGCATAAGTGTGCCCGGTAGAGGGGGCCCTAGATTGAGTGATAGTGTATGCCAGGGAGGGGGTGTTGCAGGGGGGCATCAGTTCTGAGAACCAGATCCTGGTGGGCCAGTAAGGTGCATCCATCAAGACCTGCTCCTCTTCCTCCCTGACCTTGCACAGTGTCTGTTAGTAATTTTTGCGTAGGTAATGCAAGATCTGACCAAGGGCTGAATGTTTGGTGACAGCTCAGTGTGATGGCCACACAGAGTGTGCCGCTGCACCATGCCCATCTTGGGAATCAGCCGTATAGCCAGTGCTGAACTGATCTCATATGCATCAATCTGAGTGGCGTTACCGTGGCTGCAGATGCCATATGACCCAGAAGCCTCTAAAATTGTTTCAGCGAAACCGCTGTCTTCCGGCTGTATGTATTCAGGCAGTTCAGCATCGACTGTCCGTGTTAGCTGGTGAGACAGGCTGTCATACTGACCGAGTCCAACTCCACACCGAGAAAAGAGATGCTCTGCACGAGGGAGAGCTTGCTCTTTTCCCAGTTTACTTTCAATTTGGGATCGGTGTTGAACGTGCATTCTACAAGGTAAGACATTTATCAGACGCTAAGGCTCTGTTGCGCAAAAAATCCTCTGCCATCGTCACGCGATCTGTGAACTGTGATTCCTGTGTGCGCGATGGCAACTCGTGCTGGATGAGCAGAGCAGGCATTTACAATGGTTTTTATTTTTATAAAAACAGAAAACAACAGTGGAGGCGATGGACGGTGGGCACCCTGCACTCAGGAACCAATCATCCAACGCGAGCGCTTGGGGGCACAGTGGAGGGTTCAGTCTGAACAAGACACAAGATGCCCTACGAAAGGGACCCTCGCCACCATTCAGCAACTCAATGGCACATGGCACGCTAAAGGAGTGGGAGGTCCGTGGTGGCTGGCCCAACGGAAGAGCTTCCTCTGTAACCCTCAGGTCTCCTAAAGTGTTAACCAGACCCACGGCTCTGCTATGAGAAGCGGTGCCAGGGTGGGTAACAGCAGAGGGGACTCGTATCTCTGTATTAAAGAAGGAGAGTCGCGACCACAAAACAAAAGCGCCCGTGCTTGCTCTTTTAGGAAATCTGCTCTGAATGCCGAAGCACTGAGGGGTGACGCTGCACAGCATGCACATAGTAGCATCTAATCATCTAATAATTATCATTTTGCATCTAAACTCTTTTCCCAGTATGACCAATGTGCTGTAACCAAAGCAGCACATTTTATGTCTCTGGTGGCCAGAGTGATCACTAAAGAAAACTCAAGCCAGAGTCAGACTCCAAGCCAGATCCAGCAGTCAGGAAGAGACCTACTGTGAACATGAAATGGCACGGTAGACGAGCAAGCATCTTTTAAAGGGCCAGTTCAGGTGTTACACAGAATACTCAAACTTTATAATGATAAATGTTCAGCAGCTAAACATGGTATTTCTTGCTACTCAAAAATAAACATATTAATAGTTTCACCTGTTCTATAATTTGCTGTTTTTGTCCTGGATTTAAAGGAGTCATAATGTAGAAATTTCACTTTTCCACAAGAATCAATGTATGTTATGATTGCATAATGATTGTACACTGGCCGGGAAGCCGATATTTAAAAGTGAAGCGTTTGTTTACCTCAGGGTTTGTAAAATAGGCCACGTGCACGCGCACGAAAAAACGAGATTTTGATTTCTTCCCCCTCTTGACGTCAAGACGGGGGAGGATATACCAAATATGGACACCGCAAACCTATGCCGCGGGAAGCCCGCCCCTCTCCCCCTCTCCCCCTCAGATTCAGTTTAGTCGACTCGAGAAAGATGGAGAAACCGAGTGTAGCCTACACTTGAGATGCTCTGTGGTTGACTGCCACAAACAACATGCAAATGTGTTTTATCTACCAAAAACGGACGAAACTATCAGGGAACAGTGGAGGAAATTCATTTTTAATGACGCTGTCCCAACAACTCTTTCAAGTGCGCTAAACATTTTACACCGGAATCATTTACAAATTTGGGGCAATATCAGGCGAACTTGGCCTCGAAGCTCCGTTTGGGAAAAGGTGCCATCCCAACCATCAGGGACTTGCCAGAAATTGAAAAGGTAAGACTGTGTTTTTATTGCTCTACTGTGGTTAACAAATAGCAGCTAACTGCTAATGCGGCTATTGTATGTAACGTTACCTTCGAGGTAAACACGGGGAATGGACTCTACGAATGCTAGCCACATCTTTCCACTTTGTTTTACACTAGCAGCTACAGTAGTGACGGTACAGGAGTCCATGCTCAGTGGCTAAAACTGTTTAAATGCAAGTATGAAAACAATATACCACTAAACATTATTAGCCAAACTCATGCAAAACATGCAGTTTGAAAATAGCTTTCAGTTAGTGGGGCTTCTGTAAGAATGTATCTGGAAATGGTGTATTTTTTCTACGACCAATCAACGCGCCCCTCATTTGCATTATTATAATGACCGTCCACGACAGCCAAAACATCGCATCAGATCTCGCGAGACAATAATGCCTTTAGAAATAAGGGTCTGAGGGGCTCTGTGTTGATTTTTTTTCCACTTTTCTTTTTTAGAAGTGCCTGAAAGACTATAATAGAGCATTGGGTATCCAAGGTAACACAACATTATGACTCCTTTAAATAAAAATACAGGCAAAAATAAAAGACATCTTGCCAGAAGTCACAGGCCAACAGTACCAGCAAAAGCACAGAAAACCTTTGATTTTTCTGTGTCTTCTCTGGGCTATAAATCCTTTTCGTCCCCATCTCTATCTGAAGAGCTGGAGCAAGTCTAGAGGACCCTGTCCTTAACATTGGATACAAAGCATGCAGAGGTGAGAGTCCGATCTTAGCAAACACATATTCTAAATAGCAGTATTTGTTTTGTCAATCTTTTAAGGGTTTTCTTTAACTTTAATGTAGATATCAAGTTTACTGCAGGAAACATACTAAAAGAAGAGTGATTTGGAAGATGGGTGTCTTCTTTTCAAAGCTGCAGGTGTGCTTTTTCATAACTTTTATCATCAATTAGTGTTAACATTTAGTAATATTAATTAGTCCTGTAGGAGCCATGTAAAATGAAAGTCATGTGACCAATGCTAGAAGAGGAGTGTCAGAGCAAGTTTGCATGCACAACGGTGCGCTGATAACTCACAAAAATCAGCTTTGTGAAATATTTGGTTGTCCGGGTTTACATGCACACCAATAACCCGACTTTATTAATAAATCAGGTTATTTCCTGGTAGTATCATCAAAACGCAATAATTTGTGTATCTTACTCTGAGTATTTGATTTATGTCAGTTGTGATGTTAAATAAAAAAAAAAAGTATTGCAGCGGTAAACTTGAGGGCTCATATATTATCCTCTTGTGCAGTTACAGATGCAGCATTTTGACTGAGCCACTTCTTCTGCATGAGATTTATAATTTTTTTGGCTCAAGAAAGAGTCTGAGTTTGCAATATATATTTCCTCTTCCCTAACTGCAAAACGCTCGCTCTGTCTGGATGCGTTTAAATCCACTGTAAGGATGTGTTTGTCACATTTCACACATGCACACATTGTCACGACGGCTCAAATCCGTGGCAAATAAATGGAGGACATAGTGAAGTTGGTTGCAAGAATGTACATTTATTTAACATAAATAGAAAAATATATAAACTAAGAAAACATCATGGTCATATGTAATGTCTTTTGCATGAATGCTAGTGTATCAAACATAGAAAACAAAATACTCCATAACAAAAGCCAAAATCAAACACAAAAGATCCAGGAGCAAGCTCTCACAACACTAACACAGCCCAAGCTGTTATAGAGGGAAGAATAAGCCGACAGAAAGCCGGGTTAATGTGTTTACATGCCGGGCGAAATAGGCGTAAGAGTAAAAGATGTAGCTGTGACGATCGGAAAACTGAGGTAATTTGAGGTAAAACTATGTTGTAATGAGCCTTTAGGTTACAATCTTTAAAGAACTGTGCACTGACAATAGCAAAACTGGTTATTACTTCATTTGTAACGACTGATAATAAGGACAATTCAGCCAGTACTACTGTAGCCTTGCAGGAGCTTTGCTTTGAAGACATGTTAATTAACTAACTTTTACATTTCAATATTTCCCTAACTTCTAAGGGGTGTTTTTTTTATGTGTGAATACTCCCAACAGCAATAGAATTGTATCAGTAGAACTTCATATTTTCATTTTCTGTTTGCAGGAAGAAAAGATTTGGTGTTAATAGAGGAGGCAACATCTTCAAGGCAAAAACTTAGATCTTACACTGATGCAACATCATCCAATGTTAAGCATCACTCTCAGATAGTACACAAGCAAAAGCTAAATTGAACATTGTCAATTATCAGTTGTACAAAATTGGCCCTGCAAACATTTTTGTCTTTAATGGTAATGGTTAGTCACTTGAGGCCCCGTGCCCAAAATGCACAGGAACATTTCCAGTTCCAGAATTAGAATTGCATGCAATAGTGACTTGCATTAAAGCTTATAAAACACATGATCACTGTATGAAGAACAAGCCAAAATATTATATTTGTGTTTAATAATACAATATAATAATACTTATGTTTCTCTGGGTCTGGAATGGCAAATCCAGGGGTTGAGTGATTGATTTTGGGTGTAATATTTCTTTAATCTTTGTTTACACTATTGCTGAAGTGTTTTAGTAAACTAATGTGTTAAAACCCGGAGTATACTGTATACATGAATTAATACTGTTTTGCTTTGATTTGGATCATACAGGTGCGTCTCAAAAAATCTGAATATCTTGGAAAAGTGCACATTTTTTATCAGTTATTTAAGAAAATGAAAATGTAATATATACTAGACTAAAAACATGTAAACTAAAATGTTTCAAACCTATTTCTATGTTAATGTCGATAATTACGGCCTACAGCAAAAAAAAAAACAAAAAAAACATTTATCTCAAAATATTAGAATATTTAATTTCAAACTTGATTAAATTACCATTCATACAGTATAAATAGCGTGTATCTCTCAGTCAACTTCAGTACTCTCAACCACAACCATGGGGAAGTCAGCTGACTTGACAGTTGTCCAGAAGACAATCATTGACACCCTCCACAAGGAGGGTAAGCGACAAAAGATCACAGCTGAAAGGGCTGGCTGTTCGCAGAGCGCTGTATCGAAGCATATTAATGGGAAGTTGACTGGAAGGAAAGAGTGTGGCAGGGAAAGGTGCACAAGCAACAGGGATGGCCACAGCCTTGAGAGGATTGTCAAGCGAAGCCGATTCAAGAACTTCGGAGAGCTTCACAAGGAGTAGACTGAAGCTGGAGTCATCAAGAGCCACCACACACAGACGTCTTTGGGAAATGGGCTACAATTGTCATATTCCTAGAACAAAGCCACTTCTGAACCAGAGACAACGACAGAAGCGTCTTACCTGGGCTAAAGAGAAAAAGAACTGGACTGTTGCTCAGTGGTTCAAAGTCCTCTTTTCAGAATAAAGTAAATTTTGCATTTCATTTGGAAATCAAGGTCCCAGAGTCTGGAGGAAGAGTGGAGAGGCACAGAATCCATGTAGCTTGAAGTAGAGGTCGACCGATTCATCGGTCGGCCGATTGATCGGCCGATTTTTTGCATTTTTAACATAATCGGCATCGGCCAATATCCAAGTGTATCAAGCCGATTATTAGGCAGGCGCATCTGTGGGCAGCCTAGTGTTGTTGTTGTGGAACACGCGTTCGACGCACGCTGCGCCTAGAGTCATTCTCCAGCAGAGTGAGCAGACCTCATCCAGTGCTTAAGGAAGGAGCTAAGTTCCTTGGAGAAAACTCCTTTATATTTAATTAAAAACTTTTGATATGTTACTGCCAACTTAGAGAAAAAACATGAATAGGCAACATGACGTTCGGCTACTTTGAAATTGATAGCGTAGTTGAGGTTGCATTAGCACAGCAGAAGGGTTGCGATCATGTCACAATAAGTAAGCAAGAATTTACAGACAGTGAATCTGAGACTTTTATTTGTTCTGTTTGTGTGTCTTATATTTGAGAGGGTTGTCACTCAATGCAGAGAAATAAGTAATAAAAAAAAGAGACCAACTATATGCTAGTGAAGGACTGGCTTTGCTTTGCTAGGGTTGGGTTGGGTAGCTACAGACAGACCCAGTGCTAATACGGCACTGGTGCCTTAACGACCGTTATTTACCGGACAACGCGCATTTCTGTGCTTCATATCAGTGCTACTGTTATGCCTGTGCTTCTCTTGGATGCTCTGAAAACGGACGTTAGAATAACAGAAACATCGCTTCGCTGCACTTGACACTAGTCAGCAGTTAACTTTAACATTCCGTTAGCTAGTAGCTGGATTAAACACGGTTAAAATGCTGGCCAAACAGTAGTGTAATGTGTGACTGTATTTCACTGTAGACTAGGGGTGGAACGGTACATGTTTTCGTATTGAACCGAAACGGAACAGGCGTCACGGTTCGGTGTATAAATTTCCACGGAGAATACACGCTATAAAAATAAATAAAACTCGCGTGCAAAGTAATGTGGAACTACTGTTAGATACGCGGGTTCTTTAGGGACACCTAATCTGTAGCTCCGCTTTAGCTCCGGCTGCGATGTAAAGATTGCAATGCGTTGTGTGTGTGTGTGTGTGTGTGTGTGTGTGTGTGTGAGAGAGAGAGAGAGAGAGAGGCGCGGGCGCGATCGAGATCGAAAAGTCGCGTGTGTTTAAAGTCGCAAAGTGTTTACTTATATTTGTGTGCAAACGCGCGCGCGCGTGTGTGTGTGTGTGAGGCGCGGGCGCGATCGAACAGTGGAAACATAAAAACATACTCCGTCATTTTGTTTATCAGGACATCATTCAAACTGCAAAGTGTTTAAGTTACTGTTAATTCAAATGTTAAGGAAAACAAATATATTAATCTGAAATGTAGCAAATTAATTTTCAATTCATTCAGGTACAATTACCAAACATATCTCAACTTTTTTTTTTTTTTTTTGTACAAGTGCAGATTGGTAAAGTGTTAAATAAATGTTTTTGTTGAGAAATCTTGTCTATCTTAAGTAATTATTTGTATTACATTTTATCTTTCAAATAGAGGTTAAAAACAAGCACATAATCGGCCAAATATCGGCCAAAATAAATCGGCAGCATTTATCGGCCATCGGCCGACCCGGATTTCAAAACATCGGCATCGGCCTGAAAAAAACCATATCGGTCGACCTCTAGCTTGAAGTCCAGTGTGAAGTTTCCACAGTCAGTGATGATTTCGGCTGCCATGTCATCTGCTGGTGTTGGTCCACTGTGTTTCATCAAGTCTACAGTCAACGCAGTCGTCTACCAGGACATTTTAGAGAACTTCATGTTTCCATCTGCTGACAAGCTTTATGGAGATGCCGATTTCCCTTTCCAGCAGGATTTAGCATTTGCCCACAGTGCCAAAACTACTACAAACTGGTTTGCTCGCCATGATATTACTGTGCTTGATTGGCCAGCTAACTCGCCTGACCTAAACATCCATAGAGAATCTATTGTCAAGAGGAAGATGAGAAACACCCGACCCAACAATACAGAAGAGCCGAAAGCTGCTATCATAGCAACCTGGGCTTCAACAACACCTCAGCAGTGCCACAGGCTGATCGCCTCAAAGCCACGCCGCAGAGATGCAGTCATGTGTGCTAAAGGTGCCCTGACCGACTACTGAGTGCATAAATGTACTTTTCAGAGCTTGAATTTTTTTGTATTGTAAATACTTTTTTGATTCATCTTAGGAAATATTCTTATCATAAGCCGGAAGCCAAAAAAAAAAAAAAAAGGCTTTATATGTTTTACTTTGTCTAATGAATATAAAATTTTGAATTAAATTACAAAGCATGTTTTACTTTTCCACAATATTCGAATTTTTTGAGATGCACCTGTATATCATGGTAACCTACTGACTATGTTCATTGCTTTGAAAGGTCATAAAATATATATATTTTTTATTACAGTGAAGAGGATGTGATCGTCATGCAGCAGGACAGATAAACACCACAAAGACATTTGAAATCGGTGTGTCACGAGACAACATGACGTTGAGAGAGGTCTGAAGCTGTGGAAACGTCAAAAAACAGAAAGCCTTGTCAATCCCTTGAAAATCTCCTTCCTGGGAGAGCCAGGAGTTGACACTGAGGAAAGAATTTCTGTCCAGAGTGGAGTTTACTTGAATCATGCATTAAGTAGACGTACAAATGTTTAAAATATTTCTACAATTTCATTATTGTAAAAATACACTGACTGAATCTGAAATGATCACAGCTATGTTGCTTTTTCAATGCCTATCTCAAGCCTAATGATATTTCATATTTTTTTATTTAGCAATGGTTGCTGGCATTGAAAAACATCTATTTTTAAGATGATGCGGAGAAAGGAAAAACTCCCTCAGTGATCTTTTATCTCCTCCACGGTCTCTAATATCCCGCCTTCAATAACTGCAACTAAGATTTTTTGTTTGTTTAGCAACTGTTGCAATTAATTATGTTCCTACAAAGCATTTATGAACTTTTTTCCAGATTTGACAAATTCAGAGTTGAAAAAGGAGCTTCAGAAGTGTGGAAACAAATCATTATGAACACTCTGAAAACAGCTCTACAGAAACATTTAATAATTCACATCAGCTTACCACTTGAGACCCTCACCAACACCACAATATTCCAGCAGAAAGCAGATACACAAGATATATCCTCCCTCTTTAAGAAGAAAGAAATTCAAGAGTATGTGTCATTAGGAATTACATACGTGCCTTTCCTTTAAAAAGTGCTTTGGCAGTTTGTGAACACTGAACTCTCAACTTCCCAAAGTCACATGATCAGTGCTACTTTCCAACCCGCCATACCATTCAAAACCATGTGCATTTGTCTTTAGCAGCGGGAAGGTACTCTGGTCTTGATCAGCTTAATTTGGAAATAAAGCTGCAGAAATGGAAAGATAATGACCCGACTGCATATTTTTATTTCAGAAACGGCCCAAATCATAGACAATAAAAAATGATCCCAAGATGGTGATTGTGTGAGAAGTGAAGAAAATGAGTCCACCATGCAGAACACATTTTTATTTGTACATCTGTCACAAGAACAGCAGAGACTTATTACACGTTATGGAGACATGGTTCTCCTGGATGCCACATACCAAACAACTAAATATGCTTTGCCACTGTTTTTTAGTTGTTGTCAGGACAAATGTTGGCTACAAACCTGTTGCAGAGTTCATCTGTGAAAATGAGTCCACCATGGCAATCTCTGAGGCCTTTTTCTTTAATTAAAAAATTGAATGATGCCTGGAATCCAAATTATTTCATGACTGATTATTGTGAACAAGAACACCAGGCTGTTGGTCTTTTACATCGAGAGCAAGAAGCCTACATTTTGCCCATACACATATATCACCCGTTCCTCAATTAACTTGTTAGTTTCTTTGATTAGTCCCTGTGTATTTAAAGGGTTAGTTCACCCAAAAATGAAAGTTCTGTCAGTAATTACTCACCCTCATGTTGTTCCAACCGCGTAAGACCTTCGTTCATCTTCGGAACACAAATTAAGATATTTTTGATGAAATCTGAGCCATGGCTCACTCCTCCATAGGCTTCTATGTGACCGAAACTTGCTGGCCCAGAAAAGTTATTAAAGAGATCTATAATATAGTCCAAGTTACTCCAGTGGCTCAATCTTAAGTATATCAAGCGACGAGAATACTTTTTGTGCGCAAAAACAAACAAAAATAACGACTTTATTCCACTATTCATTTCCTTCTCTCTGGGCCTCGTAGTGTTTTTGCGCTGCGCGTCTGTGTTGCACGTCATCACGCAACACACACATGACCGGCGTCGGCCAATAGTGAGCCTACGTGGTGACGTGTAACACAGACGCGCTGCGCAAAAACACTACGCGAACCAACTAGAGGTCCAGAGAGAAGGAAATGAATAGTGGAATAAAGTCGTTATTTTTGTTTGTTTTTGCGCACAAAAAGTATTCTCGTCACTTGATATACTTAAGATTGAGCCACTGGAGTCACTTGGACTATATTAACGATCTCTTTAATAACTTTTCTGGGCCAGCAAGTTTCGGTCACATAGAAGCCCTATGGAGGAGTGAAACATGGCTCAGATTTCATCAAAAATATCTTAATTTGTGTTCCGAAGATGAACGAAGGTCTTACGCGGTTGGAACAACATGAGGGTGAGTAATTACTGACAGAATTTTCATTTTTGGGTGAACTAACCCTTTAAGCCCTGTGTTTGGTTCAGTTTGGTTGTCTGTTATCTGCGTTTGGATGGTTGTTCTGTTCCGTGTTTGTGTTTTCCTGAGTTCATTGTTAATACACCTTTTACTGCTGCATTTGGTACTTACCTTGAAACCACCATGTGACACCTAAATGATAAGTTATAGTTGTATGTTTTGATAATTGTACTGTCACATATCTAATTTAGCTGTCTTTATATGGTGAAATTTCAAAAACATAACTATATTGATTTAAATTATGTAACATTTTGGCTTGAGTGTAAAGAACATTTATCATGATGTAAAAGGTAAAACTGCTATGGTGAAAAACAGTTGATTGATTAAAAGAAAGTTTTCGTACTATATACGATGAATAACTGTGTTTGCTGGTTGTCAGTGTATTACAAAGGTACAAAACAGATAGCAGTACTTCAAAGGTTGGGAAGTTAACATTATATCAGATTATTAATTAATAATTTTTTTTACAGAAAATTTAAGTTAAATCTGTAAAGCATAAAATGTTGCTACTGTATTTTTTACAGTACATTTCTGGCAACGACAGCTGCCGTTATTTTTTGGTAATTTTAACATTTAACTAATTTTACAGTGTATTGATGAAGGTATAATTACAAATGATGCTACATTTCTGATTCTGTAGAAAGTATAAGCTAAAAAAGTTAGTGCTCTCTGACAAATATAGCGCAACTGTGCCTCAGGCGACCCGAGTTCCCCCCTCCGTCCCCCCCCCCGAGCTTTCCTGACTGTCCTGTCCAATAAAGGCATCAAAACACCAAAATAGAACTAAAATACTAAAATAAATCAATGAATTAAATTGCTTGTAACAAAATTAGAGACTTTTGTAATTAGTTTATTTAAAATAAAACCTATGATTTGAGCTATTAGTGCATTCAAAAAAAAAAAAAAAAATTATAAATATATAACACATTCTCTGTTATTGTTCTGGCCTCTCTGTTACAGATCCGGTTATGCATACAAACTCACAGGCCTGCAGTGAATCTGTGAATGACTTGAACTGACTACATATGTGCATGTCTGTCAGAGAGAGAGAGAGAGAGCGAGAGAGAGAGAGGGTCTTATTACTCTTCGTCATCTGCCATCTGTTTAAAACACTCACAGTGACACACACACACGTACATGCACAAGTGTTTGTTCCTCAGCTCAGACCAGTTTGGTTATTAGTGAGTTCAGATTAACTTATAAATCTAATGCAAACATGCTGTAGGACAACATCTCATTGGTTGAAAACTCATTGAAGACATCAGATTATAGTAAAACAAATCATCATTAACAGGTATGTATATTTAATCATCTTAGTTGAGGTCACATGCTTCACTCCTCTTTTGAGAATGTGTGCATTTAAGTGACTATTGAAATATATTTGCTTTATGCAACCTAGAAAACATCCGTCATATTTTCCTCTGTAACTCTGCCTAGTGAGATACTAATTTTGTTGGACTCAGATAGTGTTTCCAGCCCAGAAATAGAAACTGAGAGTGTGTGTGTGAAATTAAAATGCTTAAAATTTGAAATTAAATTTGATTGGACAAAAATTGTATTATGTTATGATACATAAACTTCTGCAATATGCTGTACTTGTTTGTTGTCTATAGAGTTATGGAAGAGCATAAGAAGCTTATTTTTATTGCAAAATAATGTAACAATGTAATGTTTACCAACTAACAATTGCCACACATTTAATGACCAGGAATGCAATTACAATAAAAGAAAAGTTCAGTAACAATTCATCCAATTCTCACTATTGACAGATTTCTTATTAGCATGGATATTACTAGTATAATGGCTGTTTATTAGTACTTTTTAAAGCACATATTAATGCCTTATTCTACATGACCACATTCTACATCCCATAATACACCCAATACCTAAACTTAACAACTACCTTAACTATTAATAGGCAGTAATAAGGGGTTTATTGAGGCAGAAGTCATTGTTAATAGTGAGAAATTGACCCTAAAAGTTCAACTGAAAGCTGTGAATAAATATATAAATAACTGATACGTTAGTTTGCTGTTAGACAGTAAAGTTAAATCTCTTTGTAACTTTACACTGTTTTCCTCTGATAGCTATCTAAAATATCAAAGTTACTGATAATTCAGGTGGCCAACAAGTAAAAATAGCTAAATATACCATACAATGTTTTAAAAAATACAAATTTGTGTAAACATGTGGTGACAACATACATATAGTATAAATAAATAAAAATAAAAAAACGGATTTTTTTTTAATGCTAAAATAGCCTAAACACTGAACATGACACTGGATTTGGTTGGATATAATCATAATGCCTTGCTGAACTGATACTGGAAAATAATGGTTGTTTTTGTGAATAATTTTTATTTATTATAATTACTGTGTGGTGTGTGCTGCTGTGACGTGTACATTTCCCCTCTGGATTAATAAAGTTTATTGAATTGAATTTGATTGAATTATTGTGTCATAGCAGGCGGTAACAACGTTCAGCACACCTACAAGCAGAGATTTATTAATTAAGTTTTACTTTTAAGGTCAGTGGAATAAAACAATAAACTATTTGATGTTAACATGACGGATTTAAAATTTGCCTCTAAATATATTTTACCAAATGTACACTTAATGCCAGAATAATAACTCAAATATATGTAACCGACAGCCCTCTACTGATGGCAATATAAACATGCTTTATTCAATTATGATATTTAATGCCTGTTGAGCTTTAACAAAATTCTACCATACAATTGCAATGACTTTTCTATTATTAAATGTCAAATATTGATTACATTTATTAACAAGTTAGCCGTGCTTTTACTCTGACTAAATCACATTAAAAATGAAGCAGGTGATAAAAATTACAAATTGGAAGAAGAGACGTAAATTGTGCTAAAATATATTTAATGCTGCTAAACATATTTCATTACTTTCAAACCACCCTGTTATCAATGGCAGCATTGCATCTACGTTTTACATATATAGCAAAAAAAAAATGTCAATGAAACAAATAGACAAAATAGAGATTCAAACATCCATTTAATAAATCATACGAAAGGGTGATGTGTGTGTTCGTCAGATCTCTCAATCCTCTCTTTAACATTGCAGTGTTTAAAGTGTGTAGTTGTTTCATTGACACACTTCATAGCTTTGAACCTTCTGTGATTTTATGATCTGCGATTAAATGTTTGGTAAAGACATCCGTTATGAAGAGTAATGGTGAAATGCCGTTACAGTGTTAACCATCCATTGCTTTCTCGGATTGGCTTGATCTGAATTAAAGTTTTAAAACTTTTAATCCACTGTATTTTTAAGATAGAACATTATAGTATTAAAGGGGTGGTTGAGTATGATTTGACTTTTCTAACTTTAGTTAGTGTGTAATGTTGCTGTTTGAGCATAAACAACATCTGCAAAGTTACAATGCTCAAAGTTCAGAGCAAAGGGAGATATTTGCTTTAAAAGAAATCGCTTTTTAAGGACTACAACAAACGGCTGGTAGAGACTACACCACATTCCTCCCGGGTTAGTGACATCACCAACCCTAGAATTTACATAAACCCCGCCCTCAGAACACGATTTATAGATTATCACGACAGAATATGCTAATCAATGACTAGAAGATAACTACACATCAGCTACATAAATTCATCAACTAACCATTCAGAAATGTCCTGTTGCTTCTACATGTTGTCACTTCTTCTTGAGTCTCTCCATCATTGTCTGACTCCGGTTTGAACATAAAAGGCTGAAACAGTTTCTGACATTTTCAGTGCGTGTCTGTGTGAGGTAATCGGAGCTGCTAACTCTTGAAGCTCCGCCCCCTGTGCCGGGAGCAGCAGCTCATTTGCATTTAAAGGAACAGACGCAAAACGATGCGTTTTTGCTCATCCTCAAAAAGTGACAACTTTAACATGCTCTATAAAAATATCTGTGGGGTATTTTGAGCTAAAACTTCACACAAAAAGGGCATTATACCACCCCTTTAATATTAGAGTATAAATATTTATTACACAGTAATATTCAGAATGTTTATTCTCTCTTCTGATCACTCATTTAAAGTGGTGTTAGACATGTATAAACACAAATAACCAGAAAATAGTGAGCAAACTGGGAGTGGGGCTATGTCATGAAGCTCAATAAAGTTGTTCATTCAGTGAGATGTTAATGTGTTTTCACAGTGTTTTTCTCTTTTTTGATTGACAGGACTGAATGATTAGGCTCCTCCCAAACTTACGTTAGGAACGTCTTTTAGTAGAGTAAAAAGTATGATATTTTACTTTCACTTATGTAGATAAGTGAAAGTTTTAATGTAAAAATTTACAGTCAGTAACAAAGTTGAAATACTTTATTGCTCTCCACCACTGAGTTTGACTACTAATATAGTCACTTTTGAAAGTTTTATTCATAAAACCAGCTAATGTGTCATGGTTGTGTAGGTGCTGAGCTCTGCTGACGGACTGAAGACGCTGTATTTATGGCTCAATATGACCAGTGAGTGTTTCCACAGATTTTACCGTCTTTCAGGAACATTATATAAGTGTGCAGCTATCTAAATCCTGATTGTGTTTCAGACTCGAGGATAAAGATTCGCTGGATATTCATGATAATCCTCCAGCGCCAGACAATGTCGTAAAGGAGGACGACAACACTGTACGTGTGTGAGTTTCTCTGTGTGTGTGTGTGTCACGTGACACACATCTCACGTTCTGTCCTCCTCAGGTGTATTTTGTCTATGATGAAGAGGTGGAGGAAGAAGAGGCTCCTCCTCCTCCAACGCCTGAGCCAGTGATCCAGATCAATGACAAACCGCACAAATTTAAGGACCACTACTGCAAGAAACCCAAGTTCTGTGACGTCTGCGCACGAATGATTGTTCGTAAGTTCACAGTTCACTCCATCATTGCTAATAACATTTTTATATTCTCCAAAAACAAGAATACATTTTATGTGTGTAATATCCATATAGTGATTTTTTTCTATCTCTTGTATATTCTGCTTCCACTGGAGTCAGTAAAGCAGTCATGTCTTTATCCAATGGGATAAAGGGATAAAGGACACGTATGTTAACATGCTTACTTATACTTTATGGCACTACCATCTGGTCCATATCTTACCGTTAACATCTGTTTGTGCCTGTGTCGAATTGAAACTGGTTTACCAAAGAATCCACACTTCCGGAGACATTCACTAAGTTAATGTAAAACCATTTTCCTGAGATTGAGATCCTTTGGAAGGTAATGTTATTATGCAGTTCTTCTATCTGTCGTTATGACAACGAGGCGATGATCTGTGTTTGTGCAGGCAGTCTTAGCTGATGTATTCATCTCTATTTGCAAATAATTTTTAAATATTAAAAATATTTGAAAAATATATATTTTAAATATGCACACAATTTTCCACTTTTAATGTAATGCCTATAGGCTTGTCAATACTTCGATACCTTGAAAAAATCATTTTGGTACTCGCGAGCTGTTTGAGAAGCAGCTTTATGTGCGCGCCACTTATATAGATCAGTGGTGCGCGACTGCGCGTGCTTTTGGTGTGAGCGAAAAACGTGCGGGAATGACTGAAATTATGCACAATACTAGCAACCCCGCGCTGAAATTCAGGACATAAACACCAACATTATTCAGCCGGAGTGAGTGAGAGGAAGCGGGTGTGAGTCAAACTAGGGGAGTAACGATACCATCATGTCAAGATTTCGATACTGAACTCGCGATACGATATTATTGCAATATAATTACTGATCTAACTGATTCCTGTTCCTCTTCTTTCAGTCAATAATAAATTTGCCTTGCGCTGCAAAAACTGCAAGACCAACATTCACCACTCGTGCCAGTCATATGTGCAGTTCCAGAGATGCTTTGGAAAAATAGTGAGATGACATTCTATATGCTTTCTAATATACATATATGAGACAATCACATTGTCAGCTTCATCTTTTCATTAATATCTCTCCTCCTGTCAGCCTCCTGGATTTAGACGGGCATATAGTTCTCCTCTCTATGATCAAGAGATCAATAACCCCGGTGAGTATAATGTATAATGAAAGTTATTTTTTGACATGAAAATACTCTTGGTGATAATTAATTAAACAAGCAGAGTTTAAACAAAGAAGGGAAACAAATAATCCAATCAAAGTATTTTGGGAATTTCAAGCATGTGCTGAACACAGAACTGACTCAGCTAACAGGAACGTTCTCAAAATATTGAATAATGGTTCTCTCAAAGTTATGAACAGATGTTCTCTCAGTGACTGATCAGTGCCGGAGTTTGTTCAGACATTTGTTCAAATAATTGTTTTCTGAAACATTTTAGTTGGACGTGCAGCTGACATTTTTTAAATGTTACTACTTGTTTCAGAATGTTTATAGAACATTTAAAAGTAATGTTCCCAAAATGTTTAAAAAATACAAAAATGGAATGTTTTTTTAAAGTTTGCATAACCAAGAAAAAAAGTATTTAAATTTTTTTTAAGTTTTAAACGTTCAGAGAACATTCAGAAATAACTATTTCAAAAGTTAATGGGAACATAGGCCAAATTTTTTTTAGAACATATTTTTATTAGCTAGGGAACAGAGCTAGCACTCTCAAATGCATGCATATATAACACACAAACATTGTATAACAACCTACATTAGCACAGACAATTACAGTATGTGTTAGTCAGAAAGTCTAGAATGTTTCTGTAACTATTTGGTACACATAACAGAATTAAATCTTTGAATGTCTGATAAAATAACATATGTCTATATTTTACAATGTTTGAATATTATTGTGAAGGTAAATGCTGTTAAAATTACTGTATGATGAAATCTATTAAAAATAAACTGAACACATTGAAATGATACTTACAGAATTTAAATTGCACGTGTAGGTCAGCAGAACCGCACTGATCCGGTGTTTGACACACTGAGAGTGGGTGTGATCATGGCCAACAAAGAGAGGAAGAAAGGGTCTGAAGACAAAAAGAACGTAAGTGACATGAAAGAATAATCCAGCATATGCCTGAGCCCTCACTTCTATGTAGAATGTAATGAACATCCTTCCTTTCATTAGATGATGATGATGATGATGGAGGAAGAGGAAGCTCAACAACCGAAAGAGGATGAAGAGGTTGGTGAGGGTAAGTTAAACCAGGAGTTGCTTATTGTTTGTTACCTTTACAGCGAAATTCCGTGGTTGAAATGCAGTCATCTTATTAGGAATCCACGTGACTGCGAATTACATGCGAGTCGAAAAATGTTTTCGCATCAAGCTTGCAACAGTAATTTAGAGTAATAACTCATTCATTTAAATAACTGCTGAAACTGCAGTCTCTAGGTGGCAAATGAAATCAGTTTTGTTTTGTGGCTTTTACATTGTAGAATTTATATGCTGGTATACTCTATATATCTTCCTTGAAAATGGAATATTGCTTGCGAAGGGGAGTTTACTATTTTTTGTGTAGTTTTCTTTACACATTTTTCCAGAGACTGGGGAAAGTTCTCTCAAAACAAGTAATGCCTCCTCAACACGTCAGATTTTCCTAAACAGATACATTTTCTCTTCATTTCATACAAATAATATAAATGATTTTCTTAAAACGACAGACACAAATGTTCTTGTTCTTTTAAAACAGTCACAGCACTGGTCCTTGAGAACAAGGGCTCTGTCCCAAATGGCACCCCAAACACTCGCGGTCTTCCTACGAGTGCACACTTTCGTGATGTAATGCCGCTTCGACTGTCGGGAAGAAGCTCGGCAAAAGTGTGCATCGAGGGCGCATATGGACTGCAAAGGGGGGCGCTCTTCTGAAAACTAAAATGACAAATGGGACACCCTACACTCTTGTGGACTTAACGGACACACACACGCGGCCGCCATTGTAAGTCCACTAGAACAAAGTGCATATGAAGTGTGCCATTTGGGAAAGGGCCATAGATAAAAGGCAACCAAGCTGAAACTGAAGTTTTCAGGATGTATTGTGGGAATATATGTGGTCTGTAAGTAAGTATAGTCTATAGTCATGATGAGGTCAGAGGGTGTTAGTCCCTGGGCAAGAGAGGATTGCAGTCGGGCTAAAACTTAGGCCCTGTCCCAAATAGCACACTTAATATGACGGTGGGACAAATCTGTGGGAAAAAAAAAATCTGTGTTTTCCAAATACCATTCAGATCAAAAAGAAGGTCAAAAGCACTTTTTAGAGGCACGAAACTTCTTTTAGCGTTAGTACCTGGAGTAGAGGAATCCATTCAGCACATAGGTTTCCATGTGTGAGAATCCAATGTGACCAGGGCAGGAAAAATCTCTTTTCAGTTGACTGAAAGTGCTCTCTCAGTGTTTCTTTGTCCTTAAACGGTCCAAGTGTTCTTCTCTTCGCAGGGAATTCACACAGAACCGTCACAACTCTGCTGTCATTATGTTAAGCCCGCCCACCGACTCTATACACGATTTGATTGGCCTAACTAGAGTTTGGTTTTTCCAGCTCGAAAGTCAACGGAGAGTTGCTAGACTACCCTGGCTGCAAAATAAATGTTGCTGCCGCTAGGGTATGTCTAGATTTCTAGGCTATGAGAATGGTCCAATGGAGCTGAACAGTGTAAAGTTGCTGTAACAGACCAAAGAAGCTGACAGATGTCTCAGATGACTTATCTGCATCAACCAATCACAAGGTTCGGTGTGTGACCATATAAGGAACATAAATGCTTTGCTATTCAATTCTAGAACTTTCTTTTAGACTCCATGTTTTTTTTCTCTCCAAAAGCTCTGGCATTGCTTTGCTTAATTTGTGCTCTGTCTGTACACAATTTCGGTACTGAGTCGTCCTTCCCTCGTTTCCACAGATAAGCAGTACTTTATCCATGCAAAGACACAGTATTAGGAATCAAGTGAATCTAAACTTTTGAACAGGGTCATTATTTATTTATATATATTTTAGTTGTTGGTCTTGTGAACTGTATGTAAACATCTGTTATGTAAAATAACTTATTCGGGGCAGTACTAAATAAAAAGCAACGGTTTCACTTTATTTTGATGGTCCCTTTAAAGGAGTCATAACCTGCAAATTTCACTTTTCCACGAGAATCAATGTATGTTATGATTGCATAATGATTATACACTGGCCGGGAAGCCGATATTTAAAAGTGAAGCATTTGTTTACCTCAGGGTTTGTAAAATAGCCCACGTGCACGCGCACTAAAAAACGAGATTTTGATTTCAGCCCCGTCTTGACGTCAAGACGGGGCAGGATATACCATATATGGACACCGCAGCAGGAAGCCCGCCCTTCCCCTCTCCCCCTCTCCCCCTCATATTCAGTTCAGTCGCTAAAGATGGAGAAACCTAGTGCACACGTGAGTTGCTCTGTGGTTGACTGCCAGAAACAACATGCAAATGTGTTTTCTATACCAAAAACGGACCAAACTATCAGGGACCAGTGGATAAAATTCATTTTTAATGACGCTGTCCCAGCAACACTTTCAACTGGCTTATTGTTCGGTGTCTGCGCTAAACATTTTACGCCGGAATCATTCACAAATTTGGGCCAATATCAGGCGAAGTTGGCCACGAAGCTCCGTTTGAAAAAAGGTGCCATTCCAACCATACGGGACTTGCCTGAAATTGAAACGGTAAGACTGTTTTTATTGCTCTACTGTGTGTAACAAACAGCAGCTAACTACTAATGCGGCTATTGTATGTAACGTTAGCTTCGAGGTAAACACTGGGAATGGATTCTATGAATGCTAGCCATATCATTGTATAGATTTTTTTATAGAATAGATAAGGATAGATAAATAAAACAAACAGTCAAGTAATAAGAAACTTTTAGAAAAACATCACGTTACATGTCTGTAGAAGAAAAATATTAAATGTCTAAAAAACCAGAACGTGAAACAAGGCAAAAACACCACATGATAGCAAACGTTGATCTCAATAACCACTGTAAACTGATAAAAAAATTCGACTACATCTCCGTTAATGTAATCTACATTAAATAAAAGGTAAACCTATTTGGGAGAAAATAGCAACAAATGTTTTAGCTCGTTAGTCAAAATGATTGTCTTTACCATTCAGAGACATCTTGATGTAGACATCCTTCCATCGACTCCACATCTTCCCTTTCCAGCTCAGGTTCAGAGTCTGGCTCAAACATATACGGTTGAATTCCGTAGGTCGGGTTCATTTACAACTTGCGCCATGATGTCAGTTTGTAATGATGCTGAAGTTACCTGTGGTGTCAACCCCCTTCCTTCCTGCAACCAATCAACGCGCCCCTCATTTGCATTATTAAAATGACCATCCACGACAGCCAAAACATCGCATCAGATCTCAGGAGACAATAATGCCTTCAGAAATAAAGGTTTTAGGAGCTCTGTTTTTATTTTTTTTCCACTTTTCTTTTTTAGAAGGGCATGAAAGACTATAATACAGCAGTAGGTATCCAAATTAAGACTAGGTTATGACTCCTTTAACACATGTCAACTAACTCTCATTAGAATATTAGTTGAATATTAGTAGACTGGTAGGGTTAGGCATAGAATAAGTTGACATGTAGTTGCAAAGTTACTCATAGTCAATTGAATGTCTGTTGGAGGATCATCACAATTAATAGTTTGCAGATATTAAGCAGACAGTCTACTAATACTCTAATGAGAGTTAGTTGACATGTAGTTGCTTATAGTCAACAGAATGTTCAAAAGGGACCATCAAAATAAATGTTACCAAAGCAACATGCAATTTTATATGATCTCTCTTTTCTGTTAATTATTAAAGGGACATTTTACCAAAAAATGACAAGTCACCATTTACTCATCCTGATGTCGTTCTAAATGCATAAGACTTAGCATGAGACACAATATGAGATTGGCCTGTTAATTTAGATTTTTTTTTTTTTTTTTTTTTTTGGGACACAAAGGCAGTTTGAATCAATCTACAGTATATTGGCTCTTTATATCCATTAACTCCAAAAAAGACATGTTGAATGGGCACACTTTATCCTTTATTGTTAGGAAAGCAAGATGGAGACAAGAAAGACAAAACAGCAGCAGATGACAAGGTAAAATACCGCTGTACTAATGTCAAAAAAGTTGCAAGGACAGGAGTAAAGGTTGCATGGACTGGTTTGTCAACTTTATGCAGCATTTTCAAAGTTTCTATTTCCAGCCCTGTCCAGAATATTGAATATTATTATTCCCTTATGAGTTTGGGTGTATATGTGTGTGCCCTTCAGATTGTCCTGTTAAATGGTGTTTGTTGGGTAGTTTTAGTTGTCAATAGTGGTGCTTGTTAAAGCATGTATCACTAATACTATTGGGTTATATGATGGGTTAAGGATTTGAACACACCCCTAGTACTAAACTATAGTGCATAACTCATACTACAACATTTGTGCTATGGGCATGATTTGTTCCTCAAATTGTGTGGCTTGTTGAGGAGAGGTGTGCTATTTCTTTTCTAAAAGACTAAAAATCCTATAAACCTGAGCCATATCTAGAGACCAGAATTTCATAGAGGCTTAAAGGGATAATTTACCCAAAAATGTAAATTCTGTCAACATGTTGTTTCAAACCCATTAGACTTTGGTTAATCTTCGAAATGTAAAGAGATATGATCACTTTATATGATGAACAGGTTTTTATTTACATCTAAACAAAGAATGACACACATAGGACATCACATATGGTAATCACAGAAGATTGTTCCTCACTCAACAAACCTCTTTGTTCTTGTGCATAAGCTTCTATTGTTTACCAAATGTGATTTGTGTGTCAATCATTGAAATAAGGCAGACTGATAGAGAACATAGAACATATCTCTCAAACCCTTTAGCATCTCTAATAGATCATTTTCATTTCTAAAATCCTGTATTTTGCCATAAAACACTGGCATATTATTAGAAAACTTTCTCTGTTACATGGCCATCATGTCCTGGAGGAAACTGAGAAGCTTGGGACCAACACCACCTAGTGGTCAAAGACTTGGTTACTTTGGCCTGTTTTCATGGTCTAAAGATGATCTGAGACAAATTATGCACATTTTCACTGAACAGTTTAAGTAGAGTTTAATTTTTTTCCACACTGTTGTGACAACCATGTCATAACCAGACTTCTATTGACCACAATGCAGAGAAATAATAACACAAGACTGTTGTATTTGGATATGTCTTTAATGTGTCCTGCATAATTAATTAAAACAGCTAAATGCATATTTTGATAGGTCAGTTACGTTTGACAGCATTCTGTATAAACAGTAGATGCTCATCTCAATACAGATGTCAAAAAATACTTTACCGATTTCCTGAAACCTAATTTTTTAGTTCCATTGGGGGGAAAAATCCAATTAAATTAGTTTAACTGCAAGAGACGTTGTGGGACACACTTTGTGGGACATGTGCTGTGGCATGTAGTGCACACTCTTTAACAGGTTGCAACCGAATCTGAATCTGGTTCCTGATCTCACCCCCACTTCTCTGTCGCTGTCCATGAAAGAGGCAAATAAAACCCTCTAACAGACTGTGTTTGATTCGCAGAACAAGAAGCAGCAGCAGACGTTCAGTCAGTCTCACTATTATATGGCTCTGTATCGCTTCAAAGCCATTGAGAAAGATGACCTAGACTTCCAGTGAGTCTATTCACATATTTGTTAATATTTCAATTCAGTCATCGCATTCCTGCATTGTCAAAACCATCATAAATGCTTCATTAATTGGTTTAATTCCTAAACCTGATCAGGTGTGTTGTGTGTGTGTGTGTGTGTGTGTGTGTGTGTGTGTGTGTGTGTGTGTGTGTGTGTGTGTGTGTGTGTGTGTGTGTGTGTTTCAGTCCAGGAGATCGCATCACAGTGCTGGATGACTCTAATGAGGAGTGGTGGAGGGTGAGTTCATTGTGATGGATTTCTATCAGAAGTTAAGGTTAGTACAGGAGTACATGAGTGAGTCAGGAGTACAGTTTTTCTCTTCCATACATTTGATGAAGGGCTGGACAACTTTGGTCCTCGAGATCCACTTCCCTGCAGAGTTCAACTCCAACCATGATCCCAATCACCTGCCTGTAGCTTTCTAGTAGTCCTGAAGACCTTGATTAGCTTGTTCAGGTGGGTTTGATTAGAGCTGGAGCTGAACTCTGCAGGAAAATGGATCTTGAGGGCCAGAGTTGTCCAATCCTGGTTTAATGACTGGGAGATTTCTAAGCAGAAGTCTCCTCAACACATAGTACAATGTTTCTTAGAGCCTTATTAAAGAAACATGCAGTGCTAGAACATTATTGGTTCATATTATTATTATTACTAAGGTTTCAAATTCATCTCCTGTGATCACTTGTGTTCGATTTCATTCAGACCCTCCCCTTTTAATTTCTTCTCACACTACATAATTTTTGTGTCTCACACAAATATGATTGAATGGATAAAAGCATGTTACGCAGTTTACAAGAGAATGGGAACGAATAAAGGAGACCCCGGTCTTTTCATGCACATGGTTTTTTCACGCACATGGAGTGCACATTATTTTTATTTTTTTTGTATTAAGCAAACAAAGCAATACATATAAGTACGAACACAAAAATCATATATAGGCAAATATAGATTTTGAAAATGCAAGTATCAGACAAATAAGGTAGTTTACGAAAAACAAGAAAAGATGCATAATACGAGAGGAGACAAATGAACAAACGAAGAAACAAACATAAAAACAGCATAAAAGCAATATAGATGAACATGCATATATATTAGGGCTGGGACGATACACCTATCTCCCGATTCGATACTATCACGATGCTTGGGTGCCAATACAATATGTATTGCGATTGTTTTAAGAATTGCGATTCTACAAGTATTGCGATTCGATATTGCAATATACTGCGACTTTTTTTTTTTTTAAACACTAGACCATGGGGAAAAGTTAAATCATACACTTATACAGACTGTACATGATGTATAAGATGAGTCATATTTACAAAAACAATTCAGCATCTTTCTGTGTTTTTATTTCAGAAGCATCATACAATACTACATTCTCTTTAACCCTCTGGGGTCTGAGGTGTTTTTGGGGTCCTTGAGATATTCTGACATTCCCTGACATTTGTGCTTTTTTCAGTTGCTTATAAACATATTAATGGCAAAGGTGTAATTACACTCTATTAAGCACAAACAGGGCGACCATAATATGTGAGCAACATGTATGTACATGTTTTCATTTTTGAGAGAATAATGTTTATGCATGGTTATTGAAAAAACTAAAAACTAAAGTTTCTGAAATAAGGCCACAAAACACATACTAAATATGTGTCAATAAGACTTGTGTTGTCGCCTAGAGTTTTTTCTTCAAAATGATGTGAAAATCATCCTGCCTAATTATTCACATAACACAATACATTGATTTAAATTTTGCAAAACACTTTCTGTTTGGAAAGGCAATATGCGGAGTGGGCGTCAACGATCCAACACCATCATGCATATTTAGTGGTTCGCACCTGAGGAGACAATGGGGCCCGCATACTTAATGAGCCATTCATTCAGGTGTGTCACAAGAAAGAATGCAAGAGAAACAGTTGGAAGCATCTCAATTTTTTTTTTTTTTTTTTTTTTTTTTTACAAATTGTGCTTGCAAATTGGCCTATAATATCCAAGGAAAACATGTCTAGTAATTGTGAAGTTAATTCTCATACTGTATTTTCAGTTTTGGAATATTTATCCTCTCCCCAAATTTGTCACTAATAAAACACAATAAAAATTATTTAAAGAAAAGGCTTATATTTACCTTTTAATAGTTTGTTTACATCTACCTTGTAAATTTATATTTTTTTATTAAAAAGGTTACAATTACAACAACAATTCAAGTGTAATCTTTCTTTGTAAAAACTAAAGTATACATTTTATCATACATATTTCAAAGTTAAGGGTTCATTACTTGAATATAGCCTAGGCTACATTGGAATAAACACTATAACATATTATTTGATTACTTTATTTTTGACAAAACATACTATATTTAACATATGAGCAAAAATTGGCAAACAAAAGCTTATTTGATGTGGCAGATATTTTACAGTAAAAATTTATAATCTATCCAAAACTAATCAACGAAATGTTGTCTTTCATATTTCTGTAACAGGTCTTTCGTTTTTATTATAAGAAATATAAATGTTAATTTGCAGTTTAATACGTTGCTTATACAAATACATTTTATTTCTACATATTTCAGTCGATTTTTACTCAGTATATGTCACGGAACACTAAACGAGAGACGAGGATTCAAGTGCAGAGGAGATTTAATAAACAAACACAGACGAAGTACAAAAACTCAGAACTCAGGTATCCAACAGACAGGAACATCAAGGACAGGTAACTCGGACAACGAACCAGCACAGGACTACAAACACAGGGAGGCTAAATAGGGGAACAAACAAAGGAGGGAAACGAGAAGGACAGGTGGGACAAATTAACCAATAATTAGATAACAAGATGGGAGGGGCTAGACAATAAACAGGAGAGCACATGGCACAAAACAACAAACACCCATGTGCAGCACAAGACAGGACAGACATGTGACAGTATAGCAATACAGTTTGCTAAAAGCGAAACATTCATTCACACACAGAAACGCGATTCAAATTTAAACCGTCTTTTTGCAAGTTGTGGTAAACAGCGCGCATCTCTGCCGTTCATTCATTCACACACAGAAACGCGATTCACTTGAGAATGAAAAAAAAAAACGTACTACAGTATTCTTCAGCTCAGGATCTGTTGCTCCTCGAAATATCAGCACTTCTGAGGTACATTTTCCATTATAGTATTATTCCTCACAGCGCTGCGAGACAGTGTAAACAAGTACAATGATCTGAATAAGCTTGATGTGTTTTCTCGAGCTGATATGGGGGCGTTCACAGTTTGCGTGGATTGCCTCAGTCATTTGCGTTTGAATAGCGCGCGCTCTCCGTGGGCGGAGTCACATTAAAAATAATTAGCTGAGATGAGAACGACTGTCATCTCGCTCTTTTCATACAGATTGCATAAACTGAGAATATTTGTTTTTTATAAAAATTACTTCATTTAAAAGAAGAGAATTCAAGCTTCATGCCTGTGTGTCTGTAATGTATGCCTGTTTGACTGAGTATTCGCTGAGTTATGGTTCATTTTCGGACGCGTTTCAGAATGGACTTCACTGACAGAGAGAAGGCAGAACTCGCTTCGTGTTTATTTTTCTTTATTTGGCGAAAAGCACCACACTTTGTTTTTATTGTGAGTATACACAAAAAAAAACACACTTAAAAGGGTCGATTGATGTATGAAACTCCTATGGAAAATCAAAGTCAACAAAGTATTTTTGAGTCTCTTTTACACTGATAAAAAAAAAGCAAGCTGGTATCGCCGACCCCAGGGGGTTAATAAATGATTCAAAAACAAATACATTTTTTAACAGTCACTTGTCGCCACCTAGTGGCGAAACAATGTAATCGATAAATGCATTATTTTAAGCGCCAAGTTTCTATCAAAAGCTGATTTACTCTGATTTTATCGCTACTGTAGACATCAGTGTTTATATTCAAACTTTAAACTTTTATCTCAGTACTTCTATGATAATCTGAACTATTGTATCACAGAAATAACGATACTATGAGGTTGAAAAGATTGTTTGTGAAGCTGTTTCATGACAACTCTCTCCGGGTCAACGGCTTTATACTTAAACCCACACATTGTATATCTCCAGATTCAGAATGTGTAACAGTGTAAAGCATTGAAAGTATGATGTTATTGATATCATTTATTATATAAAAAAGGGGGGACAAAGAAAGAAATACAAAGAAGGAGGGAGATTCATGGACAAGGAGAAGGACGGGAAAGGAAAGAGAGAAGAGAAAAGAAAATGGGCGTTGACTGGCTTAATCGATTTCCTGCTGTAACTGCCTAATGAGTGAAAGTAAGGAGGAGGATGAGGAAGCTCAAGGAGAATGAAGATGACATGATCCCTCCCAGTCAGGCAGCGCATTGAGCAAAGGGTGCCCTTCCCCGTTCAGGTAGAGCTCAACCCACTTGATATGTGCTGGAGTGCAGCAGCAAAACTCTCCATTGACTGGCCATCACAGCAGGCGGGCCGAGGAACAGAGAGAGATCTGTATGATGGTAAAGGGCTTTTATCACATGCATTACACAGGACCTGAAGTTAGAGTTCCACATAGACTACATTGTGAAAAAAGCCCAGCAGAGGTTGTACTTCCTTCACAAGATGAAGAAGTTGAACCTGCCACGGGATATGCTGACCCAGTTCTACTCAGTCGTCACAGAGTTGGCTCTTTGCACTTGAATAACTGTCTGGTTTGGTTCAGCTACCAAATCTGATGTCTAATTTTGTAGATGAACCAGAAGAATACTACAACGGACAGGCCGGACTGCTGAGAGGATTATTGGTGCTCTTATTATGCTCTGCTCTTCCAGAGAGAGAAAGTGGGCAGGTAAAATCATCACAGAATCCACTCACCCTGACCCTGTTACCGTCCAGCCAAGGTCTTAAAACACTGGACACTAGAACATTTAGGCAAGGGGTCTCTAACTCTGCTCCTGGAGAGCTACCGTTCTGTAGATTGGAGAACCCTGATCGAGGCACAGGAGCAGCTTATTCCTACAGGCAATCTCCTCTTTCAACAGTTAAATGCCTCCCAATGTCTCTCTTAGTGCAATACTCCCACTGTTTAGTCTTGTAAATTCACTCCTATTTATTCATATTATCCATAATACTGTACATATGTTCGTAATATGTAAATGTTTATTCTGACACAACCTTACTGTCTTTATTTATTTATTTTTCATTAAATGTGTTTTGTAGACAAATTAATAAAGCTCTTTCTGATTCTGATGAATTTGTCATAGACAATGGAGATGGAGATTGGCTCTTTTGACGCATGCTAACAAACAGGACTTCCAACATGTGACACATGTTAGCAGGGAATAGCTACATGCTAATAGCAATTATCTTAGGGTTAAAACATGATAAAAACAAGTAAAAATGTGCTAGCAACATGGTAATCATTATCATAATCATGGTAATCGCTCCGTTGCATCTCGAACAAGCCTTCCATCAACAATGGCAGTCGTTGCATTACTATTGATGCTCATGGCTTTGCGAACCTACATCGCATCCAAACACGGCGAATCCAACGCGTTCGTGCAGCTCGCCGTAACTTCCATAGACGGAGATTTACAATCGAGCTGCTATTGGCTTGATTAGCTGCTATTTAAAAATGGCGGTCACAAGTTTATTTTCGTCTTGTTGGTCACGGTAACCCCGCCCCCAGCCCCTGACGCAAGCGGTTCTTACTTCTAGCCCAGCAATGTTTTGGTGCTACTTAAGAACCACTTTTACTGGTTCAGAGCTGGTGCTTTGAGTGTCCAAAAACAAAGAACCGATTTGAAACTAGGCTCTCGCTCCGAACCAGCACCAGCACTACCTTGGTGGAAAAGGGGTATGTGAGCAGGGCTTCAGAACTAGGCTTTAAAGTAAACACTAGCCCACTAGTTTTAAACTGTGTCTATGTGTGTCTCAAAGGGTAAGATTGGTGAGAAGACAGGCTACTTGCCCATGAATTACATCATCAGGGTGCGAGCAGGCGAGAGGGTATATAAAGTGAAACGCTCCTTCGTGGGAAACAGAGAGATGGGCCAGATTACCCTGAAGAAAGATCAGGTCAGTGTGTGTCTGTGTGGTGAGGACTGAAGAGGGACGAGTGATTGCCATGTGGATCACTATTATTTATAAAGTGTTGGGGAGAGTTAGCGCACCCAGCTGCTCTCTGTTGAGGTCTTACTGCAAACAACTTCTCAAATTATATAGCGAGCTAAACCTGAGAAATGGCAAACATGTTTTTATGCGCTCCTCTCCCCTCCCCTGAATAATTAAACTGGAATACCTCTGTATGTCCCGTATGATAATCTAAAAATCTGGTCTGCCTAGTTAATGTTTGTACTTAAGCATAAAGGAACTGAATCAAAATGTATTTGAGAGGCAGTTTATTGACTGATCACCGATTGATTTTTCAGATTTATAACTGTGTTCTGCTTTGTAGATTGTGGTGAAGAAAGGAGAAGAGGTGAATGGATATCTGAAAGTAAGCACTGGCCGTAAACTGGGCTTCTTCCCTGCTGACCTACTACTAGAGCTCTGAATGATGAAGATTCATTAATGAAGAAAATATGTGAAGCTCAAGAATGGACAGAGAAATAAATGAGACAGAAGGAGAGAAATGACAAAATCTAACCTCACTGGCTTGTACACAGGGTCTAAATTTAACTTTTACCAAGCAGTGTATATGAATAAAAGTATTTGCTGAGAAAATAAAAACAAAGTTTCTCATTAGTTGGCCAGTGATTTTATCAGGAACTGCAAAAATAAGTTTGTATTGTCTAAAACTCTTTGTGGTGACACATACATTACTCACATTAAAAACAGGTGTAACACATAACCAAATCAAAGAGAAACCATAGCAACAAACTGAAATCTAGGTCAAAAAACCTTTAATGTGGAAGGACATAGACCTGATGAGAAGCGGTCTTGTAAAAACTCAAGTACTGACCCAACAAAACAGTGGACGGGGTCGCACTGCTGCTGGTGACACCAAGTAGAAAAGTAAAGTTTCCTCGTAGCTGGAGCTCTGGAGCTAAGAATGGTCTCCACAACCTCAAATCTCTGGCCGGGGGTGATATATAGTGCCCCCGGCCTGAGACAGAAGGTCTCTCCTGATCGGGATCTCCAAGGGAGAGCCGTCGAGGAGATGAATCAGGTCCGCAAACCAGAATAGACTCGGCCAGCGTGGTGCTACTAGCAGTAGGCTTACTCCGTCCTGGCGGACTCTCTCCAGAACTCCTGGGAGCAAAGCAACAGGGGGAAAAGCGTACAGACGTAGCCTCGGCCACGTCTGCACCATAGCATCCAGCCCCAGGGCAACTCGATGGCAAAGAGCTCCCAGTACCGGACCCTGGGACAGAAACCAGTGCTCCCTCCATATAGTCAAGGCGTGGAGAAACCGCCGCTTGATCTTAAATGTATGAAGTGGGTTTCCCCTCGGGGAGAACCCTCTGGTTCTGAGCCACCACTGCAAAGATCTCATGTACAGCAGGCCAAAGGGTATCACATTGGATGCCGCTGCCATAAGGAACAACAGTCTCTCAAACTGTTTCACAGTGTGTGACTGGCCTAGCTTTAGCTCTTTCATGGCTGTAAGGATAGCGGCTACACGAGCAGGCGATAGAGCGGCTCGCATCATGACCGAATCCCAGACCACTCCAAGAAAAGTGGTCCTCTGTACTGGAGATAGCACACTCTTCTTGGCATTGAGCCTCCACCCCAATTTCTGCATATGAGCAAGGACGACATCTCGATTCCGCTAAAATCAGACAGTCGTCTATGTAATTCAGAATGCGTATGCCCTGCAGCCTGAGCGGGGCCAGAGCTGCATCTATGCACTTCGTGAACGTGCGGGGTGATAGAGCTAGACCGAAAGGAAGAACCCGATACTGGTATTCTAGTAAGCGTCTTTTAGATCTAACGTGACAAACCAGTCCTCGGACCTGATTTGAGTCACGATCTGTTTGAGTGTCAGCCTTTTGAACTTGAGTTTCTGAACTGTACAATTCAAATGATGAAGATCTAAGATGGGACGCAACCCTCCATCCTTTTTTGGAACAATGAAATAACTGCTGTAAAAAACCTGATTCTCTGTCGGGTGGATACACCTGCTCTATGGCTTCCTTTGCTAATAGAGCCTCCACTTCTTGCTCCATTACCAGAGCCTGCTCGGGCTGTACTAATGTGAGTAACACCCCGTTGTAGCGTGGTGGACGAGAACCAAATTGGATTCTGTAACCCTTCTCTACTAACTGCAGGACCCATAGAGATATATTCGTCAGATTCTTCCATTCTGTCAGAAATTCTACTAAGGGAACTAGCCTCTCGAGGCTGGCCTCTGGTTTAATTGGAACCCCCCTCAGAGGGTGCAAGCCTGACGCAGCGTCGAGGTGACACTGCGCCAGAGACCCGCTGGAGACCGCTGTGCCCCAAAACACCAAGGGTGGCGGGGTTGGCAGAACGACCTCGTGAGAGTACCGAGATGGAACAGGCACCGTGTACTGAGGTGTACACCATTCCATCACGATTGGGCCTGCCCTCACAGGTCCGACCCAGATGGCGTCAGGACCTCTTTTGAGCCGAAGCTTTCTTAGCGAGAAGAACGGTACTCAGATCGACCTTCTGCTTCGATTGCTTCGGCTGAGACTGTCGGCCCGGCCCCCATGATTTCTGTGGGGGGGGCGCGGGATGCAACACTCTCCTTTTGTTGTGCACGATATGAGGAACATGCTGGCTGGGGCTGCTCATGCCCAGCAACCCCAGGGGGTTTAGATCAGCGAGGGAGAAATTTTTTGAATGCCTCCGAATGTTTTTTAGTCTCCTGAAACCTTTCGACTACTTCATTTACTGCTTTATCGAACAGACCATCGGGAGCTAAAGGGGCATCAAGAAGAAAAGATCTATCTTTGTCTTTGATCTCAGATAAATTCAACCAAAGATGTCTTTCAGTAGCTACCAGCGCTGCCATAGACCGCCCAATTGCTCTGGTGGTCTCTTTGGTAGCTCTGAGAGATAAATCAGTGGCGTGATGAAGTTCACGAATTTTGTCACTATTAACTCCCTCACTCTTATCTAAATCCCCCAGCAGGTCAGCCTGATATGCCTGAAGCAGCGTCATAGTGTGAAGAAATGCTCCAGCCTGACCTGCTGCCATATAAGCTTTACCAAATAACATTGTTTTTTAATGGTTTAGTGGGAAAAACTGGAGCCTTCATGGAAGATGCTGAACCGGGCGACAGATAGCTCGCGAGCGTTTTTTCTGCCTCTCACTGTGCAGATTGGGAAAGAAAGGCAGGCTCCGTGATGGTGGTGAAATATTAGATGGCAGGAAACACTTGTCTAATTTACTTTTGGCGTGAGCGCCCTGATTCTCTGCTGGCCGTGAAATGTGTAACTTTTCAACAGCTCTAGATATAACATCCACCAACTCCTCATGTACTGGGTAAAGAGATGTCGATTCCTCTTCCCCCCTGATTGTGTCACCTTCAATACTGAGCACATCCACCTCCTCGGAGGAAGAGTACTGCAGCATTGGGCTCTCTCCCTGGGCGAGCTTCCGACACTGGGGATTGAGCGATGGATCTACCAGGTAAGGGAGGAGAAAGGGTCCTCGGATCCGTCTCCAACCCCGCTGAGAGATCCATTTGCGATCCCCAGGAAAGCCTTCTCCGTTCTGCCTCAGCAGACGACAGACAACAGTAAATATGACAGACAGGTTTGACACAGATCGCTTGCTGAGGCAACAGAAGCTAGTGCCGGTTGCACCGGATGTGCTTTTATCCTTTCCTGTGACGTTCACTCTCGCCATTGGACTAGTTGACATAGATGCTTCAGACACAATCACGTAGGAGGCGTTCCCAAAGCGTCATCGATGGGGAACTAAAACGCATAGTAATCCCAGACAATATATCCCTTATATATATTTTGTGTAGGAACACCAGTTTTGTTTTGTTTTTAAACACCAGTTAAATGAAAACAGAAAGACAAGTGTGAACGTGACATACAAAGTTAAAGAAACTTTTTTTGTTGTTGTCTAATCTAATACATAACTTATTGCAGCAGTACACAAGCTTACAAAAATTTATTTTTGATATTCTTTAAAATGTTATGACCCAGAAAACTACTGTATGAGGTAAAAAATCAGGTCTTTTGTTGTGTTTGTGGGTAGGATTTTTTACTCTTTTCAAAGAGGAAGTCAGAACCATTGAAGTGATGAGTAAACAAGATGGATGAAGTGTGCTTTATTAACTCCTGACAGAAACCACAAATTGATGACGAAGATTAGGCATTTTGTCGCTATCGTTGGTCATTAAGATGGCTGTTGCTAATGTGCCTTCCCGAGTTTTTTCCTGCCTTGCCATGGTTAGCCTGCTATGCCGTTAAGCACGTGGCTGCTGATCATTGAAATTTACCCATGAGTTATTGAAAAGCGACTTTGTGACACAAGCTAACATAGCGTTTACAGAAGGCAGTACAGCTACTGTCAAGTGCCTCACGAGACAGAATTCTGGTAATGTGGGATACTCTCTGATAATTTACCTTCTGCATATTTTTTTTATTATGATCCAAATCCAGATCCACTATTCTAAATAGCTTAAGAGCTCTATTATACTATACAGAATCAAAAAGAAACATTAAACACTGGATGGATGACACTTCCTCAAACACACATTGACCTTAAGCGTGGGCTAATGCTTCCTTTTCCCTCAAAAATAATGGGCGGTGGGTGTTCTCTTTCAATGCAAATAAGATTTTCTTCCACCTGGCCGAAAATGCTCCAAATGATCCGGTCTGTCTGGGGGTGGAGTCTCCATTCCCCTCGAGGCGGTCCGTTCTGGGACAGAATATCTGCTCTCGTGTTCATGGAGCTTGGCAAACGTATTGCTCTTACTGAGAGGAGATTGTCCTGTTCCCACAGGAGGCGGCAACGCACCAGTCTGTTCAGCAGATGGGACCTGAGACCCCCCTGGTGATTTAAATACTAGGTTACCACTGTCATGTTGTTCGACCGGACCAGGACATGGTGGCCTTGCCATTATTTCCAGGCAGTTGATGTTCCAGCCTGACATTGGCTCCGCCCAAGAACCAAAGGCCGGCCTGCCGTCACACAGGGTGCCCCAACCAGTCTTGGAGGCGTCTGTCAGACTACTTTCCTTTTGGAAACCGAGCACAATTCCACTTCCATCTGATACAGGTGTGGCGATTTCCAGGAGACCAGGGCTCTGATTCGGCCATGGGTCACCCTGAGAAACATATGGCTCTCGCGCCACACTCGTTCTGCGAGCGAATTGGAGCGAGTAACCCTTTTTATTGTCTCTAAAACCAAATTCGGCATGCCAGGAATGGCTTCCCAAGCCTGTCTCCGGGCGGCAAAGGGTTGGAGAGCCACACGCCGTACTGTGGTGGGGGGCTGATGCTTACAGCAGCATGAAACAGAGGAAGAATGCTCTTTTTGTGAAGGTGTTTGTTTTTAATCTGATTCGCCTTAACAGCGGGAAAAGGTCTGGGTGCCTGGTGGGGGGGAACCCTGCATGAGCCACACTCATGGCGTGACATTTTGCAAAAAACGTTGCTAAATTTGCTTTCGTCAGAAAGTCGTAGGGGAGAAGTGCAGAGTCAGCCTTGTCCCAGTTTAACAATACACTATAAGCAAACTGGGATAGTGTCAAAATCGCATAAAAAAACACTTTTAAACATCCTATAACAAAATATATAACAATCATAAATGATCCATGAGTTTTTTTACTTTTATAACCTCAACATTATTCACCTCAGAATGCTATGTCATTTTACTTACAATCACGGTTCACTGCAAGGTTGAATATGGTGTGCCACACCCCCGGAAGTGATGTCATAGCCACAAAACCATTTTTTTTTTCACATACTTGCTTATTATGAGCTCAGTGTTGATTTAGTTATTTTTAGTAATTAAAGCATATTTAAAGATATAAATTGAGAAGCTTAAATGTCTTTTACCCATCTTGGTAAAACCCATCTCTTACCCATTGTCCCACTTTACCAGTATTCAACCTACGAGAGCTTGTTGTAGTTACTAATTACCTATTCCAACAGTGTAATTTGAATTAATATGCACTGAACAGCACTTTGAATTGCCATTGTGTATGAAATGTCCTATATAAATAAACTTGCCTTGCCTAATTAGATCACTGTACTAATTACTCTCTCTAGAAAGTATTTAATTACTTATTACTTTCTAAATCAACCTCAACCAGCAGAATAGGAACCAGCGGCACCAAGGATTGAGTTTAGAACCACTGGTATAAACTAAAACAATTCTATATAAAACAATAGTGGGTTTAACATCAAAATGATCACTAAATAAATATGGGAAGTCCGATCTCAAGGCATCTCATTCATATTGTACAAATTCGTATGAATTAACCACCTTGTAAGAGTGAGGTTGTACGATTTAGCCACCTCATAAAGTGTATACGAATTGCCGTGAGATCGGATTGGTCTATACACAGTATTTAGCTCAATTACATCAGAAGCAACTGTTATTAAATAACAGAAAAATTAAGAGTAATCCCTTACTTTACTTTTTCGAGGGAAAAGTAATTTAATTACTGTAACTAATTACTAAGTAATTAGTTACACCCAACACTAGCGGTCAGTGAGTAGAGAATGTGATTACCTTATGAATATGTGAGAGACTTTTACTAGAAACTGATCTTACACTGGACAGAGCTGTTACCAGTGGCGTCATGCCCATTCAAAGTGAGGGGGCACGTGCCCCCTCAGATTTTTCCTCCCTGATAATTTTTTTGTCACAACTTTATACCAGAGCCTATAACGACTCAAATGTATTCTTCTGGATGTGTAATAAATCGGTCAGCATCAGCCCTTTTTCCTAATATGGCCTAATATGGTGTCTGTGTATCAAATCTAGAGCGCTACGCGCGTAGCTCTTTGCTGTGTATGTTCAAGCAACTTACTCGTCTCGTACGTTGAGCTGGCAATGTTTTACAGATGGTCTTGAAGTGGTAAGTGGGCAAAGCAACAAATCAGCATTGAATTAGTTATCGGATGATATTAAAAGGTATTGGGATTATTTGTGGTTGACCTGGAAATTTTAACTTGATCAAAAAGTTATGGATTTGATATTAGCTGCGAATTCAGAGCATTAACTTAAGTGGGGTCAGTGTAACGTTATCGATAGCTAGCCTAGTCTAACCGTAAACTAGTTGGCTAACGTTACTGCCATACAAAGCCATAGTAATGTTATCTGATCGGTTTTGAAACATCTGTTCTGTTTTGTCTTGTGTCAAAGTCTCCAGCTGGTTCAATTGTTTTCAGTTTCATAGAAACGAGGATGTTAAATTTGTTGTAGGCTAACTGCAAAATCCAACCGAACGTTATCAAGGCATCGACTTGATGTTTCTCCCATAGACTGTTATTCACGGTTCTTCACGGATCAGGCAGCTAATTCAAATGCAGTGAAAAAAGATAGGCTAACTTACCCGTTCGAAAGCTACAGCATAGTTGTTATACAGATCGCTATGACCGTGATGTAGGCTATACTGTGCGTTCAAATTCGCGCCTGCCGCGTCTAGTTGTACGCTTTCTTTCAAAGTCCTTCATCACATATTAATATTAAAATAACTTAATTTCAGAGCACCACAAAGTCAGACCTCATCACCTTTATGTACGTCTATGTACCTTTAATAAGATCGTTCTTAGGTCACATACCAATTTAAAATCATAACATAAAAACTGCAATGGTACTGTTTTTAAAATCATGTGTAGTAGCCCTAAGTGTGTGTAAACATGCTTTAATGAAGTAGACTTCAAAAGCTTTTGAATTTGAGCTTACAGTTCTTTCATCAACCTGTCTTTTACATAAACTTACAAAATAGATACTTTAACTTAGTCCTCAGATAGAGGAGGGTTGCTGCTAGCTCCGTTAAGGTATTTCTGTCCCTCCCAAACTGCATTGAAATGGTATGTTTAGCAGCCAGAATTAAAAACATTTCAGGGGGAGAAACCCCCTGACCCCTCCTAACATGATCCATATCACCCGTCAGAAAACAATTGCAACGTCTCAGATTGTGCCCCCCCAGAATTTTGGCTTGCATGACGCCCCTGGCTGTTACGATAGTGTAAGATTGAAAATAATCAAAGATATTTGAAGTCCCCTCTTTCTTACCCGAAGGACCATTGGGAATTCCTAAAGACAAAGAGGGGCTCGAGACCTGTAGGCCAAGATATCTGGACATTGGCCCTGCGTCTCAATGTCCATACCATCCATCCTAAACAGTGTGTGAGATTAAAATAAGTGTGTCCCAAAACAAAGTATGTTGAAAAGAGTATGCCAGAAGTACCCGGATGGTCTACTATTTCTGGTGGATTTTCGAAGTGTGGATCCGTGCTCACTATAACAGCTAATATTGCCCACAACCCAGGAACTACAAACACGAGTAAAAAGTGTTAAAAAAACCCTACAAAACATGGCAGATATGCGCGACCGACAGTGAGAGGTTTAGATAAAGGTTTGAGTGACTTGTCAAAATTTAACCTGATAAAAAAAAATAATTTATTATTTAATGTTACCCGTGTTATATTTCATCTGGAATAACATTGTGGACTTTTATAAAGATCCGTTTGGCCATTAACTTTTTAATGCATAATTAATAATGCATTAATATGAGGAGAGCTGAAAGACCCTGGACTGCAAATCAACGGGCTTCTGCATTTCTCTCCGATACGGTAGGAAATATAATGAAATGAAATGTGACAAGATGATTGACAGGTCAGTTTACTGTGACAGAATGCAACAGTTAAAGACGCAATTGTATGACGTGATAGTATGTCCCAAAGCTTGTCTACTCTTTACTACACACTCAAAAGGATCTACTTTTTCTTCACAAAAAGAGTACATACTCTTAGGGCGTAGTATAAGTAGGCGAACTGAGACGCAGCATGGGTGTCTTCTAATCGTCACACCTTTAGTACGATGGGGGAAGTTGTAATTATCTGATTGGTCAGTTTGAACGTCTCACATTTGGGTTTCGGTCACATGGTCAAGGAAGGGATAAAAGAAGATTGTAACAGTTGCTCTGTCTTTGTTATTATCTGGCTTTTCTTTGCGCTGGCTCTTTTCTTTTTTCTTTGTCTCTTTCTCTATACACTCTTTCGCTCTCATACAACAGTCAGAATTCAAATCCAGATTATTCCAGTTCATAGTTTAGCAACTACATTATGAAAACATGCTTTGTCTTTATTAATCAAATATATGGACAACAACCACATGACACATGACTGACATTAAATGACAACTAGAAGCAATATAGCAAATCCATGGAATATCAATTATTTTAATTTCCTTCTCTCTCTCTCTCTCTCTCTCTCTCTCTCTCTCTCTCTGAGCGGATGCTGTGAGTGAGTGGGCGGAGTCAGCGTGTGTGCCTGAGAGTGTTGCGGTGCGAGTGAGTCTATTCTTTCTTTCTTTCTTTTTACACTGTCCCTGTTTTGGGGTTTTTGGTTTAAAAATTGTTTGAAAAGAATACAAAGAAAGTTAAAGGAGTGGGGGTTTGAGGAACGCTGTTAACCAGCGCTTTGCTGGTTAGCAATGGCGGGTCCAAGCCAAACAAAGTTTGAGCAGCTTTTACGCAGGCACGGAATAAAACTCGCGCCTGTGATGAACTGCTCTGTGGAGGATTGTAGTTTGGCTGTGGGTAACGCTGTTGGTTTTAATAGCATAATATCTGCTTCTCGAATGAACAGTGCTGTGGTTATCTTCCTTGATACCATTGAGAATGTAAACAGTGTAGTGCAGACCGGAGTAGTAATTCAGGACACTTTTACTCCAGTAATACCGCTGGTTCAGCCGGCAAGAAAGATAACATTATCGAATGTACCACCTTTCATTAAGGATGAGCTCTTGATTAATGAATTGTCTAGGCATGGAAAAGTTGTCTCACAAATGAAAAGGATCCCATTAGGGTGTAAATCGCCTTTGCTTAAGCATGTTGTGTGTTTTAGACGGCAGCTACTTATGATTTTAAAGAGTGATTTGGATGAACTGAATGTGTCGTTTAAATTCAAAATTGACGGCTTTGATTACGTTGTATTTGTATCATCTGATACTATGAAGTGTTTTGGTTGTGGGCGAACAGGGCACGTTAGGCGTGCGTGTCCTGAGAGAGCAGATGAGTTAGACCCAGAGCCGGGGCCGAGCGGAGAAACCGCGCGCGATAACAGTAGCGCGATGGTGACGGAGGATTCTGTTAGTGAAGAAGATGATGATGGCAGTAATGCCGCGGGGCGAAATACAGAAAGTGGGGAGAAGGAAACTGATACAGTGTCTATTGTTGTTGTGGGGGGAAATACAGAAAATGTTGAGAAAAAACTGGTTACGGTGTCTACTGATGTTGTTAATGTGGCTGAGTGTATTGTGGAGGAGGAAGAGATGGTGACAGACATTGCTTGTGATGAAACACTTTTCAAAGTACCCAATACTAAGAGAAAGAGAAATAGGAAGAGTATGGAAACGGCTAAAATGAGCAGACAAACAAAAACAGAGTCTGATAAACTTGATACTGAAGGCAGGATGATTGATGATTCTGATGGTGAAGTAGTGGATAGTAGGACAGGACGAAGTCGACGCAGTGATTACAACTTTGACAAAATAAAATCATTCCTGCAAAGAACGAAAAATGTGAAAAATGTCCAGTTTGAGGATTTTTTTGCTGACCGCAGAATGTTTATTAACTCAGTGACAATGCTAATGAGAAGTGAAGGAGGGGAACAGTTTACAGTTCAAGAAATATACAGATTAAAGAAACTTGTTTCCAAACTGAAATTAGAAGTACAAACTGATGATGGCTTCGAAACCACATAATCGCTGTTTCCCCATGTTTTTGTTTGGTTTATGTCCCCTCATACTATTTATTTTAATGAGTGTGATGAGGGTGAGCTCTCTTAATTTGAATGGAGCCCGAGATATACATAAAAGAGCAATGCTGTTTGAGCTTATCAGACAAAAGAATATTGATGTAACATTTGTCCAAGAAACACACAGTGACTGTATTAATGAAATTGACTGGAAAAAAGAGTGGGAGGGTGAAGTGTTTCTTACTCACATGAGCTCTACTAGAGGAGGGGTGGCAGTCCTTATTGCTAAGAATTTCTCACCTATCTCATGTGAGGTTAAACATGTGATACCTGGCAGACTATTATTTTTAAGGGCTCAGTTTGAAAAATTCAAGGCTGTTTTTATTAATGTTTATGCCCCAACAAATGGTAATGAAAGAGTACTCTTTCTCAAAAATGTAAGTACAATTCTACAGAATTGTAGTTCTGATGATTTTTTGTTTTTGGGCGGGGACTTTAATTGTACAGGGAATTATAGTCTAGATCGGAATCATGTGGAACCTCATGCTGCTTCGAGTCGTGCTTTAAATGAACTGATTGAGACTCATAGTTTATGTGATCTATGGAGGGATCTAAATAATAATGTAAGACAATACACGTGGTTGCATAATAGAGAGAATTTCATTTCTTTAGCCAGATTGGATAGGTTTTATTGTTTCAAGCATCAGTTTAATGTTGTGAAAAGTTGTTTTATTACACCAACTGGTTTTTCTGATCATTGTTTAGTCACATGTAATGTGTTTATAACAAATGTGAAGCCAAAAAGTGCATATTGGCATTTTAACACTTCCCTGTTAAGTGATGTGAATTTTAGAGGTGTTTTTGTTTCTTTTTGGAATGATTTTAAATTAAGAAAACCATGCTTTGAAAATTTACGTCAGTGGTGGGACTGTGGAAAGGTTGAAGTGAAAGTACTTTGTCAACAGTATACTTTCAGTGTCTCTCGGGACATCACTAGATCAATGAAAAAACTTGAATCTGAAATAATGGAGGCACAAGGGTTAGCAGAGAATACTGGGGAGGGAAGACATATCGAGACACTTAAATCTAAGACATCTCTTCTGTCAGATTTGCTCGGCATTAAAGCAAAGGGGGCTTTGGTCCGATCTCGTTTTCAAAATTTAACGCAAATGGATGCCCCATCTAAGTTTTTCTTTAGTCTCGAAAAAAAGAACGGTCAGAGTCGCTATATTCACTCCTTACGCTCTGAAAACGGGCAGGAATTGACAAAGACATCTGAAATTAGAAAACGAGCTGTACAGTTCTATGAAAAATTGTATAGTAGTGAATATAGAAAGGACGAGGAGTTGTCTGCTTGCTTCTATGAAGGTCTGCCAAATGTCTTGGAGGACTCAAAGGCAGAGCTGGAGAGGCCTCTTTCGGAAGAGGAGCTTCTGAACGCTCTCAAGGGCATGGAGAGTGGAAAAGCTCCTGGGATGGATGGACTCCCAGCTGAGTTTTATAAAGAGTTTTGGGCTGTGCTGGGCGAGGACCTGCTGGCTGTCCTGAATGAAAGCTTGGCTGATGGCTCTTTGCCCCTGAGCTGTAGGAGAGCAGTGATCACATTGCTACCCAAAAAGGGTGATTTGCAGGAGATTAAGAACTGGAGACCTGTGAGTTTGCTTTGTTCTGATCTCAAAGTCCTTTCAAAGACTCTGGCTAATAGACTGAGAAAAGTGATGGGGCAGGTAATTCATTTTGATCAGACATATTGTGTGCCGGGCAGGTCAATCACAGATAATGTCTGTCTCATACGGGATATTTTAAGTGTTTCGAGTCTTTTAGGGGTAAATTTGGGGTTTATCTCTATTGACCAAGAGAAGGCTTTCGATAGAGTTGAGCACCAGTATCTATGGGACACCCTAGAAGCTTTTGGTTTTAGTTCTGTTTTTGTTGATATGATTAAAGTGTTGTACCAGGACACTGAGAGTTTACTGAAGGTCAATGGTGGTTTGAGTGCCCCGTTTAAAGCTAGTAGAGGAATCAGACAAGGTTGTGCACTGTCTGGTATGCTTTACTCCTTAGCTATTGAACCAATGCTGAATAAATTAAGAGATAGGATTAAAGGTTTAACATTGAATCATGATATACAACATCAAATTTCAGCTTATGCCGATGATGTTATGGTTTTGGTAAATGGGCAACAAGACATTAATCAGCTGGTTTCTGTTGTTAATGATTTTGGAATAATTTCAGCTGCAAAAATTAATTGGGAGAAGAGTGAAGCACTGGCTGTTGGGAAATGGGAGGAAGGGATGCCAAAACTACCTGGTGGGATGAGTTGGAAGAAAGAAGGGTTAAAATATTTAGGAGTACATCTTGGGGATTTAAACACCCAACAAAAGAACTGGGAAGGGGTGATTGAAAAGATAGAAGGAAAATTGAAAAAATGGAAATGGATTCATTCTCAATTGTCATTTAGAGGGAGAGTTTTAATAATCAACAACTTGGTTGCCTCTACATTGTGGCATAGGTTATCTTGTGTGGACCCACCTGTTGGACTACTGTCCCGATTACAGGTAATCCTAGTGAATTTTTTTTGGGATTGTTTACACTGGGTTCCCCAAAGTGTGCTCTTTCTTCCGAAAGAAGAGGGAGGACAAGGCTTGGTGCACTTACCGAGCAGACATGCTACTTTTCGTCTGCAGTTTATTCAGAAATTTCTGACTGGCCCTGTTGAGCTGGTGTGGAGGAAGATGGCAAAAACGATTTTGCATACAGTAGACGGACTTGGACTGGATGCTGCGCTGTTTCTAATGGATGCTAAGCAACTACGATTTGCTGGAGTGCCTCGATTTTATTGTGAACTTTTCAAAGTGTGGGGACTTTTAAAGGTTTGCAGACTGGAGGAGACCAATTCTTTGTTCTGGCTACTCGAAGAACCTCTAATCAGAGGAGCTCGCATGGATATTATGGGTGAGAATGTTCTGGGACTTACGCAGATACTGTGTGCTTCTAAAACTGTGGCATTGAGGCACATAGTTAACGTGGCTGGACCTGAGATGAATGATATAAATGCAGTAGCTACTATGTTGGGTCAGAGGTCAATGCGCCACACGCTAACCATAATGGATATGTGGAAAACAAGACTGACAAAGGAGGAATTGACTTTAATAAAGGATTTTAAGAATGGAAGAGTAACTCCGGACATTAGAGACCCTTTTCCAAAACTTGGGATTACACCAGACTTAAAAGAAATGTCAGGTCCTTTGTTGGATCTCAACGGACTGCAAGATTTAGATCTGAATGAAGTCGGAGGGAAAGTGATGTATAAATGCTTTGTAAAAGTTTTTAATAAAGGAACACTAAATGGGAGGGTTGATACAGTTTGGAGGGATAAGCTTGGGTTGAAAGAGGATATGAAACCTGTGTGGAGGGTGCTGTACAAACCACCATTGACCAAACGATCTGGTGACTTACAATGGCGAATATTGCATGGGGCTGTGGCTGTCAACGCTTTTGTTTCAGTCATTAATCCAGATACTGATGATAAATGTGTGTTTTGTGGATCTAGAGAAACTATTTTTCACTGTTATTTGGAATGTAAAAGACTTCAAACGCTTTTTAATTTGTTGGATTTGTTATGTGGTAAATGTGGGGAAAAGTTTACTCCAGATGTTTTTATTGTAGGGGCAGGATACAATCAAAAGCAAAAGATTAAATGGCAGCTGCTTAATTTTCTGTTTGGACAGGCAAAGCTTGCAATTTATAAAACAAGGAAGAACAGAATAGAAAATAGTGGTGGTCATGAGATTACAGCCTTATTTAAAGCTTTTATTAAGTCAAGAATTGTTGTGGAGTTTAAGTATTACAAAGCAATGAATGACATAGAAACTTTCAAATTACAGTGGTGTTATAATTCTGTTTTTTGTACGGTTGTGGAGGAGGAGTTATTTTTTGAATTTGTGTGGATTTGAAATTGTTGTAATGTTTATTCTTTTGTATTTGGAAGAATTTGGAAGAAAGTAATTTCCATTGTTTTATATTTTTCAAAACCTTTTTTTTTTCTTTTTCAAAGAACGAAAGGCTTATTACAGCTGATATTATCAGCCTAAAAGTGTAAATGAACTACATCATTGTGTGAGCTTTAGTGAAGTCAACTCAGCAACGTTTTATACTGTGTTGATACAAAAAGCATTTAAATGTTGAACAGACCTAAAGAAGCTACTGTACATTAAGCTACTGATATGACTGGAGTCTTCATCTCATGAGAGATCACATCATTTATTTTAATCAGTTAACTTTGTTTGCTTTAGTAAACAAGTTCACTTTTAATAAGAACTTTTTAGGGGCGAAATTGTTCATCTGGGGGAAGTTATGAAACTTAGGGCTGGTTTAATTAATGCAAAAAACCTAAATAAAATAATACAAAAATATTTGCATACAATAAAGTTTAAAATTGTTAATTGACCCTCCGGTCAAATTGTTCAAAAAAATCAATACTGTAAAGGCTGAAGATCATTAAAGGGCATTTCAAAAAGTTGCCATGTTTTAATGTGACCTTCATGTAACAAAAATACTTAATAAAATAGTTTCAACTAAAAAAAGTGGATGAAGCTGAAGAAACACCCATGTTCCACATATCTTTCATCATCAGGTGAATGGACAGACATACTGAACTAGGAAACACCTTTATGTATTTTTTTACCTAAACCTGCAGTTTATGGATTGACTTATTTTAAGATGGCGTCCTCACAGATCCACTGAAAAACACGATTACATGGATAATCAGACAATCCTGGCCCATAATTTAGAGCACAATCTTCATCAATTCCGCCATAACTATTTGGCTCTCCAGACGCCCAGAGCCTGAAATTAAAGATCAGCATTTGCTTTCTGTGTGATATGATACTGACTGTGAGGATCATTTATTAGACAATAATCAGTTGAATTCAGTGATTTCTCACCCAGAGGTCAGTGTGCTGTTATCAACCCATTTCCATCTGCCCTCCACATCACGGTCAGTCAGACCAGTCCAGACAGTTAAATCAGCAGATATATTCTTAACAAACCCCTGAGAAAGCGAAACAATAACACATTTAGATCTTAAAGAGAATTAACAATTTTCTTCCTATAAACTGTCATCCAGTCAGAAAATGAGTTTACTCACTTGTTCTTCTCTGTTGTTTATGATGATCAGATCGGCTCCTCTCTCTGTACAGTATCTTCTGCTCTCAGTCCAGTTCTTCTTCTCAGAGGACATGAAGTAAAGACTGGATTTATAGAAAATCCATCGATCTGTAAACACAACCAGTTTAGGTTTAAGCACTTTATTCCCATCACACTGATCTACAAACTTATTTTTAACCAGGTTCACCTAAATAATTAGTAATGTATCCTGTAAAAACGAAACAACCAAGTTTAATTTTTAATATACTTTGTTTACCCTTTACACGAAGACTTTTTGACAGTTCATTTTTCTCCTTATTTAACTGGTCTCTGTGTTTAATCAGCTCAAGGTTACTTGATGATAATCCATCTCTCTCTTTTGTCAATTGCGTGTTCCTGGTAAGAAGCTCATCTCTCTCTTCAGTGCAGTTAGTGCTCTTTGTCTTGATGTGGACACACAGCACTATGACCGCAGTCAGCAGAAGAACACACAGCAGAGCCAAACACACGAGAGCTGCTCTGGAGCTTCTGTTCCTCACAGTATCACTTCCTGAACACCACAGATATGAAGATCAACGCTAATTGCTCATATTACTCAAATGTGTGTGTTATAATGAAATGAATCTCAGTACCTGTGTGTTGAGGTGTTCGGGAGTTCTCTGTTTCTGTCCTGACATCAGAACCGTTTATAGGATCCTCATTAGCATAGATATTCATCTCTTCTTCATCTACTCTGTCCATGCCATCTTGAATGTTCATATTGCCGTAAGACATATTCAGTCTGCTGAAGTAGATGTGAGATTATTAGAAGTTGTTTCTTCAAGTGGATTGCACTGCTCTGAACTTCTGCTTTTGAGCTTTACTTTCAGCAGACACAACCACTTTGGTCAAGATCATGTGATATCCAGATCGGGGGCTAAAAAAACCTCTTTGCTGACTATTGACAAAAAACATAATTTTTTTTTCAGTAAAAAGTATTTATTTGTACTTGTGCATTTATGTCTTGTGTTTAGATTAAGTTAATAGACCTGCACAGCTACCAGAGCTCATTTCACTATATACTGTAATTAGAGATCAACTGAAATAATTTGGATCTTGACTGTTTGACATAAATTTTGACATCTTTACTTCAACAAGTACTTATAAATATATGTACAAAATTCTGTTTATGGGTGTGAGTTTTAAGTTTGGGAGGAAGACATGTGGTATTTTTAAAAGAGGGAACACTTTACATAAAATGTGTCAGACGAGGCCTTACTGTTACATACTGTACATGCAAATTCACACACTCGCTATAAATCAATAAAGCGTAAATGGTTTTCATTTCATATATATATATATATATATATATATATATATATATATATATATATTAAAGTTGATAGGATGTGTTCAAAAAGAGAAAAAAATCCTTTCACAATATGCCACATGGTATGTTTCACACATCGCCTACCGGTTTCATCTAAATGGTGTAAGATAAGAAAAGACCAGAGCTGCCAACCTAAATAGGAGCATTAAAATTCTGCATTGAATAAGAAATTATTAATAGAAAATCATAATGCATAAACGTGATTGCCTTTTCTGACTTGTGGTAGTGTACTGAGACCGTTTCCCAGCTAACACAGTACATTGTGACGACGTCGACAGTTAGTCGTCATTTGGTCAGCGTGACATTACTTTATGATAACGTTGTGGGGACATCGGGGTTAAGTTCCATCTTTTAGAATCTTGGCTAACGTTCCAGAAATGTTGTGTGCACATCCTCAAAAGATGTTGCTAGTTTATCCCAAGGAGAACGTTGTAGAGACATGGTCGACTGGTTTCCATTTTCATTTTCACATTTATGAGGAAAAAACAATGTTACGGACGTGACCGCTCTGAAAGTGGAATTAAAAGACTGCTTTAAAACTTTCACAGAGACCTCAAACAGAAAGCACAAAGCCTTAAAGTGAATTTCTTTTTGTATTTATTGTAATTAATTTCATATTCATCTGTCAACGTTTTTATCCAAGGCCATAGCAAGTGCTATTAGCTTGGTGAAATACATCAAGTGAAATGAAATCTTAAGTCCATGTCCAACTATAAATTGTAAGGAATTTATATCTTTGATTTCATAGAAACACTTTACAATAAGGTTAATTTGTTTATTATTCATGTATTAACTAACATGAACTAACAACGAGCAGCACTTTTACAATTGTTAACTGTATTTGTTAATCATACAATATTATTTTATATTTTTATTATTACACGAATTAGTTAATAATAATACACATGTTTATTGTTTGTTCATGTTATGTCACAGTCAGTGCATTAACTAATGTTAACAAATACAACTTTTGATTTTAATAATGTCTTAGTAAATGCTGAAATAACTAAGATTAATAAATGCTGTAGAAGTGCAGTTCATTATTTCATGTTAACAAATTTAACTAATGAAACCTTATTGTAAAGTGTTACTGATTTCATGATAGCTAACACTTTCATGCATATAATACTTACATCAAATTTGCAACATCAACAAAACTAAACATGAATTCCTCATAATTACCTTCTTGATTTGCACTGTTTTGTTTGGTAAAGTAAATCATATTTAGTAATATTATATATCATTTCCCTATTTTCGTTTGATGTGTAATGCTAATTGTATCAACGTCTTTTCATAGAATGCCAAGGAAAGAAAGGATAAAAAGAAAGAAAAACAAGGAACTCTTCTTTTTTTGTGTGTGCCCTTTGTGGTCCTTCCGCCCCAGCCCCTGAGGAGGTCTGTGCACGCCACTGTGGCAACTCATTATCTGCTAATGTGAACATGCCTACGGAGAGCGCACGCTATTGAAACGCAAATGATCTGAGGCAATCCATGCAAACCTGTCAACACCCACATCAACTCGATAAAAAACATCAAGTTTAATCAGATTCATGTACTTTATGTTGTCTTGGGACACTGTTAAGTAGGGCTGCACGATACTGGGAAAACAGGTTTAATGGAGACACGTCAGCCAGACATTTTGTGCGAAACTTATATGACTGCAGTCTTGCATGAATATACATGGTTTGAAACATCTCAAAAAGCACTACAATTTTAGCATCTTTAAACTGCTTTAACCTGCTGTGCCAAAAACACTTTAGAGGAAGTAGAATAATAAGTGTTTTCTCACTAAGAGACACAGGGCTGCCAACTCTCACGCAATTGACACTTTTCACAGATCTAGTCAAGTCAAGTCAAGTCAAGTATATTTGTATAGCGCTTTTCACAATACAAATTGTATCAAAGCAGCTTCACAGTATTCAATTAAAATAATACAACAAAGTTTGTTTCTAGTGGAATTTATTGATTGATGAAAATAAATTAATATTCCCAAAATATCCCCAACTGAGCAAGCCAAAGGCAACAGTGGCAAGGAACCGAAAAACTCCATCAAGTGACCTAATGGTGTCCTAAAACTCCATCAGGTGACCTAGTGGAGAAAAAAAAAAAACCTTGGGAGAACCCAGGCTCAGTCGGGGGCCAGTTCTCCTCTGGCGTTTATGAACTAGAGACCGGATTTAACTGTAAGATTAAAAATATTATATGAATGCCTGACTGAAGAGATGCGTCTTTAATCTAGTTTTAAACTGGGAGAGCGAGTCTGAGCAACGAACAGTATCAGGAAGGCTATTCCAGAGTTTTGGAGCTAAATGTGAAAATGCTCTCCCTCCTTTGGTGGATCTGGATATCCTAGGTATGACCAAATGCCTTTAATTTAGTGATCTTAAAGAGCGCAATGTTAAATAGACTGGAGCTAAGCCGTTTAGGGCTTTATAAGTCAGTAGCAATACCTTGTAACAGATCTCTCAGATTCCGCAGTTTTATTACAAAATTCAAACAATAGCGTTTTGGCGATTGTAAATGTGACGTGACAGATCGTGGTCGTGAACAATGTTCCCTCTAAGCTGCGCGCAGCGCGCGGCCGCGCAGGCCAATCAAAGTGGCCGCGCAATAGATTTTTCAGACCGCGCAAATTATTATTTTTTTCTTCAGGGGTTAAACATCTGAGCATCAAAGGCGATGCAGGCTAGGTAATAAACATTTAAAATACTGACATGTGACAACCAAGCTGGATGTACGTTAGAATGTTTACATACCGTAAAACTTCAAATAATAGCCGAGTCCCAAATAGACGTCTCTTTTACACGCCTGGTGTGGATACAGGTTTGGATAAATAAAGGCCGGTCTCTAATAGAGGCCCGGTCTGTTTTTTAGTTTCGGGTTGTATTTAATCTTCTAAAACCCGTCAGATCATCGGTTTAAGCCAGTTCTATGGTGCAGATTGCGCATGCAAGAGAGCCCTGCGCATCTGGGCGGGAGCTGTAAGCGCAAGCAAGGCAGGCAGAGAGAGTTAGCGCCACGTCGCGTCTATGACAACTCGAGGTATCACCATAGACAGTAAAAGAAATGGACACAGCGACCCCATTGGATTCAACGGAGACAAAGTTAAGTCAATTAGAAACTCTTACTTCCTGGGGGTCGAGCGTACTGCGCAGACTCAAACTGAGCTTGACGACGTAGATGTGACGTGAGCAACCCGTCTGTCTTCTAGTAGCTGTGCCAAGAGAAATCTGAATCATTCCCTTCCGAAACTTGCAGAGACAGAGAGTGTGAGTAGGAGCTGTCCATGAGCTGGAGCAGGAGCAACTTTTGCTATGTATTCTGATTAATTATTTTGTCACTTTGCCTCCACGTCCCCCCGATTGCGCGCGAGCTTCTCCTCCTGTCCATACGGTAATTCTCTACTGTGCGACAGAGAGTCGCGTGGTTATGACGCAATCGTTAGCTTATTTTTACAAAAATTGCTTCTACGGAGCCATAACGTAAGATACAAGGTAATGAAGCCTTTTATACATTTTCGTGTTTCTTTAGAAATAAATAATGGACAAATGGAGTCTTTAAACGCCTCAGATGTGAAGTTATTCGCTGTCAAAGTGACGCCAAAATGAATGGGAGTCAATGGGATGCTTACAGCAGGTGGGGGTCCGCTAGCCAATGGCGGCGCCCGGGGGTACCTTCAAAATAATAGAAAACCCTGCCCCCCTGGGTATCACACACCGGACTAGAAGCGTCGCGTCACGTCCATGACTATTCGAGGTATCGCAGACCGCACCGGACGCGCACTTTGTCAGTTTATGGCCAGCAATATAGTTATGTTTAAGGACATTGTGGACTTAAGATCATGTCTGTAGCTACTATATGATTGTACTGTACAAATACAATCGTTGCTAAGTCTGCAGTCTGAATTCACTTTACCTCAGAGCATCCGTTTACTGAATGAATTGAGAATATCACCTGAAAATCCGATAACATCAGCAGTTTCCATTCAACCAGCTGATTTCTGTAAATGAATGTCAAACTAAATGTATATTGCAGCACAGGGTGAAGTTTCACTAAATTAAAGGCCTGTCTCAAATAACGTTACAAGCCGGTGCAGTTCGGCGATTGGGGAAAATAAAAGCCCGGGCTATTATTTGAAGTTTTACGGTACGCATACATATCCTTTAGGCCAGTGGTTCTCAAACTTTTTACACCAAGTAAGTTACCACCTCAGAAAATATTTGGCTCTCCAAGCTCACATAATGGCCAATATTAAAATACAGGGTAACACTTTAAAATACGGATCCTTCGTTAATGAATAACTACACAGGAACAAATGAGTAACACAATATTAACAATTTAGTAACTACAGTTAACTAACAAGTAATTCTGATTAACGAATTAGTAAGTAATAGCACACAGATTTAAGTGGTAGTTCACTATTAACTAATCAATAACTACTATTTTTTTAATACTTCCCAGAGAACTACAGAATTTTTTACAGATTTAAGTGGTAGTTCACTAATAACTAATTAATAACTACAATTGTTTAATACTTCTCAGAGAAATAATGAAAAAAATTCACAATTCATGCAAAACTTAATAACTAATGCAGGAAAAATTACTAGCACTAGATTAACATTACTGCTAGATACTGTACACTAATTATCAATATGTAGTAGCGTAGCAGACTTATGATTTGGGAAAGCTGTCAATAATTAGCCTATGCGCTGTCTTTTAGAGAACTATTCATAAACTAAATTTTTAAGAATTGTTTTTTATAAATGCACTTGTCTGGAACACTTACCCTGTGGCCGATTTTCCGGCATTCCTCTGGACTGGCTTTGAATAACTAGACTCATCATGGTGAGTACTGGAACATACTGAGTCATCAGCCATCCAAATACCAGTTATTTTATTATTTAACCTACCTCTCAAAATTGTTTTTATGTATGTCTCTTTGTTCATATGTATATATATATATATAAATATGTGTGTGTATATATATCCTGTGAATGATTAGATGATTCTACCCTTTCGGGTTGGCTCTTCATTAGTAACTACAGCATGGAATCATGATAACTAGTAATGACTCAAGTGTTAATGCATACTTTTATAGGACTTACAAATTATTTGGATCCGTATTCTAAAGTGAAGATCATGTTAACTAACTAGTAATGACTCAAGTGTTACTACATACCCCTATTTGGATCCGTATTCTAAAGTGAAGATCATGTTAACTAACTAGTAATGACTCAAGTGTTACTACATACCTCTATAGGAACTACTAATTATTTGGATCCGTATTCTAAAGTGAAGATCATGTTAACTAACTAGTAATGACTCAAGTGTTACTACATACCCCTATTTGGATCCGTATTCTAAAGTGAAGATCATGTTAACTAACTAGTAATGACTCAAGTGTTACTACATACCCCTATAGGAACTACTAATTATTTGGATCCGTATTCTAAAGTGAAGATCATGTTAACTAACTAGTAATGACTCAAGTGTCTCAAATGACTCAAGCTATAATAAAATAACTGGTATTTGGATGGCTGATGACTCAGTATGTTCCAGTACTCACCATGATGAGTCTAGTTATTCAAAGCCAGTCCAGAGGAATGCCGGAAAATCGGCCACAGGGTAAGTGTTCCAGACAAGTGCATTTATAAAAACAATTCTTAAAAATTATTTAGTTTATGAATAGTTCTCTAAAAGACAGCAGTGCATAGGCTAATTATTGACAGCTTTCCCAAATCATAAGTCTGCTAAGCTATTACATATTTATAATTAGTGTACAGTATCTAGCAGTAATGTTAATCTAGTGCTAGTAATTTGTCCTGCATTAGTTATTAATTAGTTTTGCATGAATTGTGAATTTTTTTCATTATTTCTCTGGGAAGTATTGAAAAATAGTAGTTATTGATTAGTTATTAGTGAACTACCACTTAAATCTGTAAAAAAATTCAGTAGTTCTCTGTGAAGTATTAAAAAATAGTAGTTATTGATTAGTTAATAGTGAACTACCACTTAAATCTGTGTGCTATTACTTACTAATTCGTTAATCAGAGTTACTTGTTAGTTAATTGTAGTTACTAGATTGTTAATATTGTGTTACTCATTTGTTCCTGTGTAGTTATTCATTAACAAAGGATCCGTATTTTAAAGTGTTACCAAATACAGTAGCATAGTATAGTATTCAGCTACAGTTATGCACAGGTCAAAAACTAGGCAGTTTTATTTATAATAAGAATATTTATTGTTGTCAGACACTTTAAACATTGTAACAACACAGTTTTAAAATCAACACTGTTCTGCTTACATACAGGTACTTTTTTTAATGATTAAATTAAAATGTATTGCACCTAAAAGTGAAATAAAACTGTACTTACAGATACAGCTGCTCCCCGAGCATAAGCTTTTCAAGGCGACCGTTATAGATCATATCACTTTGTTTCCATGGTGACGCGTCATTGCTTGTCACGCGACCACAACCACTCAATGACTGATGATCTGTTTTTTTTGTTTGTTTGTTTTTTTAATTTTTAATTCAAAATATTCACAAATTTGTTAGCTATAGCTTTAAAGCACCTTTATAATAATCACATTAGTTGGAAAACAAAAGCACAGTTTGAATTTAGCAGTCACGTTCTGCTGCAGACAAGATGAGCCACATAGCCAGATAGGCCTATCATCCTCAATGAAATTCAAATGACATGTTTTGTAACCTAGTTTGTTGCACTAGTTTGTTGCACAGTTATTAAATTGTTTATATAGGCTACCTTTAGGAATAAATGACACCATGTCAATTTAATAGGCCTTTAATTATTGTTAAGTACTGCATTAGCATTTTTCTTTCAATGAAATTCCACTTAAATGTTTTACCTGCTGAGAAATTACTAAACATCTTGGATACTTTTATTTTATATATATATATCATTATCAGTCATAACCAGTGAACCAGTCATAACCTCTCTAAACCTTATTGAAACCTTATCAACCAAAGATCCTTTAAGTTCAACTAAACTTGAACTTAAACTTAAATATCCCCATAAGTTGGGGATATTTTGGGAATATTAATTTATTTTTATCAATCAATAAATTCCACTAGAAACAAACCTTGTTGTATTATTTTAATTTAATACTGTGAAGCTGCTTTGATACAATTTGTATTGTGAAAAGCGCTATACAAATATAGCCTACTTGACTTGACTTGACTTGACTTAAACTGACTGGTAAAACACCATCTTTAAAATGTTCCCAAAGTCCAACCATTATAAAGGATATTGAATAAATATCAACCTTGTAGACATATTGATGCATTTGCTGTCATCTCTTTGAATCCCCTATGGCTAACGCAGGCTCGTGGTCATTTTCGGCAGGTCGTGTGGTTGCGAATTGCTCACAGTACTGAAATGTGCGCTCAGAAAAAAAAAAAAAATTTGCTCAGTGCTGAAAAAAATTAGAGGGAACATGTCACGGTTCATGAATCGGCTGTCTCTCACTGATGTGTCTGCGTGAGTGTAATTGTGTGGGTGTGGTTACTCGTTGTGTTAATTAGTGTCACCAGCTGTCATCAATCCCAGGTTCCTTTATATGCCCAGTAACTTCACTCTCATGTTGTCAGATCGTTGTGGTTGTTTCTGTCACGTTAATTACAGAAAACAAAGGGAGAACTCAAATGCAAAGGGAAAAAGATATTTATTACAAAAGAAACACTAAACACAAAACAAAACCCACAAGGGGGAAAACATAACTAAATACAAAACAACAACTTCAAAAACGAACATACCAAAAGGGGTCACGGGAGAACAGGAGACGTGTACAAGACAACGATCCGACACAGACTGCAAACACAAAGGAACTTATAAAAGGGACAAATCAGGCAGGTGATGAGGAACAACAGGTGGGGCAAATGAAACCAATAATGAGATAACAAGGAGGGTGGGGTCAAAACAGTGACAGGAACACAAACACCACATGTGCTACACGAGACAGGACAGGCATGTGACATTACCCCCTCCTTAAGGAGCGGCTACCAGACGCTCCACTAGGGACGGGAGGGACAGACCAGGGCGGGACGGGAGGGACAGACCAGGGCGGGACGGGAGGGACAGACCAGGGCGGGACGGGAGGGACAGACCAGGGCGGGACGGGAGGGACAGACCAGGGCGGGACAGGGGGAACAGGAAAGACAGACCAGGGTGGGACAGGGAAAATGGACAGTTCGTGAGGCCAGGGCGGAGCTGAGAGTCCATCGGGCGGCCAGGGCGGAGCAGAGAGTCCATCGGGCGGCCAGGGCGGAGCAGAGAGTCCATCGGGCGGCCAGGGCGGAGCAGACTCTCCCTCGGGCGGCCAGGGCGGAGACTCTCCCTCGGGCGGAGACTCTCCCTCGGGCGGCCAGGGCGGAGACTTTCCCTCGGGCGGCCAGGGCGGAGACTTTCCCTCGGGCGGCCAGGGCGGAGACTTTCCCTCGGGCGGCCAGGGCGGAGACTTTCCCTCGGGCGGCCAGGGCGGAGACTTTCCCTCGGGCGGCCAGGGCGGAGACTTTCCCTCGGGCGGCCAGGGCGGAGACTCTCCCTCGGGCGGCCAGGGCGGAGACCTTCCCTCGGGCGGCCAGGGCGGAGACTCTCCCTCGGGCGGCCAGGGAACAGGCACCGGCTCAGGAACAGACATCACCGGCTCGGGCACTGGAACTGGCACCACCGGCTCGGGCACTGGAACTCCCACCACCGGCTCGGGCACTGGAACTGGCACCACCGGCTCGGGCACTGGAACTGGCACCACCGGCTCGGGCACTGGAACTGGCTCGGGCACTGGAACTGGCACCACCGGCTCAGGCACTGGAACAGACACCACCGGCTTGGGCACTGGAACTGGCACCACCGGCTCGGGAACTGGCACCACCGGTTCAGGAACAGACACCACCGGCCCAGGAACAGACACCACCGGCCCAGGAACAGACACCACCGGTCCAAGTGTGTGCATAGCCCACACACACCACATGGCTGTGGCCATAATGGCCAGTGTCGCGGTCACTGAGGGCTCAGGAACAGACGGCTCCGGCTCAGGAACTGGCACCACCGGCTCGGGCACTGGAACTGGCCCGGACACTGGAACTGGCACCACCGGCTCGGGCACAGGAACTGGCACCACCGGCTCGGGCACTGGAACTGGCACCACCGGCTCGGGCACTGGAACTGGCACCACCGGCTCGGGCACTGGAACTGGCACCACCGGCTCGGGCACTGGAACTCCCACCACCGGCTCGGGCACTGGAACTGGCACCACCGGCTCGGGAACTGGCACCACCGGTTCAGGAACAGACACCACCGGCCCAGGAACAGACACCACCGGTCCAAGTGTGTGCGTAGCCCACACACACCACATAGCTGTGGTCATAATGGCCAGTGTCGCGGTCACTGAGGGCTCAGGAACAGACGCCTCCGGCTCAGAAACAGACACAGGCTCAGGAACTGGAACAGACACAGACACAGGCACAGGCACAGGCACTGGCTCCGGCTCAGGAACTGGAACAGACACTGGCTCCGGCTCAGGAACAGACACTGGCTCCGGCTCAGGAACAGACACTGGCTCCGGCTCAGGAACAGACACTGGCTCCGGCTCAGGAACAGACACTGGCTCCGGCTCAGGAACAGACACTGGCTCCGGCTCAGGAACAGACACTGAAGGTTTGAAGGGCGTCTCCAGGATCCGAGCTAAACGCTCTAAATAGCCGATCAGTGCCCCCCCGGCCATGAGAATGGGCATCTCCCGATCTGTCTCCGACTGGGCAGACGTGGCTTGAACCATCTCTGGCTGGGCAGATGTGACCTGAACAGTCTCTGACTGGGCAGACGGAACGTGAACAGTCTCGGGTTGGGCCACTAGACTCGGGACCACCAGACTCGGGACCACCAGACTCGGGACCACCGGAACAGGGACCACTGGAACAGGGACCACCGGAACAGGGACCACCGGAACAGGGACCACCGACATAGCCACGGAGGGGTTCTTTCCTCTCCTCCTCCGTTTCGGAACCACCGGAACTGGGACCACCGGAACTGGGTCGAGGAGGGGCCAGAGTGGAGAGTGGTCTTGAAATTCCTCTCGCCCACCTCCTCTACTGCGGCCTCCACGGGTCCCGCGAAATATGACCAACCGGGTCCCCTCAAAACTTTGCCTCCTCTCCCGCTCGGTGGCTGGGGAAGAGACCCTTTGCTGAGTCCTTGACATGGTCGGATCGTTCTGTCACGTTAATTACAGAAAACAAAGGGAGAACTCAAATGCAAAGGGAAAAAGATATTTATTACAAAAGAAACACTAAACACAAAACAAAACCCACAAGGGGGAAAACATAACTAAATACAAAACAACAACTTCAAAAACGAACATACCAAAAGGGGTCACGGGAGAACAGGAGACGTGTACAAGACAACGATCCGACACAGACTGCAAACACAAAGGAACTTATAAAAGGGACAAATCAGGCAGGTGATGAGGAACAACAGGTGGGGCAAATGAAACCAATAATGAGATAACAAGGAGGGTGGGGTCAAAACAGTGACAGGAACACAAACACCACATGTGCTACACGAGACAGGACAGGCATGTGACAGTTTCCCGGTGTGTGTCCTGTGCTCGTGCCTCGTCTACAAGGTTCCTCGTCTGGATTTCGTCAGTTCTTCGTGTCGTCTGGATTTCGTCAGTTCCTCGTGTCGTCTGGATGTTCCACGGTTCCTGGGTTTCACTCGAGCACGCTTACCACTGCACCACCACCGGATCGCCATCTCGTCCCTGCTTCAACAGCCACCTGAGTGTTTGTCCCCGACCTGTGTGTTTACATCTTACCACCAACAATAAACTGAGTTTTACTTGCATCTTGCATCCTCCTATTATTTCCTCACAGAACGATCTGACCAATCATGGACGCAGCAAGCACAACTCAACTCAACGATTTCATCGCTCACTGCATCACACGTATGGACCAACAAGAGGAGAACGTCTCGGGCACAGGTCGTGCGGTACAAGCACTCATGAAGCAGGTGTCCGAGCTCTCCCAACAGGTACAACAGCTACGGATTCCCACTGCGCCCCCCACACCGCCCGTTCCCCCACCACCAGCGCCCGCAGCAGCGGAAGGACCGGAGCCACGCCTACCTACACCTGAGGGGTATTCCGGTGAGCCTGAATATTGCAGAGCATTCCTCACGAGATGTTCCATGCATTTTGCCTTGCAGCCACGCACTTTCCAGAGTGAACATGCAAAGGTGGCATTTGTATTGACCCTGCTGTAAGGGAAAGCAGCGCTTTGGGGAACGGCGGTGTGGGAGAACGGAAACAACTGCTGCACCTCGTTCCAGGCACTCTCCGAGGAGATGAGGAGAGTGTTCGACCGTGCAGTGGCGGGTAAGGAGGCGGCCAGATTACTCGCCGAACTGCGACAGGGGGAAGGCTCGGTGGCGGACTATTCCATTCAGTTCCGCACCCTGGCCGCAGAGTGCCGTTGGAACGAGGAGGCGCAGTGGGATATGTTCCTGCATGGGCTGGCTGACCGCGTTCAAAAGGAGATATATACTTTGGACTTACCTGAGTCATTGAACGGACTGGTGGATCTTGCTCTGAGAGTGGACGCTCGACTGAATCGTGTGACCAGATTGACGCATCCCAGCCGTCCACAGCCCGACACGGGGGACCACCAGCCCGGTGGTGTGAGCGCGGTCAGCCCCGCATTCGACCACGAGCCCATGCAGGTGGGGAGAGCTCGGCTTTCCCGGGAGGAGAGGGAAAGGCGGAGATCCCAAGGACTCTGCCTATACTGTGGCCGGGCGGGCCATTTCATCCACTCCTGCCCGGCAAAAGAAGCAAGCCCGGTAGTAAGTATGAGGCTACTATCGGGTGGGATCTCTGCCAAAAAGACCTCATCACCATCATCGACCCTCCTCCCGGTAAGACTGAGATGGCGAACGTCGACGCACTGCACCAATGCACTACTGGATTCGGGAGCGGAGGGTAATTTCATGGACTCCAAACTTGCACTTAAACTTCAGATTCCCGTCACTCCCCTCCCGCACCAGATTATCGTCAACGCACTCAATGGACAGGAACTTCCCCGGATTACGCATTCTACTGAAAACATCACCCTCATCACTTCTGGCAATCACACAGAACTCATCTCATTTTTACTCATGGACTCACCACTTGCACCAGTGGTTTTGGGACACCCGTGGCTTTCAAGACACAACCCCCGTGTCGACTGGTGCACTAATACTGTTTCCACATGGAGTAACCACTTTCATGAGTCCTGTTTAGTGTCTGCCTGTCCCTCTGTGTCTGGTTCTGTGTTTCAGGGTGAGGCAGCGGATTTGTCTAACGTGCCCGCGGAGTACCTCGACCTGAAGGAAGTGTTCAGTAAGTCTCGTGCTGCTTCTCTCCCTCCGCATCGTTCCTATGACTATGCGATAGATCTACTGCCAGGTAAATCTCCGCCTAAGGGCAAACTTTACTCTCTTTCTGTTCCCGAGAGGGAGGCCATGGAGAAATATATTTCTGATTCTCTAGCCTCTGGATTCATCCAGCCTTCCTCTTCTCCTGCGGGGGCGGGGTTCTTTTTCGTTGGGAAGAAGGATGGTTCTCTGCGACCTTGCATTGATTACCGAGAGCTGAACAACATCACGGTAAAGAATTCTTATCCTTTGCCGTTGATGTCTTCAGCTTTCGAGAGGTTGCAGGGAGCATCCATTTTCACGAAACTGGACTTACGCAATGCATATCATTTGGTTCGCATCAGGAAGGGGGATGAATGGAAAACCGCTTTTAATACCCCCAGGGGGCACTTTGAATATTTGGTTATGCCTTTCGGGCTTTCCAACAGCCCAGCGGTTTTCCAGGCACTTGTGAATGACGTGTTGAGAGACATGGTAGATCAGTTCATATATGTTTACCTGGATGACATATTGATTTTTTCTTCGTCTCTCCAGGAACACGTTCAACACGTCAGACGAGTGCTCCAGAGACTGTTAGAGAATGGGCTTTTTGTCAAGGCGGAGAAATGCGCGTTTCATGCACAGTCTGTTCCCTTCCTAGGGTACATCATCTCTTCTGAGGGAGTGCGCATGGATCCTGACAAGGTTAAGGCTGTGGTTGATTGGCCAAGTCCAGATTCCCGTAAGGCCCTACAGCGGTTTCTGGGGTTCGCCAATTTTTACCGGCGTTTCATTCGCAATTTCAGCCAACTAGTCGCGCCTCTGACTGCCTTGACCTCCCCCCGAACGACGTTCAGGTGGTCGAACACTGCCGAGGCAGTGTTCACCAACCTCAAGAGTCGCTTCGTTTCGGCTCCAATTCTTGTCACCCCTGATCCCACACGTCAGTTCGTGGTGGAGGTCGACGCGTCAGAGGTGGGAGTAGGAGCAGTGCTTTCACAACGCGCTTCCTCAGACGACAAGATGCATCCCTGCGCGTTTTTTTCTCATCGACTATCGCCTGCCGAACGTAATTATGACATTGGTAACAGAGAGTTGTTGGCAGTCAAGTTAGCGTTGGAGGAGTGGCGTCATTGGTTAGAGGGTTCGGGGGTACCCTTTATCGTTTGGACCGATCACAAGAATCTTGAATACATCAGATCTGCTAAAAGACTCAACTCCAGGCAAGCTCGGTGGGCTCTTTTTTTCGGACGTTTTGATTTTGTTCTCTCGTACCGCCCGGGTTCCAAGAACATCAAACCCGACTCTTTATCTCGTATTTTTGATCCATCCGAACGCCCGGTGACTACCGAGTGTATTTTACCTGAGAAGGTTGTCATCTCCACTCTGGTATGGGAGGTCGAATCGAGGGTCAAGACAGCCCTAGAAGGGGTAACGCCTCCGCCTGGTTGCCCACCGAGTCGTTTGTTTGTTCCGGAGGGGTTACGGTCCGACGTTATTCGATGGGGTCATTGCTCCAACGTGGCGTGTCATCCAAGAGTGACTCGCACAAGTTTTCTAGTTAAGCAACGATTCTGGTGGCCATTAATGGCTCGCGACATTCACGATTTTGTTTTGGCTTGCTCAGTCTGTGCCACTGGTAAGACATCTAACCAACCCCCAGACGGGTTACTTCGACCGCTGCCTGTCCCTTCGAGACCCTGGTCCCATATCGCTCTAGATTTTGTCACCGCCCTCCCGCCCTCCAAAGGCATGACGGTTGTTTTAACCGTAGTGGACCGGTTCTCGAAGGCGGCACATTTCATCCCCTTGCCCAAATTACCTTCAGCCAAGGAGACAGCGGTCACAGTCATAGATCACGTCTTTCGGTTACATGGCCTCCCGATGGACGTGGTCTCTGACAGAGGTTCCCAATTCGTATCCAAATTTTGGCGAGAATTTTGTAAGTTACTGGGGGCCACGGTCAGTCTGTCCTCGGGCTATCATCCACAGAGCAATGGTCAGTCTGAACGAGCCAACCAGGACCTCGAGAGAATGTTGCGATGTTTGGTTGCCAAGAATCCGTCGTCCTGGAGCCAACAGCTTTCTATGGTGGAGTACGCCCACAATTCATTACCAGTGTCATCCACGGGCCTTTCGCCATTTAAGTGTAGTTTAGGTTACCAGCCACCAATTTTTCCGAGTCTGGAATCCGAGGTCGCGGTCCCCTCCGCTCACGCATTCGTCCAGAGGTGCCGCCGTACTTGGACTAGAGCCCGTGAGACTCTACTCCAAGCGGGGGGGCGCATGAAGGCCAAGGCCAATCGCCACCGGTCAAAGCCTCCCGTCTACGTCGTTGGTCAAAAAGTGTGGCTTTCTACCAAGAATATTCCGCTCCGCTCCGTGTCTAACAAGTTAGCTCCCAAATTCATTGGCCTGTTTCCTGTCACCAAGATTATTAGTCCGGTGACAGTCCGACTCAAACTCCCTCCTGCGTACAGGAGAATTCACCCCGCCTTCCATGTGTCTAAAGTCAAGCCCGTGTTTTATTCTCACTTTAATCCGCCTGCCCCGGTTCCCCCCCCGCCGCGACTCGTAGATGGGGAACCTACGTATTTGGTACACCGTATTCTGGACTCGAGACGGAGGGGACGCGGATTTCAGTACTTGGTGGACTGGGAGGGTTACGGTCCGGAGGAGAGAAGTTGGGTACCTGCTAGAGACATTCTGGATCACTCCCTTATCGATGATTACAATCGACAGGTAAGGTTGTCTGGGAACGCCAGGAGGCGTTCCTAGGGAGGGGGGTACTGTCACGGTTCATGAATCGGCTGTCTCTCACTGATGTGTCTGCGTGAGTGTAATTGTGTGGGTGTGGTTACTCGTTGTGTTAATTAGTGTCACCAGCTGTCATCAATCCCAGGTTCCTTTATATGCCCAGTAACTTCACTCTCATGTTGTCAGATCGTTGTGGTTGTTTCCCGGTGTGTGTCCTGTGCTCGTGCCTCGTCTACAAGGTTCCTCGTCTGGATTTCGTCAGTTCTTCGTGTCGTCTGGATTTCGTCAGTTCCTCGTGTCGTCTGGATGTTCCACGGTTCCTGGGTTTCACTCGAGCACGCTTACCACTGCACCACCACCGGATCGCCATCTCGTCCCTGCTTCAACAGCCACCTGAGTGTTTGTCCCCGACCTGTGTGTTTACATCTTACCACCAACAATAAACTGAGTTTTACTTGCATCTTGCATCCTCCTATTATTTCCTCACAGAACATTGGTCGTGAACCGAACATCTTTTAATCTTTACTAGTTAATAGTAAATCAACACGAAAGAACAATAGGTATGTTAAAAGATACAGTACAACTTACCGAAATGTGTATGCCTCAGACATAATATCGATCAATCAGAGGAAAGAGGTTGATAAAACAGCTGGAGACCATAACTACATTTAGGCTACCTCAGGAAAACCATTTAATAACCATGCACGTTAGTTGGTTAGAAAAATTAGCTATAGAGAGGAGTATTTTGGGGTCCATAGGACCATGCATCCCAGAGTGAGTTTTAAAGATTATTTGTTAAATATAACAAATAATTGTCTGATTTGTCTCAGTCGTTACATAAGACATCATTACTATATCACAGCATATCTGCATGCTCATGTCAGGCAGCCATTGGTTTAAACACTGAGTCCACCTTGGCCCTGTCCCAAATAGCACCCTAAGCACTCGTGGTCTTCCTACGAGTCCGCACTTTCGTGACGTAATGCCGCTTTGACTGTCAAGAAGTATGCTGCGGAGTCCACATCAGTGTGACTTAACGGACACGCGCACGCGGCAGCCATTGTAAGTCCACCTGACCGAAGATCTGGACACCAGATGAGAGTGTGGTATTTAGTGTACCATTTGATGAGCTGTTTGTCACGGAACAGGTGAAGCGGTTGAGATCTTTCTACTTCTCATCCATGTTGTTGATGAATTTGCTGCGGGGCGGCTTAAGTTACACTGAAGATATACACTGAAACTGTGAGGAAAGTGTAAAGCAAGAGTAAGGAAAGACAAATGTGACCAAGGGCCATTGTTAGTGCCCTCTGTTGAAAATAATTCAATTTACAGCAATTAAATGTTAATTTATGTGTATTACGATGCACTTAAATTCATTGAAGGTCATGCATCTATTTTCATGTTGATAAAAAAAATCAAATGTCTACTGACAATGTCTGACACGGACAACATTTCAACAATTACAAATATTAAATGTGTTTTTATTACTTCTACATTACAATTCTTGAGTTTATTTGAAGCTGCACTGAAGTTCACATTTCCCATTGCTTCCCCCTGAACTCTCCCCTTGCTTGGTTTTATACACGCATGAAGTGACCTACTGCTCACCATCACGAATGAGATCACCCCGCAAATTCACAAGTGCAGAACATATACGTAGAATTTTGTCTATTTTTGGGACCAGGGAAATAGGCACTACTTGTGGTAAGATTTTAAACACCTTTAGGCGTCTGATGGCCCTTTCCACGTGTATTCTAACATTTGCAATTCTTCTAGTGGAAGTGACCTGTTCTTCAGAAAGTTGTGCACCTTTTTTTGTGAATGAGGGTATGACTAGGTTAACTTTCCTTTCAAAGAGTATGTCTCTAATTGTGAATCCACGGTCTGCCATGACCTCATCACCCGGTTGTAAGTACTCCAGAATCCCAGAGTCCATAGTAATAAACTTGTCACTACAAGGCAACAGGTCAAGCGGCTCCGTTTATGTTGGAAACAGGTCCCATTCATAAACTCCTTCAGTTTTCGCGTGTTGTTTGTGCACCCGACAACGGCACACGTTGAGCCACAAGGAGCCATTCCTTAATCTGTCAGCATTACTAACGTTACTTGTCAGTAATCAGTTTCACTCGTTTGTACCGCGAGTATCCCTTGTGTGCTAGCTTCATTAAGCATTAGGCTAAACCAGAACTGAGATACCGTCAACAGGAAGTATCGAGTGTCATGGCGACGCCCAATAAGACTCGCAGGAAAGTTGTGAATAGCTCCCTGAGGTTGCGTTCCAGATGACTGTGGAGATTAGTTTCCTCTCGACGTGGCCAACATTTTTTGCCACGACTTAGTGACACCCTCACTTATGTTCACATATCGCGTTTTTTTGAGCGTGCAAATTCGTTATTTCAAAAGCGTGCTCAAAATGGAAGCACATTTTTCCAGGGCGCGACTGTGGCGAGCACGACGAGGTCGAGGGCCGTGGGAGGACGGCGCGAGGCCGGTGGCGTGATTGATAATGAGCGACGCACCGGTCTCGCATCTCTCACGGAGGAGCGGAAGCATAAAGGAGGAGCGACGACAGTGAAGAGCGAGAGAGGAACAGGCCTGTGTTTTATTTGATGTTCTGTGTTGCCAGCAGTCGTCCGTGAGGGGCTGCTGGCTTTTACTTTCATTTTGTATTTGTTTTATTTTTGTCATCAAAAGTCTTTAAATGTTCGCCGGTTCCCGCCTCCTTCTTCCCGTAATAACATACCTCGTTACATTGGTGCCGAAACCCGGGAGGAAGGAGGAACGCGCTGTCAAAGAGCCCGCGCCGCTGTGGTGAATCCGCGGTGCCGTCGTGGCGGGCAGTTTCCGTCGCCATGGACGCTCGAGGCGGTGCGCGGGAGGGAGTTGCCGGGGCGGACGGTCGAGCTCGCTGCTGGCCGTCTGGGTGCTGGAGGGGCGGCTGCCGTCCGTGATGGAGCGGAGGAGTCGCCGCCGTTTGCCGTGGGCCGGAGCCTGCTGCCATCCGCCATGACGGGGAGGAGCAGGGAACGGGGGACTCTTGCCGACTGCCCGAACACTGAGGAGCCGTCGCCGTCTACCAGGCGGCGGAGGAGTGTCAAGCCGTCCACCGAGGGCTATCCAGCGCCACCGCCAGGCACCGCGGAGAAGATCGCCCAGCTGGTGTAGGGCCAGATGGCAGCGCGTTATGGGAACCGGACCAAGATTTTTTATTTTTTTTTCTCCTCTCTCCCCTCTCTCGTCTCTGTCGCTCCTCATGCTTCCGTCTCCTTTTCCCTCACCTCGTCTATCCATAACCCCAGCCCAGGTACCGCAGCCGCCGTGATCGGTCCCCCCCGGGGAGGGGGGGAGGGGGAGTAAGCGCAGTCTCGTGGGTGCCCCCCGGCCTGCGAGGGGCGATGGGGGTATGTGGCGAGCACGACGAGGTCGAGGGCCGTGGGAGGACGGCGCGAGGCCGGTGGCGTGATTGATAATGAGCGACACGTTTGCGACGCACCGGTCTCACATCTCTCACGGAGGAGCGGAAGCATAAAGGAGGAGCGACGACAGTGAAGAGCGAGAGAGGAACAGGCCTGTGTTTTATTTGATGTTCTGTGTTGCCAGCAGTCGTCCGTGAGGGGCTGCTGGCTTTTACTTTCATTTTGTATTTGTTTTATTTTTGTCATTAAAAGTCTTTAAATGTTCGCCGGTTCCCGCCTCCTTCTTCCCGTAATAACATACCTCGTTACAGCGACGAGATGAGAACATCTCAACTTTTCAGAATTCCGCAAGCTCACGCAGGTCATGGTTGCATAGCAACAACAGACGCAAGTGCTTGTGGAAAGAAGGAGATGCGTTTCCATGCATTTTTAGACGCGATATGTGAACGGCCCCTTACGCAGTACCTGCATTTATGACACGTCTTCTCTATTGAAGCCAAAATATTGCCATATTTCAGGCGTACAGTTCTTTTTAGGCACAGGTTCTTCGCTGTTGTCATTTTCATTGCTTGTCTCTACTCCTGCCATTAGTTTTTATTTTCCACTCTCTGCTCTGAGCCACTAGGTTCCCCGTTGGGGACCGCAAAAAGACTGTTTATATATGAATCCTGCATGTTATGTGTGTATCTGTGTGAATGAATGGCGTGCTTTTGTTTACTACACGCACTTACAGTTGTAAGAATTGATAAATTAGGAAATGCCGGACAGTCTGGTTGGGGAGCACCCAGACCCTGAGAGGACAAAGGACCTCTCTGGAAATTACCATTTGAACTCACCATTTGTGAGGCAAAGTCACACCTCAGAACACATCTCGTTCATTTCATTCATTCATTTTATTGTTTATTTTTACAGGGACAATGCACAATTAAAAGTAATTGCACCAGAATTAGCTAATAGCTAGTTTACATCTGCTGTCCCTGGGCAGGTAAACAAATAAAATAACATACATTACATATACACCACATAAAACATCACACACAAACTTACAACACAGTCATTAGTGGTTGCAGATCTGTTGTGATAGGAGCCAGTACTTAAGCTTATTTTTAAAAATTGAGAAGCTATTGAGGCTTCGAATGTTTGTAGGTAAGGAATTCCACAACCCCACTACTCTAACTGAAAAAGCTTTTTGCCCAAAGGCTGTTTTTCTGTACTGCGGTACCAAATCTCCCCTGGCAGATGCTCTAGTCCTACCTGCACTTCCATTATGGGTCACGCATCCCTGAAGAGGGGGTGGAGCAAGATTATGAATAATTTTGTACATCAGGCACACATCAGTATAAAACAGAAAATTATTAAAACTTAAAAAATGTAACCTTTTCAAAATAGTACAATGATGATAGTCCCTTGGTTTTTTATCTAACACTTTCATGATTTGTTTGTGAAGGGAGTACACAGGCTTAAGTGTAGTTGCATCTGCTTGTGACCAAGTTGTTATACAATACGACAAGTGAGGGAGAATCAGAGTATGTACTAAAAGAAGTGCAGCTGATTCAGAGAGCTGGTGCCTGATGTTTTTTAAATTATTCAAATTGAATTTAACATTATTTATAACCCTTTTTACTTGCTTTTTAAAAGACAGGTGTTGGTCTATTATTATTCCTAAATATTTAACATGTGTCACAAATTTGATTGCTTCACCATTAAATATGATATCTGGATTCACAGAGTTTTGTTTTCGTGCAGTGAAATACGTGCATACAGTTTTACTTACATTTAGAGACAAACAAGACTCATTCAACCAATTTGAGACCTTCACCATTGCAGATGACAGTTTGTTTGCTGCTAGTTCTTTAGTTCTTGCATGAGTAAAAAGCACAGTATCATCTGCATACATTATAACATTTACACCTGGACATACTTGAGGCAGATAATTAATATAAATACTAAATAAAATCGGTCCTAAAATTGACCCCTGAGGAACCCCCGTAGGACAGCTAGCAAATGAAGAGCATTTATCAGCCACTCTTGTGCATTGACTTCTATTACTGAGGTATGATTTCATCCACATCAAGGCAGCATCTGATAAATTAAAATTCTGAAGTTTTGACATTAAACAGTTATGATTCACTGTGTCAAATGCCTTTGCTAAGTCTAAAAACACAGCTCCAACAACACCACCTTTGTCAAGTTGACTTCTAATTTGTTCGAGAAAATAACAATTAGCAGTTTCAGTAGAATAATTTTTTCGAAACCCAAATTGCATTGGGTGTAGATTCACTTCACTTTCATTTAAATAAGAAACTAATTGATCACAAACTACTCTTTTTGCAATTTTTGATGCTATTGGAAGGATACTTATGGGTCTATAATTTGATGGAAGAGTCCTATCACCTGCTTTAAAAATAGGTGTCACTACTGCCGGCTTCCAGCAATTTGGAAAATAGGAGTTTGTTATTGACAGATTTGTCAAGTGTGTTAGAGGTTTGCAAAGAATTGATTTATAAGTTTAAAAAAATCGTGCATCAGTATCATAAACATCTTTAGACCTAGATCCTTTTAAATTATCAATTATTTTCAATACAATAGATTCTGAGACATTTTCAATAGTGAAGACAGGCGTTTCATTGTTTATGGGTTCTAGTACTCCAGATCTAGCACCAAATTTCCTAGCCAGACACTGTACAGAGTTCAAGAAGAAGGAATTAAAAATTGTAGCTATTTTTTCTTTATCTTCTATTAGTTTCAATTGGTCCCGTATAATCCAATTTTGAACTGATTTATTCTCCTTCTTTGTAATTTTATCAATATTTTTCCAAATTAATTTACTATTTCCTTTAGAATCCTCAATTAATTTAATAAACTAATTAGCTTTGGCCTGTCTTAATTCTTTTACTACTTTATTTCGCAAATTCTGGAATTTTCTCTTATCATGTGGTAATTTAGATTTAAGAGCAGCCTTTAATGCCAAGTCTCTCTGCTTCATTAGCTTCCAGAGCTGTTCATTTAACCATGGCAGATGTACTTTACTCGAGTAAGATATATTTTTACTAAATTCATTTTTAGTCGTATCAACTCTATCCATCATATAGATGAATGCTTGTTCTATATCACCAGACTGCAAAACATCATTCCAGTCCAGGTGCTTTAAAGTGTAAGTTGCAGGTTAAATTTTTCACGAAGTAATGCAATGTGTTTATTAAACATAAAGAATGCTGATATAATATGAAAAGTTGGCACTTTTAACAGTGGTTTTAACCGCTCCCGCTCCCTTCCACTAGATGGGGCGTGACGTCATAAGAGGAACTCACTAGTAGAGTTACCGTACGCTAGCAGCTATAGATGCCTTACATAACTTCAGAAAAGTTGGTTGTATGTTTTATTTGATAAAAAAAATTATGGATAAAATAACTCAATTGTAAACATACTCGTGTGTGCTGACTTCAAGGGGACCGTGATCCTGCCTGAAATGAGAATACGCTATTCGCAAAACAAACGGGTTCAGGCGCGTCAGATCAGCCGGTCGCAGGTCGAGCTGTTCCACTAAACTCCAAAACGCGTTCACCTCACGGCAGCACACACTCTCCACTGCTGATTCAACTGGGTGGCATAGCCCACACAAACACAGTGATGGGGACATCGATCTCTCTTTTTCTTTTCTGACAATAAACATCGCTAATTAAATCGTGAGAAATTGATAACGCGTGGATTGAGGAAGTGTATTACATGACGTTTGAGGCGTCGATGAGACTAGCGATTGGTGCCTGTGCAGTGTGTGCATCTCTACAGCTCTGATTTGGACTGACTTACTGTAAGTATATAATGTCTTCAGTCGTTGTCCCTCCTTGCTATTCTACATGACGGCAAGATTTTGAAAAGACTTGCTTGTTCCGTTATATTATCCGCATACGCATTTTAAGACAGACAGAAATAATTAAATATATACATATAGAGCACTTTAATTTACACATTAATTGGCTGTGGTGGTTAACCTGCAACTTACACTTTAATTTCTCCTCGAATTGGCCAATTAGGGATTTTGGTATAATATTAAAAAAGCTTTTGCCTTCTTGTCTGTATAAAAACCTTTTTTTTGTCAACTTTCTTACAATTAAGGTCAGGTTGTGGTCTGACATACCTGTTACCAAATTAAATGATTTTGTAATTCTTTCAGGTTTATTAGTACAAATTAAATCTATCTGAGTTTGTGTTGATTGAGTAATCCTAGTTGGGCCAAGGATCATTTGTGTAAGATTCAACTGATCTGATATACTTTTAAGTTGATATCTCTTAGCTTTTTCCGCCCAGTTAATATTAAAATCACCTAAAACAATGAATATCTCTCCCCCTCTTGAACTCACCATTTGTGAGGCAAAGTCACACCTCAGAACACATCTCTCCCCCTCTTCCTCACTCCCCCTCTCACATGCTGAGACCACATATAAATCACCCAAGAAAATGTATAGTTTAATGTGAATGATTATCACAGAGTATTTTTCATGTTTGGTATCATTTAAAATGTCACAGTGCGACTGGTACAAATGTCTCGTTCCCAAATAAGTAAAACAAAAGGTAATAAGGTTTTTGAGAGTTTATGGATAACTAGCACACAAGGAGGGGTTGGCCTCTAGACAAATGGTCTCCTTACACCCAAAGGTGTAACCTCTGAATGCAAATTTACATTGTAAAAAGATATTTCCAAGTGAAAGAAGTCCTGGCTATTTAATGAAATGCAGCAGGGAATTCGGGGCCTTTTCTGTACTTCAGATTGGTCTGTGAGGCTGAGAGAGAGATCTCTTAGCCTCACGTATTTCTTAATGTTGGGTATGCATCTCTTTTCTTTATTCCAGAGAATTTGATGTTTTGTATCGATTATCTTTGAATTGATTATGAAATTGGCATGATACATTTACCTGACATAATAAATTGTTACATTTGATTATTCTAACTGACTTTGACATTATTTTCATTGAAGAGTTAAACGGAATAGTCAAACATTCGCTCATAATTAATGATCCACAGATATCATTAAAACCTTTTCATTCATGGAGTCAGATGAAATAACGAGAGAAGACATATTCAAATGTATTGCATTTAATCAAAAAATACTTTGCCTTGAGAAAAGGACAGTAACACTTTAAGACCTTCCGCGCTGGTCGGATGCTGGACTTTTGGCCGATTTAGCGCGAGCTTACACAGTAAACATGCTATTTTTACATTAACATGTACACATGGACTAGTTTGGATTTTCCCAAACTATATTGCTATACTGAGATGAGTGAAATCAACTGAATATGTTGAAATAAAAAATTCTTTGTATAAGCAACGTATTAAACTGCAAATTAACATTTATATGCCCTATATTAATATAACATAAAATGTATATGTTACAGATGTAATATGAATGTTTAGACAAGATTCCATTGGCCTGTTTTGGATAGATTATAAAGTTTAGACTACTGCTGCGTCAATGAAGCTTTTGTTTGCAAATTTCTGCTCATTGTCACAATTATGTTTAGGTAGTTTCGTGGGGTCAGCCCTATGTTCCCACGGCCCTATGTTCCCACATTTCTACGATTTTTTTTTTTTTTTACGATTAGTCTAAACCCCAGTTACGGGTAGGTTTAGGGGTGGGATCAGGGGTAGGCCATTTGTGGGAACATAGGGCTGTGGGAACATAGGCATGCTCCCAGTTTTGTTTTCATGGACTTTTAGTTTGTATTCATCTGTTGCCTGTTTCCTTTGTTCAGTTTCCATGGACACTCATTAATTATCACAGCTGTTTGTCATTGTCTCATTATCACTGTGTATTTAAGTTCCTCTGTGTGCTCACTTCAGTTGTCCGGTATTGTTAGTGTATTGTGTGCTACATGCTGTCTTGTTGCTGTTTCTACACTTTGGATAATCTGAGTGTACTTTGAATTTAAATAAAAGGACTCGTATTTGATCTTTTCTGCCTTTCGTCTTTATCATCAGACTGACAACGTTGTTAACGTACTGTGCAATAATACATGCATACATGAGATCCCAAAGATCATTGTGCTGCTCCTTTAAGAAAGCAGGTAGAAGAATTACTACACCGTGCTGTTTGTCTCTTCAGACTTGCTGTAGTTCTCAATGCATGCAACAACCCTGAAGCACAGCTGAGCACTTTTCATCATCTTTTACACGTTTTGTCTTCATAACTCTGAAGAACTTATGTCTGTAAGTGATGGTTAAAGTTGCATTTTCATGACAACCTTAAGTAAAGACCATTTGAATTACATATTTGCAGGGTTCTCAAGTCTCACGCATTGGCCGTGAGACACACGCAATTCAACCAGTTCACACGCTCACACGCCACACCGTGTATTTCTCACGCTGAAAAGGCAATGCCAACCAAGTTGTCCTGCAAGCTTTATATAACGTTGTATACGAGGCGCAGGCACACAAAGTGAAGTTTCCTGCCGCCAGCACGTATCTCGTCAGATTGCGTTTGTTACTAGGCAACATAGATGCGCGAACACATGGAAGTTGACGGAACATTCTCGGCCACCATACGTTCGTTACTAGGTAACAAACAACATCGCGCGAACACACGTCATGATGGAGAAGGTAAGTTGGAAGAAAGCTCGTCTAACATTTTTAGGCTAGAACATTTAATATATAGCCCATCATATACATTATTATTGATGCAGTCAAAAACTCTACAACTACTTTGCAACCAGGCCAGAAGCTTTGGCTCAGTTTGACTAGCTTATGTTATCTGAAACTAAGGTAAATGTTAGTGGGTATGGGAAGGAATGAAGATGTAATTTCTTCATTTTATTTTAAATTTAATTTATTATAAATTATTATACCATTTCGACTAGACACATTCAAAATGCAAAAAGATTTGTTTTTCCAAACTGTTTGGAGCAATTTGTTATATTTTTGTAATGTTTGTATATTTGTAATTTTGAAATATAACATTAAAGAATATATTTGATGTGATGAATTGCTCTGTCATTTATCAGATTTACCAATTGTTATAATTTCAATCCAGTGCTGGTTAATTATGAACAATGGGTAAAATTGGGGGGCGGGGCTCCATTAGGGCTCCTCCCCTAACCGCATGTGATCTCACTCCAAGCTTTTGATAAAACTTGAGAACCCTGTATTTGTGTGAAACGTGTTAAAAACGGTAAAGATGTTAATCGCGTCAGCCTGTCTATGGCGTTTTCCATGTTAAGTTAGCATTCATGCTAATCACTATATAACCGTGTGTGGTTAATGGGTAAATTTAGTGTGTTACTGTATTTTGTGCTTTTCAAAGTAGTATTTAATCCTGTGTTAATAAGAATTTAACCTATTCAAGTTTATTAATATGTACATTTGTATTTCTGTATTGCAGTTTCACAGTGCTTCTGATAAAACATCCTAAACATCCTACTGCTTCCTGGGTGTTTATTGAAGAACCTGTTAGCTGTCTGCCAAGCTAGAAGTCCTACCCAAATTTTAGTAAGGGCAGAACAGTGAAAAGACACTAATTCGACGGGTTACATCTGGAACGTGTCGCCACGTGGAAACGCACAGCAATCTTCAATAAAGCTGCCTTCACTATGGAAGATCTCGAGATACGATCCAAATGCTCTAACACTTCACGTAGCAGCTGGTCTTCTTCAGCAAATGTTATAGCAGCCAGAGCACGTGCGAAGGCAGAGGCTGCTCGCACTCAAGCATCATTTGCTCAAAAAGAAGCAGCTGTGGCTGCTAGGAAGAAAGCAGAGCTTGAAGCAAACCTCCACACTCTGCGACTAGAGAGTGCTGCTGCTGCTGCAGCTGCCAATGCTGAAGCTGAAGTTTTAGAGGCAGCTGCTGAGAACGAAGTAGGGGATCCTGATCGCATAAGCTTAACCCTCTGGGGACCAAGCTGTTTTTGGGGCCCTTGAGATGTTCTGACATGCTCTGACATTTGTGCTTTTTTCAGTTATTTATAAACATGTTAATGGCAAAGGTGTAAATTCACTCTATATAGCACAAACAGGCCTACCATAATATGCGAGCAACATGTATGTAGATGTTTGTATTTTTAAGAGAATAATGTTTATGCGTGGTTATTTAAAAAAATAAAAATGAAAGTTGCTGAATTAAGACCACAAAACTCATACAAAATATGTGCCCACAAGACTTTTGACTAATGGATGTTTTCTCTTCGAGTTCTAGCTTCAAAATTATGTGAAAATAGTCTTGCTTTATCGTTCACAAAAAAAAATACATTGATTTAAATGGTGTAAAACAGGTTTTGCTTGGAAAGCCAATATGCGAGGGGGAGGAGTAGTTTACACCTTAGATTACCCAGTCCCACCCACTCTGCATAATGACTCTGCATAATTAGCCATTCATTCAGGTGTGACACTGACTGAGCCACAATGCAAGGACAAAATAGCCTATATATTTAGAAGAAGACTTATATTGACCATTTAAGATTTTGCTTACATCTATCTTGTAAATATGTTTTGCTATTTTATTAAAAAGGTTACAATTACAACAATAATTACAATTTCAGCAATATTTCTGCAAAAAAAGTACTCTTTCTTTGTAAAAAAAAAAAAAAAGATTATAGGCCTACATTTTATCATATGTATTCATTAGTTTGAATATAGCCAACATTGGAACATCTTAGTCTATGACTTTATTTTTGACAAAATTGTATTTTATATATATGAGCAGAAAAGCTTATTTGATGTGACAGTATATTCTACAGTAAAAACTGTACCCAAATCTAGTCAACAAAATATTGTCTTTCATACTTCGCCTGACTGTAACGTTGTTTTTATGAAATATTAGGGCATAGCCTATAAATGTTAATTTGCAGTTTAATACGTTGCTTATACAAATACATTTTATTTCAACATATTTCAGTCGATTTTTACTCATCTCAGTAGGCTCTAGCAAAGCAGTTTATTCACACACAGACGCGCGATTCATATTTAGGCTAAACAGTCTTTACAAATATGTACCCTTCATTCATCTCACAGAAACGCGATTCATATTTAGGCTAAACAGTCTTTACAAATATGTACCCTTCATTCATCTCACAGAAACGCGATTCATATTTAGGCTAAACAGTCTTTACAAATATGTACCCTTCATTCATCTCACAGAAACGCGATTCATATTTAGGCTAAACAGTCTTTACAAATATGTAGGCCTACCCTTCATTCATCTCACAGAAACGCGATTCATATTTAGGCTAAACAGTCTTTACAAATATGTACCCTTCATTCATCTCACAGAAACGCTATTCATATTATAGAAACGCGATTCATCTTTTTGTTTACATAGGCCTACACTAACGTTATTCCATAACGTTATTCCACATTAACACTTGAGAAAGGATAACTTAGCCTACCTCACTCCTCAGCGGGATCTGCTCCTCATATCAGCACGGAAACTTTTCTCCATAAAGGTAGGCTATATTGTGCCTCTTTGTTTACAGCTGATGTGGGCGTTTCACAGACTGAAATGGTTCTCAGAATTTGCGTTTGAATAGCACGCGCTCTCCGGGGCGTGGTCAAATTACTGTGAATCATCTCGTAATGAGCTCGACTGGAGTCGCTCTCTTTTTATACAGATTACAGAAGCTGATAATATTTGTTTTTTATATAAATTACTTCATTTAAAAGCTGCGATCTCAAGCTTTATGCCCGTGGGTCTGTTTCCCTGTTTGACTGAATTTTCGCGGAGTTATAGATCATTTTCGAACGCGTTTCAAATGGGAGTTTACTGACAGAGAGAAGGCAGAAATAGCATCATGTTAGTTTTTCTTTATTTGTCAAAAAGCAAAACACTTTATTTTTATTGTGAGTATACAGAAAAAAAATAGAAACTGAACAGGATCGATTGATGTATTACACGAAAATGAAAGATCAAAATTAACAGAGCATTTTGTGTTTATTTTTCATTGCTAAAAAAAAAAAACGAGCAAAACGCGCGGGCGCGTTTTTGGTCCCCAGAGGGTTAAAGAGTGAATGCGTTGAGCAGGGTTTTGCAACGAATCCAAAATCTGACCACTCTCACCATGACTCGCAACCCCAAGAACCGGTACCAACACGCCAGCTAGCAATGGAAGTTGGTAAGCCAGTTAAAAGATGCATGGAGAAGGGTACCACGCAGTCAAATGAAATCAGCATCCACGAGTTTCAGGAATTACCCGCTCAATACACATTCATTCAAGAACAAGCTCCTTCGAGTTGCCACCATCAAAGTCCATATAAGTCCGTTCTGTACGACTTTGAGTGTCCATATCATTCATCTCCACTACGAGGAAGTTCTAGCCACAGAGATCACTCACACATGGCTACACTATCAGGCAACCATGACCAACCTTCTCAGCCTTATTCAACATTTGCTTCCAGAGAGCCCGAGTCTGGTTCAGCAGCTTAGCCAAGTATTTGGTACGCCACGAAATGGTGAGCTCAGGGCTACTAAAGTACGATGACCAACCAGAGAACTATAGGGCCTGGAAGGCATCCTTCTACAGCTCTATTGAGAGCCTACATCTAGCACCAAGAGAGGAGTTAGATCTCCTTTGCAAATGGCTGGGACCAAAATCTTCCGACCAGGCAAGGAGGATAAGAGCGGTTCATATCCATGATGCAGCAGCGGGTGTGAATATGGTGTGGCAAAGGCTGGAGGACTGCTTTGGATCGCCAGAAGCCATAGAAAATGCTCTCTTCAGGAAAATAGAGGATTTTCCAAAAATCACCAACAGAGACAATCAAAAGCTGAGAGAATTTGGAGACATTTTTTGGAGCTAGAGGCTGCCAGAGCAGATGGCTTCTCAACTGGGCTCAGTTACTTGGATACATCGCGTGGCATCACTCCAATTGTTCAGAAACTGCCATACTCCCTGAATGACAAGTGGGTCTCTCTAGCATCTCGTTACAAAGAAGCCTACAGAGCTCCATACCCACCATTCTCTATATTTGCAAAGTTTGTCTGTGACCAAGCCAAGATTCTGAACGACCCGAGTTTCGCATTACTTACTGGTCCAAGCATGAACAAAATTGAAAGACCCTTTAAACAAAACTTAAAAACACCTGTTTCTGTCAGGAGGACGGACGTCTCAGTAGACACTGACAACCATCAAGACAACTCAGGAGAAAAAGCACCGATCGACCTAGACAAGCAGTGTCCCCTACACTAGGGCTGCACGATTATGACAAAAATCATAATTGCCGATTATTCCCTTGAAATTGTAATTGCGATTATTAATTACGATTATCACAATTTACATTGAATATATATATATGTATATATATATATATATATAGGCATATTATTATACATGTTTACTTAAAAATTGTGAACACACACACAAGTACTGTCCCCCTTTACTTAACATAGACATAAATTGTTAGAATATGACTAATAGTAAAGACTACTAATAAATAAACATTAGGCCTAAGCTAAAGTTATTAAATAGCAGTCCCAAACTAGCTTTTGTTAATACAATGTTGGTATGAGCCACCACAGTCTTTTACAAATATAAAAAATAACACAAAGTGAAAATAAAGTGGCATTTTGGGGTTAATATTGAAACGACAGTTACCATGGTGAATACACAATACTAACAAGAACTGTTAATGAAACATGGAAACTGCTCCTGGACTGGTGAATAGAATGAAAATCATCCCTGCATGCAAATCCTTCTCAGCTAACACACGACGTACCAGTAACGTGATTTATTGGTATTTTACTTTTATTTCATGACTTACTAATTTACAACGTAACAACGTTGCATGCTCGTAGTTTCCTTTGCACTTTATATACAGTGAAGCGATACACGGCGCGCGCCTCCGCATTTGCGCGTGTAATTGAAGAGTGTGCGCTATGAGTACCGGCTGACAGGACAGGAACGTCCGTTTTTCTGAGGTGAAATACTTTTTATTTCAGCGTACACATACGTCACTGCCTGGTAGTTCCTATTGTGCTGGGTTTTCTGAATAGAAGTAGTTGTGATTCGCCTCTCATAACATAACATGCTCTAAACACGCGCACGCAGAGTGGATATTTTTTTTTTTTTTTGTAATCGCGGCTTTGAACGATTACGTAATCGTGGCATCCGTAATCGTAATCGCGATTAGAAATTCGATTAATTGTGCAGCCCTACTTAGAATATTGATTAGATTTTTAAGCAGTGAAATCAATTACATACACTGTATTTACTGAGTAAATGTAAGTTAAACAAATTAAATAGATCTGAGTAACTGCATTTGGTAGCCTACATTAACAAATAAATACATTTGTAAAAAAAAAAAAATTGTAAAAATATTCCATACAACCACCGGTATAACTACATGACATTGGCCTTTATTGTCGATGAGTAGCCTACAGCAATACAGCATAATTTTGTACTACTTTTAACACGTATACAATATTGCCTACATTTAAACTCAAGTAAGAAACATTTTCTAAGTAAAAATTAAACATTTAGGCCTAAACATTCAAGTAATTCAAGTGTAATCAACCGGTCTGTTAACCAATATCCACCGGATCAGCGCTGGTTCCCATGCCGGAGATGGACTCGCCTCTGCGGGGGAAGCTCTAACTTTACACCGCCGTCCTGCGTCACTCACAGCCGAAAGATGCTGCGACGCGACTAACCCCATATCCTGCCAACAAACAAACAGTGCACAGTTCTGAGGACATTATATCATCCAAATTAGTTATATTAATTATCTTTAGGAATATAGTCGTGTGTTGTTTTTATCATGCAAGGCCTTACAATCACGCGAAAAGACAGGCGCGAGTCGACACTCGTTTAACTCGTTAGTAACATCTCTGTATGTTCTCTCGCACTAAATAAGATGATTTAAAGCACATTAATGATTATACAGATTAAATAAAACATACACACACCTGAATTTCACAGAGGAAATGCACCAATTCTGCGCCGCTGAGGAGAGAAGAGGAGAACTGTTGCTCTGGAGACTGGAGAGAGTTCAAACAGCGCGCGCTCACTCACCGTTGAGTGTCGTCACGTCAGAGGGCGGGGGAGGGGTGAACTTAAGAACTTAAGAACTTAATCAATTTCTTATGCGTGTTAAATATTAATTATATTGATTTTATTTAAGTAATATTTGTGGTTCTTGAAACCGATCATTTTAATTAGCCATTCTAAAATATTGTGATGGAAATTTCACAAATATATTAGCTCAGTGTATTTTAAATAAATATTAGATTTTATTAAGTTACTGTAATAAAGTGAATTATTACTGTGATATTTACTAAGCCACTTAATTATTTTTTAGAGCGATAAGCATAAGAATCACTTTGACATTTAGTTTTATGTTTGTAGGTTAAGAATAGAGCTGTTGTATACCATATTTTGTACTGTGATAAAGTTTAGAGAAATTGTCAAATGAAAATGAAATCTGGTGATGCAGGATTTAAAATGAAAATTAGTGATATGTGACATATGCAACTGTATCTTGTAGAATACACTCTAATAAATAAATAATGTAATTAAAATGAGTGCTTGTGTGTAAAATGTTGTGTTTCATCTAAGGCTGATTATACAGTATATAACCATGATTGACTACAGGCATAGGGCTCGACTTAGGACAAGATAAGAACAAGCATGAGTGAAGTACAGCCTTACACTGATTGGTAAACTGCACTGTGTTTTATACACATCCATGCTGGACATTCATATTAAATTAGCATTATTTTCCTATGTTTTTACATCATGAAAATCTATATGGCTTTAGTTGTATGTATGACATATATGACACAGTATGATTAAAAATACATTAATATTATGTAATTCATATATGTGGTTTTTGCAGCATATATGTCCCTTACAATATTCTGTTAGAACATATAAGAATCACAGGTGTTTTTAGCAAATCTTTTCCATATGGGTTTTGTCTAATGGATGTCATCGCCTAGTGTTTTTTCTTCAAAATTATGTGAAAATCACCCTGCCTAATCCTTCACATAACACAATACATTGATTTGAATTTTGCAAAGCACTTTCTGTTTGGAAAGGCCATATGCGGAGTGGGCGTCACAGATCATGCATATGTAGTGGTTCACACCTGAGGACCGCATACTTAATGAGCCATTCATTCAGGTGAGTCACTGAGCCACAAGAATGCAAGAGCAACAGTTGGAAGCATCTCAATTCTTTTTTATTTTTCCACATATTGTGCTTGCAATTTGGCCTATAATAGCCAAGGAAAACATGTAATTGTGCCGTTAATTCTCATACTGTATTTTCAGTTTTGGAATATTTATCCTCTCCCCAAATTTGTCACTAATAAAACACAATAAAAATTATTTAAAGAAAAGGCTTATATTTACCTTTTAATAGTTTGTTTACATCTACCTTGTAAATATTTAAATAAACAACAATTCAAGTGTAATCTTTCTTTGTACAAACTAAAGTATACATTTTATCATACATATTTCAAAGTTAAGGATTTGATTGATTATTTGATTATTTTTGACAAAAAAATTGGCAAATAAAAGCCTATTTGAGGTGGCAGATATTTTACAGTAAAAATGTATAATCTATCCAAAACTAATCAACAAAATGTTGTCTTTCATATGTCTGTAACATAGGTCTTTCATTTTTATTATAAGGAATATAAATGCTAATTTGCAGTTTAATACGTTGCTTATACAAATATATATATGTGCATACACACACACACATATACATGTGTATATATTTATACACAAAAATAAATTTTATTTATATTTTTTATATACATTTTTTTTTCCACAAATTGTGCTTGTAAATTGTATAATATCCAAGGTAAACATGTCTAGTAATTGTGCAGTAAATTCTCATACTGTATTTTCAGTTTTGGAATATTTATCCTCTCCCCAAATTTGTTACTAATAAAACACAATAAAAATTATTTAAAGAAAAAAAAATTATATTTACCTTTTAATAGTTTGTTTACATCTACCTTTTGAGGGACATTTTCCCTTATTATTATTATTCCTCACAGCGCTGCGAGACGGTGTAAACAAGTAATGATCTGAATAAACTTGTGTTTTCTCGAGCTGATATGGGGCTCGAGAAAACACAGCCCCTCACAGGTTTGCGCCGTGGATTCCCGCGAGTCAGACGCGGATACTGTGTTTGTTTTAGGCTCGCGCAGTCTTCACTCGGACGCGCGCTTCAATCCGTTGTGGAGACTCTCTTTTCGTTCCAGTGAAATTACAAAACAAAATACACACACACACGTCTCTGCCTGATATACAACCACTGATAAACATAATCTGATTTGACAAAAAAAAAAAAAAACTATGAGTGCACATTCGAACTCAGAACCTCTGACACGCTAGGCAAATGTTCTACCACTAGACCACTTGAGTTCATGTATTTACTCACGTGAAAACTCGGTGTTTACTCGGCGTGATCAATTCGCTCTTGAACATGCTGCCGTTCGTCTGAGTTACAATCTTCCTCTGAGGAAAAGCCAAGGTGAGTTATTCCTCGCTGTCCAGGATCATCTGAAGACCGTCTTTACCGGAGAAACGCGCCATCCTCTCTAAACGCGATGAACTATCAGTGAATCTGATCTGATGAAACTTCGTGTTTTCAAGGCATTGATCGGGGGCGGGTGCGAAGCATAGATTACCTAAACTATTTACCATGTCAATAGCGCCGGGGGCGGGGCGGCCTCAGTTCATTATAGAGATAATTAGGCAGAAGGAAAAAACGGTACCTCTCCTTGCTTTCAAACGGATTACATGAGTTGAAAACATTTGTTTTTTTTATTAATTACTTCATTTAAAAGAAGAGATTTCAAGCTTCATAAAGACATATATCACGTGCCTGTGTGAGAAGTATTCGCTGAGTTATGATTCATTTTCGGACGCGTTTCAGAATGGACTACACGGACAGAGAGAAGGCAGAACTCGCTCCGTGATTATTTTTCTTAATTTGGCGAAAAGCACAACACTTTGTTTTTATTGTGAGTATACAGAAAAATAATACACATTTAACAGAATCGATTGATGTATGAAACTCCTATGGAAAATCAAAGTCAACAGAGTATTTATGAGTTTCTTTTACACTGATAAAAAAAAGCGAGCTGGTATCGCCGGCGATACCGCCGACCTCAGGGGGTTAACTACCATAGTATGATGCACCGTTGAAGAAATCAACTAGCTAGTCTCGCTTGTTTCCCGAAACTGTATATTGTTGCAAATTTGTCGTTCAACCACATTGGTAATGATGTCACGCAGGTTGTGGAGTAATTACTTCTTTGAGATCGAATTAATGCTAGATGTTTTGCTATAAATTTCGGAAATGGCATCTGAGGACAATTTCTCATTTTTATCTGTTATTTTGCTTTATTTCCAGATTCAATCATAGGCTCGTTCTAACGTACTAGAGCACGTGCACACATGCGCTCTCATTAAAAACGGTGCTTTAATTATTTTTACAAAATAAAAAACACAAATTATATATGTATTCGAAATAAAAGATATAGATTGTACTGAATATCAGCTTGCTTATTTTGCTCAAGATAATGATTTATTAAGTCCACATGTCATGCAAACAAGAAACTATAATTCTAACCACAAGTCGAGAGCTGTCATTCCTGTCATGAATTACATCATCAGGGTGCGAGCAGGCGAGAGGGTATATAAAGTGAAACGTTCCTTCGTGGGAAACAGAGAGATGGGCCAGATTACCCTGAAGAAAGATCAGGTCAGTGTGTGTCTGTGTGGTGAGGACTGAAGAGGGATGAGTGATTGCCATGTGGATCACTATTATTAGTAAAGTGTTGGGGAGAGTTAGAGCACCCAGCTGCTTTCTGTTGAGGTCTTACTGCTAACAGCTTCTCAAATTATATAGCTAACTAAACCTGTGAAATGGCAAATGTGTTTTTATGCGCTCCTCTCCCCTCCCCTGAATAATTCAACTGGAATACCTCTGTATGTCCTGTATGATAATCTAAAAATCTGGTCTGCCTATTTAATGTTTGTACTTAAAGCAACAACATGGAACTTTTCCTCTGCGGTCGCCCTACAGGTTGGAAGCGGAATTGTCCATTACCGCTGTCGTAAAATGATTTACGGTTACTGTCAACGCATTCTCATCCCCAAATCGTCACTTTCAAACATTCAATATCCGACGTCAATATGAGACGCTTCGGTTATGGGTGCTTTGTGCGTCAGATATTGAAGAAATTTTGAAAGCGTCAGTATATGACGACTTGGGATGAGAACGGGCTGTTACTGTATATGAAGCATGCAGATTTTTTTTCATATGGGCAATGATAATATTATTAATCTTCCTCCTTTCATAATTTATACATGTTTAGTAGACTAAACATTTTAACTCAAACATTTGCGATTTGCATGTCGATTGCAATGCTCAAATCTGAATGAGAATGATAGCGATAGCATCCTAACCATCTAAAACTAGCATGTTAGTGTTTACTAGCTAATAGATTGATAATTCGCTCATCTACTAACGTTAGCTGATTCATGAAGATAAATGGAGGACCAGATAGTTTCCGTAACGTAGCCAGGCAGACAACAGATTAGAAAAACTAAAGATAGAATGCAAACAATTTACTTACTAGTTCAACAGCATGACGGCCAAGTCAGCATCGGTCTGACGATAAGCTCACGCCAGCGAGCAAACGCTCGACCAATATTGATCCTCGTCCTGCCTTTCAGTTTATCACTCTCCCTTTTCCTCTTCCGACTCTACTCAGACAAAACCTTGGACTTCTTACGTTTCGCTGCTGCTTCAGCCATGACGAAAACAGACGCACGAAAACAAACGCGCTGGTTGGCCTGTCACGGCCGAATTTGAGGAAGTGGTGGGCAAAGTGACATATGCCGTAAAGCAGTCGAATTTTGTAGTTCTTTTTGAGCTCTGGTTACTACCCGCACCCTGAAGTTACATAGTGCCAGTAAAAGCGATACAGACCCCGTCAGGCTCTGGCAGACGTGTCATTCAACCTATTGTAAGTCGATGTACCATCACAAGGGTCTTGGAAATATATTATGAAGGTTGAAAAACTACATGTTGTTACTTTAAGCATAAAGGAACTGAATCAAAATGTATTCAAGAGGCAGTTTATTGACTGATCACCGACTGGTTTTTCAGATTTATAACTGTGTTCTGCTTTGTAGATTGTGGTGAAGAAAGGAGAAGAGGTGAATGGATATCTGAAAGTAAGCACTGGCCGTAAACTGGGCTTCTTCCCTGCTGACCTACTACTGGAGCTCTGAATGATGGAGATTCATTAATGAAGAAAATATGTGAAGCTCAAGAATGGACAGAGAAATAAATGAGACAGAAGGAGCTAAATTACAAAATCTGACCTCACTGGCTTGTACACAGGGTCTAAATTTAACTTTTACCAAGCACTACACATGAATAAAAAATTTTGCTGAGAAAATAAAAACAAAATTTCTCATTAGTTGGCCAGTAATTTTATTAGGAACTGCAAAAATAAGTTTGTATTGTCTAAAACTCTTTGTGGTGACACATACATTACTCACATTAGAAACAGGTGTAACACATAACCAAATCAAAGAGAAACCATAGCAACAAACTGAAAACTAGGTCAAAGAACTAAAACACATAGTAATCCCAGACAATCCCTTATATATATTTTGTGTAGGAACACCAGGTTTTTTATTTTATTTATTTTTTACACACCAGTTAAATGAAAACAGAAAGCAAAGTGTGAACGTGACATACAAAGTTAAATAAACATTTTTGTTGTTGTTGTTGTTGTTTTTAACACATACCAATACATAACTTATTGCAGCAGTATACAAGCTTACAAAAATGTCTTTTTGATATTCTTTAACATGTTATGACCCAGAAAACTACTTTATTAGGTCAAAAATCAGGTCTTTTGTTGTGTTTGTGGGTAGGATTTTATTATTGAGTACTCTTTTCAATGAGGAAGTCAGAACCATTGAAGTGATGAGTAAACAAGGTGGATGAAGAGTGCTTTGTTTATTAACTGGAGGATTTTTTTTTTTTTTTTCACTATTGTTGGTCATTAAGATGGCTGTTGCTAATGTGCCTTCCCAAGTTTTTTCCTGCCTTGCCATGGTTAGCCTGCTATGCCGTTAAGCACATGGCTGCTGATCATTGAAATTTACCCATGAGTTATTGAAAAGAGACTTTGTGACACAAGCTAACATAGCGTTTACAGAGGGCATGGCGTTCAGCTACTGTCAAGCGCCTCATGAGACAGAATTCTGGTAATGTGAGACACTTTCTATGATATTGAGTCTGAGTGGACCATGTTCTCCACCTCCATTTTCGACGCGGCCACTCGGAGCTGTGGCCGTAAGGTCTCCGGTGCCTGTCGAGGCGGCAATCCCCGAACCCAGTGGTGGACACCGGAAGTAAGGGATGCCGTCAAGCTGAAGAAGGAGTCCTATCGAGCCTGGCTGGCTTGTGGAACTCCTGAGGCAGCTGACGGGTACCGACAGGCCAAGCGGACTGCAGCCTGGGTGGTTGTGGAGGCAAAAAATCGGGCTTGGAAAGAGTTCGGTGAGGCCATGGAGAAGGACTATCGGTTGGCCTCGAAGAGATTCTGGCAAACTGTCCGGCACCTCAGGAGAGGGAAGCAGTGCCCTACCAATACTGTTTACAGTGGAGACTGGCAGACCGGGGTGGTGGTAACTCTTTTTAAGAGGGGGGACCGGAGGGTGTGTTCCAACTACAGGGGGATCACACTTCTCAGCCTCCCCGGGAAAGTCTATGCCAGGGTACTGGAGAGAAGAATACGGCCGATAGTAGAACCTCGGATTCAGGAAGTACAGTGCGATTTTCGTCCCGGTCGTGGAACACTGGACCAGCTCTACACCCTCTCCAGGGTGCTGGAGGGTTCGTGGGAGTTTGCCCAACTAGTCCACATGTGCTTTGTGGATTTGGAGATGGCATTTGACCATGTCCCTCGCGGCATCCTGTGGAGGGTGCTCTGGGAGTATGGGGTCAGGTACGGTCCCTGTACGACCGGAGCAGGAGCTTGGTTCGCATTGCCGGCAATAAGTCAGACTGTTTCCTGGTGCATGTTGGACTCCGGCAGGGCTGCCCTTTGTCGCCGGTTCTGTTCATAATTTTTATGGACAGAATTTCTAGGCACAGCCAGGGGCCGGAGGGTGTCAGGTTTGGGGACCACACAATTTTGTCTCTGCTTTTTGCGGATGATGTTCAGCGTTCACTGGGGCGGTTTGTAGCCGAGTGTGAAGCGGCTGGGATGAGAATCAGCACCTCCAAATCCGAGGCCATGGTTCTCAGTCGGAAAAGGGAGGCTTGCCCACTTCAGGTTGCTGGAGAGTTCCTGCCTCAAGTGGAGGAGTTCAAGTATCTTGGGGTCTTGTTCACGAGTGAGGGAAGGATGGAACGGGAGATTGACAGACGGATCGGTGCAGCTTCTGCAGTAATGCAGTCGATGTACCGGTCTGTCGTGGTGAAGAAAGAGCTCAGCCGCAAGGTGAAGTACTCTTACCTATGGTCATGAGCTGTGGGTCATGACCGAAAGGACAAGATCCCGGATACAGGCGGCAGAAATTAGCTTTCTCCGCAGGGTGGCTGGGTGATCCCTTAGAGATAGGGTGAGAAGCTCGGTCACTCGGAGGGAGTAGAGCCGCTGCTCCTCCACATCGAGAGGGGTCAGCTGAGGTGGCTCGGGCATCTGTTCCGGATGCTTCCTGGACGCCTTCCCAGGAAGGTGTTCCGGGCGTGTCCCACCGGGAGGAGGCCCAGGGGAACGCCTCGGTGTTCCCCCGGAAGAGCTGGAGGAAGTGTCTAGGGAGAGGGAAGTCTGGGCATCTCTGCTTAGACTGCTGCCCCCGCGACCCGGCCCCGGATAAGCGGAAGAAGATGGTATGGTATGGGACACTTTCTGATAATTTACCTTCTGCATTTTTTTTTTATTATGATACAAATGTCTTAGCCCCTCATATGATACTATTCTAAATAGATTCTATTATACTATACAGAATAAAAAAATAAAGAAACATTAAACACTGGATGGATGACTCTTATTCAAACACACATTGACCCCAAATGTGGGCTAATGCTTTCTTTTCCCTCGAAAATAATTGGTGGTGGGTGTTCTCATCGATGCAAAAATGATTTACTTCCACCTGGCTGAAAATGCTCCAAATGATGCGGACCATCTGGGGGTGGAGTCTCCATTCCCCTCGAGGCGGTCCGTTCTGGGACAGAATATCTGCTCTTGTGTTCAGTGAGCTTGGCAAACGTATTACTCTTACTGAGTGGAGATTGTCCTGTTCCCATAGGAGGCGGCGACGCACCAGTATGTTCAGCAGATGGGACCTGAGACCCCCCTGGTGATTTAAATACTAGGTTACCACTGTCGAACACCACTTTAGAGCCTTGCCATCATTTCCAGGCAGTTGATGTTCCAGCCTGACATTGGCTCCGTCCAAGAGCCAAAGGCCGTACTGTGGTGGGGGGCTGACGCTTACAGCAACATGAAACAGAGGAAGAATGCTCTTTTTGTGAAGGTGTTTGTTTTTAATCTGATTCGCCTTAACAGCGGGAAAAGGTCTGGGTGCCTGGTGAGGGGAACCCTGCATGAGCCACACTCGTTGCGTGACATTTTGCAAAAAACTTTGCTCAATTTGCTTTTGCCAGAAAGCCGTAGGGGAGAAGTGCAGAGTCAGCTTCGAGCTGCGAGGAGGCTTGATGTCAATGGCGGGTAGAAAAGCTTCTGAGGAGATGATCTTTGTGCTGAAGGAAACAAATTCAAACTCAATGACTTTTTTGTGCGACTTAAATAGACAGTCGGCTTTGCCCATTTTGGTGACGTGAACCAGTCAGGCTTCAGTATGCGGAGAAAACTGAGTTTCCCCATAAGCCTCAGAGACTGATGTAATGCAAATGAAACGTATCGAAAGGGAGACAAATTATTCTAGGCCCTATTGGCAAACTGGGACACTTTAAACACATTCAAATGTTATTCAAGTGAACAACAATAATAATAAACATAACTTTTTTTTAAGGAGGGGTGCAGGTACAGCAGAAGTCCAAGACTCAGTATTCTTGGGATCATTTTCATCACCATATCTGGCTTTGCAAATATTGCAAATGTCCCGGCCATCCGAGCTTGTACCCTCCATCTTTATTGTGTTTTTTTGGCAGGCTTTGTTTGTTTGTATGAAATGTATGAAAACTGTTAACCGCATGAAGCTCATCCCTCCTCACTCCAATGATGTTTCAGGGACTTGAAGAGGGACTTGTCCACTGGTTGCAGACAGTGGGTGGTGTGGGAAGAATAGCCCACCACATGTACCCTGTGTGACTGCATGAGCCTCAGGAATTTGATGTTGAATACATGGCTGGTGTGGCCGTCCAGCAGCAGCACACGTGGTCTGAAGTCATCCATGTCCATGACCTGCATCCCCCAATCCAAAAATAGCTCAGTTGTTATCCAGCCGTTGTTGGACACATTCACCACTGTTGTTGGGGTTAATGTTATTAAGTCACTTGGCTTTGAAAATGACCAAAAGGGGGGCCGTAGTCCCCTGCAACATTAAAGCTGGCCAAAGCATTTTTCGTCTCCCACTTTTCACCTGACGTGACCTTGTAATAGCAAATTTCAATTTTCAATGAGAAACACAGCATCAACAGGTGTAAGAAGCATTAAGAGGCAAAATTGTAATAATGAGAAAAGGCGTTTATTCTTTGAGGAATCTTTTCGCAACCGCAGCCACCCAGCTGCGAAACAGAAAGCCTACTGACATAATAAAACTGAGACATTTTATACAGGTTTCTGACATTCTTGACTCCTCCTTTCCCAGTTTCTGTAAATTTCCTTAAAGACATCTTATATCTCAAGCTATATGACATCCTGTATTCTTTGACTAAGATTCTTTCTCGTGCCCAGGTGTTTGTTATCTCCCCGGGCTATCTGGTTTATTACATCTGCTCTTTCCTGCCCCCAATTCAGCTGTTAGAAAACCCTCACAGAAACACATAATCAAATGAGATTAACAGTTTGGAAAACAATATATATATATAAGAAATAATGAATTTCCACCACAATATTCCTCCTCTTTATCATTCTCTGATAACCAATAATAAAAATTCATTCTTGTTTTCCAATTTTAATCAAACTCATTATACTATTAAACCTTAAGACTAGAATTAATTTAGGTTTCTTACATCACAGTTATACTCTTCATGTCTGGTTTTCGTTTACCTGATCATATCTTGAACCTTGTTAAAAGTTCAGAATGAAAAAGCTTAGGCTGTTTTCGTAAGGATAGGCCCATAATTATTTAGCAAGCAAATAAATATTTATATGAAGCCGGGCTATATGAATAAACACTGTCATTGCACTCTCGACCTGGATCGAACCCTCAGTCACCTTAGTATAAACAAGAACTAGTATAGTAAGAATAAAGGATATTATAATACCGAAAAACCGTAAATGATTATAATTTCAACTTCTGTTACTCGTACCATCTGCATAATTTTGTTCACCCTTAGGATGGACTGTACCCATTAATAACAAAATTATCAGAATTACACATACAATCATAACACTATGTATTTAGCCTTTTTTTTTTTAAATTAATCACAATATTTTGTCAGGAAATGGTTTTACTTCTAAAGCTATATTTAATTAAAATCTATTTAATAAAATCTAACCAGAAAAGTTTTATAATTTGATCATTCGTTGTTCGAAATTATCCTTGACTTTTCCATTACATACCGTCTTTTTTTCTAATCACCATACTTCACATTAATTAATAGATCTTCTACCTGAAAACACATTTTTCTTTGCACAAGTCAAATTATTAGATTTATGTCAATACTAAGCCCTAATTTGATTCAATCAAATAAAATCACAAAACTTTTCTTCAACCATTAATTGGTCAACATTTTTCTATGTTCGTTCCCCCGTGGACGTTCCATCTTCACCATTTTGACACTTTGCGTGCCGTTGAAATGGTCTTTTTCCAACGTTGGCAAGGAGAGGTTTGTTTCTAGCACATATCCTTGATCCCTTACTTTATTCTTCGTTGTGGCGTATGGGGTTGCTGATGTTGGTTGGTATAGTTTAAGGTGCGATGCTTGGACCCAGATCCTTACAAGATTTTCCCTTAGATCACGATCGCACCCCCACTGGAATGAGTCGTTTACTGTCTGCTGTCACCTGTGAAAGCAGACCTTAAGTGATTTTGTTAGTGACCGCTTGTCTTGTCGTCCCTTTGGTGTGACCTGTGGATTCAACAGCCTGAAACATTATTGTCACCAGATCATTTTTGCTCACTGAATAGCACTCAGGGTCCTTGTCCCCTGAAAAAAACACTCAACCCACGTTGCTCATGTTAACAAAACAATACAGAATCAGTTCTGTTTGGTTCAATCCATCCTGACATCCTGTAAAATAAAACTTTTAAGTTATGCGCTGCGCAGGTGTTGCACCTTTCTTTCTGACACAATAATAACCCAGGCCAGGATAACTAGTCAAATTCATTCATAGCTATTGTTTTCACTGGGCACAGTCTGCCCTGCCATTTCACTCCTGTGCTGGTTTTAGACAAGTTCTTCTAACCCCCTGGGCTTTCCTGAATGCAAATGGTCCTTCTGACCCCCTCCTGGGCTTTCCTGTCCTTCTGACCCCCCTGAAGAGTTGAAAGGCTCTTATCTGACCATTTGTTCATGTGTGTGTGTGTCTTTGCTCATGCCATGTGCGCAAAAGTCTGCATCTTCTGTAAAGAAAAACAAATGTTGAGGTTATTGTCACATAGTTTTCTTTTGTCTGCTGTGCTGTCGCATCTGCCCTGGCGTTTCCTGTCGAAACAATTCTTGTTATTAGCACACTTAAAAATACAAACAATGCACACAGCAATTTTGTTAGGGGGAAGAATGGCTTCTTGCAGGGTTTTTACCCAATTAAACCCAATGTCCTTCCGACATTTATCTTCCCACCTGTGCGATGGCTTTAAACCATATTTGGCAACTGTTATCATCCTCCTCTTGATGCACGAGATCTCATCTCATGCATCAATTTAACATAAAGATTCTCTTACATTTATCAGACGCTTTTATCCAAAGCGACTTACATTTCAAGGTACATATTTACTTTCTTATCAGTTCTTGCTTTCCCTCGGAAATCGAACCCATGATCTTGGCGTTACTGGTGCTAAACTCTAATGTTTGAGCTACAGGAAAACTGCAATATTTGTTCATATTTATTTGGTAACATTTGTTTGGATAAAGTTTTGCTAACCCAAACGTTGTTCTTCAGCCAAATCTCCTTTAGACATCTTTCTCTGCCTCTGAAATAAAAATATTACTTAACCCTCTGGGGACCAAGCTGTTTTTGGGGCCCTTGAGATGTTCTGACATGCTCTGACATTTGTGCTTTTTTCAGTTATTAATAAACATGTTGATGGCAAAGGTGTAAATTCACTCTATATAGCACAAACAGGCCTACCATAATATGCGAGCAACATGTATGTAGATGTTTGTATTTTTAAGAGAATAATGTTTATGCGTGGTTATTTAAAAAAATAAAAATGAAAGTTGCTGAAATAAGACCACAAAACTCATACAAAATATGTGCCCACAAGACTTTTGACTAATGGATGTTTTCTCTTCGAGTTCTAGCTTCAAAATTATGTGAAAATAGTCTTGCTTTATCGTTCACAAAAAAAAATACATTGATTTAAATGGTGTAAAACAGGTTTTGCTTGGAAAGCCAACATGCGAGGGGGAGGAGTAGTTTACACCTTAGTCCCACCCACTCTGCATAATGACTCTGCATAATTAGCCATTCATTCAGGTGTGACACTGACTGAGCCACAATGCAAGGACAAAATATATATTTAGAAGAAGACTTATATTGACCATTTAAGATTTTGCTTACATCTATCTTGTAAATATGTTTTGCTATTTTATTAAAAAGGTTACAATTACAACAATAATTACAATTTCAGCAATATTTCTGCAAAAAAGTACTCTTTCTTTGTAAAAAAAAAAAAAAAGATTATAGGCCTACATTTTATCATATGTATTCATTAGTTTGAATATAGCCAACATTGGAACATCTTAGTCTATGACTTTATTTTTGACAAAATAGTATTTTATATATATGAGCAGAAAAGCTTATTTGATGTGACAGTATATTCTACAGTAAAAACTGTACCCAAATCTAGTCAACAAAATGTTGTCTTTCATACTTCGCCTGACTGTAACGTTGTTTTTATGAAATATTAGGGCATAGCCTATAAATGTTAATTTGCAGTTTAATACGTTGCTTATACAAATACATTTTATTTCAACATATTTCAGTCGATTTTTACTCATCTCAGTAGGCTCTAGCAAAGCAGTTTATTCTTTCACACACAGACGCGCGATTCATATTTAGGCTAAACAGTCTTTACAAATATGTACCCTTCATTCATCTCACAGAAACGCGATTCATATTTAGGCTAAACAGTCTTTACAAATATGTACCCTTCATTCATCTCACAGAAACGCGATTCATATTTAGGCTAAACAGTCTTTACAAATATGTACCCTTCATTCATCTCACAGAAACGCTATTCATATTATAGAAACGCGATTCATCTTTTTGTTTACATAGGCCTACACTAATGTTATTCCATAACGTTATTCCACATTAACACTTGAGAAAGGATAACTTAGCCTACCTCACTCCTCAGCGGGATCTGCTCCTCATATCAGCACGGAAACTTTTCTCCATAAGGTAGGCTATATTATGCCTCTTTGTTTACAGTTGATGTGGGCGTTTCACAGACTGAAATGGTTCTCAGAATTTGCGTTTGAATAGCACGCGCTCTCCGGGGCGTGGTCAAATTACTGTGAATCATCTCGTAATGAGCTCGACTGGAGTCGCTCTCTTTTTATACAGATTACAGAAGCTGATAATATTTGTTTTTTATATAAATTACTTCATTTAAAAGCTGCGATCTCAAGCTTTATGCCCGTGGGTCTGTTTCCCTGTTTGACTGAATTTTCGCGGAGTTATAGATCATTTTCGAACGCGTTTCAAATGGGAGTTTACTGACAGAGAGAAGGCAGAAATAGCATCATGTTAGTTTTTCTTTATTTGTCAAAAAGCAAAACACTTTATTTTTATTGTGAGTATACAGAAAAAAAATAGAAACTGAACAGGATCGATTGATGTATTACACGAAAATGAAAGATCAAAATTAACAGAGCATTTTGTGTTTATTTTTCATTGCTAAAAAAAAAAACTAGCAAAACGCGCGGGCGCGTTTTTGGTCCCCAGAGGGTTAAAGCCACAATTTCATCTTCTTATCAAATTGTTTTAAGGCAACGGCCCCTAGTCTCACAGCGTTTCTTGCTTTTCAGGCCTATTGTTTGGTCTCTTAAACAACTGTCATCTACGAACATTCTTCAGGTCATCAATTGGTCAGGTCAGGTCGTGGTGTGCACACTTCGTCAACGTCAGTCGAATAACAATCTCCCCTTTTTACAATACATAACTGTTAAGGGCTCTCTGAATAATCTGATATTTACTTAGCCTACGTGTTTGTTGCTGTCAAATCTATAACTTTTTCTCAACACATGACTGACGGCTATCTACGACTTCACAATTCTAATTTACACATCAATACTTAACCCTCTGGGGACCAAAAACGCGCCCGCGCGTTTTGCTCGTTTTTTTTTTTAGCAATGAAAAATAAACACAAAATGCTCTGTTAATTTTGATCTTTCATTTTCGTGTAATACATCAATCGATCCTGTTCAGTTTCTATTTTTTTTCTGTATACTCACAATAAAAATAAAGTGTTTTGCTTTTTGACAAATAAAGAAAAACTAACATGATGCTATTTCTGCCTTCTCTCTGTCAGTAAACTCCCATTTGAAACGCGTTCGAAAATGATCTATAACTCCGCGAAAATTCAGTCAAACAGGCAAACAGACCCACGGGCATAAAGCTTGAGATCGCAGCTTTTAAATGAAGTAATTTATATAAAAAAACAAATATTATCAGCTTCTGTAATCTGTATAAAAAGAGAGCGACTCCAGTCGAGCTCATTACGAGATGATTCACAGTAATTTGACCACGCCCCGGAGAGCGCGTGCTATTCAAATGCAAATTCTGAGAACCATTTCAGTCTGTGAAACGCCCCCACATCAGCTGTAAACAAAGAGGCACAATATAGCCTACCTTTATGGAGAAAAGTTTCCGTGCTGATATGAGGAGCAATATGAGGAGCAGATCCCGCTGAGGAGTGAGGTAGGCTAAGTTATCCTTTCTCAAGTGTTAATGTGGAATAACGTTATGGAATAACGTTAGGCCTATGTAAACAAAAAGATGAATCGCGTTTCTATAATATGAATCGCGTTTCTGTGAGATGAATGAAGGGTACATATTTGTAAAGACTGTTTAGCCTAAATATGAATCGCGTTTCTGTGAGATGAATGAAGGGTACATATTTGTAAAGACTGTTTAGCCTAAATATGAATCGCGTTTCTGTGAGATGAATGAAGGGTACATATTTGTAAAGACTGTTTAGCCTAAATATGAATCGCGCGTCTGTGTGTGAAAGAATAAACTGCTTTGCTATAGCCTACTGAGATGAGTAAAAATCGACTGAAATATGTTGAAATAAAATGTATTTGTATAAGCAACGTATTAAACTGCAAATTAACATTTATAGGCTATGCCCTAATATTTCATAAAAACAACGTTACAGTCAGGCGAAGTATGAAAGACAACATTTTGTTGACTAGATTTGGGTACAGTTTTTACTGTAGAATATACTGTCACATCAAATAAGCTTTTCTGCTCATATATATAAAATACTATTTTGTCAAAAATAAAGTCATAGACTAAGATGTTCCAATGTTGGCTATATTCAAACTAATGAATACATATGATAAAATGTAGGCCTATAATCTTTTTTTTTTTTTTACAAAGAAAGAGTACTTTTTTGCAGAAATATTGCTGAAATTGTAATTATTGTTGTAATTGTAACCTTTTTAATAAAATAGCAAAACATATTTACAAGATAGATGTAAGCAAAATCTTAAATGGTCAATATAAGTCTTCTTCAAAATATATATTTTGTCCTTGCATTGTGGCTCAGTCAGTGTCACACCTGAATGAATGGCTAATTATGCAGAGTCATTATGCAGAGTGGGTGGGACTTAGGTGTAAACTACTCCTCCCCCTCGCATATTGGCTTTCCAAGCAAAACCTGTTTTACACCATTTAAATCAATGCATTTTTTTTTGTGAACGATAAAGCAAGACTATTTTCACATAATTTTGAAGCTAGAACTCGAAGAGAAAACATCCATTAGTCAAAAGTCTTGTGGGCACATATTTTGTATGAGTTTTGTGGTCTTATTTCAGCAACTTTCATTTTTATTTTTTTAAATAACCACGCATAAACATTATTCTCTTAAAAATACAAACATCTACATACATGTTGCTCGCATATTATGGTAGGCCTGTTTGTGCTATATAGAGTGAATTTACACCTTTGCCATTAACATGTTTATAAATAACTGAAAAAAGCACAAATGTCAGAGCATGTCAGAACATGTCAAGGGCCCCAAAAACAGCTTGGTCCCCAGAGGGTTAAACCAGTCCAGAAAGTAATTCAAATCTACTGCACATCATAAATGACCAAAATAATTAACAGACAGAGCTCGATGATCAATCAACTTAAAGCTCATCCTATGTTCTGTGTTGCCTTCTCATCAGATTGACTCACAATCCTCAGCTTACTTTCAAATTTGTCATTTGCCTTAACCCATCTATAATGCTGAAACACTCTTTCCAGAGGTTAATGACAAATTTATACACACTATTCAGACAGAACAATTGTCCTAAACTAACACATACTGTACAAAACATGAATTAACACTCACACTCATCCCTGACTATGAACTGCTCATATTTCTTATTCATATCTTTTCTCTAAAAAGATTTAAATTTTACATGACATTTTAACCTTACATTTTCCTGTATCTTTTATCTAATGTTTTTATGGCCTCTTAACCAGTTTCAAAGCATGTCTGTTCATTATCCATCTGATTTTAGAAAAGTCAGCTGGATTGTTTTGGTGCATAATTATTACTTTGCTTCAGCTTTCTTTGGCTGACTGATAACAGAAGAACAGACAGAGTACCATCCCAAGCAGTCTCTTTCTCTCTCACTATAAGCAAATAATCTTTTCAACAGCCTCCTAGGACTGTAACTAAAATAATCAGTCATATTCAATCGTTCTATGATCTTTTCTAAGGTTATCTTTAGTTTAAATACTCAATTTACCTAACCTTTGTTTTCCAGAAAATTCTCTTGAGTCATCTTTAGCCACCACCATGTCTTAGAATGGTCCTTTGTCATGTCTAAATGATCTACAGGAGTCAGAACTGACACATTAATTCAGCATCAACACAAATCTCTGTGTTGACAAAAAAACTGTCTCCACAACAGATAACCATTAGTTCAATGGTCTCTGCTGGCTCCTGAATGCCCATTCAGATCAGCTCTTAACCTATAATTGTCTTTTCTTCAGGGTGTTGTTGTCACCTAGTGACCAACGCTAAATAGAATAAATCAGGTCCCAGCCACAGGAACAAAACAGACAGTCAATGTGTGGATACAACAAATAGTCTTTATTGGGACAGCAAGTACTAACTAGAAATAGTGTTACGTAGGGGAAAGAGTTCACTAAAATGATGTCTCTGAAGCCATTTAGACAGGTTAAGGTTTGGTGGCTTCACAGCAGTTCGCTCCAGCTGTCCTCCCTCCAAAAAGTCAAGTGGACACGTCCAGAAGGTCACAGCAGTCGTCCGACCCACAGGAGAAAGTTACGGTACTCTCGGCAGCAAACATCAACGTTGAGGGAGATTCCGGTGTAACCAAGGGAGTCTTCACAACAACCTTGGGCCCAGGAGACCAAGATGGATAATCCAGAGGCTAGAAGAGAGCACCAAGAATGACCACCAACATCACAGATAGCAGGTCACACTTATACTGTAGTACGATCAAATATAATTACGGCCCTTCAGGCAACATTAGAGAGCGTTGAGGGAGGTTCGAGGATAGCCACAGTCTTCAGGACGCTGCCAGCCACTGGAACCATAAGATAGGTATTGCTGGGGCTAAAAGCAAACGACCACAATGAACACCAACACCACAGAAAATGGACACACATTCACAATGTGTGGTAATAAAATATAATTACGGCCCTTTAGGCAACATTAGAGAGCGTTGAGAAAATCCAGCTGCAGTATCCCGGTGGTCAAACAGAGATGCCTGGGAACCTGGGCTTCATTTGCAGAGCAGGGAAGTGCATTGGACACAATGGCAGCAGATCAGCAGTCACCAGGCAAGCCCTCTCTGTTCCAAAGAACCAGTTTTTATCTCCTTCAAACTAGGCATGGCCAGCTGTTAGACAATTAGTCACTAATTGCCATCATCAGCAGCAATGCAGAGGCAATAATAAAGTTACTTAAGTCACAGGAAGTGTCGTCCAAATATGGGCAGAAAGGTGGGGCATGGTGACGAGTTCTAATGAATTAATGAAGTCTCATTAGCAGATTCAATTACAATAGCCTATAAGTGTTTTTTTTTTTAAGTTTAACGTGCTGGTATATTTAGTTTGGGAATAGCTAGTAACTCCCGTGCCTACTCCAGTCCAGTGGTGGCGGTAATGCACAAGAAATAGTTGCAAACCGCCAATCAAAAAGAAGAAGAAGAAGAAGAAGAATTACAATAGCCGAATCATAATCTTCATCATGTTAACATTGATCTACTTTCTAACCCATATTAACACAGACTTTTCTTTAAATTTGTGTAATTTTGGCACTTTCTTTGTTTGGAGCCAGTTAAGTTATTGTTTATCTTTCCAATCACAATCAAACTTTTACAAAACATCATCTGCAAATCTCTTCAGAGCATGAGCAGAACTGCTTACAGCATTTGCTCTCTTTTATCTCACTATTTATCAGGACTGTTCAGTTACTCTTCATACAGTATTAAAACTTTAACGTGTCATTAATTTCATCAACACTGGTTTTAAAAGCTTATTCTTCTATCAAATGGTTAGTTTGCAGATTCAACATAAATCACAAGATTGTATTATAATTATTCAGTCCTACTTATCTCTACTGTTTCACAGAAAACACAAGATTCCCTAAATCTTCTCAGTCTCTAAATTACACACAGCTATCCTAGATGCTTGCACCTTCAACTCTTGTTACAAAAATATGGCAATCTATTCTTAAATACCCTTGTTTTCATAACATTAATACAATAAAGCATTCACATCGTCATTATTGGCAGAACATTAATTTTCATAAGCGACACGGAAAATCTAAATATTCTAAACGGGTTTCACAAAGTTTCTGATTAACTTTAGTCACACGTGTCTAGGGAAATTATCTCCAACCCATAATTTCCTTTATAAAACAATATATTTCCTTAAATGGCTTAATATCAACAAAATATCCAATCTTTGGACATTTTCTAATTTGATATTATCATCAACAACACTGATTACAAAACAAGTATACATTTAACATTCAGAAGCTGGTTTGAACAAGCAAGCGCTGTTGCTGTACTCCCAGCATAGCTGGACCCTTTAGGTTCAAAAGACAATCGTTTTACTTAATGAAACATTCCTTATCCTTATATCATGCCAATCCCTGTTAATCATACTCAACGCCCCATTTCCATCTAAAACTAACTTTTCGTACCATTTCAACTTAATTTGACTTAATCAGGCGTTCATAAATAGTTCCATGAACTCTATCGTTCCCTACATGCCAATTCCTTCTGTATCTGTTCAATCCAACAATTCACTGTTTCCATCAGGAAAAACATTCTCTTTCCCTACATGACAGTTCCTTCTGCATCGACTCTGTTCTCTTTTATCTGCTTCTTTCCCATCCAACAATTCACGGTCCGTTCACAGTTTTACACTCATGAACAAACTTCAACAACCCTTTCTGACTAGTAACGGATAAGTTAGCATTTCAGAAAACCCTGTAGGCTACTTTTGTACAATCTCATATGCTCATCATTCACAACACTGCTCAAATCATCAGTTGTAGCTTTGCTCAAAGTTTCATCAGCCACACATAAAGATTTCCAACAGTTTTTTTTTCTTTTTTTTTTTTCTTGCAGGTAGCAGAAAGTAAATCAGCGTATGCATTCGTGTGTGCGTCCTTTACACACATGTTTAACACACACACAACAACCATTCTGTTTTCCCTCGTTCTTTTCTATTGATTCTTTTACGACATTGAGTCTTATCTTACTCAAGGTTCCCGCCTCGGGGAAATACATTTACATTTACCACCATCATTATTTCTCTTTTGACAGAAAATTGGTGTATAAAAATGATCTACTTTACTGTTAGATGACCCCATTTTGGCTGAATCTCCCTTCTGGATTTCACAATTTCGACACGTGTCTTACAGTATCTGTCAAACGTCTTCAACAGACCCAATTTTTTTCATTACCCAAAATCGGTCGGGTTTCTGTAATTACGTTCTACTCAAAATCTTCCCATAGGCACTTTCTAGCGCTCGATTAATTTCTGATTTCCTCAGGTTACAGAGTTTTTGAGTAAAACTAATTAATCAGCAATTGTGATTATCTGAATCACCTGTGGCACTTCCGTCCACCAACGAGCTAAGTGTGGTAGAACCGCTCCGAATCTGTCAGATCAATTTCTTCCCCAAAAATTTGTGATTATCTGAATCACCTCTCGCTCGTACCAAAAGCAAAACTCAGCCAATATGGTTCACGTTCACTCACAATTATCAAATTACACTCAACTTCAATAAAACAATTTTGCCGTTTCTTACCAGAGATGCTTTTCTGTTTTTTCTCGCAATCGTCGCGGATTTTTTATCCTGGTGGGAGTTTTTCTTTCACTGGCCCTGAGTGCGGGGTATTGCCTCTCTCTCTCGTAATCTGTTGAGTTTCTATCTCAAACCGTCGAGGTATGAGACGGCTGCCTGGTGCTGCCGAGGTCGTGCACTTTCCCGTCAAATCCGTTCTCAGGACCAGGAGAAGAAGCGTCCGCACAGGATCCCACTATTCTGACACCAGCTGTAATAGCAAATTTCAATTTTCAATGAGAAACACAGCATCAACAGGCGTAAGAAGCATTAAGAGGCAAAATTGTAATAATGAGAAAAGGCGTTTATTCTTTGAGGAATCTTTTCGCAACCGCAGCCACCCAGCTGCGAAACAGAAAGCCTACTGACATAATAAAACTGAGACATTTTATACAGGTTTCTGACATTCTTGACTCCTCCTTTCCCAGTTTCTGTAAATTTCCTTAAAGACATCTTATATCTCAAGCTAGTATGGACTGATTCTACCCCCCCTGGGCAGGTCATGCTGTTCTTTGTCCCTGAGAAGCCAAAAGGCCTTCATTTACAATCTAAATGAACTCCTGCTTTCCTCAGGAGGGGGCCTGGGACCCTACTATATGACATCCTGTATTCTTTGACTAAGATTCTTTCTCGTGCCCAGGTGTTTGTTATCTCCCCGGGCTATCTGGTTTATTACATCTGCTCTTTCCTGCCCCCAATTCAGCTGTTAGAAAACCCTCACAGAAACACATAATCAAATGAGATTAACAGTTTGGAAAACAATATATATATATAAGAAATAATGAATTTCCACCACAGACCTCATAGCAGGCACTCCCCACCTCTGAAATCACAGTGGCTGACAGAAAATGCTCCTGTCTCATCGCAATTCAAAATGTGGGAAGGCACATCCGCTCAGTAAGGAGATTTTGATACTGCTTAAACCATTTCTCAATTGCTGTGGGGTTAATCCCTGCTGCTCTTGCTGCAGAGAGGGCCTCCAGTTACCTTTGGCCGAGAACAGGATTTCGGGGCATTAAAACTTTCGAACCAGTACTGCTCTGTGCTTTTTGGCACATTCCATGCACATGCAATCATGCAAAGTTGAGGAGCCTGCCCTGCCTCCACCTGCTCCCTATACTCCATTATCACACCCTTCATCCTATTCTTACTCCATTGGCTCAACTTCTGCCCTGGCCTATTCTTCTTTTTTTCCTTATCTCCTTCCTCCCTGTCCTCTTTTCTGCCATTGGATTCTAAAATAGGGCCTACATGATTATTATCATCACTGCAATTATTCTGTCGATCTGAAATTGGCAAATGAATTATGCTAACTAGCTTTTTTATTTGTTTTATGTAAACTAGCTAGCTAGAGATTAGCATTAACATTACAAGCTTGCTCAATATAAACAGTTTAAGTTATTAAAATATCTACCTAGCTAACTAAATTTATGAGGGACACAAGGAAACTCAATTCCCCCATTAGAATGACTTGAATGGTTGTCCCAGTTTGCCAGTAATACCCTGTCCCAGTTTAACAATACGCTATTAGCAAACAGGGACAGTGTCAAAATCGCATAAAAAAAAACTTTTACACATCCTATAACAAAATATATAACAATCATAATCGATCCATGATTTATTTATTTTTTATTTTATTTTTTTATTATAACCTCAACATTATTCACCTCAGAATGCTATGTCATTTTACTTACAATCACGGTTCACAGCAAGGTTGTTGAATATGGTGTGCCACACCCCCGGAAGTGATGTCATAGCCACAAAACCTTTTTTTTTTTTTTTTTCACATCTTGCTTATGATGAGCTCAGTGTTGATTTAGTTATTTTAGTAATTAAAGCATATGAAAAGATATAAATTGAGAAGCTTAAATGTCTTTTACCCATCTCTTACCCATTGTCCCACTTTACCAGTATTCAACCTACGAGAGCTTGTTGTAGTTACTAATTACCTATTCAACAGTGTAATTAGATCACAGTACTAATTACGCTCTCTAGAAAATATTTAATTACTTATTACTTTCTAAATCAACCTCAACCAGCGGAATAGGAACCAGCGGCACCAAGGACTGGAGTTTAGAACCACTGGTATAAACTAAAACAATTCTATATAAAACAATAGTGGGTTTAACATCAAAATGATCACTAAATAAATATGGGAAGTCCGATCTCATGGCATTTCATACATATTGTACAAATTCGTATGAATTAGCCACCTTGTAAGAGTGAGGTTGTACGATTTAGCCACCTCATAAAGTGCATACGAATTGCCGTGAGATCGGATTGGTCTATACACAGTATTTAGCTCAATTACATCAGAAGTAACTGTTATTAAATAACAGAAAAATTAAGAGTAATCCCTTACTTTTTCGAGGGAAAAGTAATTAAATTACTGTAAGTAATTAGTTACACCCAACACTGGCGGTCAGCGAGTAGAGAAATGTGATTACCCTATGAATATGTGAGAGACTTTTACTAGAAACTGATCTTACACTGGACAGAGCTGTTACCATAGTGTAAGATTGAAAATAATCAAAGATATTTGAAGTCCCCTCTTTCTTACCCCAAGGACCACTTGGAATTCTTAAAGACAAAGAGGTGCCGATAAGGGCTCGAGACCTGTAGGCCAAGATATCTGGGCCCTCATTTATCAACAGTGCGTAGAAAAGGTTATATATTTTGTCCAACGAATGAAATTTAGAATGTGCCTAAGTACAAGAAAATCCGCATTTATCAAACGTGCGCACGCATTTCTTACGCACATGAGTAAGCAATCATTGTTGATAAATACCACATGTGCGTAAGTACCATGCTCGTTCACATTCATGGTCATTAGCATTCGGAAACGCCTCCAATTAACCATATATGGTGACAACACTTTAATTTAAAAATTACGTGATTGTGTTTTTTCCTCACTGCAATAATGGCAAAGAGAGCAAAGAAGAGGAACTTCACAAACACAGAATTAGAGATACTTGTAAATGAAGTTGAATCCAACCAACAGATATTGTTTAGTTCATTCACTGCAGGAGGAATTACAAATAAAAGAAAAAATGCTGCATGGGAGAATGTCACCAATGCAGTTAATTCCGTTGGGTCTGAGGAGAGAACTGTCCCAGAAATAAATAAAAAATGGTTTGATATTAAAGTATTGGCTAAAAAACGTGTCACAGCACACAGACGAGAAATGTCCGCAACTGGAGGAGGACAGACAACAACGGAACTTTCCCCATTGGACAACCGCATTAGCCTGCATCATCGGAGACACGGCTCTATCCGGGATTACTAAGGACGGTGACACTGATGCTCTTGCGACAGAACAAACCGGGCCATCTAACACCCAAAGTGAAGGTAAAATAAACCAACTGGAATAGGATATTGTGTTTGCATACATTTTATTTCAATTTGTAAACTTTTAATGAAATCATTCATAGGATAAACTCAATTAAATTAATGTGAACATGTGTTTCCTTAATAGCGACACCCGTTGTGCCTGAGGAGCTTGAGGAGCCGGGCCCATCCATTGCCCCTTCCATGCGCCGTGCGCCAAGAATGCTGAGTGAGGCGGTGCTACAAAATCAAGAGGAAACAACAAAATCCATTAATGACCTAAAGGATCAACTGAGCAACATAACGAATGTATTGATTCAAATCAACGAGTCTCTGAAACAGATTGCCTCTTGCGCAAATACAATTGCTAATAAACCATAAACCGCTGACTAATGTGATTTCAGTTATTTGTTTCCACGAAGCTGCAAAACACAAAATGAAATCGCTGTAATGTTTCTGCACTCGACCAATGGCCAGACTTACCTAAAATGTCTGTATGATCCTCTGTCTTGTCTGAATGCCAGCGGCATTAGGAGGTGGCAGGGGCACTGCATCGGGCATAGGGCCGTCTGGTCTTGGGGGTTCCTGCAGAGGGATGCCCTGTCTGATGGCCAAGTTGTGTAGCACACTGCAAGCCATGATGATTTTGCATGCTTTTTCTGGCTGATACTGCAGTGTCCCTCCCGTGCTTGACAGACGCAGCCATCGTCCTTTCAGCAGGCCTATTGCGCGCTCAACTGTGCTCCTTGAGCGCGCATGGGCACGGTTGTACGCCTGTTCCTGCTCGGTCCTCGGGTTGGTTAGGGTGGTCATTAGCCATGGCTTTAGTGGGTAACCTTGATCACCTAATGATGAAATAGTTTTAAGTAATTGTACATAGCCCTACAATAGCATTTTAAACATGTTGTAGCCTTAAATTCACCAATGAGCCAGCCATCCTCAACAGCGCCTTCTTGGAGACGCACACCCACAGAGCTATTCTGCAGAACGAACGAGTCGTGTGTTCCTCCAGGCCACCGCGCAACGACGTTTAATAACAACAAATTTGCATCACAAATTATTTGCACGTTAAAAGAATGAAACCCTTTTCTATTTACATAATTAAATTCGTTGGTTGATGGTGCTTTTATGGCGATGTGGGTGCAGTCTATAGCTCAAATTATGTTTGGGAATCTAGCAATGGCATGAAAGTCCCGTTTTATTGCGGCTTGTTGAGGATTTCGATAAAGGAACTGGATGTAGGTTGGGGCCAAGGAAATAATTGCATCCAACACTGCCGGCATGATCCTACTCACTGATGGCTGGGATATACCACATATGTCTCCAACCTCACGCTGAAATGTGCCAGTAGCTAAAAATCCAAGGGTGGACAGGAGTTGGATGTGCACGGGAATGGCTTTCGTGCGATTTGTTTCTCTCTCCAACACTGGTCCTAAATCACGACACAAATCCAGCAGTACATTTTTGGGAAAGCGGTACCTACTTAGAAGCCACTCTGTGCTCTCGCCAAGCAGATCAGCGCGATCTTGGAAAACGCACTCTCTGCGGAGCGCATTGTTTGCCAAGTCTTCCAATAACGCAAGATAAGCCATTGCACTGAGACAAATATATTTCACATCTGTCTTTTATAGGGTTTGACACCTATTAAGCATCGTGTTTAAAACTAGACAAATTATAAATTGAGTTTTTTAAAGGAAACACAGGACATATGTTGATTGCTTAATGCTTACTGTGACACTCTTAAATGCTTTTTATGTGTAGTGTCGCTATTCTACCACTAGATTATCTGCGTAAGCATGCTCAGAGGTGTGCTTATATTTACACACATTTCTACGTATAAGTACAACTTGGTGAATCCCACACTTTGCGTGAAATTGCTCTTACGCACTCACTACGCACAAATCTGTCCGTACGCACCATTGATAAATGAGGGCCCTGGACATTGGTCCTGCGTCTCAATGTCCATACTATCCATCCTAAACAGTATGTGAGATTAAAATAAGTGTGTCCCAAAGCATAGTATGTTGAAAAGAGTATGCCAGAAGTCCCCGGATGGTCCACTATTTCTGGTGGATTTTCGAAGTGTGGATCCGTCCTCACTATAACAGCTAATATTGCCCACAACCCTTTGTCCCAAAGCTTATCTACTCTTTACTACACACTCAAAAGGATCTACTTTTTCTTCACAAAAAGAGTACATACTCTTAGGGCGTAGTATAAGTAGGCGAACTGAGACGCAGCATGGGTGTCTTCTAATCGTCACACCTTTAGTATGATGGGGGAAGCTGTAATTATCTGATTGTTCAGTTTGAAAGTCTCACATTTGGGTTTCGGTCACATGGTGAAGGAAGGGCTAAAAGAAGATTGTAACAGTTGCTCTGTCTTTGTTATTATCTGGCTCTTCTTTGCGCTGGCTCTTTCTCTTTTCTCTTTTCTTTGTCTCTTTCTCTCTACACTCTTTCTCTCTCTCTCCCTATCTCTAAGGTAACATTTTACATATATGAGTACAAGTAATGGTATAAGTTTTTATCATCTCATACATCTATTTTGTAACTATTTTAAGTGTAACCATAACCATATTGTCATTAAATCCTTTCAATAGCAAATGATGTGCTAACTAGTTTTGATTTGGTATTGACTTTGAAGTGCTACCAATTGTAATTCAATATTGTCACTCTATAGCAACGCTCTCCCACATATTAAGCTATCGTATGTTTTACGGTGTTCAATTTAATTCTCTTTTTATTTCTTAAATATACACACCTTCTACCTTATTTTAATTACTGTCAGGTTAAGGTAAAGTAAGTCGAATTCGTTCTAAATAATAAGTATTTAAATGTCCATACTCACAACTTAGAAGAAAGACTTCTCCGTGGTTTAGTTCAGCTCAACTCTTTTATAAAGCAGAGACTTGTGGCAAGTTGGTTCTTTTTATATCAATTATTAGTAGTTTATTATTACTATAACAATTGTTTTGCATACAATATCAAAAATCAAAATAAAGTTCAAAAGTTGTCAGTTCACAAGCTTCGTCAGCAGGTGTCAGGCTTGGACCATCAAACAAGGGAGAGGCTGTCTTCCTTCACAGCATCTGCCTCTCGTATGTCTCACTGTACTTTTTATAATTCATTTCATCACACCCCTTCATTACATATTCAATCACATATAGACAATTTATCCAATCCCAGATCTGGAACAATTGTCAACTCCTTCAGTCTTTTTACAACTTCCATAAAAGACGCCTTCGAGCCCTCAGCCGTCGAGCTCGAGCCCTCAGCCGTCTTCTCTTCTTGGTCAATAAACGATTTTTCCACAAATGGTTTACAGTGTCTTTTTTCTTTAACCAATCAAATTTACCAATAAAACAATTTCAAATAAAAACATGTCTCAGTGTCTTTTCTATAAACCAATAATAATGGTTTTCTACCATCTTGCTGATAACGTTTCTTCAGTCATTCGGCAGTCCTGCAGCCTGAACCCCTGCAGGAAATCCACCCTTACAATAGCAAGCCAGATTGAATCGAATGCCGATCAGGCTGAATCCATTTTAAATTCCCACCAAGTTACCTCCCCGTAAGCAATGCAGCACACAGTAAAACACAGAACAACAGGGAAACCGTCACATGTCCCTCTTAACTAACCCAGGCTTAACACACACAAATAAACAGAATTTTATACTTATATCTGTGAACTAAGATTTTTAAGTAAAGATTTCAAACTCTCTGTCAGAACATACAACAGTCAGAATTCAAATCCAGATTATTCCAGTTCATAGTTTATCAACTACATGAAAACATGCTTTGTCTTTATTAATCAAATATATGGACAACACAACACAAAAATGCACTTAGGTACATATACATTTTTTTTACTGAAAAGATTTCTGCAATGAAAACAGAACTTTTGCTGTCTTTCCTTATTTGAGACCACATGACACATGACTGACTTTAAAATGGCAACTAGAAGCGATATAGCAAATCCATGGAATATAAGTTATTTTAATTTTCTCTCTCTCTCTCTCTCTCTCTCTCTCTCTCTCTCTCTCTCTCTCTCTCTCTCTCTCTCTCACACACACACACTCTCCATATTAATAAAAGTTGGAAGAAAGTAATTTCCATTGTTTTTTTTCTTTCTATTTTTCAAAGAATGAAAGGCTTATTACAACTGATATTATCAGCCTAAAAGTGTAAATGAACTACATAATTTTGTGAGCTTTAGAGAAGTCAACTCAGCAACAACGTTTTATACTGTGTTGATACAATAAGCATTTACATGTTGAACAGCCCTGAAGAAGCTACTGTACATTAAGCTACTGATATGACTGGAGTCTTCATCTCATGAGAGATCACATCATTTATTTTAATCAGTTAACTTTTTTTGCTGTAGTAAACAAGTTCACTTTTAATAAGAACTTGTTAGGGGCGAAATTGTTCATCTGGGGGAAGTTATGAAACTGAGGGCTGGTTTAATTAATGCAAAAAAAAAACTGCATACAATAATACAAAAATATTTGCATACAATAAAGTTTAAAATTGTATTTGTTTTTGTTTACTGTATTTCACTCAGATTAAAAAGATGTAATAACATTTATGATTTTTGTTCATATTTTCAGATTTAAAAAATCAATACTGTAAAGGCTGAAGATCATTAAAGGGCATTTCAAAAAGTTGCCATGTTTTAATGTGACCTTCATGTAACAAAAATATTTAATAAAATAGTTTCAATTAAAAAAGTGTATGAAGCTGAAGAAACACCCATGCTCCACATTTCTTTCATCATCAGTTGAATGGACGGACATACTGAACTTGGAAACACCTTTATGTATTTTTTTACCTAAACCTGCAGTTTATGGATTGACTTATTTTAAAATGACCTCCTCACAGATCCACTGAAAAGCCTGATCACATGGATAATCAGCCAATCCTGGCTTATGATTTAGAGCACAATCTTCATCCGTTCCATCATGACTATCTGGCTCTCCAGACGCCCAGAGCCTGAAATTAAAGATCAGCATTTGCTTTCTGTGTGATATGATACCGACTGTGAGAATCATTTATTAGACAATAATCAGTTGAATTCAGTGATTTCTCACCCAGAGGTCAGTGTGCTGTTATCAACCCATCTCCATGTGCCCTCCACATCACGGTCAGTCAGACCAGTCCAGACGTTAACATTAGCAGATATTTTCTTAACAAAACCCTGAGAAAGTGAAACAATAACACATTTAGATCTTAAAGAGAATACTATTTTCTTCCTATAATCTGTCATCCAGTCAGAAAATGAGTTTACTCACTTGTTCTTCTGTGTTGTTTATGATGATCAGATCGGCTCCTCTCTCTGTACAGTATCTTCTGCTCTCAGTCCAGCTCTTCTTCTCAGAGGACATGAAGTAAAGACTGGATTTATAGTAAATCCATCCATCTGTAAACACAACCAGTTTAGGTTTAAACACTTTATTCCCATCACACTGATCTACAAACTTTATTTTTAACCAGGTTCACCTAAATAATTAGTAATACATCCTGTAAAAACTAAACAACCAAGTTTAGTTTTTAATATACTTTGTTTACCCTTTACACCAAGACTTTTTGACAGTTCATTTTTCTCCTTATTTAACTGGTCTCTGTGTTTAATCAGCTCAAGGTTACTTGATGATAATCCATCTCTCTCTTTTGTCAATTGCGTGTTCCTGGTAAGAAGCTCATCTCTCTCTTTAGTGTAGTTAGTGCTCTTTGTCTTGATGTGGACACACAGCACTGTGACCGCAGTCAGCAGAAGAACACACAGCAGAGCCAAACACACGAGAGCTGCTCTGGAGCTTCTGTTCCTCACAGTATCACTTCCTGAACACCACAGATATGAAGATCAACGCTAATTGCTCGTATTACTCAAATGTGTGTGTTATAATGAATTTAATCTCAGTACCTGTGTGTTGAGGTGTTCGGGAGTTCTCTGTTTCTGTCCTGACATCAGAACCGTTTATAGGATCCACATTGGCATAGATATTCTCTTCATCTTCTCTGTCCATGCCATCTTTCCTGGGAATGTTCATATTGCCGTAAGACATATTCAGTCTGCTGAAGCAGATGTGAGATTATTAGAAGTTGTTTCTTCAAGTGGATTGCACTGCTCTGAACTTCTGCTTTTGAGCTTTACTTTCAGCAGACACAACCACTGTCGTCAAGATCATGTGATATCCAGATGGGAGACTAAAAAAAACCCCTCTTTGCTGACTATTGACAAAAACTTCTTCTTTTTTTTTTTTTTTCACAATTTATTTGTACTTGTGCATTTATGTCTTGTGTTTAGATGTATGTATATGACGTTGTCCATATACTTCATTAACATGGACAGAGCCTGTTATCATACTGAAGTTAATAGACCTGCACAGCTACTAGAACTCGTTTCACCAAATTATATTATAATTAGAGATCAACTGAAATCATTTGGATCTTGACTGTTTGACATAAATTTTGACATCTTTACTTCAACAAGTACTTATAAATATATGTACAAAATTTGTGTGAGTTTTAAGTTTAGGAGGAAGACGTGGTATTTTTAAAAGAGGGAACACTTAACATAAAATGTAAATGGGGTATACCCCATAAAATGGGGTGCCATTTACTTCCGCTTCCTGCTCAGCTACTGTTCGGACGCTCTTGCTTACTGCTCCGCGCTTTGCTCTATCGCTTTTACATTTTATCTCCTATTTTTTTGTATTTTATTTCCTTTATTTTATTTCCTTTTATCACCTAATTTTAACTTCAGCAAATCAGCACACAGTGCTCATACGACAAAGTTTGGATTACTACAAAAACTGAGAATTCTTTTACCCGACCAGCTTACATTCCGGGAAAGGAAAACACAACTGCCTCAAGGATAAGAGAAAATGCCTCTTCTGGAATCTACTTGCTGCACCAACTGCCACAGACTTTTACAAAGGATTGCAGTTCTTGAAACAAAGTTACTTACGGGACCACCAAACCAGACGGAGCACACAACAGAACTTCGTCATGGACACCCACAGCATACCGGTGAGTCCCATGAAACTAGTGCTCCTCGACAGGTAGAGAAACAAGCCGATCGACTTACTAATCGATGGCACAAACAGGGAGCTAGACCCAAAGGCACTCGAGACATCAGATTGTCACGAGCATCACATATTGCCGCACTAGCATCCTCTACCCCAGATACAGCTCTGACAAGGATTGCAAACACTGGTCTCATACCACCGCCTATACATCTTGAGAACAGATTTGAAGTACTAAGGAATGTAAATGAGGAATCCCCAAATGTGATGAATGTGATCGAACACAGACTGAATGGGCCAGTAGCTAACACTTATTTGCTAACTGGCGCTCAAGGTCGAGCAGACAGCGGCACTCAGCTCAGATCGCAGCCGAGCCCAGGACTCTGATAGTGGGGGACTCCATAATCAGAAACATTAGCAGCAGGGATACAACTACGTGCTGCCTTCCACAAGCAACAACTTCTGATGTAAACAGGGAACTTCAGAACATTCTGATGAAACATAAGACTGCAAATCGACTCATAATTCATGTGGGGAAGAATGATATTCATAAAGAGCAGTCAGAACTCCTTAAGAAGGATTTCCATGAACTTTTTGAAACACTTAAAAGACTGAAAGTTCAAACATTCATCAGTGGACCTCTCCCAGCAAGAGGAACAAACAGGTTTTCACGGTTACTTGGGCTTAATACGTGGCTGCAAAAAACCTGCAATATAAAAGCAGTAAACTTCATTGACAATTTCAATCTTTTCTGGAGTCAGAGACAACTGTTTCATCGGGATGGCCATCACCCAAACAAACTTGGTTCAAGAGTGTTAAAGGACAATATCTGCTTCTCCCTCAGTCATCCTTCTGCAGTTTGTGCCTATCCACTCAATCTGAACGGCACACACACACACCTGGACACAGTACGAATGACCACAGGACTTCACATCAGCAGCAAAATGGACATGATAACACCACTCCGCCACAACAACCTCTACTCACGGACTCAATCTCTGCTGAACCCTGCCCACAGAGCACACCACAGACAGACATATCAGACCTGCTCCAAGATTCAGCACCCAAGGACGACTTCCTGGAAAACAGCCAGGGAAGCCAGGACAGCATATTACAGCCTCCGAAGACACCAGAGCAACAGCCCCTTTCACCAGACACTTTTTCCCTCTCTCCAGCATCGCCACATCTGTGCTTCTCACAGAAAATGGAAGAACTGGTGTATGCTGGAACCAGACTATCCCACTCTTTTGCTGCAAGCCCCCAGATACCAACTAAAAAAAGACAGGCACCACTACCACCAAAGCCTGCGGGCCCAGCTCGCCCTCCCCCTCCTCCTGTGAGAGCTCTTCGGCCTCTGCCACAACGCCAGGGCCCACACCCTCCTCCATCTGCTCGAGGTGAACCGAAAACAACTGATACCAGCTCTCAGTGATATGTGTCGGGTCCCCGTTTTTATAACAGTAACTTTCTCAAATGTTTACAGAACAAGCGGGAACCCAGTGTGCCTGTATCTTTCTCTATTGCTGTTCTATTACAAGATAGAAAGTCTAAGGCCTTCAATAGCCGTACAGCAAACCTAACTAATCTGGTGCCTATTACACGTCAAACTAATATTGCCCGGGGGAAAAGTAAGTCTGTTAAGTTAGCACTCTTTAACATCCGCTCACTTCTAGTCAAAGACTTAATAACCACAAACAATCTGGATTTTATGCTTCTGAATGAAACCTGGCTAGAAGACGGCTGCAGTGCAACAGTCCTCAATGAAGCAGCCCCTCCTAACTTTACTTTTATGAGTGTCTGCAGAGCTGTTAAGAGAGGTGGGGGTCTAGCTGCTCTTTTTAAAGACATCTATCAATGTAAGCAAATATCATTTGGGAATTACCCGTCTTTCGAATATCTGGGTATTGTGTTAAAAGGTGCTCCACGCATTTTACTTATCATTATTTACAGGCCTCCAAAATACTCTCCAGCCTTTGCTGAGGACTTTACAGAACTGTTATCAACAATTACCTCAGAGTTTGACTGTTTTGCCATTGCTGGAGATTTTAACATCCATATAGATAGTGCAGAGAACAATATGGCAAAAGAAATCAAAAGTGTTTTAAAAACTTTTGATCTGACTCAGCATATACATGGACCCACACACAATCGTGGACACACTCTAGATTTACTTATCAGTAAGGGTCTAAACATTTCATCAATTGTTATTAAGGATGTAGCACTGTCTGATCATTTCTGTATTTTCTTTGATATATTGATCTCTCCTGCCACTGAAGCGAGATCTGTGTCTGTCAAGAAGAGATGCTTAAGTGAGTGTACACTAGTGTACTATTTATGAAGGCTATATCCTTAACACCAAGCATATCTGCAGACTCTGTTGATTTTCTCCTTGATTCTTTTAACTCAAAAGTTAAAAGTGTAATTGATGAAATTGCTCCTGTGAAAGTCAGGAAGAAGAGTGGCAGACAAAAAGCACCTTGGAGAAACTCAACAGCAGTGCAAAATATGAAAAGACAATGCAGAAAAGTAGAGCGCATGTGGCGGAAGACAAAACTTGTAGTCCATTATAACATCTACAAAGACAGCCTTCATGCTTTCAATATGGAACTAGGCAAAGCTAGACAGACTTTCTTCTCAAATATTATAAACAGTAATTTAAACAACACACGCACTCTTTTTGCTACTGTAGAGAGACTGACAAACCCCCCAAGCCAGATTCCCAGTGAAATGCTCTCAGACAGCAAGTGCAGTGAGTTTGCTTCTTTCTTCTCTGAGAAAATCAATAATATCAGAAAGGTGATCAGCACATCCTTGAGTTGCACTGGGGTCAGACAGATCAAACCACCTGAGAAAGTAGCTACTATGTCTGACTTCAAAGAAATTGATGGCAAAATTTTGGAAGAAACCGTACAGCACCTTAAAACATCAACCTGTGCTCTTGACACACTTCCCACATCATTTTTCAAAAGTGTTTTAAACAGTCTAGAAGCAGATCTTCTAAAAGTGGTAAATGCTTCACTTCTCTCTGGGAGTTTTCTAAACTCCCTGAAAACTGCAGTTGTCAAGCCCCTCCTGAAAAAGAGCAATCTGGATAAGAACATATTAAGCAACTATAGGCCGATCTCAAATCTTCCTTTTATAGGCAAGATCATTGAAAAAGTTGTCTTCAATCAGCTGAACAAATTCTTATGCTCGAATGGATACTTTGACAATTTTCAATCTGGTTTCCGACCGCACCACAGCACAGAGACAGCGCTCATAAAGATAATAAACGATATTCGCCTAAATACTGATTCAGGCAAATTATCAGTGCTGGTACTACTCGACCTCAGTGCTGCATTTGACACTGTCGATCATAACATACTTCTGGACAGGCTGGAAAACTGGGTGGGGATTTCTGGGATGGTCCTAAAATGGTTCAGGTCATACTTAGATGGGAGAGGTTATTATGTGAGTATAGGAGACCATAAGTCTGAGTGGACATCCATGACATGCGGAGTACCTCAAGGCTCAATTCTTGCACCACTCCTGTTCAACCTGTATATGCTCCCAATGAGCCAAATAATGAGAAAGAACCAAATCTCTTACCACAGCTATGCAGACGACACACAGCTCTACTTAGCCCTATCGCCCAACGATTACAGCCCCATTGACTCCCTGTGCCAATGCATTGATGAAGTCAACAGTTGGATGTGTCAAAACTTTCTTCAGTTAAACAAAGACAAAACTGAAGTCATTGCGTTTGGAAACAAAGATGAAGTTCTCAAGGTGAACGCATACCTTCACTCTAGGGGTCAAACAACTAAACATCAAGTCAGGAATCTTGGTGTGACACTAGAGTCAGACCTTAGTTTCAGTAGTCATGTCAAAGCAATAACTAAATCAGCATACTATCATCTGAAAAATATTGCAAGAATAAGATGCTTTGTTTCCAGACAAGACTTAGAGAAACTTGTGCATTCATCACCAGCAGGGTGGATTATTGTAATGGACTCCTCACTGGCCTTCCCAAAAAGACCATAAGACAGTTGCAGCTCATACAGAACGCTGCCGCCAGGATTCTGAGCAGAACCAGAAAATATGAACATATCACACCAGTCCTCAGGTCTTTACACTGGCTCCCGGTTAAATTTAGGATTGATTTTAAAGTATTATTACTGGTATATAAATCATTCAATGGCCTAGGACCTCAATACATTGCAGATATGCTCACTGAATATAAACCCAACAGATCACTCAGATCATTAGGATCATATCAGCTTGAAATACCAAGGGTTCACTCTAAACATGGCGAGTCTGCTTTTAGCTATTATGCCAGCCGCAGCTGGAACCAGCTTCCAGAGGAGATCAGATGTGCTTCTACTGTAGTCACTTTCAAATCCAGACTCAAAACACATCTGTTTAGCTATGCATTTAATGAATGAGCACTGTGCCAATGCTCGTCCGGCTGTTTGTACTGTACTGTATTTTATTTTTATAAACTGTTTTAATTATTCTTATTTCTTTTTATTATTTTAATTTCTTCTATGTAAAGCACTTTGAATTGCCATTGTGTATGAAATGTGCTATATAAATAAACTTGCCTTGCCTTGCCTAAAATGTGTCAGACGAGGCCCTACTGTCACATACTGTACATGCAAATTCACACACTCGCTATAAATCAATAAAGCGTAAATGGTTTTCATATATATATATATAAGTTGATAGGATGTGTTCAAAAAGAGAAAAAAATTCCTTTCACGATATGTCACATGGTATGTTTCACACATCGCCTTCCGTTTTCATCTAAATGGTGTTACTGTTAGATAACGATAAGATAAGAAAAGACCAGAGCTGCCCACCTAAATAAGCCTAAGCAGGAGCATTAAAATTCTGCATTAAATAAGAAATTATTAATAGAAAATCATAATGCATAAATGTGATTGCCTTTTTTGACTTGTGGTAGTGTACTGAGGCCGTTTCCCAGCTAACACAGTACGTTGTGACGACGTCGACAGTTAATCATCATTTGGTCAGCGAGACATTACTTTATGACAACGTTGTGAGGACATCGGGGTAAAGAATCTTGGCTAACGTTCCAGAAACGTTGTGTGCACATCCTGAAAAGATGTTGCTAGTTTATCCCAAGGAGAACGTTGTAGAGACGTGGTCGACTGGTCTCCATTTTCATTTTTTTTTCTTTTTTTCGTATTCGCATTTATGAGGAAAAAACAATGTTACGGACGTGACAGTTCTCCGTTACGGACGTGACCGCTCTGAAAGCGGCACTAAAAGACTGCTTTAAAACTTTCACAGAGACCTCAAACAGAAAGCACAAAGCCTTAAAGTGAATTTCATTTTGTATTAATTGTAATTAATTTCATATTCATCTGTCATTCATCTTATGATAAACAAATTATCATTATTAGTATTATTCTATGTTTAAGTTTGAAATAAACAGAGAACATACGTCCATCCTTTGGCAAGAGTAGTAGTCACAATCTCAACCTGTAGCTAATGTATTTGGGGGGATATAATATTCATAAACTGGTTTCCACAAAGAACCCATTTGAGGCACAAGCTTCTGAAATGTTATGACCATGTTAAAAGTAAAAAAAAAAACACAATTGTTCACTTTTTAGACATGTTACTTTTGTGATTAGTAATTAATTGGTTAATCTTTCTTAGTTCACAAGTAGTTCTCAATGAGGACATATTTCTTTAGTAATAATCAAATACCTACCAAGGAACTACCTTTGTACTAAATTAGCTATTACTTAGTTAATATTGCTTCCATATTAGTTAATAGTATTAAGTTTGGTGTTAATGCAGAACTACCTATTACTTCCTGCATAGCTACTTGTTAACCCAGGTGAAAATAAAGTGTACTTGAGTGCACTAAAAAAACACTTAAATACAAGAAAGTACATTTGTAGTACATTCTTATTTTTTGTGCTAAAGAAAAGTGTAAAAATTATACACTATAAATACACTAATTAAAAGTATATTTTTACTTAAGTAGTACTTAAGTGTAATTGCGAAAGTATACTAAATAACATTGATATTTTAAATGTATTTTTAGTGCATAGAAATAAGATATACTATTGAAAAAATACACAGAAGTGTTTTATTAGTGTATTTCTTACAAGTACATTTTTAACGCATTAAAAATAGTTCATTGTTTGTGCACTTTTAGATAGCTATCATAAGTTTAAATTAAATTGATTTTACTTAAAATATATTCAAAATGTAATAGTCAAAAATAAAATTTTCCCAAAAGTGCTATTTAAGTACACTTTATAAAAATAAACTAAATATTTCTAATTCTTAAATTGATTTTAAGTGTATTCAGATGAAGTACTCCCAGGTGAAAAAGACGTAGTATTAACCCTCTGGGCTTCTTCGTAAATGCGTCACACTTAGCTTCCTCCTGGTCAAAAACGGGCGAAGCCTTAAAATTTAACTTTATTTTTTCCCAGGATAACCAATCAAATATATTTTTGTTCTATAATATTTTCTGATTATTTTTTTAGAATTTTTAGAGTTTTTTATGATACTTTGCATTAATTATATAATTTTTATGAGCTATTTTTTCCATTAGAATTAATATATATATATATATTATTTTTTTATTATTTTTTTTTTTTTCAATAAATGCAACATTTCACATCAAAATAGAGTGCAGGCCTTAAAAAAAAAAAATCCAAGTGAGAAGAGCGCCATCTAGTGGCTTTAAAATATATAAATATGTGTCATGTCCTATAACCGCCTATAGGCTGCCTATAGCTTTTTCATTTATTTTATTCCCATTCGGTAAGAAAAAAATTAATTACTAAGCAACCACTGAATGGAACAACACAAATTATATATCATTTTAAAGCTTAGGATCTCAGCTTTTTAATGCATCTAATTACATTTATTAACTCCTAAAGAGTGCTGAGTAATCCCTCTTAAACCGAGTGTACCGCCAGCAGGTGCCACCTAGCTGCGAAAATATTCATTACCATATTTTTCAAAAATCTTGCCTTGATTAACACAAAGTTGATGTCATTTGAAAGCTTAGAGTCTGAACTTTACAGTGAATGTATCCACTTTGAAAAACTCATAAGTATTGCTGAGTTATTTGCTGATAAATATAATTTCTTTTTTTTCATAATCTATAAAATAATGTACTGCAATGTGTCAAAAACATCATACAGCTCATGAAACATTCACAGATCATTGAAAATGGCACTTCATTTTTTACATTTTTTTATTCTTCATGGAGAAAAAATTGCCCATGAGGGGGTGTCAAAGACTATACAAAAAGGCTATCTCTTTTACAAATGCTGTAACTTTTGATTCCTTTGTCCAAAAATTATAAAAAATTTTATCCAGATGCAGCTAACATGTAGGGGGACTTCACTAAAAAAGAATTTTCCTCCTACCTTATTTCCTTCCTGAGTTATTCCATGACAAATAAGAAAGATATGCAAAATCATAATAAAAATTATATATATATATTGTCTTTTATCCGCAGTTTCTCTGCAGGACAATGTCCAAATGTAATGTAATTTATATTTTCAAAAAATTTAAAAAGAGTTCTTTCAAACGATACCTACCTTTTGACTCTCCTTGCTATAGTTTTGGAGTTATTATGAGTATATAATTTTTATATAGTTTGGAGCAAAATTTGCTGTTTCAGTCTTACCAGTTAATTTCTGTGTGTGTGTGTGTTTGTGTGTGTGGGTGTGTGTGTGTGGGGGGGAGGGTGTCTTATTTGCACTCTTGATGTTCTCTTACGAGAGGTTCTCTCGTATTGCGTAAGCTAGCTTACGCTGCGGGAAAGTCTCCTTTCTCGAGATACTGAAGCCAAAAATTATCCTTAATTTTTTAAATCTTGTCAACGCAGTGCGGCAGCCTGCAGACCTAGGGCAAGCGACTCGCGTGCCCATTGGCTGCTCTGCGGCAACTGCAGCAGCCTATCGCTGAGCCCTGGGCGTGACGTCACGTCCAATGAGCGCGCTTGGCGCGCTCAATGCGTCACAGCCCGTCATTAGGGGTGTGGCTTAGCGTATATAAGCAAGGCTCAGAGGCTGCTTCGCTGATTTCTGTCTCTTCAGCGAAGCTCTTCGCATCGCATCTCTGAGGAAGCCACCGTCGAAGCAAGCGACCAGCACGCCGAGGATTTCAGCCTGAGGACGCCGGCCGCTTCGCCGCCTTCAGCCTTCCCTGCCTGCTGCGCTATCCGGCATATATATCCTTTACTCGCTCTGTGTTTGTGTGTTTTGTGTGTTCGCCCCGCGACACACTTGCATCTAAAAGAGTGCGAGGCGTTGTTGCAAATGCCTCGCTCATCCTGTGGCTCGTGCAGAGCCGCGCTCAGCGACGAGACCGCCACGTGGTGTGCGCTCTCTGCCTGGGCTTCGACCACGCAGCCCGCGCTCTCTCCGAGGGCGGCTGCGAACAGTGTGAGGAGTTACCGATGTCGACCCTACGGGCTCGACTCGCTAAAACTGAAGAACCTCCGCCTTCTCCGGCCACTTCTTCCGGGCCACGTAAAAAGAAACGTCGCTCTCAAAGGCCGCCTGAACTTGACGCTACAGCTGAGTGCTCGCCGGAACCTCTCCCGCGAGCCTTGCTCTCTCCTTCTCCCCCACCTTTCACCGACGCGCAGCGGCCGGCTTCTGCCCGCACTGCCGTCGTCCTGGGAGATGATGCAGATGACGCCGCTGACAGCTGCTCTCTGCTTGCGTCTGACAGCGAGGAGTGGTCGGGCTCTCACCGCTCCGCCCCCTCGACTTTGGAGTCTGCCAGATCCCGCGCTAGTGTCGACGCGGAGCTTCTCCACCTCCTCACTCAAGCGGTCGAGAGAATGGGACTGGATTGGTCCCCACCCAAGGAGCCGGCGCCCAATCGCCTCGACGGGTGCTTTTTACCTAGCCGCCGCCCTGCGCCTGCCTCTAGGTCAGCACCCTTCCTGCCTGAGCTCCACGCTGAGCTCTCTAAATCCTGGAACGCGCCGTTCTCCGCCAGACTCCGCTCGCCAGTCTCCTCGGCTCTCTCCCAAGTGGACGGGGCCGCGGAGAACGGCTATAACGGTATCCCCGCCGTTGAGGAGGCTGTGGCAACGCACCTTTGCCCGCCGTCTGCTAGATGGTGCTCAAAGTCTGCCCTGCCGTCTAAAGCCTGCAGGACCACCTCAGCAATCGCCGGCCACGCTTTCACCGCCTCCGGCCAGGCTGCTTCCGCCCTGCACTCGATGGCCATTCTCCAGATCCTTCAAGCCGACCTCCTCCGTGAACTGGACGAGAAGGGCTCGGATCAATCTGTTTTAACAGATCTGCGCAGCGCTCCGTGCTACCAAGACCGCTGCACAAGCCATCGGCAGATCTATGGCCGCGCTCACCGTCATCGACAGACATCTTTGGCTGACGCTCGCGGATATGAGTGAGTCAGAGCGCGCTGTATTTCTCAACGCACCACTCTCGCCCACCGGCCTCTTCGGCCCTGCGGTCAGCGGGATAGTGGATCGCTTTTCTGAAGTGCAGAAGGCGTCGCAGGCTATGAACCTCTTCCTGCCCCGCCGATCGAGCCCAGCCACAGGCCGCCCTCTAACTCAGCCTCCTGTGCGCAGCTCTACTCAGCGCTCTTCCCGGCCTCCCAGCACTTCGCAGCGACGCCAGGGCGGCCGCCCTAGGTCGCGCTCGACCAGCCGTCACAGACCGCCGCCCCCCCGGGGCCCGCGGCCCAAGATCGCGTTGAAGCCCGAGCCCGCGAAGTCCTCCTAGCGAGCACGCGCACCCACTTTCAGACACCATAATCCCCACGCCGCTCTCGCGCCTGGGGTATTTGACAGCAGATCGCGCTCCATCTTCCGAGATCGAGCTAGTGAGTTTGGAAACAGCGCACCTGCTTCAAGCAGAAATAGCGAAGCTGCTGCGAAAAGGGGCCATAGAACAGGTTCATCCTTCCTTGAGCGAGTCAGGCTTTTACAGCCGTTACTTCCTCGTTCCCAAGAAGGACGGAGCATTAAGACCTATTTTAGATCTGAGACATCTGAACAAGGCTCTCATGAGACGGCCGTTCAAGATGATTACAACCAGACAGATCCTTGCGCAGATCCGCCCAGGAGACTGGTTTATCTCTCTCGATCTGAAAGACGCGTATTTCCAGATCCAGATAACCCCCCGTCACAGGCCATTCTTGAGATTCGCCTTCGACGGTCGAGCTTATCAATACACAGTCCTGCCGTTCGGCCTGTCTTTAGCACCCCGTACATTTACGAAATGCATAGACACGGCTCTCGCTCCCCTGAGAAGTCAGGGAATGCGAATTCTGAACTATCTGGACACACATCTGGACAATAAGAACACTTATGCACGCATGCTGTTTGTTGACTTCAGCTCAGCATTCAACACTGTCATCCCAACTAAGTTAATAGCCAAACTTGGAGACCTGGGCTTCAACACCTCCATGTGCAACTGGATTTTGGACTTCTTGACCAACAGACCCCAGAATGTTCGATCAGGCTCCAACTGCTCCACATCCATCACACTCAACACTGGTGTACCACAGGGCTGTGTGCTAAGCCCGTTCCTCTACTCCCTCTTCACCTCCGACTGCAAGCCTGTGTACGGATCTAATTCCATCGTCAAGTTTGCGGACGACACTACGGTGATTGGTCTCATCAGCAACAACGATGAGACTGCCTATAGGGAGGAGATCAAGCACCTGGCCACATGGTGCACCGAAAATAACCAGCTCCTCAACACCACCAAAACGAAGGAGCTCATCGTGGACTTCAGGAAAGTGTCAAGAGGCACACACGACACCATCCACATCAATGGAATGGCTGTTGAGCGTGTCTCCAGTTTCAAGTTCCTGGGGACCCACATCTCGGCGGACATGACCTGGACAACCAACACCTCCAGCCTGGTCAAGAAGGCTCACCAGCGCCTTTTCTTCCTGAGGACACTGAGGAAGAATCAGCTTTCCTCCACTATCCTGGTGAACTTCTATCGCTGTGCAATAGAAAGCATCCTGACCAACTGTGCTACAGTGTGGTATGGGAGCTGTTCTGTTGCAGAGCGCAAGGCACTGCAGCGGGTGGTGAAAACCGCCCAGCGCATCACTGGGACTCCACTACCTGCCATCGAGCACATCCAGAGGAAACGCTGTCTGCATCGAGCTCGCAGCATCCTTAAGGACTCCTCTCACCCAGCCCACAGACTGTTTTCTCTCCTGCCTTCCGGCAGGCGTTTCAGGTGCCTCCGGACCAGGACCAGCAGACTAAAGAACAGTTTTTTCCCCAGAGCTGTCTCTTTATTAAACTCTAACCCTCATTGATCCCACTCCCCTTATATACTGATTGACTCTCCTCTCCCTCCTCACACCTGCCTCCATTTTGTTATTTGCAATACTATAATGTTCATTTGCACTGCTGACTGTTATTACAGTAACAACTGTTTACATATGCATCTTGCACTACTACCTTGACTGGAATATGCTCAATTTGCACTGCCGACTGTTTATTTACAGTACCGACTGTTTATATATACATTGCAATATCGTACCTTAACTGTAATATGCAATTACTTTCCACTGCACTCACTCGGATAGCTTCTGTCCAAACTTTATTTGCACTACTTTAAATCCATTGTTATACTGCTCATTAGCCTAACTTATACATATATCTATTTGTAAAATTCTGTTTATAGTAATATCCATCTGTATATTATGCTCACATTCTGTTTATAGTAACAGCCATCTGTATATATATTCATAGTACATATCTATCTGTAAAATTATGTTTATAGTAACAGCCATCTGTATATTATATTCAGTACATATCTATCTGTAAACATTCTGTTTATAGTAATAGCCATCTGTATATTATTATATTCAGTACATATCTAGCTGTAAATTCTGTTCACAGTAATAGTTATCTGTATATTATATTCATAGGACAATCTATCTGTAAATTTTTGTTTATAATAGTATTCAACTCTATATTTATTCAGTACATATCCATGTTCTGCACTTATGAACCACTGTATATCCTGCACTTGCTGCTATTGCACTTCTGGTTAGACCTAAACTGCATTTCGTTGCCTTGTACCTGTACTTGTGTAATGACAATAAAGTTGAATCTAATCTAATCTAATCTAATCTGGATGACTGGCTTGTTCTAGCGCAGTCAGAGACAGAACTTGTGTCTCACAGAACAGCGCTTCTCAGCCATCTGGAAGGTCTGGGTCTAGCGGTCAATTGGACCAAGAGCTCGCTCTCGCCCCGTCAGTCAATTTCCTTTCTCGGAATAGAACTGGACTCGGTGGCGATGACGGCCAGATTGTCGGAGCAGCGCGCGCGCCGCATCCGGCGCCTCGCCGCATCCTTCAAAGAAGGCAATCGGGTTCCTCTGAAAGCATTTCAGCGCATCCTGGGGCATATGGCCTCAGCTGCAGCAGTGCTTCAGCTGGGTTTACTGCGCATGCGCCCGCTTCAACGCTGGCTGAGAGTGCGCGTATCCCACCGAGCCTGGGCGACCGGCGGCTCGCTAATCAGAGTGACTCAGGGCTGTGTCTCAGCCCTGCAGCCCTGGCTAGCAGCCGAATGGTATCACACTGGAGTGATTATGGGAGTGATTTCACACCGGAAAGTTGTCTCAACAGACGCGTCCAACCTAGGTTGGGGAGCGCTCTTCGAAGGCAGACCGGTCTATGGCCGCTGGTCAGACCAGGAGAATCTCCTACACATAAACTGTCTAGAGATGCTCGCGGTCGAGAAAGCGCTCATGCACTTCCTCCCATTCCTCCATGGTCACCATGTTCTAGTCCGCACGGACAACACATCAGTAGTGGCCTATGTGAACCGCCATGGCGGTGTCAGATCAAAGAAGCTCTGCGCCCTGACGGAACGCCTCCTCGTATGGGCTCAGCACTCTCTGCGCTCTCTTAAGAGCATCGCATGTGCCTGGCCATCTGAACGAGGGCCCCGACAGACTGTCCAGGGACAACGTTCCCCCTGGGGAGTGGTCTCTACACCCCCAAACAGTCCAGTCGCTGTGGCGCCGCTTCGGCAGAGCGAAAGTCGACTTCTTTGCGTCAAAAGACAACGCACACTGCCCAATATTCTTTTCAAAGAGCGAGGACGCGCTGGCCCAGACATGGCCCAGCGGCCCGCTATATGCTTTTCCCCCGGTCTCTCTGCTGCCTCAGGTCATCGAGAGAGCCAGGAAAGCGCGCCACACAGTGCTCCTCATAGCCCCGTTCTGGGAGAACCAAGCTTGGTTCCCGGAACTCATACAATTGGCAGATTCAGCCCCTTGGCCGATCCCGGTGCGGAGAGACCTTCTCTCTCAAGCCCAAGGCTCGATTTGGCATCCCCACCCAGAGCGCTGGTCTCTGCATGCGTGGAGCCTCAACAATTACATGCTGATCTACCAGAAGGGGTGATGAACACGATCATACAATCTAGAGCTCCCTCCACGAGGCGGCTCTACACGTCTAAATGGTCGGTGTTTAACAAATGGTGCACTGCCAGAGGGCTCGATCCACAGACATGTGGGGTCTCGCTAGTATTGTGCTTCCTTCAAGAGCTACTGGACGCGGGCAGGTCCCCTTCCACGCTCAAAGTCTATGTCGCGGCCATTTCAGCGCTCTCTGTCTCAGAGCCGGGCCGCGCATTAGGAAGGAACGAGTTTGTCATCCGCTTCCTTAGAGGAGCGAGGAGGATGAACCCCCCGCGACCTCCTTCGGTTCCTATGTGGGATCTTTCACTGGTCTTAGACGCCCTGAAAGCACATCCCTTTGAACCCCTGGAAACTGTGGATATGAAATACCTAACGCTCAAAACCGTTTTTCTGATAGCACTGTCTTCAGTAAAACGTGTGGGAGACCTTCACGCGTTATCCACTAACGCTGCGTGCCTCGAGTTCGGTCCCAATGACTCTAAAGTTATTCTCAGACCGAGGCATGGGTACGTCCCCAAAATTTTGGGCACTCCCTTCAGAGCGCAGGTCATTTCCCTTTCAGCCCTGCTGAATGCTAGCTGCGAGGCAGATAGTAATCTCCTCTGCCCAGTTAGGGCGCTGAGAAGCTATATTTCGCGCTCCGCCGCCTTCAGGCGTTCAGAGCAGCTCTTTGTTGCGTTCGGTGGGCGCACCAAGGGTCTCGCCGCCTCGAAACACACCCTATCCAGATGGATAGTTGACGCTATCGCGGCTGCTTACGCATCTAAAAACCTGCAGTGCCCTTTGGGCATTCGAGCGCACTCCACCAGAGGCATGGCCTCATCGTGGGCGTGGTCCAGCGGGATTCCCATTCATGACATTTGTGCAGCGACAGGCTGGGCCTCCCCCTCCACATTTGTTAGGTTTTACAACCTGGAAGTTCCCGCCTTGCAGGCTAAAGTGTTATCAGTATAAGTTTCGCGTAGCCAGCCCACTGTCTGTGCGCGGGCTACGTTGTTTGATTTAGCTCTACTGGTTGAGCTGCACTACGTGGGAAGTGTCAGTCTGGACCGGCTGTGCCGCTCCTTGCCCCATAATATGTGCTTGTGTACTGTGGTATCTTGGCCGCCCAGCTCCGCTTCGCGTTCCCCGGGCTTTCCCTGGGACTCATTCAGGATGCTGGGCGCGCGCACGGCGTTGACAAGGGTGTTCCCGCAGCGTAAGCTAGCTTACGCAATACGAGAGAACCTCTCGTAAGAGAACGTACTCGGTTACCGACGTAACCTCTGTTCTCTCTAGAGAGGGAACGAGTATTGCGTAACCCGCCGTGCTCTCGCCACGAGCTCATTTCGCTTCATGCGACAGAAACCAGCGAAGCAGCCTCTGAGCCTTGCTTATATACGCTAAGCCACACCCCTAATGACGGGCTGTGACGCATTGAGCGCGCCAAGCGCGCTCATTGGACGTGACGTCACGCCCAGGGCTCAGCGATAGGCTGCTGCAGTTGCCGCAGAGCAGCCAATGGGCACGCGAGTCGCTTGCCCTAGGTCTGCAGGCTGCCGCACTGCGTTGACAAGATTTAAAAAATTAAGGATAATTTTTGGCTTCAGTATCTCGAGAAAGGAGACTTTCCCGCAGCGTAAGCTAGCTTACGCAATACTCGTTCCCTCTCTAGAGAGAACAGAGGTTACGTCAGTAACCGAGTACGTTTTAGAGTGTCACCCCTTCATTGCTGTGCACTTTTTTTCTGCACAGTGGCTGATCTGTAGCTTGTACCACCAAAAGTTTCTCTGAGTTTTCGTATTTTGTCGCATTTCCCATTCATTTCCTATGTCGGTCATTTTTGACCGGGAGGAAGCTAAGTGTGACTATTTTTTTTACGACCCTTTAACATATCCGAATCATGTCCATGATTTTTTTGTGTGTTCACATAGCTAATACAACAAAAAAATTCAAAATGTATACGTTTTCGGTCATTTTTGACCGAAGAAGCCCAGAGGGTTAAATGTATTAAAAATATACTTGAAATACAAATAGTATAATACATTTGTATTACCAACATGCTTATTTGAAGTGCATAAAAAATACATTGAATTGTATTTTAATATATTTAAAAAATATATACTAGAAAACATTGGTAATAAATATATGCTTAATATTATACTTTAAATAAATATGCTAAACACAAGCATACTTTTAATATATTTCTAACAAATGCACTCCAAGTACATTGGAAATAAATATATGATTAATTATACTTTCAATAAATATGCTAAACACAAGCATACTTTTAATATATTTCTAACAAATGCACTCCAAGTACATTGGTAATAAATATATGATTAATTATACTTTCAATAAATATGCTAAACACAAGCATACTTTTAATATATTTCTAAAAAGTGCACAAGTAGATTGGTAATAAATATGCTTAGTTAAATTTTTAAGAAATAGGCTATGCTAACACAATCATACCATTTGTGTGAATTTTTAGTGTATTTAAAGAAAACATACTTATGTTGCTCTTACTTAAAGTACATTTGTGTAACTTGTGTAAGAACATAGCTAAATGATTAAGCTTTTAGTGTGTTTAAAGTACTTTAAACACTTAGGCCTACTGCAATATATTTGTAATATTTATCATTTTACCATTTTAATATTTTAGATTTTTTGTATAATGTACCAACTTCTAATGTATTATAAACATTTGTCAACTATTATTAAGCATTGCAATAAGCACTTAAAATGAATGTTGTTCACTTTTACTTGTTTGTAGGCTATATTTGTAAAGGGCTAGGCTGTTGTCCATTACATATGTTTTTACTACTGAAATTCCCACAAGGATATCAACATCATATTATTTTAAATGCATCATAGATACATTTTCCAAAGACGTTTTATGTTGTCCAAAAATATGTTGTACTTGTTTAAATTAGAAAAACACGAATAACACACGTGACTAATCCTGATTGGTTCCAGAGCCGTTGAACGTCTGTGATTGGTTCTTGTGATAATAATGAGCTCACACCTCACTCAGAGCTTGCTGTGCGTTCCTTGAATGTGATTAGATTTCTAATAATTCAGAGATTAGAAGTCTAAATTTAAACTGGAGCGATCGTGTTTCTTTAGAGGACTTGGAGGAAACCACGCGATTCATATGGATTAGGTGATGTTTTTTTGCGATTAACTTTTTCAAACGTGAACAGTTTTGGTGGATCGTTCATCAGAGGGATATAAGTTAAATCTCTCAGGTTTCATTAGCCTACGATATCTCAGTTTTTCTTTCGAAGATTAACGGAATTCTTAAATGTTTTGCAACTACTTAATGAGTGATCATGACAGTATTTTGATTTTTATTTATTTTTTCTAACGTTAATAGAAAACGTAACTAATAGTGTTGTTTTAATTTTTTTCCCCATCTTCAAGTTTGCATGACGTGTGACATTTGGAACCTCATTATGTTTCTAGGTAAGATTTGTATTACATTTACGTTTACTTTGCCAGTCGTATTTTTGACTCGGTGTAACAGCACGTCTTTTTCAGTTCAGCTACATTCAATTTGACCAATCAGAGCCAAGCTTTTCAAGTCGAAGTCGAATCAGACTCGAAGAGATGAAGATACTGCTATCAGAAGTTACTGGTAAGTTTTAGTTGCTGTTTGCATAAATAAATAGCTCACTGTTTAGTTTTTGTCCTAGTTTTTTCCAACATTTTTTCCTAGTTTCCTAGTCTAGCCTAATTTGTGCTCATTCATGTAAAAATCTGTTTATTTAATTGTTTTTTTTGGGACAGCTGCAAGTCACTTGTCCTGGCTTACAATATTTTGCACTACTTCTAATTTCCTTAACTCTTTGAAGAGTGTATGTGTTTCGGTAAGTAACTTCTTTTTTTTTCTTTTTTTTTCTCAAAGTCAAAGGGGGCTGACTAAAACAAGATTAGCATTTGTTGTACATTATAATTATTATTCTTGTTGGCTGGGTATACTTTTTCAGTTAAACAGTTAGCCTAAATTGCCCTTTTTTGCTGTGATACAGTGACATACCATGTAGACTTCACAGTTGTTCAAGAGCTATTTTATTAACTCCTTTTCTGAATTACATTAACATTTTATATTAAATGTCTACTGTTAAAATGTGAACTAAGCATTACATTCCATGTTAAAGAATTCCATTTTTACCAGGTGAAAAGACTTACTATTAAATGTAATAAATATGTACTTAAGTATGTTTTTAGTACAAAACAAATATACTTTAATGCATTTATAACACATTTAACAGTATGTCTTTTTCACCTTGTATGTACAACATAGGGAAACGTCAAAACATCATACTGTGTTGTAATAAAAAATATCTAGGTTACGACCTCTGTTCCCTGAGGGAATGAGACACTGCATTGATGACGCTATGGGGAACGCCCTTCATGTGAACCGGTGTTTGAAAAGCTGTACAATCACAGCAATAGAATTTGACTGGCGACAGCCTATGACACTACTAGTGCGACTCAGAATAATTAAAGAGGCGCCTAGAGAACATCGTTCCCCAATAGCATCATCGAAGCAGTGCAAGTTCCCTTTTGAAAGGGAACAGTTACTTTTTTAACAGAGGTTAATTTTGCTTTAATATAAAAATAAACTCATCTTTTTCCCCTTTCATAGACACTGTGATCAAACAATTTCCAACACGTCTGAGGTGCGAGCACTGATTCGAAGGAAATGCAACAATGAGGCAAACTCAAAGACCAATCAGTAACAGTACTGTAACTGTTTGCAGCTATTAATGACTGCACTTTATTGACTAGTTAGGTTTATTGAAGGTAGTTTTTTTGTTGTTGTTTATAATACCTCTGCAGATCACTGTATTTTATGTTAATGTTTTTTTTTTTTTTACAGTTTACATATGCTGCTGTACTGATGTAGCCTGGGTGCCAGCCCGAACCCCGCCCACAAATTTTTTTGGTCGGGAAGTTCGGTCTGGACTCGCTCCGTTGAGGAGCTATTATGCCCGAACAAAAATTGTTCGGACCAATCAAATTGTCAGGACGGGCTTTATACGATGATGGACAGATGAGCAACGGTAACGTAATCATCCACGTCACCAAAGAGCGCTTGATTTGAATTAGTTTACAACAAAGACGACTGCTGCTGGAGAATTGAGATTTCACGAGTTCACATTTACAAATAAGTCAGATAGAATAATGCGTATATAAGATTTCACACAAATAAGTCGATAGAATAAATGCGTATATGACGTGCTGTCCGAGGAGAGAGCTGTGGGCTCGGTAGCCATACTCCCCCGTATTCCTGGTTGTGAGAGAACAAGACAAGAGTGAGGATTCGGGGTGGTGGAGGGATGCTGAAAAACTGTCAAGGAGTGTTAGGTAAGTTGACAGAGTGAATATGCTTCCTCATGCTGATAGATAGGGTAACGTTAGACATGGTATTGTTTGATGACAAGTTGATATTGGATTGATTATTTGTACGTGCTCCTCCCGAACTTTGTTTATGAAACATCATGTGTAGATTCCGCCATCGCGTCTGTTATAGAAGATATCCACAGTGCATTCATTTTAAAAGAGGAACAGAGAGCCGCGACATTTTGTTGGTTGAAAATATGAATGAAGAACATGCGTCATTTACTCCGTTGCTCTGATTGGTTATAGGTCTATCCAATTGAGTGCAGAGGTTTTTTTTTTCCTGGTTCGGTTGAGACACACCCCATAATCAAATCTCTATGGAGCAGTATCAGACTCACATTCTGACTAGAATCTGAGTATGACGACGTCAGGCTAGTACTGATGTACACTGGGTAATACATTAAAGTTTACTAGCTTTGAAAGTGTGTGTTTTATACAAATATTTTTTTACTGTGTGTTTTAATACACCATTAACATATTTAATTATGTTTTATAAAGGTACTGTTAACATAGTTTAAACATATTTGAAATTATTTACAATATAAAAAATATGTGAGCAATACATAAATATGATTTGTATATATTATATATTCTTACATTTTAAATAATTTATAAGTGTATTTAAAAATGCATTAAAGATGGGTTCAATTGTACTAAAAGGGGTAATAAAATAAATTAAATCTGAAATAGTATGTTAAAAGCATATTTTAGTTAATCTTCAGTGTGTCTCAAAATAGCACAGTTGAGTACACTAAGATGATCTTAAGTTTATCTTAAGAAGTACTAAAGATAAGCTCTTAGGCCCGGTTTCACAGACAGGGCTTAGACTAAGCCAAGATTAGACCATATATCAATTAGGACATTTATGTAATTTTTATAAACATGCTTAGAAAAAAACATTACCGATGTGCATCTTAAAACTAAAAAGGCACTGATATATTTTTAAGATCAGTCAGTGCAAGTTTATTTCAGTGGAAACAGCTCAGACTTACATTTTAGTCTAGGACTAGTCTTAAGCCCTGTCTGTGAAACCAGGGGTTAGTATATTAAGTACAAAATAAGTGCGCGAAAATAGAGCACTTTAAGTACATTATGGAAGTGTACTAATTAAGTGTACTAAGTGCACTTAAATAAAATGTATTTTAGTATACTTTTTTTCACCTGGGAACTACGGACCATTATTCTAAAGTGTTACCGTGCTGTTGAATGACTGGTGTCATAAATATTTCTAATATTTTAAAACCCGACGCAGCACAAACGAAAATTGTACCGGCACAAACCAGCACAAACGAAACACAAATGAACAAGCCTATTTTGGGTGAATTTGGAGCATGTGGGGGGGGCTGAGTGACCTCAGAATGACCAAAAAATATTATTTTAATATCTAAAAAACCGAAGCAGCACAAACAAAACTTTTTACAGCACAAACCGGCACTGTAAGCTGTTAAAAGTATTCAGAAAACTTAAGACACTACACAAATTTTAAATGCATTTTTTTTATTGGTTATTTTATTTTAATACAAAATGAAGCATCAGTCACACGTAGCTTACAGCCAGAGTAGTGACAGTAGCCTACATTACATATCATAGTACATTGGTGATTATATAAAGACCAAATGTCAATAGCACAAATCTAAATGAAACATTCCCATATCTAAAGAAAAGAACACTGACAGCTGCGGCCCTGTGCGAGCACAAACGAACCGGACAGGTTTGTAGACGAGACGAGATTTTGTGATGTCTAAAGAATGGAATCATTTATGATGGTCCTTTCTACGGCACAAAACAGCACAAATCGAGCACAAACAAAAAGCACCGGTTTGGGGCGATTTGGGCGGCATGGGGTGGAGAGTGACGTCACTGTCCCGAATCCAATGTGTTATTTCTAAGGAGGGGGAAAAGATACAATGTTCATCGTAACGGCACAAATCGAGCACAAACGAATGACACCGGTTTGGAGCGATTTGAAGGACATGGGGTGGAGAGTGACGTCACACAACCCCAAAAATTATGTTCAATATCTCAAACACCAAACCAGCACAAACGTTCGTTTTTGCGGCACAAATCAGCACAAACACAGCACAAACGAATGGCATAGTTTTGGAAATTATTTTGTTTTATGGGGTGCCAACTTCACGGAGGTCTCGGACACGTATGGTAACCCTCATTCCCCGATCAGGCTAAATCCATTTTTAAATTCCCACCAAGTTACCTCCCCGTACAAGCAATGCAGCACACAGTAAAACACAGAACAACAGGGAAACCGTCACATGTTCCTCCTAATTAACCCAGGCTTAACACTCACTCATAAACAGAATTTTATACTTATATCTGTGAACTAAGATTTTTAAGTAAAGATTTCAAACTCTCTGTCAGAACATACAACAGTCAGAATTCAAATCCAGAATATTCCAGTTCATAGTTTATCAATTACTTGAAAACATGCTTTGTCTTTATTAATCAAATATATGGACAACACAACACAAAAATGCACTTAGGTACAAATACATTTTTTTTTACTGAAAAGATTTCTGCAATGAAAACAGAACTTTTGCTGTCTTTCCTTATTTGAGACCACATGACACATGACTGACTTTAAATGGCAACTAGAAGCAATATAGCAATAACAATATAATTTTTTTTTATTTCCCTCTCTCTCTCTCTCTCTCTCTCTCTCTCTCTCTCTCTCTCTCTCTCTCCATATTAATAAAAGTTGGAAGAAAGTAATTTCCATTGTTTTCTATTTTTTTAAAACATTTTTTTTTTTCAAAGAATGAAAGACTTATTACAACTGATATTATCAGCCTAAAAGTGTAAATGAACTACATAATTTTGTGAGCTTTAGAGAAGTCAACTCAGCAACAACGTTTTATACTGTGTTGATACAATAAGCATTTACATGTTGAACAGACCTGAAGAAGCTACTGTACATTAAGCTACTGATATGACTGGAGTCTTCATCTCATGAGAGATCACATCATTTATTTTAATCAGTTAACTTTTTTTGCTGTAGTAAACAAGTTCACTTTTAATAAGAACTTGTTAGGGGCGAAATTGTTCATCTGGGGGAAGTTATGAAACTGAGGGCTGGTTTAATTAATGCAAAAAAACCTAGAAAAGTTAAATAAAATAATACAAAAATATTTGCATACAATAAACTTTAAAATTGTATTTGTTTTTGTTTACTGTATTTCACTCAGATTAAAAAGATGTAATAACATTTATGATTTTTGTTCATATTTCCAGATTTAAAAAATCAATACTGTAAAGGCTGAAGATCATTAAAGGGCATTTCAAAAAGTTGCCATGTTTTAATGTGACCTTCATGTAACAAAAAGACTTAATAAAATAGTTTCAATTAAAAAAAGTGGATGAAGCTGAAGAAACACCCATGTTCCACATTTCTTTCATCATCAGTTGAATGGACGGACATACTGAACTAGGAAACACCTTTATGTATTTTTTTACCTAAACCTGCAGTTTATGGATTGACTTATTTTAAAATGACCTCCTCACAGATCCACTGAAAAACATCATTACATGGATAATCAGCCAATCCTGGCTTATCATTTAGAGCACAATCTTCATCCGTTCCATCATGACTATCTGGCTCTCCAGACGCCCAGAGCCTGAAATTAAAGATCAGCATTTGCTTTCTGTGTGATATGATACCGACTGTGAGGATCATTTATTAGACAATAATCAGTTGAATTCAGTGATTTCTCACCCAGAGGTCAGTGTGCTGTTATCAACCCATTTCCATGTGTTCTCCACATCACGGTCAGTCAGACCAGTCCAGACGTTAACATTAGCAGATATTTTCTTAACAAAACCCTGAGAAAGTGAAACAATAACACATTTAGATCTTAAAGAGAATTAACAATTTTCTTCCTATAAACTGTCATCCAGTCAGAAAATGAGTTTACTCACTTGTTCTTCTTTGTTGTTTATGATGATCAGATCGGCTCCTCTCTCTGTACAGTATCTTCTGCTCTCAGTCCAGTTCTTCTTCTCAGAGGAAATGAAGTAAAGACTGGATTCATAGAAAATCCATCGATCTGTAAACACAACCAGTTTAGGTTTAAGCACTTTATTCCCATCACACTGATCTACAAACTTATTTTTAACCGGTTTCACCTAAATAAGGTGGGGGTTGTCATAAGTGTATTGTGATTGTCAAAACATTTTACTAACTAAACTGAATTTTATTAGGTTTAGTGACAACATGTTACAATGTTTACATGGTACAATTTCTGGTAAGCTATGCTTTTTTATTATTATAGCTTGACACAAATTTCACGATTTCAATTAAATAAAATTCTTGTGATTTGATTTAATATTGACTCATTTGGAAATATTAGGTACACAAGATAGGCGTTAATTTTTCTCAAAAAAAAAAAAAAAAAAAAACTCACCTAATGCTGTAAACATCCAGAGAGCCCTATCAGCTGGTAGTATTATTTAAGGATGAAAATAACTCAAATTAAATATAATGCGTTTTTTTTATTATAATAACAATTTTTGTAAAAGTAAAATAAAATATGTCAAGTAAAAATATAATAAATATGTAATATAGTACACATATTTAGCAAAATACTCTCTATAGCTCTTTTTTTCTAGCCAACTAACGTGCTATAGCCACTGATCTATATATAATGATCAGTGGCTATAGCCTATATTATGTTCATTAAATGGCTTTCCTGAGGTAAATGTGACATAATTGTTCTCCAGCTGTTTTATTGACCCCTTTCCACGGATGAAAAACACTGATTGATCGATATCATGTATGAGGAATATACATTTTGGTAAGTTGTACTGTATCTTTCAACAGTGTTTGTGTTTATTTACTATTAGCTAGTAGAGATGATCGGTTCACGTGCCGCTAGCGATCTGTCATGTCACATTTACAAGTGCCAAAATGGTATTTATTGTTTGAATTTCGTAATAAAATTGAAAGAATCTGAGAGCTGAGGTTTTTTTTTTATATCATAAGTAACCTGCTTCGCGATTTTTCTGTGTGTTAGAAAATGGATGTGTGGCATGAGAACGTGTGAGAAGTGTCAATCGCGTGATTCTCACAGTGAATGCGTGAGAGTTGGCAGCTCTGAATGCATCCTGTAAAAACGAAACAACCAAGTTTAGTTTTTAATATACTTTGTTTACCCTTTACACCAAGACTTTTTGACAGTTCATTTTTCTCCTTATTTAACTGGTCTCTGTGTTTAATCAGCTCAAGGTTACTTGATGATAATCCATCTCTCTCTTTTGTCAATTGCATGTTCCTGGTAAGAAGCTCATCTCTCTCTTCTGTGAGGTTGGAGATCTTGGTTTGTTGCTGGTGTGATTCTTCAGTGTAGTTAGTGCTCTTGGTCTTGATGTGGACACACAGCACTATGACCGCAGTCAGCAGAAGAACACACAGCAGAGCCAAACACACGAGAGCTGCTCTGGAGCTTCTGTTCCTCACAGTATCACTTCCTGAACACCACAGATATGAAGATCAACACTAATTGCTCATATTACTCAAATGTGTGTGTTATAATGAAATTAATCTCAGTACCTGTGTGTTGAGGTGTTCGGGAGTTCTCTGTTTCTGTCCTGACATCAGAACTGTTTATAGGATCCGCATTAGCATAGATATTCTCTTCATCTACTCTGTCCATGCCATCTTTCCTGGGAATGTTCATATTGCCATAAGACATATTCAGTCTGCTGAAGTAGATGTGAGATTATTAGAAGTTGTTTCTTCAAGTGGATTGCACTGCTCTGAACTTCTGCTTTTGAGCTTTACATTCAGCAGACACAACCACTGTCGTCAAGATCATGTGATATCCAGATGGGGGGCTAAAAAAACCCCCTCTTTGCTGACTATTGACAAACATTTTTTTTTTTTTTTTCACTTGTGCATTTATGTCTTGTGTTTAGATGTATGTATATGACGTTGTCCATATACTTCATTAACATGAGCCTGTTATCATACTGAAGTTAATAGACCTGCACAGCTACTAGAACTCGTTTCACCATATAATTAGAGATCAACTGAAATCATTTGGATCTTGACTGTTTGACATAAATTTTGACATCTTTACTTCAACAAGTACTTATAAATATATGTACAAAATTTGTGTGAGTTTTAGGTTTGGGAGGAAGACGTGGTATTTTTAAAAGAGGGAACTCTTTACATAAAATGTGTCAGATGAGGCCCTACTGTCACATACTGTACATGCAAATTCACACACTCGCTATAAATCAATAAAGCGTAAATGGTTTTCATATATATATATATATATAAGTTGATAGGATGTGTTCAAAAAGAGAAAAAAATTCCTTTCACGATATGTCACATGGTATGTTTCACACATCGCCTTCCGTTTTCATCTAAATGGTGTGATAACGATAAGATAAGAAAAGACCAGAGCTGCCAACCTAAATAGGCCTAAACAGGAGCATTAAAATTCTGCATGAAATAAGAAATTATTAATAGAAAATCATAATGCATAAATGTGATTGCCTTTTTTGACTTGTACTGAGTGTACTGAGGCCATTTCCCAGCTAACACAGTACGTTGTGACAACGTCAACAGTTAATCATCATTTGGTCAGCGAGACATTACTTTATGACAACGTTGTGAGGACATCGGGGTAAAGAATCTTGGCTAACGTTCCAGAAATGTTGTGTGCACATCCTCAAAAGATGTTGCTAGTTTATCCCAAGGAGAACGTTGTAGAGACGTGGTCGACTGGTCTCCATTTTCATTTTTTTTTCTTTTTTTCGTGTTCGCATTTATGAGGAAAAAACAATGTTACGGACGTGACAGTTCTCCGTTACGGACGTGACCGCTCTGAAAGCGGCACTAAAAGACTGCTTTAAAACTTTCACAGAGACCTCAAAAAGAAAGCACAAAGCCTTAAAGTGAATTTCATTTTGTATTAATTGTAATTAATTTCATATTCATCTGTCAACGTTTTTATCCAAGGCCATAGCAAGTGTTATTAGCTTGGTGAAATACATCTAGTGAAATGAAATCTTAAGTCCATGTCCAACTCTAAATTGTAAGGAATTTATATCTTTGATTTCATAGAAACACTTTACAATAAGGTTAATTTGTTTATTATTCATGTATTAACTATCATGAACTAACAACGAGCAACACTTTTACAAATGTTAACTGTATTTGTTAATCTTAGTTAATAATAATACACCTGTTAATTGTTTGTTCATGTTATGTCACAGTCAGTGCATTAACTAATGTTAACAAATACAACTTTTGATTTTAAAAATGTCTTAGTAAATGCTGAAATAACTAAAATTAATAAATGCTGTAGAAGTGCAGTTCATTATTTCATGTTAACAAATTTAACTAATGAAACCTTATTGTAAAGTGTTACTGATTTCATGATAGCTAACACTTTCATGCATATAATACTTACATCAAATTTACAACATCAACAAAACTAAACATGAATTCCTCATAATTACCTTCTTGATTCTCACTGTTTTATTTGGTAAAGTAAATAATATTTAGTAATATTATACATCATTTCCCTATTTTCTTTTGATGTGTAATGCTAATTGTATCAACGTCTTTTCATAGAATGCCAAGGAAAGAAAGGATAAAAAGAAAGAAAAACAAGGAACTCTTCTTTTTTTGTGTGTGCCCTTTGTGGTCCTTCCGCCCCAGCCCCTGAGGAGGTCTGTGCACGCCACTGTGGCAACTCATTATCTGCTAATGTGAACATGCCTACGGAGAGCGCACGCTATTGAAACGCAAATGATCTGAGGCAATCCATGCAAACCTGTCAACACCCACATCAACTCGATAAAAAACATCAAGTTTAATCAGATTAATGTACTTTATGTTGTCTTGGGACACTGTTAAGTAGGGCTGCACGATACTGGGAAAATATGCGATATTGTTGTTGAGTATTGCGATAACGGTATTTCTTGCGATATAACATTTCCTAGAGAAATGCTATTTTTATTAATTTTTTTATCATTTATATATGTAATATATAATATATGTAATGATAAACTAAAATAAACAGGAAGGCTAATAGATATTCTTCTGATCTTCAGAAAAATATCTCAGTTTTTTCATAAGGCAACATGACATCATGACTTTGCGTAAACATACACGCCACTTTCAAGTCAAGTGGCGTGTTATCTATACGCATTTTGAGCTATCCGCGTGTATGTCCACACCATCATCTTCCGCGTGTATGTCTACGCCGTTAAATGTCCGAGTGATTCCACGTGTATGTCTATGCCGTTAAATGTCCGAGCAAAACGAAGCAAAGCGATATTTTTTTACTAGGATGGTAGGGGAAGACTCATAAATGGTATTAACCCCAGTGACGGGTAGGTTTAGGGACGGGGTTGGGGTAAGTCATATATATATTTATATAGAGAGTAATGTAACGTTAAGTCAACGTCGTTGATAAACAAGCTGAAAAGCGATTATGCGTGTTGATAGCACGCCAAAAATGGAAATACGAATTGGCGTGTCATACATACGCCATTTCATGAGATCAGTCTGCATAAGGAGTTAACGTTACACATGCAACACTTTGATTAATGGTTGTCTGTGAGACTCTGTTATTGTTACTTAGCATTTCGTTAGCAGTTTTGGTCGTTTTGGGTTTACACTTTTTGAAGTCTTCATATTCACAACTTTCCCGAACTCTGACCTTTCCCATGATCGCTATGGCAACGTAGAACAAGCCGGTAACGCACTTCTTGTTTACGTTAGCCTGTAGATACTGCTATCAGCTAAACGCTTGGTTGGATTATCAGGTCTAGACTCTTACAACAACGCCTCTGGCAAAATGATCACATCTCACAGATGGTCACATGGATCTGACTATCTTACAAGTACTGGTGATAGTACAGTTAAAGTGCCTCATCCGTCTACCTTAACGGAATGGGTAGACAATATGAAATTGTGGCCAGACGTTAGCTATGTGGATATCGTCAACTATTTCGTACTTAGTGAGTGTGTTGATGGTGAGACACTAAGAAATTATAAGAGCACAGAGGCTTACAACTATCTACACAGAAACAAAATCAGAAAAATACTGTGTACAAAATACGACGAGTTTATTTTCCTTAAGGCTGAGGTCGAGCCTAGTCAGAGCCTCAACAGGCCCAAACAACTTGCTTGGGTAATGACGAGGCCGATTGGTATCATCAAAACAGTCGGCTGTTCATGCATTGCAGGGCTAGGGAAATCTTGTAGCCATGCAGCAGCTGTCATTTGGAAGGTAGGCATAGGCTGTTAGAGCAATCTTGCTACACATTAAATCTGTACATTATTGAAAACAATAAACATATCCCTTACAAAAATATATACAGTTGTACTGCAGTACAGTGCAGCACAATAACATGTCCGTGTCCAAAATATTGAATGTCTGCAGTACAGTACTTTAGTGTGCAATGCAGTTAGTGTACAAACAGGTACAGGTGAACCTCGAAAAATTAGAATATGGTGCAAAAGTTCATTTATTTCAGTAATTCAACTTAAAAGGTGAAACTAATATATTATATAGACTCATTACATGCAAAGTGAGATATTTCAAGCCTTTATTTGTTATAATTTTGATGATTATGGCTTACAGTTTATGAAAACCCCAAATTCAAATTAGAATATTGTGAAAAGGTTTTCATAGCTGTAAGCCATAATCATCCATTATAACATATAACTTATATAATATATACATATACTTACTTATATATTGTCTTTATTATGACAAATAAAGGCTTGACATATCTCACTTCGCATGTAATGAGTCTATATAATATATTAGTTTCACCTTTTAAGTTGAATTACTGAAATAAATGAACTTTTGCACGATATTCTAATTTTGGTAACACTTTATATTACGACCTGCAAACAACTGCGTAAGTAAACCGAAACTACGGTGTACGTTTCTGTAATTATAGTGTACTTCCGTGTAGGTATAAGGGAACAATATGTTAAGTTTTGGGTAATAAAGGGGTAACAAGCAAATATACAACCTGCAAAGAACTTCGTAAGTAAACCGAAATTACGGTGTATGTTTCTGTAATTATAGTGTACCTCCGTGTAGGTATGAGGGAACAATATGTTAAGTTTTGGGTAATAAAGGTGTACAACCAGATATACAAGCAAATTATTTATAATGTAATTATTTTAAAACTAACAGGTACCTATTCTGTAAATATTTTCCAGGCAAAAATTGTACGTCTGTTGTATATAAAAGTTTTTATCACATTTCTGGCAAAATATGTTCTTGTGCTATGTAGTTACAGGGTAATTTTGACATCTGTGGGTTGTAAATTAAACTTTTTGGCAATGCTATTTATTGGCTTTTCTTACTAAACTACTTAACGTTAAGCCAAAAAAAAAAATAGTTTTTGCTATGTTTTTAATTTAAAACGTACCATGTAGTACTTAGTACTACTACTTACCTTATCACATTGTATTGCAATGACACTTAAATGTCAGGGCAAATATACTGTGTAATTATTTTATTTTTTTATAAGAGTACCTTTCTCTGTAATTACTGTGCAAATAGTGTTGTTTCGTATTGTTACATAGTAAGTAGTGTTTGTTACCCATTTCAACTGTGTAGTTACAGGGTAAGTGTAACTCCTGCGGGCTGCAAATTAAAGTAGTGCTTGTTACCCCCATTGTTCTGTGTAGTTACAGGGTAAGTGTAACTCCTGCGGGCTGTAAATTAAAGTGGCGCTTGTTACCCCCTTGTTCTGTGTAGTTACAGGGTAAGTGTAACTCCTGCGGGCTGTAAATTAAAGTAGTGCTTGTTACCCCCTTGTTCTGTGTAGTTACAGGGTAAGTGTAACTCCTGCGGGCTGTAAATTAAAGTAGTGCTTGTTACCCCCTTGTTCTGTGTAGTTACAGGGTAAGTGTAACTCCTGCGGGCTGTAAATTAAAGTGGCGCTTGTTACCCCCTTGTTCTGTGTAGTTACAGGGTAAGTGTAACTCCTGCGGGCTGTAAATTAAAGTAGTGCTTGTTACCCCCTTGTTCTGTGTAGTTACAGGGTAAGTGTAACTCCTGCTGGCTGTAAATTAAAGTAGTGCTTGTTACCCCCTTGTTCTGTGTAGTTACAGGGTAAGTGTAACTCCTGCGGGCTGTAAATTAAAGTGGTGCTTGTTACCCCCTTGTTCTGTGTAGTTACAGGGTAAGTGTAACTCCTGCGGGCTGTAAATTAAAGTGGAGCTTGTTACCCCCTTGTTCTGTGTAGTTACAGGGTAAGTGCAGTAAATATACAATAAAGGATCCAATTTAATTTCTGACTTTTATTTTACAAAAAAATGTCAAAACACTTTTTCATCTTAATAAAATATTATCTTTTCTACAGTATACTCAAACAACAAAGTAACACATTATACCCCCCCCCCCCCTTATTTGCGTCCCTTGCTTTTCTTCTTTCTTTTCTTGCTCTTCTTTTTCTTAACTTCCACTGGGGACTCTGAAGTTGAGGAGTTGATGGAGTCCCATTGGTCTTGCTGCACTGCAAAAATATGAATATACAGTATATACATGCTCTTAGCAAGCTACACCTTCAATTTTAAGTTGTCGAACAATCCTCCACTCTAAACATTTTGTGCCACCTGATATTACTGTAGTAACTGTAATTTTGAAGAAAACACATTTTGGTGAAGTTTGAGTCAGATCATGGGGGGGTTGTGATATTTTATAGTGATAATGACTGTAGTGCAGTAGAAAATGTTTTTTAAAAAGGCATAGTTGTTCTGACAGCAACAAAAAAAAAAAGAAAAAAAAAAAAGCATGAAACACAAACCTGAGGGCTGTGGCAATAGTTCAATAGTTCGGATTGAGCTGATCAACAAACGGACAGGGAACTACGTCATCACGTTGAAAGGTCACGCCTGCGCCGGCCGAAGTACCGCCCCACTGTTTACAATGCGACCGTACGTAGGAGGATAATTCAAATAGTATTGTTTGCGATTATATATATAGAAATAGTATTCAGTGAATATGAATATGAATAGTATATGAATAACATTCTGATGAATATGAATAGTAGTTCAAATAGTATTGCCGGCGCAGGCGTGACCTTTCAACGTGATGACGTAGTTCCCTGTCCGTTTGTTGATCAGCTCAATCCGAACTATTGAAGGTAAAAAGTCTATAAATTATATATATATTTTTTTTAAATGACCTATCGTTTCGCTAGATAACAACCTATTCTTCAGCTGTGATCGCGTACAGCCCGTTTAAACACTTAAAAGACTTTTGAAACTGCATTGATTTGGACTTAACGATGATGACCAATGAAGTCCGTTGTAAATTTTCATTTTGGGGTGAACTAATCCTTTAACAAGTGCATTTATAATGTACAGTACCAGTGATGTTTAGTTCTTCAATTTGATGTTTTAAAAAATAGGAAAGTGGTCACAAGTATAAGCCCTGGAGTAGGTGTGGCATACAGTAGGTTTATTACAGAAAGAGATTTAAGGAAGAGTCGACTACGCCACCCTGGTCACTAAACCAGAGAAGTATCCTAATGAGGACACACAGGTTCGATGTTTCCCTTACACAGAAAATTCGAGACGTGGGTATAAGAAAATACAAAAATATTCTTTATTGGACAAATGTAAAATATTAAAACATGCAGCAATTGGAATCAATCATCACTCCACACACACATGCGCACACACACACAAACACACAATAACAATACAGACTTATCAGGACTTGTGATTACCGGAAGCAGGATGAGCTAGCGCCAAACTTCTCCACATCAGCAATGGTCGAGAAGCACAAACACGTGCACTACACTGCACCCTCACATCAACCAAGATCAATCCCTATAGGTTATAGACCACACACACGGTGCATCAGGCCCCACCACCAAAATAGAGCAACTAGCTCTCCTGCTCCGGACTCACAATGCCTGAAAACCAAGAAAAACGAATTACAACACAAGAAATAGTTTACAAGAATACTAATTTACAAGGCACAACCACAATACCCAATATCACAAAACAAAATATATGATCCACTCAAACCTGTAGTTATGGGTTTCAGTAAGGTTTTCAGTGCATTGGTTTACAGTCACCAGCCTGTCCCAGCTTCACAGGCCGGCCAACACCCACAACCCTCTTTCCTCTGACAGGCTGAGGATCACTCACAAAATTATTAAGTAATGCAAATATTATTCACAAAAGAAATACAGGGCGAAATAAATGAAATTATGAACAAACAAAATAAATGAAATTAAATTGTCCCAATAATAAAGCAAACTAACTCAAAAATATATTGAATGCTGGGCGTACTCACATGAGAGCCACTACTGGCCAGCAGGTTATTGAAATAAAACAATAAACAAAAGTAAAAGATATTGGGAACAAAACAGCAGCAATGAAAGTCCCAATCCGAGCAGCAGTCTTCACGTACTTTTATAACGGCAGATTCATTCACCTGCAAAAGCCCGGATGTGAACTAAAATATGCACCGTACTGGCTCATCATTATAATACAGTGATCACACATACCAACATGCGGCGATCGCGTCATTCGTCCGGCAGCAACAGAGTGAGAACCAAATAATACCAAGGCGAGCTGAAATACACAGATAACCCCATGACTAAAGATTACTCAAAATAAATACAACCACAAGAGCCAAAAAGACACTTACCAGAAAGCCAAACAGCAATACACCAGCGAGGATTATTGCAGTAGTATGACGTGCGTTTGCATACGGCGCGCGTTCACCAACCACTGTAAACACTCAGCTTGAACACGCGCTTCTCCACAAGCCGCACAGCACCTGACAAGAGTTACGTTGTTAACCGTTCGGTTCGAGCAATAATAACCAGCTGCCGTCACACTCACCTCCAGCCAGAACACCAGACCGACAGCAAAATAATGACGCGCTAGAGGGGCGGTCGCGCATTGACACCATGTCCGGTGGCAAAACAGCCACCTTAATATACTCGTGGGAATGAGACGCTGATTACCTGCGGCCTCTAGGGCGGAGTCAACACATGCAAACGAGGTGCTACCCAACAGCAGCACTTCACTACAATCTACCCCTCCCCTTTGCATCGTCGCCCCGACGATGGACTAACAACCAGTAACCATAGTATTCAGGTCCCACCTCATCTACACCGAGAACAATGGATGGGCATCATCGAACTCACATCATCTACACCGAGAACAATGGATGGGCATCATCGAACTCACATCATCTACACCGAGAACAGTGGATGGGCATCATCGAACTCACATCATCTACACCGAGAACAATGGATGGGCATCATCGAACTCACATCACTCACATCATCTACACCGAGAACAATGGATGGGCATCATCGAACTCACATCATCTACACCGAGAACAATGGATGGGCATCATCGAACTCACATCACTCACATCATCTACACCGAGAACAATGGATGGGCATCATCGAACTCACATCATCTACACCGAGAACAATGGATGGGCATCATCGAACTCACATCACTCACATCATCTACACCGAGAACAATGGATGGGCATCATCGAACTCACATCACTCACATCATCTACACCGAGAACAATGGATGGGCATCATCGAACTCACATCATCTACACCGAGAACAATGGATGGGCATCATCGAACTCACATCATCTACACCGAGAACAATGGATGGGCATCATCGAACTCACATCACTCACATCATCTACACCGAGAACAATGGATGGGCATCATCGAACTCACATCACTCACATCATCTATACCGAGAACAATGGATGGGCATCATCGAACTCACATCATCTACACCGAGAACAATGGATGGGCATCATCGAACTCACACTCACATCATCTACACCGAGAACAATGGATGGGCATCATCGAACTCACATCACTCACATCATCTACACCGAGAACAATGGATGGGCATCATCGAACTCACATCACTCACATCATCTACACCGAGAACAATGGATGGGCATCATCGAACTCACATCATCTACACCGTTGCGGAGAGTCACAAACACCCGGACGAACACCCTGTACGCCGTATTGAAAACCATGTGCTGAGGGAAGAGAATGACTGCGACCTCTGGCCCTGCCCAGCATGCCCTCCTGCTCCCACCTAATAGCTTCCCTGCGAACCTCCAGTAAAGTGGCACTAGGTTGACGACACACAAACTGTTTAAACTCGCGGCAAAGAGCACTATCAACCACGTGCTCCACGAATTGATCACGAAGCAAGGTTTCGGCATTTGGCATAACTGTAGGCGATTGCTGTTTGACTTGCTCCAAAAGGCTCATTAAAGCGAGTGAAAACTCCAACAGAGTCTCACCATCATGTTGCCTCCTGGAGAAAAAGGCCTCCTGCAAGGCAACATATGATTTAGAACATCCGTATAATTCTTTCAACGCCGCAATAATCTTCTCGGGATCTTCCCGCTCCCCAGCAGGCCTATACTTTATCTCATCCCGTGCCTCCCCCTCTAAATGGTCGAAAAGAAAGAAAGCTTTGTCTGCTACCGACAAATGACGGGACCGCATGCAGGCCTGTGCCTCCTCGACCCATTCGGTTATCCCTACCCCAGACCTACCATTAAATTTGGGACACCTTCGGTCTCTCGGTATAAAAACATACCTTTCTGAAGAAATGGCACCTGCGTCAATGGCCGGAGGAGGAGCGAGCGACGGACCAGATACAGTGGAAATATGGCCGAGGTCAGAAGGCCCTGCAAGAGCTTGGTCCTGACGCAACTTTGTATTATCGGCTCGCAATTGGGCTACAAGCTCCCTCAGCTCCTGCAATTCTTCCTCCATTTCTATAAAACACAATGGAAGGAGAACCACCCAAAAACCTCCAAATAGAGTTACCTGCCGTCACGGTCCACGCTGCTGTCCTGTTCCCAATACCCAACAAAAAAATAAACAAAAAGAAAATACATATATCCACGTCTCAATTTTAGTGCAAAAAAAGGAAACCCTGCCGACTACGCCAAATGTGGCATACAGTAGGTTTATTACAGAAAGAGATTTAAGGAAGAGTCGACTACGCCACCCTGGTCACTAAACCAGAGAAGTATCCTAATGAGGACACACAGGTTCGATGTTTCCCTTACACAGAAAATTCGAGACGTGGGTATAAGAAAATACAAAAATATTCTTTATTGGACAAATGTAAAATATTAAAACATGCAGTGAATGCTGGGCGTGCTCACATGAGAGCCACTACTGGCCAGCAGGTTATTGAAATAAAACAATAAACAAAAGTAAAAGATATTGGGTATTGTGGTTGTGCCTTGTAAATTAGTATTCTTGTAAACTATTTCTTGTGTTGTAATTCGTTTTTCTTGGTTTTCAGGCACTGTGAGTCTTGAGCAGGAGAGCTAGTTGCTCTATTTTGGTAGTGGGGCCTGATGCACCGTGTGTGTGGTCTATAACCTATAGGGATTGATCTTGGTTGATGTGAGGGTGCAGTGTAGTGCACGTGTTTGTGCTTCTCGACCATTGCTGATGTGGAGAAGTTTGGCGCTAGCTCATCCTGCTTCCGGTAATCACAAGTCCTGATAAGTCTGTATTGTTATTGTGTGTTAAGAAAGAAGAAGAAAAGCAAGAGAAGCAAATAAAGGGAGGGGGGGGGGTATATTGTGTTACTTTGTTGTTTGAGTATACTGTAGAAAAGACAATGTTTTATTAAGATGAAAAAGTGTTTTGAAATGTTTTTTTTAAAATAAAAGTCAGAAATTAAATTGGATCCTTTATTGTATATTTACTGCACTTACCCTGTAACTACACAGAACAAGGGGGTAACAAGCGCCACTTTAATTTACAGCCCGCAGGAGTTACACTTACCCTGTAACTACACAGAACAAGGGGGTAACAAGCGCCACTTTAATTTACAGCCCGCAGGAGTTACACTTACCCTGTAACTACACAGAACAAGGGGGTAACAAGCTCCACTTTAATTTACAGCCCGCAGGAGTTACACTTACCCTGTAACTACACAGAACAAGGGGGTAACAAGCTCCACTTTAATTTACAGCCCGCAGGAGTTACACTTACCCTGTAACTACACAGAACAAGGGGGTAACAAGCGCCACTTTAATTTACAGCCCGCAGGAGTTACACTTACCCTGTAAATACACAGAACAAGGGGGTAACAAGCACTACTTTAATTTACAGCCCGCAGGAGTTACGCTTACCCTGTAACTACACAGAACAAGGGGGTAACAAACACTACTTTAATTTACAGCCCGCAGGAGTTACACTTATCCTGTAAATTCACAGTTGAAACGGGTAACAAACACTACTTACTAAGTAACAATACGAAACAACACTATTTGCACAGTAATTACAGAGAAAGGTAGGCTACTCTTATAATTTTTTTTTAAAAAAACCTTTTAATTACACAGTATATTTGCCCTGACATTTAAGTGTCATTGCAATACAATGTGATAAGGTAAATACTAAGTACAACATGGTACGTTCTAAATTAAAGTCATAGCAGAAAAAAAATGTTTTGGCTAAACGTTAAGTAGTTTAGTAAGAAAAGCCAATAAATAGCATTGCCAATGTTTTTCGAAATCAGCTGTTTCTAAAATTGTTTCAGATAAAATTTTTATCATACTGTGCTTACATACAGCCATATATATATATATATATATATATATATATATATATATAGGGCTATATATATATATATATATATATATATATATATATATATATATATATTTATTTAATTTACAACCCACAGATGTCAAAATTACCCTGTAACTACATTGCACAAGAACATATTTTTCCAGAAATGTGATAAAAACGTTTATATACAACAGACGTACAATTTTTGCCTGGAATATATTAACAGAATAGGTACCTGTTAGTTTTAAAATAATCACATTATAAATAATTTGCTTGTATATCTGGTTGTACACCTTTATTACCCAAAACTTAACATATTGTTCCCTTATACCTACACGGAGGTACACTATAATTACAGAAACATACACCGTAGTTTCGGTTTACTTACGCAGTTGTTTGCGGGTCGTAATATAAAGTGTTACCCTAATTTTTTGAGTTTCACCTGTAATCAACAATGGCTGATTCAGGTCCAGAATGCAGTGGTTAATGGAAAGACAGGGCTTGCATGTACTGATGCTGCGCAGCGGAGATGGAATGAAGGGACATCCAAGAACCTTCAGCCCAAGCGTCTGAGCCAGATAGATTTTAGGCACCACAAGGCAGAGGATAAGTATGAGGGAGAGACTAGGGCAGTTGGCAGTCAGCTCCCAAACACACCACAGTATCAGTTCCACAAAGACTTTAGAGAGAGAGTGGACACATCTCAAACAAAATCTCTATTCCTTCTCAAGAACACGCTACTGGAAAAGTGTTACAATGCCACTCCATCAGCAGAACAACAGGGCAGTTTGAAAGAACAGGGAACCATCAATGATTTAACATTTCTGTCACATCAAAATCATGACAGTGATCTGAGTTGTGTGAAATGCCAGAAATTCTATCAGGCTTATGTTAATATGGATGGCAAACAAGCTGATACACTGGAACTTGAGACGAGGGGGCAGAGTGCATCTGATCTGTGGCACAGTTGTAGAAAACTAAGAATTACAGCCAGTTCAGCAAAGAAGGTGCCTGTACGTGCAGGCACAAATAGTGAAAAGTTTTTGTGTGAGCACTTTTACCCCAGCTTTCGTGGTAACTATGCCACTAATTATGGGAAAGAAAAGGAAGAAACAGCTTGCAACCAATTGAAAGAACAGGGAATAAACATAACACACACACAGGCACAGTTGTATGTGGTGCAGAGCCATGGTTATCAGTCCGGATGGAATCATCAACTCCTGTGAGCTCCTAGAGATGAAATGCCCTGTCCCCAATAAAAATCACCAGACACTCAGTGAACTGTTATCTCAGAGATTCAGGGATTTCAAGATAGTGGATGGAAAACTTGAGGTTCAGAAAACTGGTAGCCTAGGCTATTACATGCAAGTCCAACTAGGAATGTTTTGCACAGGTCTCAAGACAGCCAGACTGATGATCTGGACACCAGATGAGAGTGTGGTATTTAGTGTACCATTTGATGAGCTGTTTGTCACGGAACAGGTGAAGCGGTTGAGATCTTTCTACTTCTCATCCATGCTGCCTCAACTTGTTGATGAATTTGCTGCGGGGCGGCTTAAGTTTGATGGGAGATACTGTCACGGTTCATGGATTCATTGACTCGCCCTTGCTATGTGTGTGCGTGTTGTATGAATGGGCGCGGCTCATCAGCACGGCTCGTTATCGCTGATGAGCTGATCAGCGCCAGCTGTTTTGAATGAGGATGTCCTATATATTGTTTGTCACCTCGTCTTGTCTTTGTCAGATGGTTGTGGAGGTTCTCAGGCTCAGCTCACAGTCCTCTCTCCTTCGCTCCAGTTCCTGTATTCCTGTTCTGAGATTCGTCTGCCTGTTCTGAGGATCGGACATGAGTTCCTGTATTCCTGTTCTGAGATTCGTCTGCCTGTTCTGAGGATCGGACACGAGTTCCTGTATTCCTGTTCTGAGATTCGTCTGCCTGTTCTGAGGATTGTCTGCGGTTCGTCCGTTGCTGTCTGCCCACGGAGTCCTGCGTTGCCGAGCCTGTTATTCTACTGTTGCCTGAATTCTCTACCTGCACTTCCTCTTCTATTGTGTTAATAAACACCAGTATTCACTTGCTATTGAATCCTTGACTTTTCCTTCGAGCCATGACAGAACCATCTGACCAGATCATGGATTCAGCGAGTGCAGCCACATTGGAGCAGATGTATGCCGGTAATCACGCCCGCATGGACCGTCAGGATGAACAGATCGGTGCCTCGGGTCGGGCGATACAGGCTCTGGTAACGCAGGTGTCCGAGCTCACCTCTCAATTACAACGTCTGAGAGGTCCCACTGCGCCAGCACCGCCCCCGCCTGTTCCCCCGGAAAGTCTCAACATCAACCGACCGGAGCCGCGCATCCCCACCCCCGAGAGATATTCTGGAGAACCGAATATGTGCCGAACTTTTCTAACCAAATGTTCGATTTACCTCTCTCTTCAGCCTGTGACGTTTTCCTCTGAGGAGAGTAAAGTGGCACTAGTGATGACACTGTTATCTGGACGCGCGGCTCTGTGGGGAACAGCGGTGTGGAAGAATCAACACGCATGTTGCTCCTCGTTCCAAGCACTCGAGCAAGAGATGAGCCGTGTGTTCGATCGCGCGGTCGCCGGACGCGAGGCGGCTCGCCAACTTGCCGATCTCCGACAGAACAACAACTCGGTTTCCGACTATTCCATCCAGTTCCGGACGTTGGCCGCCGAGTGCAAATGGAACGAGGAGGCGCAGTGGGACTTGTTCCTGCATGGGTTGGCTGACCGTGTTCAGAAGGAGATCTACACGTTGGATTTACCCAAGACTCTTGATGAACTGGTTGAACTGGCATTACGAGTCGATGCACGATTACAACAGAGAGCCAATCGATCGTTCCAGACTCCAGTGGGGGATTTCGCTGAATTTCCCAGTCTCAGGGGAGTGAACACGGTCAGCCCCTCGAACGATCCTGAACCCATGCAGGTAGGTCGAGCTCGGCTCTCCCGGGAGGAGAGAGAACATCGCCGTTCGAGAGGTCTGTGTCTCTACTGTGGAGAGGCCGGCCACTTCATCTCCACCTGTCCTTTAAAAGGCCAAGCCCGGCGGTAGAACGGAGGCTACTGTCGGGCGGGATATCCATGGCCAGACCCTCGAACGCCACCCTCCTCCCGGTGAGACTCCAGTGGGCAGGCCACGCCTTCAACGGCCAGGCGCTGGTGGATTCGGGAGCGGAGGGGAATCTGATGGACTTTTCTTTGGCTCAGAGACTTCACATCCCCATCACACCTTTGGAGCACTGTATCACCATCCACGCACTTAATGGACAGGAACTTCCGGGCATCACTCACACCACTGGACTCATCACACTCATCACTTCGGGTAACCACACTGAGAGGATCTCACTCCACCTCACTCAGTCACCTCACGCCCCATTGTCCTGGGTCATCCGTGGTTGGTGAAACACGGACCCAGGATAGAGTGGGGTCAGAACTCCGTGTCCAGCTGGAGTAATCAATGTTATGCCTCATGTCTTTCGTCTGCTGTTCCGTCTGTTTCTTGTTCTGTGTTGCAGGAGGAACCAGTGAATCTGTCTAACGTGCCACCAGAGTATCTCGACCTGAAGGAAGTGTTCAGTAAGTCCCGGGCTGCTTCTCTTCCTCCGCATCGTCCCTATGACTGGGGAGGCTATGGAGAAATATATTTCTGATTCTCTAGCAACTGAATTCATCCGCCCTTCCTCTTCTCCAGCGGGGGCGGGGTTCTTTTTTGTGGGGAAGAAGGATGGCTCTCTGCGACCTTGTATTGATTACCGGGGGTTGAACAGCATCACGGTAAAGAATACTTATCCTTTGCCGTTGATGTCTTCAGCCTTCGAGAGGTTGCAGGGAGCATCAATCTTCACAAAATTGGATTTACGTAATGCATATCATTTGGTTCGCATCAGGAAGGGGGATGAATGGAAGACCGCGTTCAACACCCCCAGGGGGCACTCATCAGCACGGCTCGTTATCGCTGATGAGCTGATCAGCGCCAGCTGTTTTGAATGAGGATGTCCTATATATTGTTTGTCACCTTGTCTTGTCTTTGTCAGATGGTTGTGGAGGTTCTCAGGCTCAGCTCACAGTCCTCTCTCCTTCGCTCCAGTTCCTGTATTCCTGTTCTGAGATTCGTCTGCCTGTTCTGAGGATCGGACATGAGTTCCTGTATTCCTGTTCTGAGGATCGGACACGAGTTCCTGTATTCCTGTTCTGAGATTCGTCTGCGGTTCGTCCGTTGCTGTCTGCCCACGGAGTCCTGCGTTGCCGAGCCTGTTATTCTACTGTTGCCTGAATTCTCTACCTGCACTTCCTCTTCTATTGTGTTAATAAACACCAGTATTCACTTGCTATTGAATCCTTGACTTTTCCTTCGAGCCATGACAGATACACTGAAACTGTGAGGAAAGTGTAAAGCAAGAGTAACGAAAGACTCAAGGGTCATTGTTAGTGCCCTCTGTTGAAAATAATTCAATTTACAGCAATTCAATGTTAATTTATGTTTATTACGATGCACTTAAATTCATTGAAGTTCATGTATCTATTTTCATGTTGATAAAAAAATTAAATGTCTACTGACAATGTCTGACATGGACAACATTTAAACAATTACAAATGTTAGATGTGTTTTCATTACTTCTACATTACAATTCTTGAGTTTATTTGAAGCTGCGCTGAAGTTCACATTTCCCATTGCTTCTCCCTGAACTCTCCCCCTGCTTGGTTTTAAACACGCATGAAGTGACCTACTGCTCACCATCACGAATGAGATCACCCTGCAAATTCACAAGGGCAGAACATATACGTAGAATTGTGTCAATTTTTGGGACCAGGGAAATAGGCACTACTTGTGATAAGATTTTAAACACCTTTAGGCGTCTGATGGCCCTTTCCACGTGTATTCTAACATTTGCAATTCTTCTAGTGGAAGTGACCTGTTCTTCAGAAAGTTGTGCACCTTTTTTTGTGAATGAGGGTATGACTAGGTTAACTTTCCTTTCAAAGAGTATGTCTCTAATTGTGAATCCACGGTCTGCCATGACCTCATCACCCGGTTGTAAGTACTCCAGAATCCCAGAGTCCATAGTAATAAACTTGTCACTACAGAGTCCACCATAAGCTGCAGAGACAAACATTATTAATCCACATGGAGCAATACTTACATACAAGGTACTTAACTGTATTATAATCTTATAATCTAGATATAATCTCACTCGACAAGCTCTCTGATATGAAGAACCGTCTGCTCAGATCACCAACCATGAGGTTCAATCTTAATTTCATTAATGTTAGTAGTACTTGGTCTCTTACAGACATTTTAAAAGACCCAGCAAATTGTTCAAACATTGAAACAAGAGTATTAAATGTTTCAAGTGGAATGCCAGTGTACAGTAATGAGTCTGAATCATTTAGAAGAATATTATGTGCCACACTGTACTGTGTTGCTTGATGACGGACTTCTTTAGTATTGGTGGGCAGCTTTGCATAACCATGATGCAGTAAGACTGGGTCGCTGTCTTGATGATTGTGTCAGAAGAGGTGTCCCCATTGCAATCTAAGTTGATAATGAAAATCAAATCAGGTTTCAGGCATAATGTTGTGCTCTACTACTTCAGTAGCAGATGGAAAGGTAAGTCATGTTATCTATAGGAATACCAATACTACTTACAGTTTTATGCAAAAGTTCAGGCACCCTTGTTCATTATTAAGATTTCAGTTTATCATCTGTCAGACACCAGGGACTGAGCAGTGGCCAGAGGAAGCATCTACAGGCTGTTGTAACTTTTGCACCTATTATTGCTATTATATAACTTTGCTGAAGTTGATTCTATAAATGTAATTTCATATCTCAAATGTCACTATTTGTACAAAATATCCAAAGGAAGTTACTGCTTCAGAAGCCCAGCAGATGATAAACTGAATAACCAGGTGTGCCAAAAAAAAAAAAAAAAAAAAAACAGTATAGCCTACATCTAGACACTTAACTCACAATCATCTCTGGTTAACCTACCAACATAGTTTTGCATAATACAGGTTAGAATCTAACTGAATAAAAAGCAATGTATTAGGCTAACTCACCATGCTCATGGGTTGTGGATGTTTGTCGCTCATCCAAGAAATTCTCTGGAGTTGTGTCAGAGTGGAAGTGGGTGCATGCACTGTAATCTATGTAAGCAATGGAAGCACAAGCTGGGTAAGTTAAATTGGTCACCCAGAAAAGACAATCACAACACTGTTAGCCAACTTAAGCGCAGCAGTGGTGGAGCATTAGGCTACATTTAGGGTCATTACATTTTTTGGGATAAATCGATAAATCAAAGGATAAATCATGTATTTTCTGAAACAGTTCATTATTTATGCATGCCATCATGCACAATAAAGATGTTGCATAAACGAATTACTTACGAGGCTCTTCTTGCTCGTTCTGCACTTCAGTGTTGCTGGTCGAAGCTGATGTCTGACTCGCGTTAGCTTGTACCTCCACGTTATCCTTGCACCTGATGAGTTTTCGCCTTTTCTTAACTGGTTGTCGTTCATAACCAAGGAATAACTCCGGATTCGTGTGGAGCTCCGTTGGTTTGTGGTCGATGAAATGGTAAGAACAGACATAAACTCTCTTCGGTGGATTTTTTAGCTTTAGGGCTGCTAACAATTCTCTTGTTTTTGTCTCATCTTTGGGCATTGAATGGAGTGCGTAGGGTGCTGGGCAACAGGTCAAGCGGCTCCGTTTATGTTGTAAACAGGTCCCATTCATAAACTCCTTCAGTTTTCGCGTGTTGTTTGTGCACCCGACAACGGCACATGTTGAGCCACAAGGAGCCATTACTTAATCTGTCAGCATTACTAACGTTACTTGTCAGTAATCAGTTTCACTCGTTAGTACCGCGAGTATCCCTTGTGTGCTAGCTTCATTAAGCATTAGGCTAAACCGGAACTGACATACCGTCAACCGGAAGTATCGAGCGTCATGGCGACGCCCAATAAGACTCGCAGGAAAGTTGTGAATAGCTCCCTGAGGTTGCGTTCCAGATGACTGTGGAGATTAGTTTCCTCTCGACGATGTTTTGGCACGACTTAGTGACACCCTCACTTATGTTCACATATAGCGTTTTTTTGCGCGTGCAAATTCGTTATTTCAAAAGCGCGCTCAAAATGGAAGCACATTTTTCCAGGGCGCGACGAGATGAGAACATCTCAACTTTTCAGAATTCCGCAAGCTCACGCAGGTCAAGGTTGCATAGCAACAACAGACGCAAGTGCTTGTGGAAAGAAGGAGATGCGTTTCCATGCATTTTTAGACGCGATATGTGAACGGCCCCTTACGCAGTACCTGCATTTATGACACGTCTTCTCTATTGAAGCCAAAATATTGCCATATTTCAGGCATACAGTTCTTTTTAGGCACAGGTTCTTCGCTGTTGTCATTTTCCTCGCTTGTCTCTACTGCCGCCATTAGTTTTTATTTTCCACTCTCTGCTCTGAGCCACTAGGCTCCCCTTTGGTTTTTATATGAATCCTGCATGTTATGTGTGTATCTGTGTGAATGAATGGCGTGCTTTTGTTTACTACACGCACTTACAGTTTTAAGAATTGATAAATTAGGAAATGCCGGACAGTCTGGTTGGGGAGCACCCAGACCCTGAGAGGACAAAGGACCTCTCTGGAAATTACCATTTGAACTCACCATTTGTGAGGCAAAGTCACACCTCAGAACATATCTCTCCCCCTCTTCCTCACTCCCCCTCTCACATGCTGAGACCACATATAAATCACCCAAGAAAATGTATAGTTTAATGTGAATGATTATCACAGAGTATTTTTCATGTTTGGTATCATTTAAAATGTCACAGTGCGACTGGTACAAATGTCTCGTTCCCAAATAAGTAAAACAAAAGGTAATAAGGTTTTTGAGAGTTTATGGATAACTAGCACACAAGGAGGGGTTGGCCTCTAGACAAATGGTCTCCCTACACCCAAAGGTGTAACCTCTGAATGCAAATTTACATTGTTAAAAGATATTTCCAAGTGAAAGAAGTCCTGGCTATTTAATGAAATGCAGCTGGGAATTCGGGGCCTTTTCTGTACTTCAGATTGGTCCGTGAGGCTGAGAGAGAGATCTCTTAGCCTCACGTATTTCTTAATGTTGGGTATGCATCTCTTTTCTTTATTCCAGAGAATTTGATGTTTTGTATCGATTATCTTTGAATTGATTATGAAATTGGCATGATACATTTACCTGATATAATAAATTGTTACATTTGATTATTCTAACTGACTTTTACATTATTTTCATTGAAGAGTTAAACGGAATAGTCAAAAATTCGCTCAGAATTAATGATCCACAGATATCATTAAAACCTTTTCATTCATGGAGTCAGATGAAATAACGAGAGAATACATATTCAAATGTATTGCATTTAATCAAAAAATACTTTGCCTCGAGAAAAGGACAGTAACAGGTTAAGACCTTCCGCGCTGGTCGGATGCCGGACTTTGGGCCGATTTAGCGCGAGATTACAAGTGGTGACCTCGACGTGATCTCGCAACACAGGCGAGCAAAGTATTTGGGATTCTAAAATCAGCACGAGGTTTGAAAATCTTCTCTTTCTTCCGCCGCTATGGTAAGTAAACCTTTTCTGCCCTTTATAGAAGTGTTGAAGAAATGTTTGCATTGTTTACGGTTCGGAATTAAAGCCCTTTGTTTAGAAACGTGATGCGGCAGCCAGATGAAGAATGAAAAACCTTGTGCATTAGATTTTAAAGATCTCCGGTAACACTTTAGAATAATGGTCCGTAGTTAACAAGTAGCTATGCAGGAAGTAATAGGTAGTACTGCATTAACACCGAACTTGATACTATTAACTAATATGGAAGCAATATTAACTAAGCAGTAAGTAATAGCTAATTTAGTACAAAGGTAGTTCCTTGGTAGGTATTTGATTAACACGATCAGGTAAATTACGTTTTGTGGGTGAAAACACTACTCTGTGCCTAAGTACAAACTCATCTGAAAAAAACTGCAGCAGCAGAAAGAGAGGACACTTTCTGCTCATTTAAGTAAACCACAATTTTCTCTGGTAAACAATTCTTAAACTCCTCCAATAGTATTAGCTCTTTAACCCCTATGAGGTCGACAAACGCGCCCGCGCGTTTTGCTGGATTTTCTTCACATTGTAGCACTATAAACTTAAATTACTCTGTCATTTATGGTCATACAGAAAAAAGAAATATAAAAAAATTATCTGTGATATTTTTAAAAGACCCAGCAAATTGTATGTGTCCTTCTACTTTTGTATGTGTCCACTTACAATCAAATCAAAACATTGTGTTTTTATAAAATAAAGAAAATAAACAGGGTGTGCTTTCTGCTTCCCCGTCGCGGTGAACTTTTTTTTCTTGAGCACGTCTATAAACTGAAACCAAACTCAGCGAATACTTGTCACACATTTATGAGCCATATACCTTTATAAACATTTAAGTGTGTACTTTTAAATGATCGGATTCTATGTTTAAGTAATTTGTATAAAACCAACAAGATGTCCAGCTTCTCAAACGCTTCCTAATTATTTTTTAAAGGGTTACTTCAGGATTTAGCATTAAGCTTTGTATTAGTAGAAAACCTGTAGTATTTTCGAATTACCGTGCTTTCCACCCTCATATCCCCCTGAGACAAGAGATTTATGTATTTTTTGTCTGGAAAAAATCCTCCGATGACGCAAAAATCGTCATTTTGCGTCATCGGAGGATTTTCTGGACAGAGGCTAAAGACTACAGGCAGTAGATGGCGTTGTTCCGCATGTTTTTAGCCCACCCATACAGGGTGGGATCTCACTCACAGAATGTACACACAGTCAGCCGTCTTTCTGTGGAAGCTAAGCTAGCAGGCTCTTGTTCTGTGGAGAAAGCTGAATAGTAGGAGAAAGCTGAGTAAGTAACCATCCTCCTTTTCCCGGACTTGTCCGGAGGGCGAGATCGTTCAAAATGTCCGGGATTCAGCTTTTGCTTTCTGCGGTCGCTATTCCTTGTTCACATGCACACCTTTCAATCTAACTGAATTCATTCCGATTGGTGAATTTGAATGTAGTGTTTACATGAACGCTAAACAAGTGATCGGTTGATGTGCGTTTTACCATTGCTAAGAAAAATTCCCGCTCCTCCGTGAGAGATGCGAGACCCGGCGCGTCTCAGAAATGACGCCACCGGCCTCGCGCCGTTCTCCCGCGGCCGTCAGCCTCGTCCTGCTCGCCACAGTAAACATGATGAATGAATGGCGACTGTAGAACGCAAAAGCCGAATCCCGGACATTTTGGACGATCTCTAAATCCCTCGCAAACTCATCACGTAGGCTAGCTTTGTTGTTTTCAACTGCAGTGCGCACTCTTACCGGTAGGCGTGGCCTCCTAAGGCAGCGAAGCAAGTGCATTCTGGGAGTTGTTGTCTTTCATCCACATAAGCCAAAAATAAATTTTCTGGCTTTTCTCAGTCTAGAAAGCTCCAAATTCAAAAATTTCTTCACATTTCTGCTACTTAAATGACCTATTTTAAATACACATTCATCTTCCCAGAGGTGAAGTATCCCTTTAATTTGACCACGCCTACGAGCACAAAAGACATTCACATGCAAATCTCCACATGGAACGCGAACGCGCTCATTACCTCAAAAACAAAGCACCAACAAACTTCACAAGTCTCCGCTTTTCGTCGAGTTTGAAAGACGTGCCGTGAACTTACATTGGCTTTACCTCAGAAGAAGAACGCGATTTGAAGACAAGAAAGATGTAAGGTAAGAAATTCTAACATATTAGTTTGTTATTGTTGCATAAATTTAACATTGCAGTTGAACTGTTGCTAGATATATGGTGAATATTATAATATTTAGACCCGTGTTTACTGTTACTGTGTTTGTGCAACATGACATCATGACTTTGCGTAAACATACACGCCACTTTCAAGTCAAAAGTGGCGTGTTATTTATACGCATTTTGAGCTATCCGCGTGTATGTTCACGCCGAAACGAACCGTCATCTTCCGCGTGTATGTCTACGCCGTTAAATTTCCGAGCGAAACGGAGCAAAATGTACGTGAAATTAATCATGTTGGTCCCCTTTGGAAAACGTGTAGATGTCACAGTTTAACAGCCTCAGACGTGAATCTTACACGTACCATTATCCCCGGACGTTTGCTAATCCTACCATCTAATCATAACCATTTCTTAAAACTACGTAGGCTACAATTATAAAGAAAAACAACAGACAGACAAATTATAATCACAATAATTTATTTAATGAGAAAATGTCAAAATCGGTACCAAAAGTTGTTCACGTGACGATGTGTCCTCTCTGGCAGTGCTTTTGTATGAGGTAACAGAGCAGAATTTAACTTATTAATTCAAATCCATGAAAATGTTAATCCGTCTTCGGTTCGGTTCGGTTCGCTCTGAGGGCTGCCGCCTGCGCGGCAGTGCGCGTGCGGCGCTTCATTTCAAATGTGAATGTGCATGACGCAATCTGTGACGAAGCAGGCGAGGCGAGAGCCAATGAGCGTTTGATATTACTGCCGTAACCATAGTAACCTGTCGTAACGCTTCTTGAGGGCGCAATTTTTGAATTTGAATTCATAACAAGCGCGGGGTTTGACGTTTACGGTCAAGATGACGATTACTGGATAAAGGGCTGAGTTTGGATCTTTTTCTTGCAAATAATGGATTCTGAAGGTTTGGATTACATCAAGCTAATAAAATTGGTGTATTTTGTGAATCGATGTTGTGTTGTAAGGTTAATTATTGTGATTATACATTTTAATATTGTCCATAAAATGGGTATGTTTAGGTGTGGGAGTACAGTTAAGGGATCTTACATTTATAATCTATACATGGTATTAACCCCAGTGACGGGTAGGTTTAGGGACGGAGTTGGGGTAGGTCATATTTATAATGTGACGTTAAGTCAACGGCGTTGATAAACACGCTGAAAAGCGATTATGCGTGTTGATAGCACGCCAAAAATGGAAATCGAATTGGCGTGTCATACATACGCCATTTCATGAGATCAGCCTGGTTTGTGGATATCTGATCAAACGTAGATATGTATAATATGGTAACCATAATGTTTCATATTTTGGAGCGAGCTCTGGTTTTGAATGTATCATATTTGGAGCGCGATCGCGTTTGAATGTATCATATTTGGAGCGCGATCGCGTTTGAAACGCACTGTGCATAGCCTACTGCTTACAAGGCACAACAAACCTGGTGTTCATTATATTATATATTGTTGGAAACATTTGTGTTTGTGTGTGTGTGTGTGTGTATTCTGTGAATTTTAAAAAGCAATTTGAACCAGAAAAATCTAAAATTTATTCCCAATACATTTTAGTACTATATTCCCCTATTTCTCTTGATATCAGTATGTTCACTTTTTTTTTTTTTTTCAGGGACCAGATGCCACTGACATGAGTCTCTGTACATGAACATGGTAATGTGAAAATCAAACACCTTGGAAATGAAAGGTATGTACAATGTTTTTAGGAATGGCAGAAAGGTCTCTGTCTTTGGATCATTGTTTTCAATAAGTGCTTTTTTGTCATTTGTTGTGTATATTTGGATTATGTTGTGTTGTAAATAAATCCAATCAAAAAGCCATTCTTTTTTAAATCTCCTCATTCTTTGTGCAAGGTTGGTCAGAATGACAGGGACTGTTAGCTCCTAATAGGGCCATTAGGGAGTGTCTTTGTCTTTCTCAGGTGTGAAAAGCTTGCATATTAATGAGATGATCCGCCCCTTCGCATATTGCTTTTTCACACAAAACACGTCTTAGAAATTTTAAATCAATATATTGTCTTCTCTGAATGAGCAGTCAGGGTGATTTTCACATCGTTTTAGAGCAAATATTCTAGGCTACGTGATACAATTTTCAAAAGTCCTGTGAAGAAATAATCAGTATGGGTTTCATGACCTTATTTCAGTGACAATTTTTTTTTGTATTTTCACAAACCACGCATAAATGTAATTATCTCAAAACTACAAACTTTTACATACATGCTGCTGACATATTATTGTAGCAGAGTTTGTGCTGAATACAGTGTAATCAGACTTTAGCCATGAAAATGTCACAAGTAACAGAAATAAGCACAAATGTCAGAGCATGTCAGAACACCTCCAGGCCCAGAAAACAGCTCAGACCCCAGAGGGTTAAGCTGATCAAACGTGACTATTTTGTTTGCGGCGCACCACTTCTCAAACAAATTTGCTTTGTCTCTAGCGAACTCAACATACGTTTGACTAGGGGTTTTCACATGATTATGGAACTTTTGCCGATACGCTTCGGGAACTAATTCATAAGCACGCAAAACGGCATTTTTCATTACTTCATAGTCCAAGCTCTGTTCAAGCGTTAACGCTGAACAGACTTCTTGGGCTTTACCCACGAGTTTACATTGTAACAACAGTGGCCAAACATTCCGCGGCCATTTTAACGTGCCGGTGATTCGCTCAAACACGGTGAAATAAGTGTCAACCTCGGTCTCTCGAAAAAGTGGGACTAGTGATATTTGACGACTAATATCAAATTCAGGTTGACTTACTTGTGGGTTGCGTCGAGGTGCAGGAATAGGACTCGGAGTGGAAGTAATCATGGGTGACTACAGTCACGCTCATGTCAGGCGCATCAACAGCTGAGGGGTGAAAAGGTGATTTAGTTTTGAGCTCCAACTCCAACTCCTTGAGCTTGATATCTCGCTTGGTTTCAAGCTCAACTGTGCGTACACGCAACAGCTGACTCTCGTAACGCTGTCTGCCCAGCTCCACCTCGAACTCTTTCAATCTGATCGCCAGTAAAGGATCTCGCGGAGAAGTTAGAACGACGGGATCTATGCTGGCCAGCTCCTCAGGTTTGGGTTGCTCACCCTCACCCGCGAAAACCGGCAACCGAAATGCAACACCCGCCGACTCACTCCACTCTGGCAAAACTCTGTGCTCCACCAAGTGTTTATGAATTACCTCCTTAATCTCCTGTTTCACTGCACCACGAGGAACTGTGATTTGATAAAAATCCGCAATCGCAAATATCTAACTGTTCAGACGTCGGCTGAATCGCAAACTTTTCTAGTGCAAACTTTGAAGACATTCCGAATTCCCTCCCCCTCAAAGTGAAAACCACTAGCCAAGCAACAACATACAAAGCAAATTTCATGGGTTTTTATTTCTCTTCTTTTTCTCTAACACGCAGTGACGAAACTCCAATTGGTTTTTGCAATACAATTATTTTTAAGACGAGCCCCCAATTTCTGTTACGACCTCTAGGGGTCAGCCACAACAGGAAAAGGAAGAGTCACACTACCAGAGAGATGACAAATATTATGAGTTTGAATTATATTATGAAGGGTTAGCGTCAGGGGCAGACAAGGCCAAAATAACAAACAAAACAATCTTCTTTTAGAACCTAAATGACCTCAAGCAAAAGAAAGAAAAATTTAAATACAGTTTAACTTACCTAACTCCCTTACCCATAAACAAAGAGATACAAATAAATTGGCGTCAAACCCCCTACATCCCTTAATCTGGTAAAAATGTATATACAAGAATATTTACACACTTATTTACAAAGTATCAGGTTGACAAGTTAGAATCGGAATCCAAGGCGTAGTCAACCAGGCATTAGTCAGATATAGGGAAATACCAGATGTAGGATTACATTCAACACTCACTCACAGTTTCACTAAACACTAACAATCTCTCTGGCACGACACTCTTACTCAATTAAATAATGGCGAAACGAACAAAGGTGAAGAGAAGCACAATCAAATAATACGAACGCGAAGCACAATGGCATAAAGCACAAAGTCAACGAGGCTCAAAGGCCTCTATTGTGTGTTAGGGGCGGTCCTTATATCTGGGTCAGGTGCATAGCAGGTCCAATCACAGTCTTCCACAGGTTAACAGAGGTAACTCCCATCTGAAACACAAACCTGTCTACACACAGAGAAAGACAGAGAGAGAGACACACACACAATTGATATAAACACACAAAATATCTCAGGGTCCTAACAGGCACGCTTTCCCAGCGTTATCCAATTTCCACTGAGCGAAAAACAAAAACAAGAAACTGATCGGGCTGGAAGCTTAAGCCGGGCGCTGGAAGGGGCCAACACCATGGCGTTTTGTTAGAGATCCCAATTCGTTTGTAACTCCTACCGATGTGACGTAGGAGTGACCGAACGAAAGGGAACGTCTCGGTTACGTATGGTAACCCTCATTCCCCGATCAGGCTAAATCCATTTTAAATTCCCACCAAGTTACCTCCCCGTACAAGCAATGCAGCACACAGTAAAACACAGAACAACAGGGAAACCGTCACATGTTCCTCCTAATTAACCCAGGCTTAACACTCACAAATAAACTGAATTTTATACTTATATCTGTGAACTAAGATTTTTAAGTAAAGATTTCAAACTCTCTGTCAGAACATACAACAGTCAGAATTCAAATCCAGATTATTCCAGTTCATAGTTTATCAACTACATTATGAAAACATGCTTTGTCTTTATTAATCAAATATATGGACAACACAACACAAAAATGCACTTAGGTACAAATAATTGTTTTTTGCGTCTGCTGTGTACTTGGCTTTAATCTGACAGCGGAATGTTGCTTTAGATAAAATATCATTAGCACTTGCCTTTTTCTTCCCAGACATCTTCTTGTAGCAGACTGTACAAATGCCTGAACTATCTGAAAAGACAAATGCTTTGTATAATACAGTGATATTTTGGATAACACATTAAAGGAGAAGTTCACTTTCAAAAAAACTTTTGCTGATAATTTACTCACCCCCATGTCATCCAAGATGTCCATGTCTTTCTTTCTTCAGTCGCAAAGAAATTAAGGTTTTTGATGAAAACATTCCAGGATTTCCCCCCATGTAATGGATTCTATTGGGACCCAAACGGTAGAAGGTCCAAATGACAGTTTAAGTGCAGCTTCAAAGGGCTTTAAACGATACCAGATGATGAATAAGGGTCTTATCTAGCGAAACGATCGGTCATTTCCAAAATAAATAAAAAAGTTTAAGTTTTATAAGCACAAATGTTCGCCTTGCTCTGTTCTGTGATGCGCGTTCGTGACGTCACGTAATACGCAATTACGTTGAAAAGGTCACGCTTGAAAAATTTCTGTCCTGAAGAAAATGTTCTTTTTGGCTTTTTAATATTAAAACACCCAGGATACGCACACGAAATGGGCATTTTAAACGATAAACTGACACAAATACATTTGAAAATGTGTATATGGTCCTCCTCCTGCACATTTGTAAACACGTCAAGCGTGACCTTTTCAACGTAATTGCGTATTACGTGACGTCACGAACGCGCATCACAGAACAGAGCAAGGCGAGCGTTTGTGCTTATAAAACTTAAACTTTTTTATTTATTTTGGAAATGACCGATCGTTTCGCTAGATAAGACCCTTATTCATCGTCTGGTATCGTTTAAAGCCCTTTGAAGCTGCACTTAAACTGTCATTTGGACCTTCTACCGTTTGGGTCCCAATAGAATCCATTACATGGGGGGAAATCCTGGAATGTTTTCATCAAAAACCTTAATTTCTTTGCGACTGAAGAAAGAAAGACATGGACATCTTGGATGACATGGGGGTGAGTAAATTATCAGCAAAAGTTTTTTTGAAAGTGAACTTCTCCTTTAAAAGCAACCATAACCTTCACATATTTCAAGAGCCATAACCAGTCCAAAGTATGACATCCTCCGAATTTACTAGTTAAAGCTACCACTCAAAATCATCAGTGACAGCAACAGGTAGCCAGCAGAGCTCAATAAGGAGCACCCATACCGTACAAATGTCTACTACTTACCAAGGGACTTAAACAACAAAGTCCCAAGGCATGTGTCTTATCCATTGCAACACCACCACCCCGTTAAACATTATGCAGAAAACGACCAAATTGTACCATTATTGAGAACACTCCACATGACACAGAGTCATTTTGCAAGTCATGGTCCCTGTTTATGAACTTCCAGGGCCTTTGGCAGCCTCTGCTAGCAGCAAATAAGCTGAAAGATTAGAGAATATAATTATGAAGGAAATCTCTTCTGAGGTTTCATTACCTCATTTTATAGAGCAATACAAAAACCGTGTACCTCCAATTTTCGATGATTTGGGAGCAACGCTGTGGATGCTCCCCCAATGAGTCAATGTATGTAATAGTTCCCTCTTTCAAGTTGCAATGCTATACAGAAGATGGGAAAACGTATGAGAAAGGTTTGAAGGGCAGATGCTATTTTGCGCATAAGGCCCATTTCACACCGGGAACGTGGCATGAACGTCGCGTGTCTGTTGCGTGTCAGTTGCGTGGCATTTTCTATGTCTTTGCTTACCAGAAGCGTGTCTGATGCAGCGCTGCGGCGGCCTCTCTGCCAATTAAAACGTTTTTTTTCTTTCTCAGATCATTTTTTTCTTCACTGTTTTGAATGGAAACACTTCCAACACGCTTGCGTGTGGCGTGAAAAATAGGCGTGAGTCCTATTCCTAGCATGCACGCGTTTGACACACGCGTGTGCAAGGTCTAATCTGTTAAAATGGGAGCCGAAATAAAAACGGACACGCCACGCACCCGGTGTGAAACGGGCCTAATAGTCTCTATATAACCTAACAGCAACCTACAAAGAGGGTCCAGTGGCACTCTCCCACCAAGTAGGGCCCGAAGACGGCACTGGTTCCTTTAAGAATGTTTTTCTGACAGGAAATGAAGAAAACATTGATGAACAAACAAATAAACTTGACACCCAATGTATTCTGTAACACTGAACAATAACCTTAAACATGCACATAACTCTTACTTTTAGAAAATAAGTGCTCCTGGCCCTGGAGCTGCCTTCCAAAATCAGGCGCATAGCCTGGCTATTTATGGGCTCTGTCCCAGGCTGGCTCTAAGCGAGGGAGAGAAATGGTTTAAGTCATTAAATGATGTTATATCTATATTTGATGTATGTATATGTGTGTGTGTGTGTGTGTGTGTGTGAGAGAGAGAGAGAGAGTATTATAAAGGTATGGGTTACCCTGCTGATTATGTAAAATAGGGCATCCATTACCTGAGGAAGTAATACATAAACAAATATATAAACTACAATAAAACACAATAGAGTCAAGGTGAAGTGAAAAGCTGACACAGTTATATAGCCTAGAAGGGGAAGAGAATAATTTTTGAAAAGAAATAGAAAATGACCTCATCTGGAAGTTCAGATGGGCCTACAAGGGCCTCCAAACTGCCCAGAAAGATTTTAAAAGGCCCAACTGTCCCAAGGACATCCTTGGGACTTCAGTGTTTCTAAGTCTGCATGGATAAAGAAATTAAGTCCCAAAATAGGTAACCTTACTTAGGCTAATGGCACAAATTTAATCCAATCAACTACGTAGCATACAAAACTACTGTAAAATAGTGTTGGCAATTCAGCAACTTAGTTTATTTCTCTGGCGACTAGAATTCACATTTTATAGACTAGCAACTTTTTTGCCGATTTGTTAATGTTTTTTGTTGAGAAATATCAAAATATGTAGTCTAACTTCCCTACAGCGCTCTGTCTCAAGTGCTTGTCTGTGAGTTAGTGATGTCACACCAGCCTGAAATGGGCAGCTAGAGCATATGGGCAACAGTTTTAGCCACATGTACTATAATGAGGCAAGTCAGGGGCCACATATTGTACAATTTAGACATAGCCTAGTTGTGTTGAGTTGAATGCCATGCCAATGATATTTCATGTTACAGTAGCCCCATCATTTCTCAGTATTTCACTGATTTTTGGTAGGCTACAGCCTCATCATGGGCCTATTACATAAATGTAATTGAAACACTCCAAGGGCTGCATCTGGCCCAGAACCTTATGTTGCCCATGTGTATGATCGTACTAAAAACAACAACTAAAAAAAGTACCGGTATGTGCTCTACCTGGTCAGATGTAAATATGCGAATTATGCAAACAATATAATTATGTATGCAGATGACGCAAATGACTAACATAGATTAGGGAAAAAAATATAATAGAATAACTTACTGTTCATTTGGCTTGGTCAAGTTTTCCAAACTAGACAGAAGAAAAATTGAAAACATGTATTTCTCCTGAAGCAGTAAATGGGATACTTATGACTACCCTTACCAAAAAAAAAGTATACTTCAAGTTTCATTTTATTAAGTAAACTTCAGTAAAGTTCACGTATATTTCCCAAGTATACTTTACATAGTAAGTATACTAATACCAATGCACTAGTGGTATACTTATAAGTGTACTACTTTAATACTTCTTGGGACTAAATTGGCCCACTTTGTAGTATATAAAAGTATACTTTTATGTATACTTTAAGTGTAAAAGTAGTAAAGTTTGAGTACACAAATAGTTTATATTTAAGTTTTATTTTGTACTGCAACTATACTATAAGTGAACTTATAGATATACTGCTACCCAGGTGAAAAAGACGTGGTATTAAATGTATTAAAATATACTTGAAATACAAATAGTATGTTTATAATACATTTGTATTACCAACATGCTTATTTGAAGTGCATTAAAAATACATTGAATTGCATTTTAATATATTTCTAAAAAGTATACTAGAAGTACATTGGTAATAAATATATGCTTAATATTATACTTTAAATAAATATGCTAAACACAAGCATAATTTTAATACATTTCTAACAAATGCGCTAGAAGTACATTGGTAATAAATATATGCTTAATTATACTTTTAAGAAATATGTTAAACACAAGCATACTTGTAATATATTTCTAAAAAGTGCACGATAAGTACATTGGTAATAAATATATGCTTAGTTAAATTTTTAAGAAATATGCTAAACACAATCATACCATTTGTGTGAAGTTTTAGTGTATTTAAAGAAAACATACTTATGTTGCTCTTACTTAAAGTACATTTGTGTAACTTGTGTAAGAACATAGCAAAATGATTAACCTTTTAGTGTGTTTAAAGTACTTTAAACACTTAGGCCTACTGCAATATATTTGTAATATTTATGATTTTAATATTTTAGATTTTTTGTATAATGTACCAACTTCTAATGTATTATAAACATTTGTCAACTATTATTAAGCATTGCAATAAGCACTTAAAATTAATGTTGTTCACTTTTACTTGTTTGTAGGCTATACTTGTAAAGGGCTAGGCTGTTGTCCATTACATGATATGTTTTTACTACTGAAATTCCCACAAGGATATCAACATCATATTATTTTAAATGCATCATAGATACATTTTCCAAAGACGTTTAAATGTTGTCCAAAAATATGTTGTACTTGTTTAAATTTGAAAAATACGAATAACACACGTGACTAATCCTGATTGGTTCCAGAGCCGTTGAACGGCTGTGATTGGTTCTTGTGATAATAATGAGCTCACACCTCACTCAGAGCTTGCTGTGCGTTCCTTGAATGTGATTAGATTTCTAATAATTCAGAGATTAGAAGTCTAAATTTAAACTGGAGCGATCGTGTTTCTTTAGAGGACTTGGAGGAAACCACGCGATTCATATGGATTAGGTGATGTTTTTTGCGATTATCTTTTTCAAACGTGAACAGTTTTTGTGAATCGTTCATCAGAGGGATATAAGTTAAATCTCTCAGGTTTCATTAGACTACGATATCTCAGTTTTTCTTTCGAAGATTAACGTAATTCTTAAATGTTTTGCAACTACTTAAGGTTGAGTGCATGTAAGCATTTAGATTTTTTTGTAATTTTTTATCTAACGTTAATAGAAAACGTAACTGTTTAGTGTTGTTTTTATTTTTTCCCCCATCTTCAAGTTTGCATGACGTGTGACATTTGGAACCTCATTATGTTTCTAGGTAAGATTTGTATTACATTTACGTTTACTTTGCCAGTTGTATTTTTGACTCAGTGTAACAGCACGTCTTTTTCAGTTCAGCTACATTCAATTTGACCAATCAGAGCCAAGCTTTTCAAGTCGAAGTCGAATCAGACTCGAAGAGATGAAGATACTGCTATCAGAAGTTACTGGTAAGTTTTAGTTGCTGTTTGCATAAATAAATAGCTCACTGTTTAGTGTTTTGCAACATTTTTTTTCCCAACATTTTTTCCTAGTTTCCTAGTCTAATTTGTGCTCATTCATGTCACTTGTCCTGGCTTACAATATTTTGCACTACTTCTAATTTCCTTAAATCTTTTTTAACAGAGGTGAAGAGTGTATATGTTTCTGTACATCACTCTTTTTTTTTTTTTGCTCTCAAAGTCAAAGGGGGCTGACTAAAACATTAATGTATAATATACAAATTACACTTAATGTATTCCTAGATTTAAAAAAGTGCACTAAAATACATTTTATTAAAGTACACTTCCATAATGTACTTAAAGTGCTCCATTTTCTCACACTAATTTTGTACTTAATATACTCTTGTACTTAATAGGCCCTTGACAAACTTTGCAAAGATAAAAACATTGTGGTAAAGCCAGCTGATAAGGGAGGTGGTCTAGTAATTATGCCTAAAACCCTGTACGATCAGGAGGTTCTAAGACAATTACAAGACCTGACTTACTATAGAGCTTTGCCCATTGATCCTACCAGTAGATTTCAAAAGGAAATAGAACTATTCCTTCAGCAAGCTCACTCCTCCTCTCTTATCTCTGAACGAGAATTTCAATATTTGTTCAATCGTACCCCAACTAGACCAGCTTTCTATATTTTGCCTAAGGTTCATAAAAATCTATCTAATCCACCAGGTCGCCCAATTGTTGCAGGTAATAATAGTCTTACTGAACCTCTTTCTAATTTTGTAGACTTCATTCTTAGACCTTTGGTTACTTTGCTCCCAAGCTATCTCAAGGACACATCTGATTTCCTTAAATGTCTGTCTCAGATTGGTCATCTAAGTCAGGGTGTTTTGCTTGCTACTATGGATGTAACTTCTTTATATACAAACATTCCCCATACTGATGGTTTGACTGCCTTGAAGTATTTTCTTGATCTTCGGACTAATGATGATGGTCTACCTACTAAATTCATTGTAGATATGTCTGAATTAGTGCTCACTAAAAACTATTTCTTATTTGAACATCAATATTACCTTCAGATCAGTGGCACAGCTATGGGTGCCACTATGGCCCCTGACTATGCCAATTTATATCTTGGTTTTTTGGAAGAACAGTATGTGTTCAATAATAATCCTTTTCTGGAGAAGATAATATTGTTCAAGAGATACATTGACGACTGTTTTGCATACTTGTTTCAGCAAGACTTCTATATTATAGAGATTTCAACTCGAGGGGACATCCCAACAGTTGGCTTGATACAGCACTAAACAAAGTACGTGCCTCTGGTACACATTCGTCTAATTTGGTCTCCAAACAAAATGAGAATCGCTGCATTCTAAAACTGACCCATAGTCCTTTGAGCAGAGAAATTACAAACATTGTTAATTCTCATTGGCATATAATTAAAAGTGACTATCAACTGAATGAACTTTTTCAAAATTTGCCTCTTTGTGTCTTTTCTAGAAGCTCAAACCTTAGAGATAGGCTGGTCCATGCTGATATTGCCACGCCTCCTTCTGGTACTCTTTCTAATGCCCAGGGTAATTTTCCATGCAAAAGTTGCACTTCCTGTTCACATTACCTTAAACTCCAGTCTTTCACACATCCGCACACACGTAAGATATATAAAATCAAGCAATTGATTACATGTAAATCTACCCACGTGGTGTACATTTTGATTTGCCCTTGCCCATTGTTGTATGTAGGCAAAACTATCAGGGCTTTACGAACGAGAATTTTGGAACATTTGAGTGCAATCAGAAGATGTGATTAAACTTCGTCTGTTTCTCAACATTTTCAATTAGCTAAGCATGCAATTTCTGACCTGAAATTTCTGGGCATTGAAAGAGTTTTGCCTAAAAGGAGAGGTGGTGATGTAGATAAAAAACTGTTACAGAGAGAATCTTTTTGGATTTATGAACTTAACAGCCTTTTCCCGAAAGGGATGAATGAAGAGATAAACTATTCATGTTTTCTGTAAATGCTTCTAATTCTTTTTTAGAGATAAATATTGTTAAATTTTCTATTAAAAGAATTGTGTTTCTATTTGTTCTCTGGGTCTGGGCTGAAGCCCCTCCCTCTGCACCTGTTAATTGTTTCCTGATTAACTATTGGGTATTAATTGACTGCATGTCTGTTGTTGATTCATTATGAGCATTGAGAATAGCTGGATGGCTGAAACGTCTGCTCTTGCTCTATTAAAATAATTGATTCCTTTTGTTAAAGACTTTGTCTAGTTTTTTCAGAGTGCGAACCTTCTACAGTCTCTTGTACTTAATATACTAATAGTTTTTCTTTAGTACTTAAGATAAACTTAAAATCTTAGTGTACTCAACTGTGCTATTTTTAGACACACTGAAGATGAACTCAAATATGCTTTTAACATACTATTTCAGCTTTCATTTTTTTTTTTGTTACAATTGAACCCATCTTTAATGCATTTTTAGATACACTTATAAATTATTTAAAATATAAGAATATATAATATATACAAATCATATTTATGTATTGCTCACATATTTTTTATATAGTAAATCATTTATTTCAAATATATTTTAACTATGTTAACAGTACCGTCATAAAACATAATTAAATATGTTAATGGTGTATTTTAAAAGTAGTAAAGTACACTATTACTGTGTTATCAGTAGCATTTTCTGCCTCATTTATGCTAAAATTATACTGTTAAAATGTTAATATTGGTAAAATTGTCCACCATTGTGCAGTCACTTCATGAAGCTGTTGCTTTTAATACAATAACTATTTTACAGTTAGATGTAATACATTTGATAAAAATAACAGTAAATGTAATTCATGTAAATGTAAACACCCATAGTTTAAAAGGATATACCACAGATACAATACAGCACAGGTATGGTATGTAATGTACAAACAAACAGCATCTCTTTCTTGAAAAACACTTTAATTTTTTGAGACATTATTCACACACAAGTCCAAACAGACCTTATAGTAGAGGTGGGAAAAAAAGAACACAAGTGGCAAGCTGTTAGGGTTCCGGGGTGATGAAGTAGGAGATGAACACGAAGGAGATCAATTACGAGGTTTTAATTCTCAATTACAACAGATACACAAAAACAGGAAGCGTGTGCTCAGAACAAGACTACCTAACATAAAACATTGACCGACAACTGAAAGGTGAAAGATAGGAACTTAAATACACAGATGATAACAAGTGATGACAGGTGACGGTGATGATGATGGTAATCAGGTGCAGGTGAAGATGACTAAACAGACCGGGAAAAACAGGACTAAACCAAAATCAACAGAAGACAGGGGAAAACGATAACAGAAACACTGAAAACACTAAAACAGAAACCAAAACTATAACATTACTCCCCCCTCCCAGGAGGCGCGTCCTCGCGCCGTAGAAAGACCAAAGGGGTGGGAGGGTGGGCGCCCTGGAGGCTGACGGGAGAGACAAGGCAAGGGAGACAAGGCAGGAAGCCTCCAGGGCGGAGCAGGTTGTGGGTGAGGCCACGGCGGAGCAGACTCCTCGGGCGGCCATGGCGGAGACGACCCTTCGGGCGGCCATGGCGGAGACGACCCTTCGGGCGGCCATGGCGGAGATGAACCCTCGGGCGGCCATGGCGGAGACGACCCTTCGGGCGGCCATGGCGGAGACGACCCTTCGGGTGGCCACGGCGGAGACGACCCTTCGGGTGGCCATGGCGGAGAAGACCCTTCGGGTGGCCATGGCGGAGAAGACCCTTCAGGTGGCCACGGCGGTGCAGACCCTTCGGGTGGCCACGGCGGAGACGACCCTTCGGGTGGCCATGGCGGAGAAGACCCTTCGGGTGGCCACGGCGGTGCAGACCCTTCGGGTGGCCACGGCGGTGAGAACCCTTCGGGTGACCATGGCGGAGAAGACCCTTCGGCTGGCCACGGCGGTGAAGACCCTTCGGCTGGCCGTGGCCCCTCAAGTGACCAGGACGGAGGCCTGTAGCCCCCCCCAAAAAAATACTTGGGGAAAGTCCCAGGTCTCGACACTGGACCTGAAGAGGCAGGGGGCGGAAGCGGCTCTGGGCTGGGCAGCGTTGGGGGCTCGGTGCTGGGCAGATCCAGTGATGAGGGCTCGGTGCTGGGCAGATCCAGCGATGAGGGCTCAGTGCTGGGCAGATCCAGCGATGAGGGCTCGGTGCTGGGCTGATCCAGCGATGAGGGCTTTGCGCTGGGCAGATCCAGCGATGAGGGCTTTGCGCTGGGCAGATCCAGCGATGAGGGCTTTGTGCTGGGCAGGACCAGCGGTGAAGGCTCTGTGCTGGACGGGACCAGCGGTGAAGGCTCTGGCTCTTGCTCGAAGACTGGCTCTGGCTCTTCTAGACTTGGAATTGGACTCGGAACTGGACTCGGAACTGGACTCGGGACAGGACTCGGGACAGGACTCGGGACTGGATCTGGCCTCTCTGGGCCAACAACTGTCTCAGGCTCGGCGGGCATGACGCGAACTGCCTTGTCTTCGGCAGATCTGGCGTGAAGTGCAGGCTCGGCTGGACTCGGAACTGGATATGACCTCTCTGGGCCAACTACTGTCTCAGGCTCGACGGGCATGACGCGAACTGCCTTGGCTTCGGCAGATCTGACGTGAAGTGCGGGCTCGGCTGGACTCGGAACTGGACTTGGAACCAGCGGCGAAGGGAGCTTCAAGCTCGGCGGGATCAAAGAGAACAAAAGCTCTGCGGGCATGACGCTGTCAGTCTCTAGCTCTGCGGGCTCGGCTGGATTGGCGTGAAGTGCAGGCTCGGCTGGACTGGCGTGAGGTGCAGGCTCGGCTGGACTGGTGTGAAGTGCAAGCTCGGCTGGACTGGCGTGTTCGAAGGCTTTTCTGACTGACATGAAGGCTGGGTCGAACATCTTCAAAGCCAGATCCGCACTGTTTGATACCAGCTTACGAGCTCTGGGGCAGAAGAACCCTGCAATAAATCTCCCCATCCTCTTTCTTCTCTTTTTTGGTCGGTCAATCTGTTAGGGTTCCGGGGTGATGAAGTAGGAGATGAACACGAAGGAGATCAATTACGAGGTTTTAATTCTCAATTACAACAGATACACAAAAACAGGAAGCGTGTGCTCAGAACAAGACTACCTAACATAAAACATTGACCGACAACTGAAAGGTGAAAGACAGGAACTTAAATACACAGATGATAACAAGTGATGACAGGTGACGGTGATGATGATGGTAATCAGGTGCAGGTGAACCAAAATCAACAGAAGACAGGGGAAAACAATAACAGAAACACTGAAAACACTAAAACAGAAACCAAAACTATAACACAAGCTTAAACTATAAAATTACTAAACTACAGCATACAGTACGCATCTTAAATATGAACAAAATATGATTTTCTTTTCTTTTCTTTTTTAATTTTACAATCCTTTCCCAAACAAACCTTAGAAAAAAATTGACTGGTAAAAGTTATTCAAGGCCTTGAAAAGTTCGTCAGCTGTTGTGCGGGCGGGTAGAGGAACGCAAAAAAAGAATTCTTCCTGCACACTGAGGTCTTTGATAAAGCGAACGTACACCATCAGTTGAGCACAGTGTGCGACGTCAGTGGACTCATCCAGCTGAATGGCGTGAAAGGGGCTTTCACGAACACAGTCCCTGCTCTTTGACATCACAAGCCATGTCTGATATTCGTCGCTGGATGGTATTGTCAGAAATAGGGATCGCGTCAAGTTTAGCAGCAGCTGCTTCTCCCAGCATTACTGAACACATATCTCTAGCTGCAGGGAGTAGCAATGTTTCGCCGATGTTATGGGGTTTGCCTGCCTTCGCTATACGTAGCGCGACACGATACGATGCCTATGTCGCCTTTATGTTAACAGTGCCAAATGACTGTATTATTGTTTTTAGTGACTGCAAATCATCACGCTTCCTCTCAAAAAACTCAACGGGCTTGTTCACTAAATTTGTGTGCTTGGTTTCAATGTGACGCCGAAGTTTGCATGGTCTCATGCTATCAATTGCCAGCACCTCCTTGCAGACCACACACTGTGGCAGAGGTGCGGCCTCGGACCCCGACCAGGTGAATCCTAACTTCAAGTATTCAGGATCATATTTCCTACGTTTTTTGCTGGGTCCTGTCGCCTCCCTTAATGCTGACTTCTGTTGACTTGGGACAAGGAAATGATGCATTTTTTAAAGCTAATACACGCAGAGTTACAGATATCAATAGAGCTGTATGAATTCACAACTTTCCCGAAAACCTTTCAAATGATCACTATGGCAACGTAGAACAACAAGCCGATAACAAACTTCCGGTTTGCGTTGGCCTGAATTGACCGTTCGCAAAAGCAAAAGCCACGCCCCCTAGTTATTGTTACTACGCCCGTCAAACAATTGAGAACCAGACACATAGCTATGGCTGGGTTGAGCTCCATACCGTCAGTCTGTGTTCATTTTGACCACATATTCATGTCAATCTGTGTTCATATTTAACCTAATAAAAAAATAATATAGCCTACTGTTATACTATCTGTGCGTACACATAATATAGATTTTAATAGCTAGATGCTCTTTAAATATTTTGTTGCATTGTTAAATGTTTCGGTGCATCCGCAATCGCTCTCCATGGTTCTGACCAAAGAAGAGTGCTTTGGAATCTCCATTACGCATCATATGCATCATACCTGGGTTGCATTTTCCGATAACATTGTCTCTTAGCGAGCTACGAAGACTCTTAAGGTATAACTTAACTAAAGGTAACGATGAGCATTTACTACTTTTAAAAAATGCGGGTCAGGAAGCAGGTTGGGTACAATATTTTCTTTTTCTTTTTTTGCGGTCCGAGTTGCGGGCGGGTTAGTTGAAAACGTCGGTCGGGTGCGGGTTGTTTATACATTGACCCGCGCATCACTGTTGGCAGCGCCACAGTTACATGTTACATGAACACGTCAGCACTGAAAACATGGAGATTTTTTTCAATCCCTGTTTTGGCAAGGGGAAAAAGAAAAACTGATCAGAAAATGTAACGAAACGTTGTAGAAATGTAGTGGAGTAGAAAGTATAATAATTGCTGCAAAACGTAACGAAGTAAAAGTCAAAAGTATGCACTATTGATTCTACTTAAGTAAAGTAGCCTACAGATACGTGAAAAATGTACTCAAGTAAAGTAACAAAGTATTTTTACTTCGTTACATTCCACCACTGAGTTTTCGAGTGTTGTTTGTGCACCTGACAACGGCACACGTTGAGCCAGAAGGAGCCATTGCTTAATCTGTCAGCATTACTACTTGTCAGTAATCAGTCCATTCATTTGTACCGCGACGTGAGTATCCCTCGTAGCTTTTACCCAGAATACCCCGACGCGAGTATATGGTTTATTTGTATTTTTTCTTCATATGTCCCAGGGGAGGCGCGCCTCACCTATTGAAAACCGCTGCACTAGAGTATAGGGTTAGACTCAGCCGACATCGATGTGTAGACGCACTAGAGTATAGGATTAAACTCAGCCGCCGTCGATGTGTAGACGCGCTAGAGTATAGGATTAGACTCAGCCTCCGTCTATGTGTAGACGCACTAGAGTATAGGATTAGACTCAGCCGCCGTCGATGTGTAGACGCGCTAGAGTATAGGATTAGACTCAGCCTCCGTCTATGTGTAGACGCACTAGAGTATAGGATTAGACTCAGCCGCCGTCGATGTGTAGACGCGCTAGAGTATAGGATTAGACTCAGCCTCCGTCTATGTGTAGACGCACTAGGCTATAGGATTAAGACTCAGTCGACGTCAACTGTAGACAAGCTAGAGTATAGGATTAGCGCTCAGCCGCCGTCGACGTGTAAACGCTGGAGTATAGGGTTAGACTCGGCCGACGTTGACTGTAGACGCGCTAGAGTATAAGTATTATAGGACATAGTTAGGTTTAGGGAAAAATCTACGACAATTTGGTGGGCCATCCCTGAGATGGGGAAAATACCCTGAGATGCTGTATTAATGAAACTTGCTTTTTGTTTGAAAAAGACTTTAATTCTTATTGAATATAAAGAAAGATAAAGAGAGAAATGTTGAAATGTTGAAACAAGATCAATAGATGATTAAAAAAAATCAGAAATTTTTAAATTATAAATCATAATAATAGGAATATGCATTTTGAGATAATTAGGACATTTTGAGTCAGGAAGAAACTTTTATGAGTTAGACTTTGATTTATTTATGTATATGAGATATATAAAACCGAGCAATAGGTGCTCTTAAAGATGAATAAATAGTATATTATATTACATATACTGCACGTGTTTAAATATTATACTTTCTATCTGAAGGTGTCTAGAATTTGTATCCTGTTAGCCCTTGTGGGAGACAGTGTGAAGAAAAAAAAAACTGATCCATTGCAGAGATTCTAAGAGTCAATGGTTTAAGTTAACTAAGATGATTTTTGTGCATTGTGTATTGTTTGAGAATGAGATTGGTTGACCAAATTTAAATAGAAATTGTGATTTGAACAAGCACATAACAGACATATAGAGTCATTTTATTTTGGTTTCTTGTAAAACGAGAAAAGACAAAGAATTATTTTTGTTTACATTATACACTGAGTTTTCTTGCTTTTTCCAGCGTTTTGCAACGAAGAATGCTTGCTTTTTTCCGCAATGAAGTACTAAGCTTTTTAATAAAATGAAGAACTGCTGTGTTGACAACCAGAAGAGACTTTTGGAAATTAAGCTGTTTAATTAGATTTTTGCGGTTCTCTGAGTGTTCAAGATTTCAGACAGCTGCCTTGATAAGTGGAATGACTGCAGAGAGAGAAAGAGGAAGTGGGGCCTGCAGCCACCCTCCTGAAAGAGGAAGTTGACACTTCTGAGAGGGGTCAGCATGTGGAGACTGAGACAGTGTAAAGGTGACATTTCACTTGACAATTTTGCCATGCATTATGACATTTTGTGGCAGGATGGATCGAAAGCCAGGCCGAGCTGAGGGCCATCAGCCTGACGATCCAATGTATCAGCCTGAAGTTCAACTGAATGACAATCCACACAGAAAGACAATCCAATGTATCTTCTGTGTGGGCTAGGTGCTGCATTTTCAATGATCACTACAGAGACCGCTTCAAATTTAGTTAATTATCATATTAACTTGATTGTTTTTGATTATCCACTGGTTTCAGCAATTCTTCATATTTCTTCAACTAACACTTTGAATCTGCTTTCAGTAGGTACCAGTAACAGCCCTACTGCAGGAAGTTCAATAGCGGAAGTGAGAGAATGATTATGAATAGAAATGGTCACACCATTTCATTAAAAGGTCATTTTCTAGATTCAATAAAAACAATGTTTCTAATTATACACTTTTGAAATCACATGCTGTCATCACCAGGGGTACGAGATGGAAATGTTATTTTTCTTTTTGTCCATGGATCCAAGATTGTGTGAAGATCTTCAAATCTTCTTTTCAATAGCTTATGAGCAGCAACAAAAAGTTGGAAAATTGAAATTTGTGCAAAGAATGACAAATTGCATTTGAGAAATTAAAACAGACTCTCTCAACTGCAACTGTAGGTCTATACGATTATTATTTTAAAGTGTTTAAATCTGTTTTATTTTGAAAAGTTAGGTTTACGTTCACTGTGTTAAACTCAAACACATGGCAACTGCATCGGACAATTGAAAATTGAAATCCTAACGTTTAGACACTGTCGCAAGGGGAATGCCACAGTGTGTCTACGTTCAGTAGTTTCTGTCGTCGTCAAAGTTGTTAGCGTTCAGATTTGGTGGAATTCCACACATAATAAATATATATGTTCCCCATTCAGTTCATAAACTGCTAAGGCAGACACAAAGGTATGAATCTCTGGCCAGAGAGGGGTGTGTGAAAGTGAGTGTGTGAAATATGGTGTTCTAAGACAAATAAATTATGTCAATCAAAACAGCTGTATCTAAATGTATTAAGTGGGCCCACAGAGGTTAAAATATACCCAATAAAATAACAACCATGGATGAATTTGGCTAACTATCCTGAGCTGGTTTATTATTTGGATCTAGTCCGTCAAAGTAACTTCACCCATTCTCTCTTATTAGAGAAGAACTATTGCCACTATTCATTTTTTTAGCATCTATGATGTCTGCATTAGGATTTTAAAACCCTCAAGTTTCATCAAAAATAGTCCCTAGATTATTTGAATCAGTTTTTGCTTCAAACATATATCGCTGAATTGAACCAGTATTTCCACTTGCCATTGTGCAGCGTTTACTTAAGTAAAGTTAGAGGATTTATATACTATAACCAGTGGCATGTAGTGGTGTTCTGAAATGAGAAGGCAAAGTCCTCACAGTTTTATATTTAATTATTTATTTATAAATCATATGTAAACCATGTCCGTTACTCTTAACGGTCACATTTTCCTCATTAAATGAACATTACTTTACATTACATCAAAAAAGAAACCAAATACAATTCTATTTTGTATTTTTATATTAACCATGTTATGAATATTCCATTTATTAAAACCAAAGTCAATCTCATCAAGTTAGTGTATTAACCCCTTCAACCTGAACCTCGAAAAAAATCATAATCAAATTACTAAGCAACCACTGAATGATCTCGTGATCAAAATGGATAAACTGTAGATGATGTAGTTTCAAACATAAGTACTTACTTTCTCCAACTGATTTCAGATGTCATGGTGTGCAACTTCCTTGGGTGGCAGCAAACCACTAATTTGGCTGTACAGCCTCTCTGAAAAAAAATGGATCGGCAACCCTCCCTGAACCACAGTCACCGAAACCATTTTACCAATGGTTCTATACAGCCCTTCTTGCACAGCTATAAAGGAAAATTTGTTATAATTAAACCATACATTAACAATTTTTTTTACAGAGTGACTGTGAAACTAACTTACCATCACCAAGGAGGGCTAATGACCTTGATTCCTCTGGCCCTTCAAATATCTTGCAGTGTTGAACTTCCTGCATCAAAAGGCGCAGGAATTCACGTCTGGGCCCACCCTCATCCACTGATCCTCCCCCTCTGCCTTGGACATCAACAAATGCAACATCAGTGCTGGCTTCTGCATTGAACCTCTGCCTCTGGAAGGCCCGTATGGCACAATCTAATACATCCTCCCTGTACACATTTATAATATTCGCTCTAGGTGGCTCTCTTTGTATTTTTTGCTGAAGTTTTTCTATTATTTCAATAATATCAATTGCAGGGTTTGAATCCGGAATTACATTTTCAGGACCTTCTTCATCCAATTCGGACAGGACGGGGCTTCTCGCAGGCAGTGGTGAATCAGATGGATAGTTTGGGCTTTCCATATTCTCTGACTGGTCAGATGATGTAGTCTCAGTGTCAAAATGAACGGATTAGAGATTAATTAACTGAGGGTATTATATTAGGTATAATATATTCATGTTTTCTGTACATTGTTCACCTCTGAAAGTTCATCTGGGTCAGAGGGTGTACTACGGAAGCCCTGAACCGCAACGTAAAAAAAAAAAAAAAATTCTGAAAAAAAAAAAAGCTATAATTTCGAGATTAAAGTCGAAACGTTTCGAGATTAAAGTCGAAACGTTTCGAGATTAAAGTCGAACCGCAACGTAAAAAAAAAAAAAAAAAATGCTATCATTTCGAGATTAAAGTCGAAATGTTTCGAGAATAAAGTCGAAATGTTTCGAGAATAAAGTCGAGAATAAAGTTTTTTTTTTTTTTTTAACCTTTTTTTTTTTTTTTACGTAGGCCTACTAGATTTTTTTTTTTTTTTTTACGTTTTTTTTTACGTTTTTTTTTTTTTTTACGTTGCGTTTCAGGGCTTCCGTAGTGTACTGTCATTGTCCATCTACAACAAAGAAAAAAAAAAAAAAAAAAAATCTTGTCTATTAATGCATCATGTTATATGTTCTGTATATAATTGTAAGTCGGGAATGTCAAGGCAAAAATAGCAGGAGTTTCAGGAACACAAAATAAAAGATATGCACTAGTTTACTTGCCATCTGAAGTTATCTGACAATTAGTGATCATTAAAGTAATTGCATAACTTTTTGACAAGTAATTTTTAAAGTCCTATAATAATCTGCAATATTACTTATAGTTTGAACAATTGCATAGCTGTTGTAATTATTTTCACACTGTTGAAGTAAGAAAAAGTGTGCTTTTCCCAAATATTAGTTGAGGGAAATCATTGGCATGGTTCTAATTAATTAAAATCAGCCTAAAATTAATGTTTGTAATGTATCCATAATAAAAAGGCATTTACCTGTGGCCTGATCTACAGGGTAGATCGCCCAAGTTCGATAGCCCTGATTGCAGAAGGTGTCTTGATTGGGCAGGACATGCAGCCTTCTGGTCTTGTCCATTCTGCAGAGTTCAAAACCGTTTTCACCAAGTAGTGGAAACTCTTTACGAAGAAACTCTTCAAATTGCTGAGCATTTAGTGTTAGCACCGTAATGCGTCGTATCTTATTTGCTGAGGGGGGAAATTCAAACATAGCCAGATCAGTAATGGCAAACTCTGATTTCAGCAATAAATAAAAAAACTCATGTACAAATCTTAAATACATTAAGTACTCAGTTCAGCATTTTTATAACTATTTACAGTTTAAATCAATGACATCTTAAAACAGTACATTCCTAAAACTACAGCAAGTAAAACCAAAAGTTTTTTAAAGTTTAAGTTCTGTAAAATAAATTACCATCTTTTGAATTATACACTTCCATGCATGGGCACTCTTAAGGACCAAGATGGTTGCATTTGTAAAGCGTTTTCATGGTGAGGGGTGCTGTGGAATACAGGTTTATAATTTTCACAAGTTTACAAAACCTGAAATATAGCATGTTGAAGCAATACAGACATTCTTTGTTTGCTTATCAGTTTGAGTGACAGACTAGAGTATCCAACAACAATACATAACATCAAATTATAAACCCTTTTCACATTTCCGGGATTTTCAGAAGTGGAGGTCGTCATAGTTAGGTAAACTTCTATAACGGCGAATGAGAGACTACATTAAATATATTTTTTGCGTTCCCATTTGCTCAAATGGCAAAAGAAAATCTCCACAATAGCGTTTGACAATTTTACCATCACTCCCACAGTGTATTAGAAACACCCTCACAGCAGCGTTACCTAGCTTTATTGTAATTTGATACAAAGGTAATATAATACAAAGCATAGTGTTATAAATGAATCCACATAAAAAAAAAATACATTTAAATATTAAAAAAAACTTGATTTACAATGCTGATGACTGTTTAAACACGTCTAAATAAAATACGAATAAAGACTTACGAAGTACTCTGGTGCATTTCTGTTTGGTGATCCTTTTTGTTTAATGATCACTTCTCCACACCCAACTCATAGCTTCATACAGATAACTTGTCTTTGTTGTATTGTTTTGGTTGTTTGTTGTTGTGTTTCCTTGCCTTCCTACTATGTAAAGCGACCTTGGGTTTGAGAAAGGCGCTATATAAAATAAACTCATTATTATTATTATTATTATTATTATTATTATTATCTTGCCCTTTGGACCTGAAAAAAGCAAAACATCATTTTTTTTATTGCATCTAAACAAGTTTCTGGGTTAAACACAAGTTTTGATCAACACAAGCAAACAACATTAAACGGCCTGCTACACACAAACAATACCAGACAAAAACTAAGTGAAGGTGAGGAACTAAAATACATATGTTGAAGAACTAAATGAACAGCTGTAATGAGTGAGTGAGTGTTCATGATAACTAATGACTGGCGGGAAACTAGAACAAAGGAAACTTGTCACTTAAGAATATAAACTGATAGTCCATGAAAAATTAAACTAACTGTACAAAATCATGACAGGTAGGGTTACGTTAGAATAAGTTGAAATGTAGTTTGTAATGGATCATTACACTGACGCTAATTCAGATCACCTTCATCCAACTAATAAGCAAAGTATATAACAAAGTTTTAAACAAATTAATTTTGATAACTATCTGAATAAAAAATCTTAAAAGATGATGAAAAAAAGAGTTTGGTCTGCTAAAGGAGACAAAAAGAACAGGTGTGCAGGAAAGGAAGTTTACCTTTTGCACCGTTGAATGTGTTTCTCCAGCTCAAAAAGGGGAACAACTCCAGAGCACTCCTGGCAGACTTCATTTACAACATCCTTTACAAAAATAACACACAACAATACATATTATACAAGAATAATTATGTTAAACATTTTTTTTACAGTAATCATTAACTACTAATTATTTATACATAATTTATAATTATACTACTATAATTTCAGAATGTCTTCCTACTCAATATAGATGTATTGAATTTTCACTTAAAACATTAATCTTACCATATCTTCTGTTGATGTTTCTGTCATTATGGATTGCAAAGGAAGGTTGTTTGGCAGTGGTGCAATGTAGGCTGAGGCTTTATTTAAGCCACGCTGACCCTTCAGATAAGGTATGGTATAACCAGAATTTGGTATCGGTATGCAGATTAAGTTTTGGCTTCGAGTGCATCGCAGTATTTTAAAGCCGTGTGCACTTTTGAGTAGAGTTACCCGCATTGGTTAGATGGGTGTTTAATTCCTCAAATGTGCCTGTTGTGCACACCAGAACCCTGAACCCCCTTTTCAAGCCTAGGCCAGATAAAGCCAAAATCTGGCATTCTTTCTGGGAAGGAGACAGGTTACAGTTCACTTCAGCCAGACAACAGAAGGTCTGTGTGTACTGAATTTTTTTTGTATGGGCTGAAAAGACCCCTTAACCCTCTGGGGTCTGAGGTGTTTTTGGGGTCCTTGAGATGTTCTGACATGCCCTGACATTTGTGCTTTTTCAGTTGCTTATAAACATATTAATGGCAAAGGTGTAATTACTCTATTTAGCACAAACAGGGCTACCATAATATGTGAGCAACATGTATGTACATGTTTTCATTTTTGAGAGAATAATGTTTATGCATGGTTATTGAAAAAAACTAAAAATGAAAGTTTCTGAAATAAGGCCACAAAACACATACTAAATATGTGTCAATAAGACTTTTGACTAATGGATGTTGTCGCCTTTTTTCTTCAAAATGATGTGAAAATCATCCTGCCTAATCATTCACATAAAACAGTACATTGATTTAAATTTTGTGAAACACTTTTAGTTTGGAAAGGCAATATGCGGATGGGGCGTAAACGATCCAACACCATCATGAATATTTAGTGGTTCACACCTGAGAAGTTCACACCCATAATGAGCCTTTCATTCAGGTGTGTCACTGAGCCACAGGCTCATACATACATAGCCTACATATATATATATATATATATATATATATATATATATATATATATATATATATATATATATATATATATATATATATATATATATATATATATAATTGGTTCACAGTTGGAAACACGGTTGTTGTTGTTTTTTTCACAAATTGTGCTTGCAAATTGTATAATATCCAAGGTAAACATTTCTAGTAATTGTGCAGTTAATTCTCATGCTGTATTTTCAGAAAGTTTTGGAATATATTCTCTACCCAAATGTGTCACTAATAAAACACAATAAAAAATTATTTAAAGAGAAGGCTTATATTGACCTTTTAAGTTTTTGTTTACATCTATCCTTGTATATATTTTAGCTATTTTATTAAAAAGGTTATACAATTACAACAATTAAAATTTTAACAATATTTCCAGTGTAATCTTTCTTTGTAAAAATACATTTTATCATACGTATTTTAAAGTTAAGGATTCATTAGTTTGAATATCGCCTACATTGGAACAAACACTATAACATCTTAGTTGATTATTTTTGACAAAACATATATATATATATATTTAACACATGAGCAGAAATTGGCAACATTATAAGCTTATTTGATGTGGCAGTATTTTACTGTAAAAACTTTATAATCTATCAGATTTTTGTAGTCGATTTTTACTCATCTTAGTATAGCAATAGAGTTTGGTAAAAGCTGTTCATTCATTCACACACAGAAACGCGATTCATTCTGAAACAGTATTTGTGTCAGCTGTAGTAGCTACATAACAACTCATCTGTGCATTCATTCATTCATACTCAGAAACGCGATTCTTTTGTGTGTACAGACACTTACGATTAGAACAAAGCATAGAACTGACCTATTCCTCAGCGGGATCCGTTTGCTCCTCGAAATGAAACTTCCAGAACTTCAGAGGTAAATTTTCCAGGATTATTATCAAGATAATATTATTCCTCACAGCGTCGTAAAGTACATGAGTCTGAAAGTGAACTCGCGGTGTGTGTTATCCAGCTGATGTGGGCGTTTCACAGGTTTGTATGGATCGCCTCACATTTGCGTTTGAATAGCGCGCGCTCTCTGTGGGCGGAGTCAAATTAAAACATAATGAGCTGAGATGAGAACGACTGACATCTCTCTCTTTTCATTCATATTACATAAACTGAGAATATTTGATTTTTATAAAAATTACTTCATTTAAAAGAAGAGAATTCAAGCTTCATGCCTGTGTGCCTGTGTGACTGTTTGACTGAGTATTCGCTGAGTTATGGTTCAATTTCGGACGCGTTTCAGAATGGACTTCACTGGCAGAGAGAAGGCAGAACTCGCTTCGTGTTTATTTTTCTTTATTTGGCAAAAAGCACAACACTTTGTTTTTATTGTGAGTATACACAAAAATAATATACACTTAACAGGATCGATTGATGTATGAAACTCCTATGGAAAATCAAAGTCAACAGAGTATTTTTGAGTCTCTTTTACACTGATAAAAAAAAAGCGAGCTGGTATCGCCGGCGATACCGCCGACCCCAGGGGGTTAAAACTAGATGCCGGCAAGAAACTGAATGAAGCAGGCCTCCTTCAGCTATATGATGGACAAGCTACAAATCAAAGAAGAGAGTGCTTTATGTATCTTTGCTGTTTGACAGGAAAACATACCCTCAACACCCGATATTTCTACAAGATCAGAGCAATGTGGAGCACAACAAGGCGATGGTGCACCGTGAAGGACTGTCCTGGGGCGTCTAGGAGAAGGAATGCGCTCCTTAAGGCATCAAAACGCCTTTCAAGCTGTTCCTGGAGAAGAAAAATAGCGATTTTGATGCTATCACTGCAGTGCCCCTAGCACTCCCATTCAAAAGGCATTTTGACCAAAAACGAAAATACGGTCAATCTTAAAAGTGGCTTTTCCATTCTAATTATGTTTTTACACTAATGTTTTACTCGGGTAGATTAACAAAAATAGCCTAGGTTGCAATTTGGCGAGAGTTACCCTTTAATAACCAGTTGTGTTTTATGATGCAGGCTGGATTGGATTTTTGACTGAGTACACTGCAGGAATGAAGGGCAAGGAGAATCGTCCATCCATATGGGTTTTCTGCTGCCATCACTTTACCAACTGCAGGACAAGCTTAATTAAAGATGAACTGAACTGGAATTTTGAGTAAAGGTGATATAACAGATGTATTTTATTTATTCTCATTGGTACAATTATTAAAGTGGCAGAATTTGTTAAATGGGATAAAATGGTACGTTGACAATGTTGTTGTTGTTACACGGGCGTCGCCATGTTGGATTTCAACATTCAGCTACGTCACTGGCATGGTAAGCTACTCCGTTGCTAACCAACACTAGCAGAGCAGCCATAGCATGCAGCCCCTGGATTTTGAGTCTGTAGTGAGCATTTTTTAGCGACAGACTATTTAGAGAGTTGTACTTTAAATACAACAGGTTCACTGGTGAGGGTTAAACCTGAGGCCATTCCGTCAATGTTAAACTTTTCAGGCTATAGTACAGGGAAGACCAGTACTAACACCACCGATGTTGTCTATGTTACCGCAGAGACAGGGCGCTGAAACGCTCACGTCAGGCAGAGGACAGAGAAGTATGTTAACTGTTATCATGCTAGCAAGTCTAAACGTTACTAAGCAAAGGGCTGGATGTAACGTTGTCACATACACAAAACATGTACATATTCACTTACACGCACATATTACGTGTAACGTTAGGCTTTATAGCGTTCAACAAAACTGAGACTGACACACTCAGCATTCATTGAAATTGAGTCACAAAACCAAGCTAGATACCAAACGATCCAACCTAGGGAAAGAGCTAGCAGCTAAACACGTTGGAAGCAGTTTTGTCAAACTCCACAAGCTAGCCACCACTCTGACCATATAAACTGTATAAATCATGACTCGTCTCAGACGATATCACAGATCGATAATAATGCGTTTACTAGCTGCTAATTAAACCACTTCCAATGTCCCTCTCTACTCACCCTGAAGCTAGCTGATGTTCATCGTCTCAGGGCACATTGTTGATGCAGAGGGAGTTCACGTTTTTTTTTATTTTTTTACGTTTCTTCATTCGGATCCATTTGCAATCCATTCCATTTTGAATAAACAAACAACGCAGTTTACATGCGTCATCCTTGTTGCATTATTCATTAAGATAATAATTAATAGATGCACGCACAATTATCCGTTAACTTGATAAATGTTGCAGATATGTTTTACTATGCACAAACAAATGCCTTTCAACTTATGTGTGCAAAATTCAGAAGTAAATGAATGTGCAGCAATTTGTACAAATAGAGAGTCTGTAGGCCTACTATACGTGTTGTAGCCATTAAATAAGCTCATTTAGTTTCATATTTGTTAAAATATTATAATGTTTTTTTTTTCATCTATGTTGAATATAAAAAAGTGAACAGCATGAGTAAGATAGGATGCGCAATATATCGAGAGATGTGGGTCAGACATGATTTTTCAGCGCCCTTTGATGTTCTAGACCATAATATTTTATTAAAAAAGTTAGTTTGTTATGGATTTGAACCAACTGCTGTTAGATGGATTGAAAGCTATATTAGAAAACGTGAGTACACAGTTTACTTTAATGGTAGCTACTCTGAGGTGGAAGAAATGAGTTGTGGGGTGCCCCAGGGCAGTTGTTTAGGACCCCTTATATTTTCCGTTTTCACAAATGATTTTCCACTTGTAATTAAACATGCAACCATGGCAATGTATGCAGATGACACAACATTGTGTCAATCAGCAAGAGATATAGATCAACTGAATATTATGTTAAATATGGAGTTAGACTTGGTCATACAATGGATTACTGACAATAAATTACTTATTAATGCAGGTAAAACAAAATGTATGATACTTGGGTCAAAATATTTTCTTAAGCCATCATTAACATTGCACTTAGATATAGGAGGAAATGTGATTCAGCAAGTAGAAGAAATTAATCTATTGGGTGTAATTGTGGATAGCTCACTGTCTTGGAATAGTCAAATAAATAAAATATTGCAAAGAATGGGTCGTAGTATGGGAATAATTAGATACTGTAAGAAATTTATTCCCAAATGGTTGACCAAACGATTAGCCCAATCTTTAGTATTAGCTCATTTAGACTACGCGTCAGTTGTTTGGTCAAATACCAATGAAAATAATTTATACAAATTGCAAGTCACACAGAATAAAGTGGCACGTATCGTTTTGGGTTGTCCATATACAACTAATATAATCACAATGCACAATAATTTGGCATGGTTAACTGTAAAATATAGATTGAAATATTTTCTTTTATCATTTATTCATAATATCATTGAAACAAAAACTCCTGAAATAATTTACAGAAAATTGACATTTTTTGCTGATCAACATAATTACTGCACAAGACAAACCACTGGAATGCGATGTGTTCTGCCTCAAGTCAGAACTAATCAGTTTCAGAGAGCAGTTTTTTATCGGGCCATGGTTGCATGGAATGGATTACCAGGATTTTTGTTGTTGGAAAATAACAGAAATTGTTTTCAAAAGAAATTAAAATTGTTTCTGTTCACACAAGAGTCATGATGCTGGAAGAGTATGGTAATATGGAAAGATGTTTTATAGTTTGTATTGGAGAGCTATTTATGGATTATATGTTCAAATGTATAGCATTTTTTGTTTGTTTGTTTATTTATTTAATTGCATTGGGCTATTGTGGATGATGTCCAGTTTGTGGATGGGTGTGAGTGTGTGTGTGTGTGTGTGTGTGTGTGTGTGTGTGTGTGTGTGTGTGTGTGTGTGTGTGTGTGTATGTGTGTGTGTGTGTGTGTGTGTGAATAATGTACAAAATGATGAATTATGTAAATTTGTGATGTAATGAAGAGGAGACCCCAGGAAGATTAGCAACTGAGATTTCAGGCGCTAATGGGGATCTTAATAAATGAAATGAAATGAAAAAAATTTGACCACTTCATTAAGTTTTGTTTTGTAGAAAACCTTTCTTTAAAGTGAATTTTGTTTTGTATAAATTGTATCTTAATTTTAATAATCTTTTCATCAACAAATTGCCTGTATTTAATAAATAAGACAGTATAAATATAGCAGACAATATAATCATGGAGGCACCGGCGCAGTCACTTGCATTGCACGTGAACTGGAGCGCACCTCATCATAAATTAACCGAAACTCCGTGTATGCCTCACAGACATGAGAAATATAGAAAGCTTGAAATGTCTTTAAACGAAACAATTCAAAACGAAAAGAAATAGGCTACTCTCTGATTATGTAATCCATGATGTGCATTTCTCTCTATAGGCGCGTTCACTACGGATATGGCGATCGTCAACTTCATCTTTGCAGCCGATACTGTTTATGAATAAAAATCAATGCACGCGCGTCACCGGATTTACAAATGCACATTTTGCTTGTTGCACGCACACATATTATGTACATATTACGAAATAACGAGATATTATGTTGAAATAATTAATAATTAATTATCATTATTAATAATAATAAATCTATAAGAATATTTGATTGAATGCTGAATGTTGTGCTTGTTCAATTGAATAAAATGAATGCTTTAATTGTGATCATTAAAATAACTGAATATTAAATATTAAGTGGCCTGTGTTTGCTAATTTATTAATACTATTTATATATAATATATCTAGCACCCCCTCAGCACCTGCATTAAAAAAATGATCTGGCGCCGCCCCTGGTTATAACGGCCCACGTATTAAAAAATGGTCGGGTTTAAATCGGGCTCGGGTTCATATTTACAGTTAATGTGTTGTGCCGGGCGTGTGGTGGTAGTCAGATACCCATGCCATTAAAATTACTCATTTTCGTGTGTATATAGGACCTGCAGCTGCAGCTGCCTATATACCTTCGCAGGTCCTACCATGCCAGTGACGTCATCGGAATTGCCAGCGTTCTTATACTAACAAACGCAATTTTTGTGTTGCTTAAAAAAAAAGCTATATTGATATTTTTAATTAAAATTTTTAGTGTAATTTACTTTTAATTGTCATAAACAACACGTTATCAACGTTGATTCTTTCAGTTCAGTTCATCTTTAAGAGAGGCTGAAGTCAACCTGTACAGTCTGTCAGACTCTCATTGAGGCCCTCGAAGGAATCCTGAAACGCTTTAGAGAGGTCATTGAAGGAACCAGAGCTGATCGCTGCAGCTGTACTGCTTCCAAAATTCAGAACCTCCTGGCCAACACACACACACACACACACACACACACACACACGTTGTGTTTGCATCTTTTATGGGGACTTATAGGCAAAACCATTGTTATATTGTACAAGTGGTATATTATGTCCCCTATAACTCTAAACCTACTCATCACAGAAAACTTCAAGCATTTTTACTAAAAATGGGAAAATCCTAACAAGACACAAAAAATTCTGGTATTACTATTTGTGGGGAATATTTAAACCACCTCAACTCTGAGTAATTATTATATTTATATTATATATATTTTACCAATTTCTTTGTTGAATGTATTTTAACTGTCACTATTGAGTCCATGTGCTGTCCTAACACCGTCTGTCCATGAAGGGGTAACTAGTCCACCTTGGAATTGGAATTGTTGGAATTAGTCTAGCATTCCTTTTATACATTTTGTGATGTCTTTCTGACACTCCCAACACTTCCCTGACAAGCAGAGGATGACCTATTTGTTAATACACATCATAATGTATTCAACCTTTGGCTTTTTTTCTCTAGGGGTAAACAGTGGTGGTACGAAATAAATAAATAATCCAAGCCCTTAATGCTTCCGCGGCTAGCAAATTAGATGGAAGTGGAGGAAAAGCTTTATATAGGTTGAGTGTAGAGGACCGTTTTTATTATCATAATTATTGTTGTAGGATAATGTATAATAATAATAATAATAATAAGCTGTGCTTAACTTTTTTGCTGTGTTAAATTTTTGCCCTTTTTGAGTGAATTTACTGGCGAAAAATACCTTGTTTGTACACACACACGGTGTGGTGTAGGCAGAAGAAGAGGAGTCAAAAGCTCCAATACAAACTTTTACTTACAATATAATTCCAACAGGTACAGACAGGCAGAATGTACACGCACACTAAATAGGACTGAGAACAGACAATGTCAGACTGAACAGAAGGAACTTAATACCAACACAGATGACACTGATTAATAGAACAGAGGTGATACAGATGAGGATGATTAACTAAACACAGATGATACGGATGAACTAATTAAGACAGTGAAGACGACATGTGACGTGATGACAAGTCCAATGAAGACATACTAAACAGAACACAAATGTGACAGTACTCCCCCTTCCGGTAGGCGCATCCTCGCGCCTCAGACAAACCAACTGTGGAGGGAGGGGACTCAGGAGGAGGACGAAGAGTAGGTGAAGGGCAGACAGAAGGCAGGAGGGACAAGGGCAGAGCAGACGGTGCAGGCGTCCAGGGCGGAGCAGGCTGTGCAGGCATCCAGGGCAGAGCCGACGGAGAGAGGAGCCATGGAGGAGGCAGGGCTGACGACTCCATGGGGCCAACTGACGGGGGCGAAGAAGGTGGGAGAGGAGACCAGGGTGGAGCCGACGAGCCCAGGCAACACAGAGGATCTGGCGGGACATAGCGATGCTGCAGGCTCTGGCGACTGAGGTGCAGGCGGGGGCACAGAAGGCTGCGGTGGAGCCGGAGTGACAGAGGACCAAGGTGGAGCTAGAGGGACTGAGGAGCTCAATGGAGCCAGAGGGACGAAGGGATGAGGCGAAACCAGAGGAGTGTAGTCCCGAGGCGAGGGCAGGGCGAGTAACGACCGAGGCGAAGCTAGGGGGACGAGGGAGCCCACGGAGCTGGTGGACTGATGGGCCACGGTGGAGCTGAGGGAGGTAGGAGCCAAGGTTGAGCTGATGGACTGACGGGTTGAGGTGGAGTCCTGGTTGCGGAGGTTGGAGGTGGAGACCAGGGATCCACCTACCATGCTGGAGCTGAACACTGGTAGACTCGCAAGCTCACCTCACTTAAGGTGGCATATGGGTGAGCTGTGGCGCTAGCTGGAGGTGGCAACAGCGTGGTTGAGGAAGGGATGATGGGAGGAGGTGGGAGAAGGAGGCTGGGTTGGGGCTCGGGGACAGAAGGCTCAGGCAGGGCTGTCTCAGCGGGACGAAACTCTGGATGGGCGTTCTCGGCGGGACGAGACTCTGGAACAGGTCTAGGAATATGGACAGTCCTGGGGGCAGGAACAGAACGGGGAACAGGCATCGGCGTGGCGCCAGCCATCCTGGCTGAGGGCTCAGACGGTGAGGCGGCGGCCATCTTGGCTGAGGGCTCAGACGGTGAGGCGGCGGCCATCTTGGCTGAGGGCTCAGACGGCGAGGCGGCCATCTTGGCTGAGGGCTCAAGCGGTGAGGCGGCGGCCATCTTGGCTGAAGACGAGGGCTCAGGCATGGCGGGCATGACGTGAAGAACAGGTTCGTCAGGCATGTCGTGAAGATCAGGCTGGTCAGGCAGTGTTCTGGATCGGGGCACAACGCTCTCCAGACACCTATTGACGGTTTCTTTCCAGTCCAATCCTGTGGTGTCTGGGAGGTCGCTGTGGTGGTGGAAAGTTGCCCCAATCCAGAACAGGGTCCTTAGGGTCTCGACGTCCAGGGCGCTGGTGGTGGCAAGACATATGAAGTTCTTTATAAAAGAAAAAAGGTTAAGGCTCTCCTGAGCCAGGACAATTATTCTGGCCCTATCGTCCATTTTTTTGTCACGGTGTGGTGTAGGCAGAAGAAGAGGAGACAAAAGCTCCAATACAAACTTTTACTTAGAATATAATTCCAACAGGTACAGACAGGCAGAATGAATGTGCACTTCCACCAGCACTTCCACCCCCACCCCCCCCCCCCCCCCACCCCCACAACCCCCCAACAGAACAGAACACAAATGTTATCCAATATCTAAGTTCATATGTTTTTGAATAGTTCTTCTTATTGTAAGACCACAGTTTGAAGTAATTCGGTAGAATAATGATTTTATTAATGATTTTTTTTTACAGTTGTGGCAGATATACATTGTTCCACCTGAACAGTCAACAGGGCACCACATATTGTAAGAGTGACTCATATCTATTCCCCCCTGACCACCTTTGCCTGACTTTTCCTCTTCTTTACATCTTTGCAGGAATACAATATGCTCTTCAAATTTACCTCTGCACTAATGTTCCTCTTACAGCAGAACATACTGTTTTTATTGATTCATTAATATTTCACCACAAAAATATTAATGTCTTGAGGAAAAACTCCAAGACCATGAAAATTCAGTGCAGTCTGGATTACAGTGACATCGGAATGAATTAGTCATAAATATATGTGTTGTATGTAGGTTAAAACTTAACTTGTAAATGAGCATCTGCATTTAAGTTAAACATCTACAGCTTTCTATCACTGTGATTTTCATGTTTTTATAAATGCTCGCGCGCGCGTGTGTGTGTGTGTGTGTGTGGGGGTGGGGGGGTTGACTTCCTGAAGATGATGTGATTTAATGTGCTGTCAGTGCAGTCACAGCACAACTCCATCATGAGAGCACAGAGTCTGGGTGAAATGCCACGAGATGTCTTAGTGGGGACTCTATTTCATTTACTTCTACCTGTTTTACTTCTGACCGGTAAGTTAAAGCTTACTTGTAGGTAGTTTGAAAACAGTTGGCTTGTTAAAACAATCTTAGGCATGTAATAATTTCATAAAAATGTAGCCCATTCTTAGTCAAACGGGAGTAGAGGCAAATATTCTGCTGTCCATACAAAATCTTAGGGAATACTTTCATGTTAATGTGCAGGTAGAACGATTAAAATGTCTCTGCACAGCAGAAATATTTTATGGTAGTTCTTCTGCATTTTGGTATTGACCAATAACTGGAAGCTAGTATTATTTTCTAGACAAACAGTATTTACCACTTTTACACAATGTACTGTAGCATCCGCCATTTTTTACACTAATTGTAAATTAGTGTGTAACATTTTGTTTGGCATACCAAGCATTAGGGCTGCTCGATTGACAAACAGATCAATTCCAATTCTAATGGTTTTGTTAAACATAGAAAAACTTGTAGGTGGCTTTTCTTAAACTTTGAATATGAATAATTTAAAACATACCAATATGGGTTGCAGAAAGCGAGAAAATAAGGCTCTTCTAATGACTGTGTGACTTCAGCAATGAACTTCAGGCCATTGGCTGGAAAGATGTGGAAAGAACTTCTGACATTACTATCACATTTATTCATACATTTCTAAAAGAGTAAATATGGAAGAGTATGTAAGTACATTAATGAATATTGGATATGCACTTAAGAGGCTAAAATGTTGCAAAGACTGAAGCATTGATTTTCATATTAAGTGTTTTAGTCTTGTATATTTTTAGTGGAAATAAATGTACTGTATGCAAATTTATACATTTTATATGGTTATACTGTTTTAATGCATAAGTGCACATATTTGTATGGCACATTTTATTAGATTCTGAATAAAACAAACTTATTTTAAAGAACATAAAAGTATTTGGACACATTCAGTGGAAAGAGTACTGACAATTTGTACTTGTAAAATAATTGCTAAACATTTTCTTCAGCTTAATGAAAGAAAATCCAAGATAATAATATTTGGACAACCAAAAGTTAAAGACAATATAGCCAGTACTATTGCTTCCCTAGGAATAACGGTGGAAGACAGTGTGAGGAATCTGGGTGTCATAATCCCTCAGCTTTGATAAAAAGATCAAATCTGTTGTAAAAAGTAGCTATCAACTTAGACTGATTTCTAAGTTAAAACTCTTTCTTACTTTTATAAATTTGTAGATTGTTGTTCATGCTTTTATTACCTCAAGACTGGATTACTGCAACTCCCTCTATGCAGGGTTCATTTAGTCAGCAACAATTATCTGGTTTGCAGCTTGTACAGAACACCATAGCCAAGCTTCTGACCGGTACAAAAAGAAGTCGTCACATTACTTGTGTTATCCTCTCTTCATTGGCTGCCGGTTCAGTATAGGATTGATTTAAAGATTTTATTATTGGGTTTAAAGCTCTTCACAACATGTCTCCAATTTATATCAGTAACCTTTTAGGATTTTATACATCGGCTTGGACATGTTGTTGGCAGTCCTTTGTTCAGAGAAGAAGTCAAAGGGTGACCGAGCTTTTACAGTAGTTGCTCCTAAATTGTGGAACAGTCTTCCAATCTGTATTCGGCAGGCTCCATCTATAGAGGTTTTTAGGTCTCAGTTGAAAACTGATCTTTTTAACCTAGTTTTTGAAGGGGACCTTGAGTAATTGTGTGTGTACTGTAGGCACGATAATGTGATAGGGTATTTGTGTATAAGCATGTCAACTGTTGGCATTTATTTATTTAATATATGGATTCTTATCTTTTTTTCATTAAAAAAATTAAATTATTTTTTATAGACTTCTTCTAAAACGACTGTGAAGCACTTTGGGCAGATAAGTTGTTTTTAAATGTGCTATATAAATACAATTTTAATTTGAAGTTAAGAAATAATTCACTAAATTACAAGTACTGAAAAAATATAAAGTATTGGAAAATGAGTAGTTTGCTGAAAATAAATTACTCTCCGAGTTACGTCAGAGACTGACGAATGGGGGTTTCGCTTAGAAGCCTATCACCTTCGAGTTCTTACAAAACGAGCCAATGGCAAAACAATGCCATGGGTCTGCAACTCCGCCCCACCGCGTGGGTATAAAGGAAGCGGCGCGGCAATCTCGCATTATGTTTTTGCTTCGTAGCCGAGTGTTGTCTTCATTCCTCTCCACTGCAAGCTGTCTATGAGTTCTAGATACGAGACTCTTCAGCGGTGTTGGTGTGACGGCGTGTTCCAGCAGGATCTCATTTCGGTGCAGTGATCTGCCAACAAGTGTATGTTTCTCCCTGGGCGCTTCAGCACTGAAATCATGTCTATCTTCACTGACTCTATTGCCGCATCACAAGATCTCCTTTGACTTTTCGCGATTGCTCAGTGGCCTCTTCCGACCTTCTCTGCCCTCACTAAGGCCGTGGCCAAAGGGTACACTGGGATTCCCCCCATAGAGTGTTCTGTGGCAACACAACTGTGTCCCTACAGCGCCTCCACCCGGCGTGGCGACCCTAAGCACCCCTCCAAAGTCTGTAGGTTTTTGTCTACTCTGGTGGTAGAGACCTATAGAGCTGTGGTGCAGGTCTGCCGCCTCACTGCATGCTATGGCCATCCTTCAGGTCTACCAGGCCAGGGTGCTCACTGACATGCATGAGGGTAGGGCTGATCCAGGGCTCTTGGAAGAGCTGCGTGCCGCCACCGACCACGAAAATTTGTAAGACATGTTTTATAAAGCTATATGGAGGCGTGAATCATCATGAATATTGATGTGTTTCACACCTGAGAAAGACAAAGACCCTACCATAATGGCCCTATCAGGTGGGGCTGTGAGAGAACTATAAACAAAGAATGAGGAGATTTAAAAAAGAATGGCTTTTTGATTGTTTGGATTTATTTACAACACAACGTAATCCAAAGATACACAACAAAGGACAAAAAAAGCACATTATTGAACACACTGATCTAAAGACAGAGACTTGAACAGTCACAATACTTTGTGCCATTCCTGAAACATAGTACACACCTGTCATTTCCAAGGTGTTTGATTTTTCATTTTACCATGGTCATGTACAGAGACTCATGTGAATGTTGAAGTCAGCAGGACTTCAGTGGCATCTGTATATAAAAAAAAAAAAAAACCTGTGAACATGCTGAGATCAAGAGAATCTATAGGGCTGCATGAATTTGGGAATACATTTTAGATTTTTCTGATTAAAATTGCAATTTAAAAATTACATTATTTACATCATTTAAAAAAAGAGACTTCAAGCTTTGTGAAGACATATGTTTCATGTATGTGTGGCAAGCATTCGCTGAGTTACAGATCAGTTTCTGTCGCGTTTCAGAATGAACTTCACATTTGGAGAGACGCGCATCATGTTTATTTTCTTTATTTTACGAAAAATACAACATTTTGTTTTCATTATTAGTGTACACAAATAAAAGAACACATTTAACAGTTTTGAATGATGTATAACACTTGCCTGTATGACAAAAATGTTTTATTTGAGTCTCTTTTACACTGATAAGAAAAAAAGGGAGACAATCGCGCCGGTGCGACAGCTGACCCCAGAGGGTTAACCTGGTTGATTTGCGAGAGGCTCAGCGAACCTGCTTTCTCAACTCCCCCATATCCCAGGCTGGCCTCTTCGGCGGCACGGTCGAGGACTCTGCCCAACAGTTCTTGGTCACCCAGAAGCAGACTGAGGCGATCAAACATGTCCTGACCCTGCAGCCAGCTGCTGCCACCCAGCCACCAGCTCAGTCGTCTCAGTCCGCTCGCCGCAGAGGGCGCCCTCCTGCGACTTCAACCCCTCCTGCCCGACCCCAGCAGCAGCCTTCACTCAGGCCGCGCCACGGAGGTTGTCGCAGGAAGGCGCCCCAGCCCGTACCAGCCCCGCAGCCTGCCCAACGGGCAGCTCAGAGATGGGTTTCAGTTCTTTCAAGGGAGTGGCTGCAGGGCCACTTCTTCTCAGGACCAGAACCTCTTCTTCCAAAGAACTGACATTCCCATCTCTGAGCCCCTAGAGGCCGCGGGTGTCAGTGTGCGACGCTCCGCCTCGCCACTGACGTCCCCCTCTGTCGCTGACTCGTCAGAGCAGGCCCCCGCGCAATGCTTGTCCTTCCCTGGCCTCCTCTCTCAGGATGCGGCATATGACCGTGCCCCCACACTAGGACGCTCCGCCTCCCACGTCTGTGCCGGTCATTCCGCCTTGCTGCCCCATCGTGGGTACTTCTGTGGTTCACATGACCCTGCTGGTTCAGTTTTTGGAGCTTCCCAATCTGTTCCGCTGGCTTGCGAGAACCATCAGGCTCGGCTATGCGAATCACTTTGCACGGTCTCCTCCCAGCTTCTGGGGAGTCCATCACATCATGGTCGGTGGCTATGCCCCTGTCATGCGGAGGTTGCCACCCTACTGGCGAAGGGTGCGATCAAGACTGTCCCTCCAGCTGAAATGAGGTCCGGCTTCTACAGCCCTTACTTCATTGTACCCAAGAAGAACGGTGGGTTACGGCCAGTCCTGGATCTGCGCATCTTGTACCGAACCCTCCACAGGCTTCTGTTCAAGATGTTGAAAGCTTAACGCATTTTCGAATGTGTTCGTCCGTTGGATTGGTTTGCAGCGATTGACCTGAAGAACGTGTACTTTCATGTCTCCATTCTTCCTCAATACAGACCGTTTCTTCGGTTTGCTTTCGAGGCTCAGGCATACCACGGTTCTCCCATTCGGGTTAGCCCTGTCCCCTCACGTCTTCACGCAAGTCGTCGAGGCAGCCCTTGTGCAGCTCCGGCAACACGGGGTTCGCATCCTGAACTATCTCGATGACTGGCTGCTCCTAGCTCCTTCTCGAGACCAGGTTTGCGAACATAGGGATCTGGTGCTCGTTTGGGCCTTTGGGTCAACTGGGAAGAGAGTAAACTCTTCCCCGTGCAGAGGATCTCTTTTCTCGGTATGGTCGACTCGGTCACCATGTGCTTACGAGCGAGCGCGCGCACAGTCACTGCTGACTTGCCTGAGTCAATTCCAGAGCAAGAGTGTGGTTCCACTGAAGTTTTTTCAGAGGCTCCTGGGGCATATGACATCCGCACCGGCAGCCCCGCTCGGACTGCTTCATATGAGACCACTTCAGCACTGGCTTCGCGATTGAGTCCAGAGATGGGCATGGCAACACGGCACGCTCCAAGTACCAGTTACTCTGGCCTGCCGTCAGACCTTCACCCCGTCGTCAAACCTCTCCTTTCTACGGGACGGAGTTCCCTTAGAACGAGTTTCCAGACATGTTGTTGTCTCAACAGATGCCTCCACCACGGGCTGGGATGCCATGCGCAAGCGACATGCTGCCGCGGGCTCCTGGACAGGACCCCAGCGCCTCCTGCATGTCAATTGCCTCGAGTTGCTGGCAGTACGGTTTGCCCTGCACTGCTTCCTGGCGTTGCTCTAGGGCCAACATGTACTAGTCCAGACAGACAACACGGCTGCAGTAGTGTACATCAACCGACAAGGTGGTCTACATTCCCGCTGTATGTCGCAACTTGCTTGCCATCTCCTCATATGGAGTCAGAAGCTTCTGAGGTCGCTTCGTACCGTTCACTTTCCGGGGGAACTGAACCGTGCAGCCGTCGAGCTCTCACGGTTTCAGCCACTGGGGGAATGGAGACTCCATCCTCAGTCGGTTCAGCTGATTTGGGAACAGTTCGGCGACGCACAGGTAGATCTATATGCCTCCCACGACTCTTCCCATTGCAGCCTGTTTTACTCCCTGACCGAGGGCACACTCGGCATGGATGCACTGGTGCACAGCTGGCTGCGGGGCCAGTGAGCCTTTCGCACAGACACTGTGCAAGATCAGGGAGGATGAGGAGCAGGTCATTTTATTTGCGCCTCTCTGGCCCACCTGGATCTGGTTCTCCGAACTAGTACTACTCGCGACAGCACCTCCCCTGGCCAATTCCTTTGAGGAAGGACCTCCTTTCTCAGAGACGGGGCACCCTTTGGCACCCTTGTCCCGATCTATGGAACCTACATGTGTGGCTCCTGGACGGGACGAGGCAGGATTGAGTACCCTACCACCACAGGTGGTGGCTACCATCACTTCCGCTAGAGCCTTGTCAACTCGACATGCCTATGCGTTGCAGTGGAACCTCTTCGTCACCTGGTGCTCTTCTCGTCGAGACGACCCCAGAAAATGCCCGATCGGGTCCGTGCTCTCCTTCCTCCAAGAAGGGTTGGAACGAAGGCTGTCTCCTTCCACCCTCAAGGTTTACATGGCCGCTATCTCAGCCTACCATGTCCTCCTGGAGTTGAAAACAATAGGTCAGAACGACCTGGTCATCAGCTTTGGAGGTGTTGATGAACTCGATCTACTCCATTTGTGTTTTTTGATCATCGTTCTGAATCCCATATGAATGTAGTCTTTGACAAAAACATGTTTTTCTCAGCTTTTTGCTCAAAATGTTGTTGTTGTTTTTTTTATGAAACTTACCCACATTCAAGTGTTGATAAAAAAGGAATGCATGAAGCTAGAATAATTCTTTTTTATTTGTTTAAAAGCAGAGGGTCTGTTCTTTCTTTTGATATATTGCATGATAGATATTCATACAAAAAAATATTATGGGTGCCATGAAAGTTTTGTGAAAATGATCAAAAACGTTTGCGGGGAAAAATCTCACCTGTAGATCTTGGACATGGCTGAAAGCATATCTGGTGGGCCCTAGAACCATTTTGATGACATTAGCAGAACTAAGGCTACCTTGACGTTCAAGTGGGGAGCAGGACCATAATAGCTTTCCATTTTTGGAAGGTAATGTGTCTGTGGTGGTTGAGAGACAACATAAGGTTCAACACTTCTCATCTGATGAGGATACCTAATAATCAGGGTCTTCCTCAATATTATCGTCTGTCTCAGACACATTCTCCTCTATGTCACTTTCTCTGTAAAAACTGTGACAAAATATAATTGACAGAAAACCTTTGCTTAGATGTCATTTTCAATTGAGAGAGAGCCCACAGAGCACAAAGAGAAACAGTTTAGAAGGCTTCTGTTCAAGCTTTTATGTTTGCTCTTCCCCTATGTTTTGTAAACCACGAGAATTATGTTTTCCCCTCCTCCATGGCATGGGAAATATCAGTGCTTGTCGCAATACTATAGGTATGCTTATGTAAGGTTAGAGCCCTACAACAGAGGGAAATGTTTTTGAATATTATATTGAATATATTGAGTATAGTCATTATTCTAAAAGTATTGCATGTTATAGTGACCTCAATATCATCCAAAACAACCAAAACAAATGTGTGTAACATTTTGACATTTCTTACCTTTTATACTGCTAAAAGTGCTTGGGGTTAAATTGACCACAAAGAACACAGATGCTACAAAATGTTTGCAGGACTACAGAAAATATCATGATGTTGATTTTATGTTTACCGAGTTGTACCCATTAAACTAGGAAAAGTAATTTAATCAGAAGCAAAAAAAAAAAGAAAAAAGAAATGATGTCAATCATGTATTTACAGACATTAAACCTTGAATGGATCAAATTGATCATAACTTTAAGTTAAGATAATCATTTGCATTTGGGGTGAATTCCAAACTGCATTTGTGCACCCTTGAAGGGCACTATCGAGAAGGGGAGGCCATTTGTTGGGGCGAAAGTGAACAACTGAATCCTTCAAGAAGGGCCCCTCCACAAGTCTGTTAGCGTAAAAAGTAATTTAATTGTTTCTGGTCATGTGACCCAGGGTGACAAGTCGCTGCCTAGCTTTGTCGTGGTAACATTCCATGTGAAGCTAATGGGGAAATTATGTGGTATTCATTGCTTCCTTCGCCAAGTACATTCCAAATGACTTAATTATGACACACAAGTGCTCTGCTCCCTCCAAAGTCTCCACTTCAAGGGCTCTGAACTTGTGTAAGTAGTAGGGCATAGGGATGCTCACTTCTGATTGGAATCACCTTAATCTGATATAACTGGAGTACAAGGTTATGAGATGCAAGAGATGGGTTTTTAATCTAGATTTAAACTTGGAGAGCGAGTCTGAGCCCCGGACATTATCAGGAAGGCTATTCCAGAGTTTAGGAGCCAAATGTGAAAACGCTCTCCCTCCTTTAGTGGACTTAGATATTCTAGGTACTACCAGAAGCCCAGAGTTTTGTGACCTTAAAGAGTGTGATGGATTGTAAGGCGATAGGAGATTAGTTAAATACACGAAAATGGTTTAGGAGCTAAACCGTTTAGGGCCTTAAAGGTCAGTAGCAATACTTTGTAATCAATTCGGAACTTAAAACTGAAGGTAACATCAGGTAGATAAAATTGGTGTTATGTGATCATATTTTCTTGACCTAGTAAGAACTCTAGCAGATGCATTTTGGACTAACTGTAGTTGTTTATTGAGGATGCAGGAGATCTAGTCTAGAGGTAATAACTTTTCTGCATCAGAAACAGATAGCATGTTCCGTAGCTTAGCAATGCTTCTGAGGTGGAAGAAGGCTGTTTTTGTAACATATGAAATATGATTTTGCTGTCTAATATAACACCCAATCTTATATTCATTTAATAGAAGAAAATTACTGGTCATCCAATATTTTATATCTTCAACACACTCTGTCAACTTGTATAATTTAGATAATTCATCTGGCCGTGATGAATCTGGTTGAGTATCTTTGGTATAACAGTGGAAACTAATTCCATGTTTTCTTATAATTTTACCAAGTGGCAGCACATATACTGAAAATAGCAGAGGGCCTAACAGAGATCCTTGCGGCACTCCATAATTTACTGACATTATCTTACATTTTTCCCCGTTTAAAAAGACAAAATGATAACGGTTAAATTAAACTCAAACGAACTGGGAGACATTTTGCAGCTACTTGTGAACTGTTTGAAGACACTAGCACTGAGTGGAACGGCACTGATTCTTCTTCCTGTAAAAAGCTGTCTGCAAGTTGGGGAAGACTATTCCAGACTAAGTTACTTTATCTACAGTAATAATTCTTGCTAATTTACTGACCAGTGATTTGTGATTATGGTTAAGACCATTACATATTTTGCCATTTTTGGCTTGGCCTATTTTTTTCTGCCCAGGAGTGTATGTTTGTTTCATTGGGCAACGAGGTGCGTGTTTCTGTGTAAATTTGTTGTGTTGAGAACGATTTGAAAATCCGGTAATGTGTAATCCTCAGTCATTTAGTGTATGATGCCCAGTTTTTCTCTGTAACCATTTACAAAATCGGCAAGTGTTCAATGCCTTGAAGTCCAACGTGGCTTGCTTAGTTAGGGACACTAAATATTCAACAGTATTATTGGTCTAACTGACTCTTCTGTGTAAGAACTGAACTAAGCTGGACAATGACATCACTGTTTTTGGTAGAACTGCTTTATAGATGAATTTAATAATTGATGATCTTTAGAACAGAACTGACTTCAGCTGAACAATGACACTATTTTCTTTTAGAGCTGCCGAAATGAACTCTGTTTGCATCATTGATCATTTTCCTGTTATCACTGTAAAGCTGCTTTGAAACAATCTGTATTGTTAAAAGCGCTATATAAATAAAGGTGACTTGACTTGTAGTGTAGAGCCGTGCAGTGTATTCTAGCACTTACTGAACTACATTACTACATTTTTGTCAAATATTGTAGATATTTCAATAATGCTGAAATATAATTGGTCTTTAAATCAGGTTTTGGTCTTTCCCCATTCAAGTAAACAGGAGCTACACATACATTCTATTGCCTTATAAAGCATTGCTGTGTGATGGCGTTACCAAGATGTTCCTCAAATGAATCAACTTGAATCGAAAATCTTGAACCAGGGAATTTGGTGTTACAATAAATGTATGGAATATTAATATTCAAGTGTTTAAGTTGAATTAGTTTAACATTTTGAAAGAATATATATATATATATATTGTTCATAATTATTTTCAAATATTTTCAAAGAGAAACTATATCGTTTCCTTTCCTGTTTGGTTAAAATATGCTCTTGCCGATAAATAACTTGCATCTGGGAAATTATTTCTGGAATTTTGCCAGTAAATAGCATGGTAGCAGAAAAAAACATAGAATAATGATGCCAAATGATAACCCATGTATTCTTATGTCTCTTATACTTTTTCCTTTACTAATACTGTAATACTTTTCTCTCCACAGCAATATCACTGAGGTACAATGGGCTGTCAGTCGTGTATCTTTTTTTCCTTCTGTCCGTACCGCTGTTGCCCAGTCCAGACTTGGCTACTATGAAGGGTAAGTGAGAATCAGTAATGCTTTGTCTATAGTAAGGTAATGTTTAAGGTAATATATTGTCATATTTTGTGACAGCTTTTCCTATAGATACGACAACAGAGTATCTGTAGTAGTAGTAGTGTGTGTGTGTGTGTGTGTGTGTGTGTAGTATGTATATATATATATATATATATATATAGTGTTGGCACACAGTGTATTTTTTTAGTTTTGGTTGGTATTCTTCTCAATTCAGCAAACATTGTTAAAGGTCTAGCCATCTCATCAATGATGCATTACAATAATTCCAGAGAGTTGTGCTGTCAGCAGAGTCAAGCTACAGAGATTACCTGCAAGTGGACATTTGGTTGAGTGCTTTATAGATCCATATAATCCTGTCAGACATTTTCTCACATATTTCCCTATATTTCCTCTGTCCTTGCTTTAAACTAATTTACACACACACACACACACACACACACACACACACACACACACACACACACACACACACACACACACACACACACACACACACACACACAGTGTTTACTGTAAAATGCAAGTTAAGGATGGTATAATTGTATAAGGTCTCAGCTGAAAAAAAGATGACAAAGCTTTTAGAAAAAAATTAGGCAATCAGTAACACATTTGCTGCATCAGCTAAGTGTTTTCACAAATATAATTGATTTATTGCTAACTAATCAAAATCTCTTTTAACACTTTATCCAACCAAGATGATACAGCATTCTCATTTCCCATACTTTTACAAAGACTAATGATGTTAAATATCCTGTGGGGGAAAGCACAGGATCAAACAGTGATGATTAACTGGCAGAATTAGCAGTGTTAAAAAATAATAAATAAATCCACAGTCAAGAGAGTGCAGAGCGGGGTCCAAAATGTATTAAAGTGCATTAAATTCAAGATCCATCAAATCCAATAAATTTTATCAAACACAATAAAAAACATTGTGGTTTTTAATGTTTTTTTCTTTACAGCTATTGCAAAAGCTCTTTTGTTCATTAAAAGACATACTATATAGATAAGACATTTATTATTGATTTTTTACAGTGCAATAGTATTACATTTATTACACTGCCTCGAGATGCTGGGATAGGTAGTATTAAATGGAGTTTTAGAGTAGATTTTATTATAATAGATATTTATTACTTTTATTTTACAGAACAATAGTAAAATTACAGTACAAATATTGTTATGTCTGTTTTAATTTATTAATTTCACTAAGTGCAAATAGCAATAGATGCTACTTATGATATGTTTAAGATGGGTTTCTTTTGTAATTGTGTCTGGCTTCCCTTCGCTGAGTTATTTTCCCACTCTTTTTGATTTTCCATCTAGATCTGGCATAATCTGTTCATGAACTGTTGAGATACAGAAAGTGTTCCTGTCAACTATTGAAGTGAATGTAGTGAAGCAGGATATACAGAGCAGTAAAAGTCAGAATCAACCTCACTTTTATAGTGAACACAAGGCATTCTGTTCCTTTTTTGAGAAAGATCACTAAATGTGTTATAGTTGGATTTTATCATTTGTGAGGATGACGAAGTGGCATATACTGTATAAAGGACAATATAGTATGCGTTATTGCTTCCATGAACTGTTTCATTTCCTCACCTGGCATGAAATGATTTTCATCTGTACGAGAAAGACCCAACTCAACCATGTGGGTCTAAAAAACGTAGTTTTTTCTTTTGTTTTTTTAAACATTGGGTCTTTTTTTTATAGTAACGGGTTATTTAAGTACCTATTTAACCGAGCGTAACTGTCACACTCGTGTTCAGGCAGGAAGACGAAGACGGATCAAGATCAAAACACTCAAAAGTTTCATAATTCCTTAAGCAGGCAGACAAGTGATAGGACACACAACTTAACGTAACAGTGATAGGACAGAGAATGAATGTGAGGGACCAACTGTATATAGCAAACACAAATGAGGATGATTAATAGAACACAGTTGAACCAAATTAACTTATAATGACGGTGACCATGGTAATAAAGGAGTGGCGAGAAAACTGAATAAAGGAAAACATGTGACTAATGAAAACAAACTGAACATAATAGTGACATAACGCCCCCTTGGAGTAGGCATGACCTCGCGCCGTAAGAAGAACAACATAAACAGATGAGGGAGGGTGGAGGTTTTGGAGGCGGGCGAGGAGCTGGAGAAGGGCTGGAAAGGAGGAGCAGGCAGAGGGCTGGCAGAAACAGGCAGAGTCTCTACGAAGGAACAGATGGAGGGAGCATCCATGGGGGCGATGACGGGTAGAGTGGCCAGATAGACGACAGGCAGACGACACAAAAGGATAGTGATGGTAGGACGACGATCCCCTGGCGGCGACGATGGTGGTTGGCCGATGGCACAGACCCAAAGCTCCCCAGTGCCGACAGCCCATGGCGGAGTCGAAGGAGGGAGGAGCCAAGATGGTGTTAAGCCCGCAACACACCAAGCCGACGCCAATGAACTAGGGGCGACAAACGGAGACTGCGGGGTCGGCTCACGACAGCAGCGTCTGGGTCAAAAGTTGCCCTGATACACCAAGCCGACACTCGACACCCGATGGCCAAGTAGCACGTCCGTTCTGCGTCTGCGTAAAAGGAAATACCTTTCCGTACCAGCAGGTGGCAGTAGTCTGTTTGAGTTACTCAAAGCGGGAAACCGGAAGAGCTACAGGGATACAAAACATAAGCAAAGGTGCCTTAAATGGCAGATCAGAATCTCGCTCACCACAGATGGATTCGTGAATTTTTTTAAATGTCTGACACGTTGCAAATGGCACTGGCATTTTCAGCCCTTGGGCTTTTGCTTGTGGAAGAGGAAAGGAAGAAGCAGAGGCGAAAAATAAGCAGAAGTGCACTATATGGGTGAAACCATGGATACTCCAGAAACAGGCTCAAGGGGCTTTCCCGAACCGGTGTCCAGAGCCCCAGTCACCCCCAATTTTGGCAAGTGCTGCATACATGAAATGCCCAAAATAAAAAGGTTACTGCTCATAAGTAATTCTGAATAGAAACATACCACACATACATTTAGAAAGCCAACACTTGAGAGTTTATAGTTCAAGACTCAAAATTAACCAGACTGTTATTAATATTAAGATATAAAAGCTCAAACATATTTTGAACTAAAATAATCTGGGATCACCAGTGATCCCTGACTGGTAAGGGGCTAAAGACCTCATTTGCCAAAAAGGAAATCTTACCTGACTTACAAGTTTATTTTTGATCTCACGCCACAGTTCAGCTTTCGCCACATGGTTAACATAACATTTTTCCGTACTGTCATACAAAGCCGGCCTTTCCTAGATCATGCTGATCAATTCTTCTTCACTTGCCTCGTTGGATGAGACATTAAACCGAGGTCCTGACTCTCCGTGGTCATTAAAAATCCCATGATGTCCTTCGGAAAAGAGTAGGGGTGTTACCCTGACATCCTGGCCAAACTTCCCCAGTGGCCTTTGTCAATCATGGCCCCCTAATCATCCCCATACACTGATTGGCTTCATTACTCTGTCTCCTCTCCACCAATAAGCTAGTGTGTGGTGGGCGTTTTGGAGCCGGTAGGACCAGGGATTCCGGAGGAGCCACTAGACTGAGGGTCTCTGGTGGACCCGAAGGTGGGAGGAGCCATGACGGAGCTGATGGGCCGAGATGGAGCGAAGAGATCCGAGACTGGAGGCGTAGCTCAAGGATCCTCCTGGATAGGCGCTGCTGGTGGTTGCCCGATGTCATTGCAGGGTATCCCCAGAGACAGTGCAGGGCTTCAAGCATCCGGCAGCGATGGGACTGGAGTACTGGCTGAGCTCTGTGGTGGTGGTGGCGATGAAACTAGATTTGAGATGACAAAAGTAATCATGACACAAGTTCACACAGGACAGAGCAAAAAAGAAAAAATAATTCCCAGTTCTCACAGTTCTCCTTGGATAATACAGATGAATTAGATATCGGGTGGGATAGGGTGGGAGTCGACAAGTCACAAATGTGTTCAGGCAGAAAGACGAAGACGGATGGATCAAGATCAAAACACTCAAAGTTTAATAGTACCTTCAGCAGGCAGACAGATGATAGCAAACACAACTTAACATAATGGTGATCGGACAGAGAATGAATGTGAGGGATTAACTAGAGGAAGTGCAATGTAATCCTTATTAAAGTTACAAACGTCATTCAGTCAAAAGCAATGGGTGATTTTTTTTCCCGTCTGTACAAATGCTTTTACTTTTTCAGCTGTTAACGTTCACTTTAGACATAACCGACTATGTTTACTTGTGTGAATTTTTTGGTTCAAGCACAAGAAGACGTGAAAGAGAGCTCAGTTTAGTATTCATGCACTGTATGAGATGCAGCTTTCTGGGCTCTACTAATGATTTTTTGGGCTATAATAACAAAAGGAGCTCCCTTTTGCATCTTCTTACACTTGAATATTTAATTTGTCAAGGCTTAAACTTTCCTGATGATGCAGCTCTGTTGCGTCGTTCACGTTCATGTTCTCGCAATATTGCAATGTTAGAATTCGTACCAGCCAACCTGCGAGTGACACGATATACCCGCCAACACCGGGTTTTACTTGCATTTGGCTCTTCATTTTAGGCCCTGATTATAACTATCAAGCACTGGCCAGATACAATTGCTTTCTGAAAGAGAAATCTGAGGAGTGATGATGCATCATTTTGAGGCTCCGGTGATGCTAGTGCCATCAGCCAATGAATTTGTGGGTGCACCCACAGTGTCTGTCACAGTGTCACAGCATCGAATGAACCTATGGAAGGGAACCTAACAAGTTGTAAGATCATATGTGAAATTGTTAATGCAATGAATTGACTGTTGCAAAATTGTTTCTGTTTGTATATGCAGGGAAAACTGGCAGTTTTCTTCGTGCTCTTTGCTCCACTGGAGTAATATTTTTGGCATTGCAGTGTGGGATGCAAATCACCTTCACATATATTCCCAAGGACGGTAAGATCTTTTCTTATTTGTGCAAGTATTGTTATTATTGCTTAAGTAGCTCACAGTTAAAAATATAAAAGTAATTGTGAAAGTTTAAGATAGGAGATCAAGTCAAACTGTGAACAAACAAAAGTTGACCAACCAAGTGTTATTTTTGTATTATTTATATAGTATTTTTTTTTTTTTTATTAGCTTTTATTTATTTTTTGTTTTACTTTTCATTTTAATTTAAATTTGAGTAATTTTGTTGTTATATGCTGTCCTTTGTTTATTTTACAAAATATTTATTTTTAGCTTTATTTTCTTTTTATTTCAGCATTATTTAAAAGAAAAAGATTTTTTAATAATAATAAACTTTAGTTTTAGTTAAGAACAACACTAGACCAGCAAACACCACAATGCAAAAACAGCGAGGTCCTGAAGGCTTGCTTTGCACAACATTAGAAAGCTCAAGCCCTTCCTGAACTGTGAGGATACTGGACCATAGCAGTGCTCTTCTGTCTGGACTTCCAGCATGCGCAATCAAACCTCTACAAATGATCTTGACCACAGCAGCACGTCTTTAATGAGCCCAAACCAAACCTCTCTTTACTTCTTTCACTGGCTACCAGTAGCTGCTCACATCAAGTTCAGGACATTGAGAACAGCCATGGGTTCTGCACCTTCCTACTTTCACTCTCTATCACTCTCTCTGGAGTACTATCACAGATAGGCATTAAATTACTTGCATAATTATTCGCATTCACTGTTCCTCAGAGGGGGGCAGGCAAGTCACTTGCAATATTCATGAAATGTGACCACTTAATTGAATCCTCTTGACTCAAAAAAAATCTTCCTATTCTTTCACAGTGTCTTATTTTCTTCACTATTCTAGCCTGTACTGTTCTAGATTTTATATATATATATATATATATATATATATATATATTCAAGGGCATAGATTATAAATTCTGTCACTGGTCCCATGCACAGTCGCGGAATGTTTGGAAGAAACTCTTTCCCCTCCGCAACTGAGTGAAATGTGCACGCTAAAATTATTTAGATGGTTTGCTGATTATAGTCCACTCAGACAATGTGCTAAATAAGCCACATTGTTTTGTCTCAAGATGCACATTTGTAATGTTTTTTTTTTTCTAAGGCACGTTTATAAAGCTACTTAAGTCTTAATCCAAGCCCTGTCTGTGAAACCAGGCCTTAATGGAGAACACTACTGTAGCATTTAGTAATGAGCAAAACTGAAAAGACAGATAAACTGCATGCTCATATTTCATATTATTTCATGCTCTTATGTCTTAACAACAAAAACAAGTCTTGTGACTTACTTTCACTTTGATTTGTGATAGTTTGCACATAGACTTGATGAATAGATGCTCAGCTGCTCATCTGCGGTGAATGCGTGTGTCCTATCTGGCTGTAACAAGACATATAGCCTATAACACGATCTCACACATTTATTTTTTAGCATTGTTAGGAGGAGTAAAATTTACATATGTGGTTTCAACAACCAGATGCATTTACACTTGTCCAGTTTCGACTGGAATGTGTGTTAGACCTCCTCCTGAAGTGGTTTGAAGGATTTAAATCCGTCTTGAATGTGTTGCGGAGGGCATTTACACCTGGTCTTTTCACGATCGGATAGCTATCAGATCACAGAAAACGCATGAAGTGGCCTGGCTAACAGCCCCTAAGACATTAACACACAATCATCTTCATTAAAAGTCAAAAAATGTTGTTAAATATCAAATGTCCAGGATTCAAGTAAAAAAAATGAAACTTCAAAACGATGCAAGTGTCATATAGGTGTCATTATCCCTTTACACAGGACAAGTGGTTAGGAGAATGAATGGATGAATGTAAAGTCACGATTACAAGAAGTCCCTAATCACTTTACTTACTTTGAAGAGGAAAAGGGCTTCCATATTCAGCTTTTTTTTTTTAAAGTTGTCAAGTTTTCTATTTACCCTAAATTATCCATGCATAATAATACATGCTTTTTATTCATCAGCGACTGGGCCATGGGACAACATTTACTTTCACCTCGGCATTGTCAGGTATGAAACATATTAATTCTTTCAATTTCGAATCTCAATTTTATTTAATTAAGTCTGGCATTCAAAATGTCAAATAACCGTGCTAAGTATAATATAACTATTCAAAACCGGCAAAAATATTAACTTTTTTCCCCCTCTTATTTTGCATGAAATGTCAGATCCATGAGATGAAGGGAACAAGGCAATGAATTCAGAACCACATAATAGCGTACTCCCAGCTAACAGGGAACGTTCCCAGAACATTGGCTAACGTTCTCTGAAAGTGATTGAGAAACGATTGAAAAACGTTCTTGCAGTAACGTTATTATATATGTCATTATTCTTATTTTTCTTATTCTTATCGTTATTCTTAAGGTTGTTAGTGGAACGTTTTAAAAACGTTATTACATAAAAAAGATATTATTCATTACAAATTAGTCATAAAGCTTTTTGTTATGCAAATCAACTTCAGAAACAATATTTGTATATCCAGTGACACAGCTAGTGACACAATGCACTGACATTATTTAACTATTTCATTAAAATATTTTTTATGGTCAGAAAAAAAATCCCAGAATATAAAATAATTATGTATTCAACAGGAAATAGCAGTATTCATTTAAGTTGAGTGCATTTTGCTTGTTGTATGAATTAGACACTTTTATCACAATGCTGATTAACTTAGATAAAAGTTCTCTCAAAGTTACCAAAGTAACGTTGTGCCAACATGTCATTGATAAATGTTCTATTAACGTTTTGAATAACGTTCTTATAACTAAGAAATAACGTTAATACAACGTCTAAAATACTGGACGCTTTGAACGTTCCTAGAACATTCAGAAATAACGTTTTTATAACTTAATTGGAACGTTATGGAAACGTTCTTATAACCTAAAATTGTTAGCTGGGCTACTACTATTTCTGTCATAAAAAGATATTGTATTAGTAGAAAGAGTAGTATACTAGTATGCGGTTCTGAACTCAGCAATTGTGTCATACATTTGGCCAGTTATGTTTGAGCCCAGCTTTCTTGGCACAAGTGGTGTTCATATAAGGTGGCGGTGAACACCATTTCCTGAGATTCTGCCCAGAAAGCTATACCTCTTGTAAAATTCGAACTCATTCGAATGGGACATTGTAGTCCTTACAAGCTTTTCAAAAAAAACAAAAAACAAACAGTTATTTGCCATAGAATCAGGTCAACAATCCAGTGTAATAGACATTGTTTAAAGATGTGCAGTATACCATGATTTTTATATTTTTTTATTTCTGAATAAATTTGCACAAGCACTTCACAACAGAGGTTAGAAACATAAGAATGGAGTGTTTAAACGAGTGATTCCTCCGAGCTAAAAGGTGGAGGGGAGAAGCCTGTAGTGTAACCTTCTAAAGCCCAATTTATACTTCTGCGTTGAACTTACGCCGTAGCTACGTCGTAGGCTGTGTGTAGCGCGCGTACCCTTCGGCGTACCCTGACGTGCACCTCTCCAAAAATGTAACAACGCGTCAACTCTACGCGGACGCAAGCGCTGTGATTGGTCTGCTAGGACCGCTCCCTCGGGGTAACATGCTCCCTCTGCGCGCGTGAACGCGGACAACGGCGCAGAAGTATAAATGAAAACCAACGCGTTGCCTACAGCGTAGAGGCTCCGGCGTAGGTCCGACGCAGAAGTATAAATCAGCCTTAAGCCTTAAAAGGGTGAAAAACATTTTACTTTGTAGCCCCTCCTGGGCTCCAAAACACTCATGTGCTCCAAACAGCAAGCAGGAGACATCCACTTGTTTTAGATCACCCACTCTTTTTGCGGATGACAAAGCGAACGGTTGTGATCAGAAACATCACGCAGAGACGTTTTTTAAAAACTTACACTTTGAAACCCATTTTTAAAAGTTTGTGTTTTCAGATTGAAGACATGAGTGATACTAGATAAGCAAAACAGTCGGTAGCACTTTATAATAACTGCACGCTATTAATCATTAGTTAAGCATTAATAAACAGTTAATTCATCATTTATAAAGCATTAATAGACATTAATAAGCAGTTTATAAATACAGTTATAAATGCTTTGTTCCTGATTTATAAGCATATCTATAATGTGTTTAATAATTGTATTTTCATATTTTATTAATGATCGATTTATCATTTCTAAATGAAGTATAGCATTATTTACAAACCGGTTATTTAGGAGTTGTGGTAACGCTATTAATCATTAGTTAAGCATTACTAAACAGTTAATTCATCATTTATAAAGCATTAATAGACATTAATAAGCAGTTTATAAATACAGCTATAAATGCTTTATTCTTGATTTATAAGCATATCTATAATGTGTTTAATAATTGTATTTTCATACTTTATTAATGATCAATTTATCATTTCTAAATAAACTATAGCATTATTTACAAACCAGTTACATTATTTACCATTATTTACAAACTAAGTGTTGTCATTGATTAATAAGACCACTTAGAAAGTGTGAGTAAATGTAGTAAATGCAGGGAGTTATAAAGCATTTAGTAGTGGTCAGTTAACTATTTTGTGAGCTCATCTAAAGTGAGGACTAGTTATGCTTTGTAAAGCATTTATAAAGGAGATTTAAAGACTCAGTTTTCTTCTAAACAGAAAAAGGAAACAAACACACACAGTGATACAGAACATAAAATATTAACAGACTTTAAATCTCCTTTATAAATGCTTTACAAAGCATAACTAGTCCTCACTTTAGATGAGCTCACAAAATAGTTAACTGACCACTACCAAATGCTTTATAACTGCCTGAATTAACCCTGAATTACAGTAGAAATACATGTTAATAAAGCATTTATTAACACACTAAGTAACTATTACTATATGTCTGAATAATATGTATTTAAACAGTTTATTAATCATTTACTCACACTTTGTAAGTGATCTTGTGAACCACTGACAACTCCTAAATAACTGGTGTGTAAATAATGCAATACTTCATTTAGAAATGATAAATTGATCATTAATAAAGCATGAAAATACAATTATTAAACACATTATAGATATGCTTTAAAATCAAGAACGAAGCATTTATAACTGTATTTATAAACTGCTTATTGATGTCTTTTAATGCTTTATAAATTACGAATTAACTGTTTACTAATGCTTAACTAATGATTAATAGCGTGCACTTATTATAAAGTGTTACCAAACAGTCAAGTTTAAAGCATCACTGTAATACAATTATTTGTATTTCTTTTAAAGGTGTACCATCAAATCTGTCCAGACCATTTTAGAATATCTCTGTAGAATAAACTATAATTCATATATTTTTGCACTTTCTTTGCATTACATATGGCATACCAAAGGCATGTAGATATACATGAGAATATTCCTTTTAAGTATGGAATCAAAATGTGTTCCCCCAATGAGCTGTAAGTGTACCAACAAATTTGTCGAAGTCCGTAGCATAGATACTATATTTGCTTTTATATGCTTCAATTTGCACATTGTTTGGAGGACAACATTGGGCAGGATGTAGAACAATTTATTATTATTATTTTATGAAATACAAAAAAAAAAGAAGAAATAAAACAGATCTTTTATCCGGTTTATCAAAGAAATAGTGAACAGAGCATATGACCTGAAGATCTGAGTCAGGTTTATTTGATTAGGGAGAAACAAAAAGTGCTGTGTTGGGTGTTCTTCAGGACCAGTGTTTAGAAACCAGTTGAGATCAAGCTGTGAAATCAAAGGGTGCCCCAAAGACCATGTACAGAGCATGCAGAAAATCTGATCAATGACAGGGAAATGGTAATGTTAATTCTGGAAAGGATGTGACAAATATATAACACACCATCTGTATAAGTAGCTTATGTTTTATGAAAGAAAACATTAGCAGAAAGAGACATTAGAGAAATTAAGCAGAAAACCAGCATCCCATGCAAGTCTACCAGTAATCAAGTCTAATCAGTAAGTCTACCTCGTTCTCACTACTTTGAGGAAAGATTACACATTGAGCAAGATCTGTTTTACCAACGTTTATGTTACATCAGATCATTCACGCTAGTGCTCGGCTAATGTATACAACATTGCATATATGCACTGTTATTGATACAGTTTCCATGTATTCACCGCAATATATTAGAAAAATACTCTGTAAATAAATTATTACAAGTAAAATAATTGGTTTGTTGATGGACTTGCACTTGTTAATGCTGATGGTGAGGAATTACAGTTGCAACATCTCATAATGTCCCTCAAACTGAGTAGTGTATCACTGAGAAACACTGATTCCTGCTCGAGCCGTCCTTGCGATGGAGGTTCGGGTTCAATAACTAGTTCTTCCAATGTTTCATCATCGGACTTGCGCTCAGATTGATATGGTAAAATCAACGTCATTGTTCATTTCTGTGTTTAATTTACGGTGTAGGAAGCCTCTGGACATGCAGACCTGACGTTGTTATGGCAATGGGCGTTTTTGCGCGCTGTAAACCAATCACAACAGACTGAGCTGTCTGGCCAATCAGAGCAGAGTAGCTCGCGGAAAGGCGAGATTTAGAGAGATTGATTCATCTCACGAGTCGTTTGAGAATCATTGAAAATGTGGTTATATGCAAATGTATATTATGAGGAAATTAAACAGTTTTTTGACCTTTGATGCATGTAAACCTGTTGTAGGAGACTCCACAACAACATTAGGAAACCTTAAAATAGCATAATAGAGGCACTTTAAATTTTCTCAATGATTCCAGTATATTTGCTTTTTGTAAGTGAAACTTTTTTTATTGAACTCTTTCCAGGTTTAGCGATGTGGACACACTTAACATAATACGTCTGCTAATGCCAGATTTTGCTGTCTTCCTGTCTACACTGTTCATCATTCGCCGGTGTAAGCCCAAGAAGCCACATCACAGTGAAAACAGCCGGCAGCTCTATGAGACTGAGGTAATGAACAGCTAGGGCCCTATCTTGCACCCAGCACAATTGACTTTGTACACCGACACATGTATCATTCCTATTTTGCACCCGCGCAAAGCGGACTTTTCCCTCCACAGACGCACGTCGGTAAGCTAGGAAATACACTTGCGCTCCCCGGGGCGGTTCAGCGCAAAGAGGAGGCGTGTTCCGGCGCAAACGTTCCCTGATGCTATTTTGCAGGTTTAGAAAACAATTGCGCCACTGACCAGGAAAAACCTAATTTAAAGTCAGTGGCGAGTTGCGCATGTTATTCATATGCTATTTTAAGGGCGCATGCTTGGCCATAATCAATGTAGCGTGTGCACAACGCGCATACACTTTGATTCTCTCATCTACACACAGACGCAGCAGTTATCATTTTTGCAAATCATACATTATTACAATAGACAGATAGATAGATAGATAGATAGATAGATAGATACACAATTTATTATAAAAGCATACATCTAGCTTACACATTTACCCAAATTATCATACACGGTTTAACCAAAGCTAATTTGGGTGTGTTTCTCCATCCCCAATGTCACTTCTCTCTCTTTTACGGCCGTGACGAGAGCGTTGCTCTCCTCGGCTGTGAACCGCTGCTGGCGCGCGCCTGGCAAATCCGCCGTTACAATAGCAATCCGCCATGGAAATAGCGCGTCTGCTCTTAAAGGGAATGTGAGATGCCGCTCTGATTGGTTTATTTCACGTTACGCCCAAACCACACCTATGAATAATGAAGCTACTTCAGACCAACCCATTTTAGATTTGCGTCGGGCGCAAGAGTCATTTATCCCGCCGGTATAATAGCAACAGCGCCCTAGACCCGCCCACAAAGTTACTTGCGTTTCAGACCGTTAAAATAGGGCCCCTAGTCTTGTTATTGTAGAGCGGTTCTGCTCAGTCCTGCTGCTGCAGGTCCAGCTTTCTGTGATTCAAATCAAACACACCTGGGCCAGTTGATCAAGGACTCTGGGTTTACTTGAAAATTAAAGCATGGCTGGAACTTAACTTTGCCTAAAGGTTAATTGATTAAATCATCCAAAACGTACTGGCTACTTTGTGTTGTAACATAAATGATTATAAGGAATAATGTTTTTTTTTTTTGCTGTATTTATTTTATTTCCATTTTTAGTGTTGGCTGCTTTTGTCCTGTGTCCTTATTTGACAGGGTTCCGAAGAAGAGATTTCAGACTCAGAATATGAAGGGGAGAGTGGAATGTCTGAGGGTTCCTCTTTAGACACCTCTGCTGAGAGCCGCACCGCTCTTGCCTCCTCTCCCGATGTTCTGCAGAAACTCATCATATTTATGACTGGTTTGAGACTCCTCATGTCTTCTGTAATGAACACTGCTGGAAAAGTTTTGGTTACTGTTCTATTAGGACTGGCAGGTAATGCATATAGAGATGAACGTGTGCATGCATTCTGGAAAATGATCTATAGATGCAGTCAATGATGTTACATATTTTGACAGGTATAACGTTTCCCTCCCTGACGTCAGCACTGTATTTCATGGTGTTTCTTGGCCTTGTGTGGTGCTGGGTATTGGACTACACCATCTCTCTGCTGCACTACAGCTCTTTGTGTGTAATGATGACCATCTTCAGTGGAGGACACATCCTTATCCTATACCTCTACCAGCTGCCCCTCTTCCAACAGCTCATTCCTCCACAGGATGACTTTGCCAGGTGCAGTTCCCCAGACAGCAACACAGTGTCGGCCCAGATCTGGCCCACATCTGGTACGCGTGGAATCCACATATACCAGATGTGGTCCAGATCTGGGCCGACACTGTGTTGCTGTCTGGGTCAGATCTCTACAAAGTAAACCAATATCATTCAGTAAAAGCCAATGTTATTGACATCAAGCATGCTGTACAAGTGTGCTTTACAATGAAGAAGCATAATCACTTTACTTTATCAGGAAGTAAAGTATCCTATGCATGTGTCGATTATGATGTATTTAGTTAAATAAAACACATGTAAGGGTTTACATGTTTACAAGGGTTTACAAAGTTTTACCTTGGGTACGAGTAAGAGTGAGTCTGCAGTGTATTCGCGAATAGTGCGTGCAATCAGGGCAACAAATTAATGGAAATCCACTGTCTCCCCAAAAGAGTCCATTTGCAAGCAGCAGAAAGCCATCTTATGCTTCACACACACACACAGAGTAAACCTGTGTTGTTTACTCAGCTACACATAATAGCACCAAATTATTAAAAAACACAATATATTGTCCCGCGTTCGGTTTTCTATCATGCGCCATGCACGTTTGCGATGATGTAAGATGCACACAAATGCACCAGAGTTCGATAGAATCAAGTTGAATGTGAAACCAGACCAATGCTGCGGGGGTGCCGGGAACAATCGCGCCCAGGCTCGGACCGCAGCAAACGAGCCCAGTGTGAAAGCAACCATAAACATTAACAGAACTCAAAACATGACACCAGTAGAGTCCCAGAGTCTTGCTGGGTCAAGGCACATTGAAGCTGTTGGTCCAACTGTCACGTAAATCTAAAGAAACTAGGTGAGGACTCAAGATGCAAAGGGAAAAAATGATATTTATTACAAAAAGAAACACTAAACACAAAACAAAACCCACGAGGGGGAAAACATAACTAAATACAAAACAACCACAACTTCAAAAATGAACATACCAAACAGGGTCACGGGGGAACAGGAGACGTGTACAAGACAACGATCCGACACAGACTGCAAACACAAAGGAACTTATAAAAGGGACAAATCAGGCAGGTGATGAGGAACAACAGGTGGGGCAAATGAAACCAATAATGAGATAACAAGGAGGGTGGGGTCAAAACAGTGACAGGAACACAAACACCACATGTGCTACACGAGACAAGACAGGCATGTGACATTAACACCTTACTAAAACACATTCAGCATCTGTTTGCATCTAATATCTATGTCTGTTTACCAGGTTGTTTGGTTTGACAGCGCTCATCCAGACCAACATGTCAGAACCGTATATCCTGGCTCTGCATGAAGATGGCAGCTGGCCTGCAATAATGAACCCACTAATGCTCCTACTGCTGTATTTTTCAGTCATGAGTCTACTACAAAAGTGGAATCAATCTGTTGAGGAGGTACTGTAATGCACTTCATACACGCACAGACATGAGGCTACAAAAAAATGTTTCACATGTTTCTATGTGGCGGGGTGTCCAAATCTGCTCCTGGAGGGCTACCATCATCTTCTGCAGAGTTTAACATCAGATATATGCATACGCCATATAATACCTGTCCTCCTAACCTATGTAGTTACAATGCTAAACAGCTGCTGCTAAGTACTCTCATTGATGACACAGCAGTCAGGAGAGTTGCTCATCCTGTCATGAATTATGTGACTGTTGTTCCTTTTTTGGCCATGTTAGGTCCTCAGTGTTTTTTGTTTTATGCCTGTCACATGTTCTCATTATTGATTTGTTAGTTTCACCTGAACCTTGTTAAGCTGCCTATTTAAAACCCTTGTTGTCTTGAGTTCTTTGCTCAGTCTTGAGTTGACACCGGTGCAGTCCTGTTGACTAAACCTGTCCGTGAGTTATTCTTAGAGTTTTTCCCCCTGTGTTTGTTGCTTGTTTACGAGTTTGCCTCCTGCTTCTGGATTATTCACTCATTCTGACTGTTATAGTGGACTTTGACCTTTGCCTGGATTGTTACTTTTGATTTTGCCTGTTCCTTGTTGGATACTTTTGCCCTACTTTTCAAGTAAAGCCCTTGAACTGAGTCATTGTCTCGAAACACACCACCTTGTGGCACCGAGGTAGAGCTCCCGCCTGCTACGCAGGAGACCCGGGCTCGAATCCCAGTCGGACATAACACATCTAGTCTATGAAGCCGTTTGTTTGTTTGTTTGTTGTGCATGTGCTCAAAAAAAAAAAAGTACGAAAGTGCAAAGAAAGTGCATGCCTCCATGTGAGAGATACATCACGCCCAATGACTCATAATTTGTGTGTGGTGTGTCTTGGAGTTAAGCGCGCACGGTCAGCTCTTGAGGGGGCTAGCTGTGCGCACTGTGATGCATTGACAGTGAAAAATCTCTGCTCTCGCCTGGCTTTGTTCTTGGGGGACGAGATCCAGGCGTCTGCGCCCCGCAGTGCTGGACCCGCTACTGCTGAGGCAGAGCGCTGTCTGCACACATGGGGTTTGCAGCTGGATCTAGCTGAAGAGCTTGGGTCGGGTCTATCCCTTTCCCAATCCTATGTTGCCAGTTCCGATGCTCTCGCACCGAACTCTGAAGCCCGCTTGCCGGCTTCTTCCAGTCCGGGCGAGAGCATGTTGCTCTCCTGCCTCCTCCATGTCACCCACGTATGCAGAGTTACTTAATGTAATGACCTGCGCCACTGCCAGATTAAGCCTAGACTGGTCGGTGGAGAGACAGGAGCGCACTCCAAGCAGACTGGATGAGTGTTTATTAGCGGGTCATAGCGGGTTTACCCCGCCAGTCTTCCATTTCTCCCAGACCTCCATGAGGGACTGTTAAGGTTTTTTGGTCATACATGGTGACTGGCCAGGTGAGGCAGGATGGGTTATTCCACTTCTCGCATCTCACTTCCTCATGTGTCGCTTCTCCTTTTAAATACAGAGAGAAGGATATGCTCCTTTCATGTTCGCATAATAAGGGCTGTCTGACAAGGCTGAAAGAGAATGGGCGTTTCCGCTGCTACGCATCCCACTTTATCAGTGGTGTCCCCTTGGGGTACGAGCTTGGAAGTAGTAATATATATACGTTTCCGTATGCAAGCTGAATGGGGATGAGGGGTATTTCACCCTCATCACTCTCTCACTATACAGTTCAAGAAGTGCTTGCACGTGCTCCTGGAAGCTAGACTTTTATCTCCGACCTTACTCAAACACATCTGAACCAACTAATCAAAATATTCAGTATAACTAGAAACTTCCAGGCAGGTGTGTTAGGGCAAGTTGAAACTGAACCCTGCAGGAAAGTGGCCCTCCTACAGCATAATTTAAGCACTTCTAACACAGTGGTTTCAAACCCTGGTCCAACCCCAACATTGCACATTTTTTATGTCTCTCTTATCTGACACACTAGCTGTGTCCCAAAGTGAAGGCTGCGTCCTTCGAAGGCCGGATTTGAAGGCCGGATGGCCGCATTTGAAGGCCGATTGCGTCACCGCGGCGCAACGAAGGACGTCCCAATTCAAAGGCTGCATCCTTGGAAGGTCGCATTTGAAGGCCGATTGCGTCACCGCGGCTCGATGAAGGCTGTCCCAATTCAATTCTCCATCCTTCGAAGGCCGTATTCGAAGGCCGGTTGCGTCATCGCGCCGCGACGAAGGCTTCCCTGATTCAAAAGCGACGCCAAATGCACCCTTCGTTTCCCCGTGAAAAGAAGGATACATAAATGGACACTTAGCGGCCTATTCTACCCCATAAGTCATTGCGCGCCGTTGAAGACAGCATTTATTTATTTATTTTTAAAGGCGGCCGAGACTAGAGATCGGTGGTGGACAGCAAATTCACATTTAAATGTAAGTATTATGTTTTCATTTACTCAAATAGCTAGCGAAACCAGAGTTACATTTTCTTATAAACTTCTTCTTAACTCCTTCGTCACCATTGCGTGGCTTCATTTATCAGGTAGTTTTAGGCAAAACTTGTGGTAATAACGTTATTAGTTTAACGACCTATTTGTAATATTTTCACTTGTGTATTATAAGAAATAGGCTATCACTCACCCAATAAAGCCCAAAACAATAAGAAAAGCAGTAGATAAGGCAATGGGGTTTCACTTTTATGTGTTTTTGTAGCTGTCATGCAAGGTATGTGGTTTTAACCAAATTTTAGTATACAGAAATATGATTTCATAAGTATTTTGTATGCATGTCTTGATGTGTCATATTTTGCAGTGTTAACAATGCACTTAAATTGCTCCTCTGTGTTAAGTACCCTTTTCTGCTTTTTTAGAACAATTCAGGAAAAAATGGGTCTATATATATATATTTATAAAGAAAAGTAATACACACATCTTTGCTGAAATGTATTGTCCTGTTGTTGTTAACAAGCCATGGTTCATTTGCTCTGCCTTTAGGATTGCAAGTGTCCTGGGACAGGAGAGGGTGTGAGTGGGAAACCCACTGCTGAAGCTTGGCCCTGGTTTGTCCTCATGGATGAGGTGTTGGGACAGAGGCATTGCACCAACCCCCCTGTCCTCATCGCTTCAATCCCTGAGGACACACCAGGGCCGAGTTCAGCAGTGGGTGCCCACGGTGAGGAGGAGCCAGGGGCAGCAGCAGCACAAAGGCGGCGAGACAGGACGAGTTTTTGGACTTGATCAGAGAAGAAATGCAACTACAGAGGGAGGCAGAGGCGAGGAGTTCACAGGAAAGAAGGGAGAGGATGGACAGGCTGTTTTCTCTTCTTGAGAGAATGATTGAAAAATATATATATTTTCTACATATTCTTGTTTAACTTTTTTCACTTTTATTTTTTAAAAGAAAAATTATGTAAATTTATTTTTATGCAACTTTAATTGTGTAAATAAAAGAGAATGAATTGTTCTGGACATTGTTTATTTTTGTAATGACAGTAATACTTTCTGCATGAAACAAATTCTATACCTTTTTATTTTTTCAAATAAAAGTACTTTTTCCAACTATTTACAAAATACGTTAAACATATCAAAATCAACATAAACATTTAATTTTACAATACATAAAATAAGAAAAAAATGATGTAGACTCTATTGAGCTGAGCTGCTGGACCGGGATGGGCTGCCCCTGGTAATGCCTCCTGCTGGTGGGACATCATCTGGGATGGTCTCCAGAGTGTTAAAGTGCATATTTCCACTATCCACTAAATTGTCTACCAACAGGTTTGCAGGGCTGATTCAATCGACGGCTTCCTGAAAAAAGTACTTTTAATAACTACTGCATTTATATTAGGCTACTACTGCATTACTGCGTAGGCTATGTTGCATTTTACTTCTGTATATTTTCAATATACAGTAATATCTGGTTGTTACATTATATACTTTTGTGTAGTGTAATGTAATCATATTGTGATGTGAGGGAAAAAAGTACTTCAGGTTACTTCACATTTGTAAGTGAATACTTAACGAAATATGCAGTTCCGAAAATTAAAGTAACAAAATGTAGGCTTATTGTCACAATATTAACAAATTGTTGCTAACTACAGCAGCGTCCCATATCAAAGGGCGCATCTGAAGTGCTCGGACCGGTCTAGCCTACGAAGGATTGTTCTTGTCGCCTGGCAACCGTGACAGCTGCAGATGACGAGCGCTAGAAATACTGGACTTTTTATATTAAATTGGGTTTTGTATTCAAACAGGGCTAAACCGAAAATACATGATCCGGCAGCGCCGGTGCACACCATGACCTCCAGTAAAATATAAAACATAAAAATGACAATAGTCAATTCTGGCTCCATAGCTGTTTACTCAGTTATAAAAATGAATGATCAGGAAAGCAGCTGTCCTCTCGCACCGTTGCTTGGCGCCAGGAGCGGTGATCGGGAACACCTGGTTGCACAATTAGGAAATCCTAGGAAGGCTACATGGTGCGTCCTTCAGAGGACGCATAGGCTGCATCCTTGAAGTCTGCGTCCTTCGAAGGATGCAGCCTTCAACATTGGGACACAGCTACTTATTTGTGGTCTTGGAGTTTACTAACGAGCTGATAAGTTGAGTCAGGTGTAGCAGTTTTACTTACCCTCAAACAAGACCCCACTTATGTTGGAGTTTTATAGGTGGTGCCAAATTAATATTGTGAGTTTTGGTCACACCACTTAATGTGAGTGTGAAATTGTGAGATGACCTCTTAAGCCTGGTTTATACTCACTGCTTCTGCATAAGCGCAAAGGTGCGAGTGACAAAAATTCCGTCATTGCAGTGTAGGCGATTGTGCACATCGAGTGCCTAAGACCCCATGTGGCCCGATGTGTTGTAGTTTACATAATTTTTAAGGATTTTAAACATGGTTATGAATATATTTAGATGGATTTGTGTGGCTTCTATTTTTTTCTGCCACCACTGCTGTATCTAAAAGGAATTTTAATGGTTGTTTGGGTGTTAACCCAATTAGTCTCAATATGGATGCAGGGCAGAAATTGCCTGTGGATCAATGAGAAGTCCTGCCTATCCAACGTTTGAGGTGTCTGTCTTATCTGATAATGTTGGACAATCCAATCGAAATGTAGCAAACCTTTCTTCACTGTTGCAGTCAGAGAGGGAGCCCTATCATTAAACTGGGCCCTAGAATGTGCTGTTTGCTACACAGGTGTGTTTTATTAGGGAGACATCTAAAGGCACTTCAGGACCAGGGTTGGGAACCACTGCTCTAGCATATCCAAAATGCCACTACCTAACTCGTTTTTAACTCCTGGCAATCCTGTAATCGAATCTCTTAATTATATTACTGCAGTCACTACTGCTACTTAATGCAATTGAGTAAATCTGTTTTATTTTGCACTCCAAAAGTATTGCTGAAAACACTGAAAAAAATGCAATTGTGTACATGTTTGTCTATGTATCTGCATTTGTAACCCGAATATGTACCATGCTCAGGAACATGTTGAAAACTATTCTGAAGACTCCAGCATCCAATCAAGCTTCTCCAAAATGCACCATTTCCCCCCTGAAAGAAAAGAGGTAAGATATAATTTATCAATAGAAATAAACATGAATATAGATAGAATTGTTCTCATGAAGTTTCTGTAAAGACTATCCATTTTGAGCACACACAGCAAAATGCGCACTCGCCACTATATTCACAGGACAGGCTCCAGGACCAGTGATGGGAAACACTGCCATTAGGTGATGATCACGAGCAATAGACTCTTATTATTTACACATGGTTAATAAAACAGGGAAGGTTTGTTACTTTCTTAAGCCTTTGTGATTCCCATGCCACATGGCAGTCAGTGATGACATAACCTTCAGGAGTCTGTGCTATACTGCCTCACCAAGCTTGTAAAGTTTGTTTTCTGCTAAATGACTAAATGTAAATGTAAAGTAGGCATATTTTATCTATAAAACAATCTGTCACGTAAAGTGAACTGTAGGCTAGTCCAGTAGAAACCAAGAACAGTTTATTACAGAAGAGAACAAAAAAAAAAAAAACGATGATGATTTGGCTTGCCTACACTGTGAGATTGAGACTCAACAACAGAAGACTGACACAAACAAAGCTCGGACAAAGCTTTTGACACAAAAATTGACAGGAAACATGAGGTCTGTAAGTACACAATCACTAATTGGCAAACAAGAAACAGTTGGAAATAATCATGCGAATAATAAACAAGAAAACTACAAAGGGATTCGCTCCCCGGAATTGCAGATGTGGATTGTAGAATGCACTGAATAACGCAGATTAAAAGACGGGGAGGAGCCGAAGCATGCCGCCGTTTTAAAAGTTTTAAAGGGGACTAAGGCGATTCTTGAATTTGTGAACATATTATGGAGCTAATCAGATTTTTTGGGTAGAAATGTAAGGGTGCTGAAGCCCATCTAAAAAGGGCCTAGCGACGCCCCTGACACACAACCACTTACTGAACAGCTGGGGACTGTGTTGAGCGAGAAAGAAGACATTGTTCAGCAGAGGACTGGAGGACAACATAAACATGTTGGGCCTACATGAGGCTGCAGGGCAGTTCTGCGTGGGATTATGGCTATCGATCACACAGAGCTTACAGGAGGGGGCAGATATATATGTCTGTGGTTTTTTTGTGGCGCAAGGCCATTTGTGAGGCACCTTGTGCTCTAGGTCTATGTATGGTGTTAAATGGTCCATGTTTACCTTACATAAAAAAGGTGAAAGGCCTCAGTCTGGTATTTAACATTTTCCTCCATTTTTTTGCCACTGGTCTACATTGTCCCCAACTTACCACCTTGCCTCCTTTGGGCCTTCCTCTTCCTCATTTTTTCATGATCTCTTTGCAATTTCCAGGACAGTATCATGTACTTTTGACAGGTGGTTATCTTGGCCAGTTTTACCCAAGACAAAAACAAACATCCAAAATCAGTTACACCCGCTTCGAAATATGAGGGCATACATTTGTGAGTAGTGAATTCAGCTGACTCTCATACAAAACGTAAAGGGCACTTTCACAGTCCCTGCATCTCAATGTCCATACTGTCCATCCTAAATAGTATGTGAGATTAGAATAAGTGTGTGACAAAGCATAGTATGTTGAAAAGAGTATGCCAGAAGTTCCCGGATGGTCTACTATTTCCATTGAATTTTCGAAGTGTGGATGCGTGCTCACTATAACAGCTAATATTGCCCACAACCTATTGCGCTTTGGAGGAGGAACTACAAACACGAGTAAAAAGTGTTAAAAAACAACAAAACATGGCGGATATGCGCAACCGACGGTGAGAGGTTTAGATAAAGGTTTGAGTGACTAATTAACCTAATAATTTTTTTATTTATTATAAAGATCTGTTTGGCCATTAACTTTTAAATGCATTATTATGCATTAATATGAGGAGAAATCTCTGCATGAAAGACCCACGACTGGCAGATCACTGTGCATCTGCATTTTTCTCCGATATGGTAGGAAATTAAATGAAATCAAATGTGGAGGATTTTATCTTTGACAAGGTGATTGACAGGTCAGTTTACGGTGATAGAATGCGACAGAGAGCAACAGTTAAAGAGGCAATTGTATGTGATAGTATGTCCCAAAGCTTGTGTACTCTTTTGCTACACACTCAAAAGTATCTACCTTTTCTTCACAAAAAGAGTACATACTTTTAGGGCGTAGTATATAGGCGCAGCACGTTTCATGATGTGATTGGCTGTTCCCTGCCCCACTATCATGTGACGAGCACATGACCTTAGGTATACAATGCATACAAGTTATGCTTATTTCTCCGGATTTAAACATTCTTAGAAACATTTGGGATAATGTAAGTACACAAATCAACAAAATATATAACATTGTTCTAGTGGTTTTTGGATATTTTTATCAGAAATCTTACATAGTGTGCCTTCAAGCATAATTAGAGCAGTTACTTGCAGTACTACATCGTACGATTATTTAAACATCTGCTATCTGTGCTGTTGTTGCCATGTTTTAGGCTATGGTGTTGGTGTGGAAGAGGACGTGGCAAGACCACGAAGGTTCTGGGGTGGATTCCCTGATTCTGGAGGATGACTACCCAAATTGCTTGGCTTTATCTCCATACACACAGAAGATCTCTTATTGTTCATTAAAAAGTAATTAAATATAGAAAGTCTACATTATTCATGTGTACATTTTGCCCAAATACACACAAAACTACAGGACAGAAGAGAGTCTGAGAACAAGGTCAGCTATGACTAAAGGCTAGACGATAAAACAATGCATAGAGGAGCTGGTGGGTTGATGTGCTGATATCTGAACTTTCTGAACAATTGCTAAGCTAAGATTGTGTGTTAAATGCATGCACAGAATATACTGTGGAGAGCGAAAGCTGTGATGGAGGCAATGAAATATTGAATGACGAGGACCCTCTACCTTCCACTGATCGGCCTGGACCCAGTGCCTTGATCCAGCTTGGACAGTTCATCATGAAACAGAGCTATATAATTGCTCTCATCATCACGATGGTAACGTAGTGTTTGCGGGCAGAATAGCCCTATGTTGCTTCATGCTTGCAGTATAATCTGAGTATTTTCTGACCTTTTGATATTTATAGATGATTATAGAGAAGGAAAAAACTGTCATATATTTTTATTTTTCCGTATTTTTCAACATAACACCTTTACAGGTTGCTCAGAATGGGTGGTGGCTAATCAGTGGGCGTTTTCAAACTGGGATGGGCGTTTTGTTCAATCATCTGATTGAAACGCATAAATGACATGTATAGAAGCTGTGACAATAGCTGTATTTTAGACCAATATCCAACAGATTTAAATAATTTAATGACGAAAAACAACACCGTAATTTTTTAGTGTGTGGAATTTCTTGCACTTCAGATAAAGTCAAAAACCCTGTAATCCCTCCAGCACTCCTTGAGTACCTTATCGCTTTATAAAATGAATATTTTAATGCTTTATGAACTGTTCATGAAAATACATTGTTCCATGCAATTTCTGTCCTTGTTACCTAGGATAATTATCAAAGTTGTTAATGAAAGTGAAGTGCATGTCACTAATGATTGGATGGTTGGAGAGTCTGGCCATTAACAGAGCAGGTTATGATCCAGGGTTAGTTTACTTCAGACGCATTCAGATCCAGTCGCCATGACATATTTCACACTATATATAATATTGAGCAATGCTTTTTTACACTCATTCATTCATTTTTTCCTCGTTGGTAACACTTTATAATAACGTTCAGTTGTAAGTCATTTATAAGTGGTTAGTTAATGATGAACTAATCGTTTACACAACATTCATAAATGATTAGAAAGTGATATACTAACATTTTATGTATGTTTTGTAAATTCTGTTACGAGTCATTTACAAGTGATTAGTAAATGATTAACTAATTATTTACGAAACATGACTATGCGGTCATAATGATTAATAAGTGATATGTTCATTATTGTGTGTATGTTTTGTAGATTCAGTTATAAGTCATTTACAATTGATTAGTAAATGATTAACTAAGAATTTACAAAACATGAATATGCATTTCATAAATGTTTAATACATTTTTATTTTATTTTTATGTATGTAGCAATTACAGTGTGCAGAAAGTGTTGTAAATGCCTTGTATACACGTACAGATCATTTATAACAGGTCAGTAACAGTGTTCAACAAAATGATGTGTAAACGCATGAATAAATCATTTACAACACTTTCTGCGTCCCCTAAAGTGTAAACTATTCATCACTTGTAAATGTGTTACACATCATTCGTAGATTACCACTTCAAGAACCAACAAGGCATAAGATCTACGAATCGAATCTACGAATGATGTGTAACACATTTACAAGTGATGAATAGTTTACACTTTAGATTAGGGGATGCAGAAAGGAATGAAACGTATAGTCATGTTTTGTAAATGATCAGTTAATCATTAGCTAATCAAATGTAAATGACTTATAACTGAATCTGCAAAACATACATAAAATAATGAACATATCACTTATTAATCATTTATGAATGTTTTGTAAATGATTAGTTCATCATTAACTAACCACTTATAAATGACTTACAACTGAACGAAATTGGAAGACACACCCACTCGTGTCAAGCCTTGTTTTTCTGTATATGTGTGCAGGTATGGAGCATCAGCTATAACTCATGGCTCACGTTAATATTACTGGTGTGGTCATGTGTGATCTGGATGCTGAAGGATCGGCGGCGGTTCGCTATGCTTAGCGCTCCATTTCTTGCTGTCTACGGGACATTGCTGCTCGTGGTTACATTCATCAGCCAACTCCATCTTAAGCATATTGACATTTTCCCTGCTTTACCGAAGGTTGTGCTGATTGACTTTGATGTGTATGGTTATCCAGTGCCCTGTGTGCATCTTGCTGCAAAGGTATGATGTTTTGTGATAGAGCTTAACAAAGAGCTTAAAACTTTAATATTAGGTTTTATTAATCTTGATTAATTGCAATTTTTCTTAATTTTTTTATTTTTATCAATTGACAGCACAAATTTTTATAAGATGTGTTATAGATATGTGTTATATCTATACCCATATCTGTTTTAAAATCTAATGATTTCTTTGCAGGTTTCTTTTACGTTTAGTTTCTGGATTTTACTTAGGCAACGGCTGAAGGAAAGAAAAGAGGAGCTACAGAGCACGGATGGTTTAATGGAAGTCAAAGTTCAAGCATGTATGGATATCTGTTTTATCTTTGGATTATTATTATTTATTTTAACAGAATCTGTGTATGATATACAGCATGTGGTTGTTCTGCATTGTCTGATTAGGGCTGGCTGAAGTCACTATAGATGTATAAGTATAACATAAATATGTGATTAAAAAAAAAAAACATTATTTGGCCTGCAACTGTTTTTGCAAAATACATGTAAAATGTGTTAAGATGATTGAAGGCCACAAAACAAAGGCAGTATGGATGCAGATGCTAAAACCTAAACGGTCCCACTTTATATTAAGTGGCTTTAAGTACTATGTACTTACATCAAAAAATAAGTACATGTACTTACTGTGTTCATGATGGATTGTAAAACACTTGTGCTGCTATTGAGGTGTGATACGGGTAAGGTTAGGGACAGGTGTGGTTTAAGGGTGGGTTAAGGTGTAAGGAAAGGGTCATCAGTGTTATTACAAATGTAATTACATACATTAATTACAGCTGTAATTGCATGCAGGCATTTTCAAAATAATGTAAAAACATGTATGTACACAATAAGTCCATTGTATCAAATTATTAATTTCAATGTAAGTACATAGTACCTATAGCCACTTGATATAAAGTAGGACCCTAATAAATATTGTATATGGGCTAGGTGTGCATTACATGATTTTAATGCACAAAGTGGATTGAGTTATACAATACAGATTATTTCAAAGCAGCTTCACAGTAATAACCAGGAACAAACCGTAATGATGCAAACTGCTGTAAAGAAGAGCTACAGAAGACACTTTAATGTTGATTCAATTCAGTTCGATAACAGTATCAATGTTGCAAAATTGGTCAGTTATGAAACAAAGTTGATTGCCGTTGAAGAGTAGTTGACAGAAATGGAGAAGAAACCCCTTGTGAGAAACAAGGCTCAGTGGGGGTTGGCCAGCTCTCTCCTGGCCAAATGAACAAACATAGTGGGATGTAATCCAGGCTGTCAGATTCTGGATTGATATGATTCAAAATGTTTCATACAGCTCCTTCTGCTTGAAGATTGATATGCCATTTCCTATATTTAGTGGGAACAGTAGAAGCTGGTCATAGGGGTCTGTGCAGGACTTGTTTGGTTCTTGTTGTCTTTGCTGAGGTCCTGTGCCAAGGGCTGTCTAGTCGACTAGGTCTTCACTGGAGATCTGTCCTTAGGGCCTGTCAAAGTGTCGTGGTCTTCACTGACATTCAGGGCTGAGTTGTGGCCGCGGTTGTTTATGATGGTCTCAGCTCGTTCAAGGTCTTCTCATAGCTTAGCCAATCTAGTTTTCCTCACTGAAAAGTGCCTGAATCAGCTTAGGGAGATCAGCTAAGCCAGCTTAGGTCCTGTTCACACCTGGTATTAAGATGTATTTTGGTAGATCGGATCACAAGTAGACGAGGTAACGCTGTTTACGCTTGCTTTTTTTTGTCCACTTTTGATGTTTACGCATTAGGTTAGTAGACGGAGAGTAGGCGTCCTTTTGTGGCAGTTTGAACGCATTCGACCTCTTGACTGAACTATGAAAGCAATCCGGTAGAGTCCTGGAAGTGGACAAGCTCAAAACATTTTAGACCCCATTTACACCTGTATTTAGTGTCGTCCACTTGTGATCAGATTGAAGAAAATGCTTCTTAATACCAGGTGTAAACAGGAGCTTAGACTTTAGTTACAGTTTATTAAATCATCATTTTTATCAATTACTTCAGTTTCAGTTGATGTCAAGGGATAGAAAATGCTGTTTCTATAAATGACAGTAGATTACTGTGTCTTTGGGCCCTATCTTGCACCCAGCGCAATTGACTTTGTACACCGAAGCATGTTTCATTCCTATTTTGCACCCGCGCAAAGCGCGCTTTTCCCTCCACAGAAGCACGTCGCTAAACTAGGGAATGAACTTGCGCTCTCTGGGCGGTTCAGCGCAAAAAAGGAGGCGTGTTTTGGCGCAAACGTTCCCTGGTGCTATTTTACTGTTCCATAAAACAATTGCGCCACTGGCCAGAAAAAACCTAGTCTAAAGTCAGTGACGCGTTGCGCGTTGTTCATTATGCTATTTTAAGGGCGCATGCTTGACCATAATGTATAGAGTGCACAAACGCTCATACACTGTGATTCTCTAATCTACACAGAAGCAGCAGTTTTCATTTTTGCAAATCATATTATTACAAACGATAGATAGATAGATAGATAGATAGATAGATAGATAGATAGATAGATAGATAGATAATTTATTATAAATATAATCATTTATTATAAAAGCATACATCTAGCTTACACATTTACCCACATTATTATATGCCTGTTTAACCGAAGCTAATTTGGGTGTGTTTCTCCATCCCCAATGTCACTTCTCTCTCTTTTACGGCCGTGACGAGAGCGTTGCTCTCCTCGGCTGTGAACCGCTCTTGACGCGCGCCTGGCAAATCCGCCGTTATAATAGCAATACGCCAAGGAAAAAGTGCGTCTGCTCTTAAAGGGAATGTGAGATGATGCTCTGATTGGTTTATTTCACGTTACGCCCAAACCACACCTATGAATAATGAAGCTACTTCAGACCAACCCCTTTTAGATTTGCGCCCGGCGCAAGAGTCATTTATCCCGCCGGGAAAATAGCAACAGCGCCGAGACCCGCCCACAAAGTTACTTGCGCTTTGCGCTTTGACACTTGCGTTTCAGATCGTTAAAATAGGGCCCATAAAGTCTTATGTCTTTCATGTTTGTTTGAAAATATAACATCTCACTTGCAAAATAATTAATATATTGTGGAAATGTGTGTATATTTCTATTACAGGTGACAACAGTCAAAGCTCTCGAATGATGACTGTGTTTGGAGGATTGGTGAAAGGCATTTTGGTGAAGTACTGGATCTTCTGCTGCTGCTTCATGTTCTTCTTTGTCAGTTTCTCAGACAAAGTGGCAGTCTACAAAATTCTCTATATCTGCTTATTCCTTTTCGCTGTGGTTCTGTACGAGGTGAGTTAAGACCATGTATCAACCTTTTCCCAACCAGAGTTTGCTGATCCATTTATTAGCCAACCTGAAGAACCTCTAATAAAAATTCTCTAACAATTCAAATAACTGTCCTTAATTCAGAAACTCAATGTAATGCTCACCAATTTATATATATAAAGGGTCAAATCATTGCTTAAGATTGATTCAGTTTATTCCGAGGTCTGTGTTTTTAACTGGTTGAATATTTTGCCCCATAGCTGAGCTATGCTTGAGTTTAAACATAAATATTACAACAGACGTAACATGGGGCAAAATGAGTAAACATTTTAGGTTGCGTTTTATGTGATCTGGTTTAACATAATTTGAAACTGCTACAGCAGAGTGGAAGATGCACACAGCACTAGTGATTTTAATACTAACATAGCCTACCGCGTACATACAGTGATCACGTCTCAGACGGGTGTCAGCTTCTTCAGTTTGAAATAACGATGAATGCTATATGTTTTTATGAAATGTAGTGCTTACATTTTTTTATTATGCTTTGAAATGTAGTAAAGTAAAAGTTTTCCAAAATAAAAATACAATACTTGAGAACAGTTCTATAGTAAAAATCCTTAATTACTGGGCACCACTATGTGGAAATTATTCAAAAGTTAGAGATTTTATGTATTTATAGTTAACTAGCTCTTTCTCTAGATTTTGCTGCTCTGGTGGTTTTTCCTTGCTTTTAAAGGTAACATAAAGTATTCATAGCACATACATTTTTTCTAAGGGGCCATTTACACGACTCCGTTTCAACTAAAAAATGTGTTTTGGGGGCCTGAAAACTCAAGCCTTTCCAAACCAGTTTCAAAGTGCTAGTTTTTGAAAATGATACCATCATGGTCTCAGTGTAAACTACAAAAACGTGAATTTGTGAAAACGGTGACGTCATGTGTATTATGTGTTTAGTCTATAGGCGCGTAGTGTTTCTTTACAAAGTGACATCGCCATCTACTGGCCTAGCAGGAGAACACAGCGATTTTAGTCGTTTTCACAGATCCATTTGACAACGTTTTGAAACCGTTATCTTCTGTACACAAAAAAGAAAAAAAAAGAAAAAACGTTTCCGGTTTCAGTACATCGGTGACATGTAAACGTACCCTGAATCTGGTTCTAATGTTAGTGAATTTATTCACTATTATTTAGAGTTTTCTAAATGATGTGCGGGAGGTTAGTCATTTGCATGAAACGCCCACAATATCTCCATATAAGGGTTTTACACACAACCTGTTGTCAGTCTCGTCAAACGTATGCCACTCTCGTCAGATCCTCGAGCAATGCCAAGTGTGTCATTCTCAAAACCAGTTCAAACACAATACACACCTTTTATACAGATCCAGATTGCAGACCTCATACACATAAATCGGCTTTATTCAGAGAAACCTTGCAACTGAAGCTATAACACAGGTTTTCTTATGAAATATATTCAATATGAAATTAAATTGTATTATTTATTATTATTTATTTATTTTTTTATAAAAATAATATAATATAACATAATATAGTCATGTTAAGATGATATATAACTTCTTTACAAGATTTTAAGTCCACACAGAGAAAGTGCTTTTTGTGTACGTTTAATTTCAGTTGTTCCTAAATTTTTCTGTAAATTAGTATACATTTTTATACAAGTTTTTGGTGAATCATGATTTGTTTGTAAAAACGATCGTACGCAGATTTCACGCACAAATTTGTGCGTACGCATGCTTCGTGAATGAGACTCAATGCTCTTTCGAGCTCGTCACAGTGTCGTAACGGTGTCTACTAGCAGGAGCTGACCTGGCCATTAGCGAGGAAACTCATTTCTGTAATGGATCGCCCACTTTTCACCATCCAGTCATTTCCAGATGCATAAAATAAAGTCATTAGACTCCCTATCTTTTTTTCTTTTTTTGTTCTCTCATTGATTTTAATTTCACTTGGCAATGTCACATTACTCAAATAAAATGGGCTGTGAATTCTGTTTAACTTGAATATTGATGCAACTGTTTTGTCCAGGTGCATTATGAAGTATGGAGGAGTCAACTGAAGTATTTCTGGGCAGTTGTGGTTGGATACTCTATGCTAGTTTTGATGCTGATCTACGTATACCAGTTTAAAAGTGTCTGTAACCTGTTCCAACAGATTTTAGGCATAACAGAGGAAAGGTAAGTACTGCCATGAAGATAATGAATCATTTATGAAATTAACAGGGCTTTGGGGCGAAAATGGCAACAAAAATGACTGAGTTTTCTGTTAGCATGTACATATGATTATGAGACAGCTTTTACACATGAAATCCGTGTGTTCACTCTGTCAGGTTACGAGACCTTGGGTTAGAACAGTTTGACACCGTTGAACTATTTGCACGAATCTTACGGCCGGCCTTCTTCCTTCTGGCCTGCATTCTTCAGCTGCATTATTTCAACTGTGACTTCCTCTCTGTAACCGATCTTCAGACAGTTTCAACGAAGAACAGAACAAACAGGTGTGTCAAAATACGCAGACACACAAACACATTGCATCTTTGTCTTTTGGACTCAATAAAATAATTGTGAGAGAACTCAATACAGGTACCATCGGAATAAAACCTCCACACACACACCCCTGTGTAATAAATAGTAATAATAAACTAATAAATAGTTTTGTATAATTTTCCAATTAAAGCAAGATGAATTTACTTGAGAAGCAACATTGCACATCTATTAATATCTTGAGATATGATTTCAGAGAAGAAGATCTGAAGGAAACACTGAAGGGGATTTTTGATATGTGAGTATATCACCTCTTGCAGTGGCTTTTAATAGTTTTTCCATAATTAATTGAACGAAATCAGCACAATAAATTGACAGCTCTAATATATTATTTGTTTTCCTTAATCATAATTGCATCCTTTCAGCCGAGGTGACTGGTGATTTTGTGCATGTATTAAATACATCCTGAGTTTCCTTGATCCTGAAGTCATTCCTCATCTTCCCCCTCTAAAGCACCTTCATCTTTTGTGCGTTATAAGAACTCCTGTAATAAACTGACTTTCTTTTTCTTTTCTTTTTACTGCAGGATAAGGAAAAACACTGAGAAACTGATGAAATGGTGAGTGAGGTTTAGGTTTGCAGGGCTTCATGTGAGAGTTTATTAGAGAGCTATTTAAGTCACAGAAACAGATGGTCCTTTAAAGCCATTTGCAGCACAGAATTCAGGTTTAATGTGTAGCCTGGGCTTCAGTGCCTTACTCAAGGGCACAACAGTTATAGTAAATGGAAAATTTCTAGATGAAGAGATGTGCTACCCCACACATCTGATTTTGATTCTTCTTACACTTTTTGAATATGTTTATCAGTGGTTGCAGTCCAGAAAATCACAGCTGGGTTTCGGCTGTGGAACAATTGAACGTTGCAGCCCTTAAATTATGACCATTACTAAAAAGACTTTCGATAGATGCTTTTGATTTTTTTTTTGAAATAGAAGTACAGCTGGAAGTGACAAAATAAAAGAGAGACAGGTGTACTTTTGGTAACACTTTATAATAACGTTCAGTTGTAAGTCGTTTATAAGTGGTTAGTAATTACATTCATAAATGATTAGCAAGTGATATACTAACATTTTATGTATGTTTTGTAGATTCAGTTATAAGTCATTTACATTTGATTAGCTAATGATTAACTAATCATTTACAAAACATGACTATGCGTTTCATAAATGTTTAATAAATGATGTTACATTTTGTTGTATGTTTTGCTCATATCAGGTGCACAGTGTTTAGACTCCATGTGTTTCAGAGAAAACAGCATGAACGCATGAATAAATCATTTACAACACTTTCTGCGTCCCCTAATCTAAAGTGTAAACTATTCATCACTTGTAAATGTGTTACACATCATTCGTAGATAACATTCGTAGATCTTATGCCTTATTGGTTCTTGACGTGGTAATCTACGAATGATGTGTAACACATTTACAAGTGATGAATAGTTTACACTTTAGGGGATGCAGAAAGTGTTGGAAATGATTTATTCATGCGTTTACACATCATTGTGTTGAACACTGTTACTGACCTGTTAGAAATGATCTGTACGTGTATACAAGGCATTTACAACACTTTCTGCACACTCTAATTGCTACATACATACAAAAAAAACATAATTTATTAAACATTTATGAAACGCATATTCATGTTTTGTAAATGATTAGTTAATCATTAACTAATCAATTGTAAATGACTTATAACTGAATCTACAAAACATACACACAATAATGAACATATCACTTATTAATCATTTATCAACGCATAGTCATGTTTCGTAAATACTTAGTTAATCATTTACTAATCACTTGTAAATGACTTGTAACAGAATTAGCAAAACATACATAAAATGTTAGTATCACTTGCTAATCATTTATGAATGTTTTGTAAATGAATAGTTCATCATTAACTAACCACTTATAAAAGACTTACAACTGAACGCTATTATAAAGTGTTACCGTACTTTTTTAAAAACTTGAATAAATTGTAAAGAATCTGAATGTACATTGATTTTCTGTTGAATTGTATTTCAGTATTATTTTTGTGCATGTGCTGAGTGTGACGTGTAAACTGACTACAGATCACAGAAATGCTGTTTGTTAGTATCTCCCCCTTCACCCTTATTGTTGAATAAGATTCTTTGCTCTAACTTGTTGCAATTATTATTTTTTCACTGTTCTGTCCACAATTTATTGTTGTTTTAAAACATTTTGACCCTGGTGCACTTTTCCATATTCCAAAAGGAAATGGGGTTAGAAAACGCCAGATGGCGCTGTTCCCCAATAAAGCAAGCAACTGGATATAATTCAACGCCATTGTTTCAAAATCGCCACACATCTCAGCGGGGAGATATACGTGATTCTGTCTTTCTCCCTTAAAGGCTGAAGGAAGGGCAGCTCCGAGGAAAAGGTGGTGATCAAATACATATTTCATCTTCCTCCTTGGACAAACATCATGAAATAGAATTAGAAGATGATGGTAAGTACAATTCCTACCTGGTCAATTTGGTTTAAAATGCACCACACAAGTAATCCATACAACACGTTCTGTGTGAGGAAGCCATTATTTAGTGGAAATATTTTTTCCAATGACACTCAAAAATAGTTTATTTCCTAAAATAAATTGAGGAAAACTTTGTAGAGAGTATAACAGTCCATTCAAACTAATTATGTTTTGCAAAACACATTGAATTAATTGAAGTTCTTGTGTAGCAGGCCAAAATTGTGTAAAACCAAAATAGCCTTTATTTAAAAAACAAACAAAAAAACTTAAACATAGCGGAGAGAACGATTGCTGCTTGTATTATTTCTTTTTTCCAGCTACATCGCCTTGTCTTGACGTTAAAGTAGTGCATATTTACATATATGAATAATCATTTGAAGCCTGTATTTGACCAAACTTCTAAAATTTTCAGCAAATTGACTAGATAGCATGGTGAATGTTTATATTTTGTTTTGTTGTAATGTAAGATTTTCCCAATAAATAGGCAAGAATAAACCTTTGTGTCCTCCATGATTCCCGTTGCAATGGGATCTTACAAATGACAAGACAGTGAGCTCCATCTGAGGACTGAGGACTTTCTTGCCGCCTCATGGTACACCAGTTGTCAATGGTGACAAGCGGATCAGCTGGTAGTCTTGATTCAGTATACTGTTTGTAGGCCTTTGTCATCGGGATGTGGAGACTACTGGCAGTTACTTGATGTGCACAACTTGTCCGTGTGATATGGGATGCTTTCCGGAAGGACTTTCCGCAATTTCTTTGGTAGCTATGTTGGCTTGGACAAGGGCTTCCACCCAACCACTACCTTCTGGCAAGTCCCCTAGTATCTTGAGAGCTGCCATCTCAATATGCAGTCCTCCTAAGACAATGACAAAATGATCTTCTCCATGTGTAATGGGCCAACTCCACTGTATTTGTTTGGCTATTCTGTACAGAGCCTGGTCCGCAGTGACAGCGGGTACTTGTCCTGGATTTATCCTCTGTACTGCTTGATTGATGACATTCATTGCATGATGAATCATGGCCACTGATTTGGAGTCATCAGTGAATAGGGGAGGTAGAGCTGAGATTGCAGGGGTGAGCTCCTTTGGTGTCAGCTGATTGGCATGAATGGCTGCCCAGTAGATGTGCTCTACAGGTCGATCTTCCAGGGAAGGATGCACTGAGAAGTATCAACTGAAATAAATGCTTCCCACTTGTGGACACATAATAGACAACTCCTGCCCAAGAGAGGGATGGCAAATCAAGAGTACATGAAATATGCCTGAAATTTCATTCTGCATCTTCTAAGATAATGCGATTTTATTGTAATCCTCACATTATCACTGAATTCACCATTAACTATTCACCTGAACGGTTTATGATGTTTTATATGGTATCATTGTGATCCTTAGCCATCAAAACATAGGGGTAGACATCACATTTTCCATGTTATCATTGGTTCAGGAGATATCATACAAAATACATAATTTGGTTATGGTGGAAAGCAAAATGGCGTTTTTGCGATTGGCTCCATTTCTGAAAATGTTCAGGGCCGCAAACTCTCATCATCACATATCACCTGGACTATCCGTAATAATAGTAGATTTGGCAAGCGACCCAGTCTCTGTATTTGTGCTCTGGAGAGCGTCAAAGGTTTCTATTTACAAGGCAGACTCTATCAAGGCATTACATTTTCGTTTAAAAAATAAATACGACCTCACGTTGTGTCAATCACACTTGCACACTGCCTCCGAAACTTTCGTCCAGATTGGGTTCGATTTTCTGTGTTTTTCGCATCCGTAGCAAGCACTGTGAGAGGTGTTTTGACAAATTAGAGCCACCGAATCACGAATATGAAAAAAAGCATACGAAAATTTCAGACTCAGTGTGCAAGGACCTTAAGACAGGAAAAAAATGACGTAATGCAATATATTGAAATAAGCGTGCATGTTTTGTAGTGGACGCAGTGACCCACTGGCTGGTGGTGGTGGACAGGGTGCATGAGTTGATCCTGCGTGCTGTTCTGTTGTTCTGGAGAGGTCAGGAGGTGTGCTGGAGAATACTGGAGCTCCACAGCTTCAAACTAGTCTCCACAGGTATCATCTGGGTTTGCGTGCAGGAGGTAAGACATAAACCAGTGTATATCCTACATAAACCTTACATTAGATTAGTTGGAAATGCAGCCAAGCTCAACTAGCACCTATACACTGTTACTTACACTCTTACATGCTATTTGTATTTCAGGTATCGCTGATGAACTTTTTGTTTTTGGTGTTTTGGACATTTGCTCTGCCATATCCGAGACTGCGGCCTTTGGCCTTCAATGTGTCTTCTGTTTGGGCCTGTGTGATGGTTGTGTGTAAAATGATGTACCAGCTAAAAAGTATCAAACCATCTGAATATTCTTCAAACTGCACTGCTGTAAGTATGAATTATGTAACTGCTGACTTGGAAACATAATGTTACTGTTATATTACTAATGCACCAGCAATTCTTACACACACACACTCACACACAGTGTGGCAGCCCGCCATTGTCTAATCTGTTTTACCACAGTTTCATGATGAACTGAAACATGGAAATGGCCATGTTTAATTTTGGCTTTACACACATACATATGCAACATTGTTACCACAGAAACTTGTGCATGCCAGTGAGGTTTGTTTGATGCACACACAAGTTCGGAGTTCAGGCCTTCTTGGAGGTCCTGGGTGGGGCCCTGGAAGGGGTTCCATCTGGATACTCCATAGTTCTGCAGGGCGACTTCAACGAGTGCGTTGCTTCCCCAAGTAGAGTAGTTCAAGTACCTCAGGGTCTTGTTCACGAGTGAGGCTAGGTCAGAGCATGAGATTGACAGGTGGATAGGTGCGGTGGCAGCAGTAATGCGGTCATGTACCGGACTGTCGCGGTGAAGAAAGAGCTAGGTCTGAAGGCCAAGCTTTCGATTTACCAATCGATCTACGTTCCAAACCTCACCTATGGTCACAAGCTCTGGGTAGTGACCGAAAGAATGAGATTGTGGGTACAAAATTAGTTTTCTCTGCAGGGTTTCTCTGACCCTGAGAGACAGTGCGAAGCTCAGACATCCTTGAGAGACTCAGAGAAGAGCCACTGCTCCTCCGCATGGGAAGGAGCCAGCTCAGGATCTCTCAGTGGAGGTGTTCCAGGCATGTCCAACTGGGAAGAGACCCCAAGGCAGACCCAGAGCATAATGGAGGGATTGCTTTGGGATCCTCCAGGATGAGCTGGATGAAGTGGCCAGGGAAAAGGACATATGGGCATCCTCACTTAAACTGCTGCCACCGTGATCCAGTCCAGGATAAGCGGTGGATAATATGAATTAAATATTATTTTTTTATTTTACAATGCATTATTACAATATACATTTGTTTCTGTCTTAGAAATGTATGCTAATAAAATAATAATAATATAAAAATATAAGAATTGTGTGAAATGGACTGAGGCACCATCCAAAGAAAAAAAAAAAAGGTTTGAGTCCTTTTAAAGTCCAGGTACAAGTCAATGTAAATACTTTTTTATTTTGCTAAAAATTGGTCAATGAAGAAAGGTTGGAGCTCAGTGTTGCCCTGAAAGTGCATTAGATTGATGCATTTGATATGTACACCATCTTCATTTGGAAAAGAATGCCCAGTATTCATTCCTGAATACTGGTATTCATTTCTGGCTTTTTGCTTGGCATTATTTGGGATAGACAGATCACTTTTCATGCACACATACCGTAACCAAAAGATAAAAAGTTAAACAATATATGATCTATACATTTTGTGTCCTTTTAAATGTCCAAATTTTTAATAGTCCAACCTTTCCAAAGGGCCTGTCATCATCTAATGAGAGTTGGACTGCTGGTAACAGAGCAGAGCTATTGAGGACTTCAGTTCTGTATGTGGCACCAGTAGATCCGGCGATGTGGGTCGGCGGACTGAGGAAGTGTGAGGATCGCATCCTGCCCTGTCTCTGGGTATTCTGCTACGCATTTTTTATAATAATATTAATGAATTACATTATTTTTTTGGAATACATTTTCCAAAAACCCCAAATGAAAAAGCATAACCATTTTTAATGATTCATATTGCTGATCTAGGGGAATTATATCCTAGCATGTCCTGTTTCACCCAGAAATGTCACATTACAGAATTTAAATCTGTAATGAATGGAGCTTCATGTTGACTTTAAGTAAATTGTCTATGAATGCAGACTGAAGAATAATGTTTTTATTTTAATTTTTTGGTGATTCCTATAGAATCACCTGTTAATTTTAGGCCTCCTTGTGTTTGAAGTGACTGTCCATCGCCACCAGCTGCATCACCGTCTTCAATATGGCCTTAAAGCAACATACAGCCGCATCATATTCCAGGGTGTGACGCATCATAATCTGGACCACGGCATTCTGCCCTGCCTCAGATATTTTGCTAACTATTTCTTCTACAAGTTTGGTTTGGAGGTACGTAAAGTTAGTATACAATACTTTAATAGCATATATTACATGACTAGCTACGTTTGAGTACAACATAACCTTTACCACCTTTTGACGTCTACCATCTCATGCATCCCCTAATGATTTCGTTTTTTGGGTTAATTTGCAGTAAACTACAGACTCTTCTTTGCTGTTTCATGTTTTACAAACAGCACTGCAACTGAAACAATTATAAGTCAGAGTAACCAACTAAAAATAGTGACACTAACTTCGTTACATATTCACTAGCTTGCAGTTGCTTAGACACAATTATCTGCATTTCAAGCAAAAAGCAATTTTTCTTTCAGCTAGCATAGTGTGAAATGTGACATAATTTGAGTGTTTTAAGTTGGATCTCAAATCTCAAATTTAGGCTGAAATTAAATGTAGATTATGATAGTTGACTACAATAACAATTTGTTACTTGAAATAAAATGAACATTAACTGAGGTAAAATATACAAATAATTGAACTTGAAGAAAGCGCCTGATTAAACGAATTAAACTGATCAGTGTGGCTGCACAGCAAGCAGCTTAGAGGAACATCAGAAATGTTTTGGATGTCTCCTTTATACTTTAGGACTAAGGGGGTGTTTACAAGATACCCTTTACAACTAAAAAATTTAAACTTTTTAAACGGTTTGGCCATTCATTTACACGACAACGGCATTTTGGGGTCCCGAAAACGGGTTTTGAAAACGTGTTTTTAAAATGATATTGTTTCCGTATAAACTACAAAAACGCGAATTTGTGAAAAGGATGACAAAGTGCGCTTGCCTATTATGAGTCTATAAGCACGTCGTGTTTCTTTACAAAGTGATATTGCTAACTATTGGCCTGGCAGCAGAAGACAGCCTTTTTAATAGTTTTCGTGGATCCGCTTGAATGGGGATTGTTTTGACAATGTTGTCGTTTTTAGTATATCGTTGTCGTGTAAACGTACCCTAAACCTTTGAAACCTTTAGCATTTATTTCGAAGAGATTCAGAAAGGTTATAAAGTTGAAAAAACTTTACAGATTCAATATCTATTTTGCTTTACATTTTTTAGAGCAAAATAATTATTCAGTATTTTATGTTCCAGCTTCTGTTGAGAATGCAGGTTTTCAAACTAGCATTAGCTTCTAAAAAAATGTACTACATTTTCCACATTATTTTATGTATCAGGTGTGTATTGTGGTAGCAGTAAATGTCATTGGCCAACGGATGGATGTCTGTGCGCTTCTGCACTCTTTCGCTCTAATGGCTGTTCTGGCACGTCGTCGTAGGAAGGCCATAGGAGAAGTGTGGCCAAAATACTGCTGCTTCATCGCAAGTTTCATGGTACTGCAGTACCTGCTGTGCATTGGCCTACCACCAGCGCTCTGCATCGGTCAGTTACTCAACATTTACTACTGCAAAGTTGACTTGTGAGAAAGGGATACATTTATTTGCAGGTCTGTTGCAGAGAATTTGAATGTTCAGGGAGTTAATTAACAGATGAACAAATGTACATTGTGACAGTATAAACAGCTGTTTCACTACAAAACCATTAGGTTGGGTTATGGATTTAACTCAGCAGGCTGGGTTGCTCATTTAACTCAAACGTCAGCTAATATTAACTAGTTGCTTGCATCATTTTACCTCATTTTAAATTTCCATTACTGATAAAAGTGTCAGATGTGTTAAATGTGTAACTGTGATAAACGGGCAAAATGACACATGAGACGAGGAGACTTTCCATTTACCAATCTGATGAAGATGTAACCTTGGGCTAAGGGGTATTATGAATAAAATAGCCACTTGGATGATATTACCACCCACAATGTCCTCTGTGAACATCACAGGCCATAGGGTTTCTGTCTTATCTCATCTGTCAGGAAAGGCTGAGATAAGATGAGATGAGATAAGACAGAAACCCTATGGCCTGTGATGTTCACAGAGGACATTGTGATCTGTAGTGATCTGATCTCCATTGCAAACAAGAAAGGGCTGATCATTGATGCAATCCCAACTTTACCTTGAACCAGTCTATCATTCCTACTGCATACCTCACTGTTGTCACACTGCCCTTATACATATCCTGAACCACTCTTACGCACTGTACATCTCTGCCTCTCCTGAATTCTTCATTCAGTGACAAAATTCTTTCTCTAGATGCACAACATGCAATGCAACTTTTTCTGTCCTTCTCTATACTTTTTCATCAACACTCTCAAAGCAAATTTCTCATGTTCTTTCCTGGAATTAACCCACATTGCTGCTTACAGATCATCACCTCTTCTCTCAGTCTAGCTTCCACTACTCTTTCCCATAACTTCATGATGTGGCGGATACACTTCAAGCCCCTGTAGTTACAGCAGTTCTGGCTTCAGGCGTCCTCTCACTTTGTAAGATTTTATTGAACAATCTGGTTAAAAACTTTACTGCCATCTCTCTTAAACATCTCCATGACTCCACTGGTCTGCCATCTGGACCAAAGCTTTTCCACTGCCCTCACCTCATCCATACTAATCTCCTGCACTTTTTTATGCATACATCATCCCACCTTCTTTCTCTGTCCTTTTCTACATTCATCAGCTCGTCGATATACTCCATCCACCTTCTCAACACAATCTCACCACTTGCAGGACATTTCCAACTGCATCCATTATCAACCTAACCTGCAGAACATCTTTCCCAGTTAAGTCTGTCTGGCCAATTGGTAAAAGTCATTTTCTCCTTCTTTAGTGTCTAACTTCACCCACCCACCCATTCTAATCTCTCCACCCATTCATTCATCTTAGAACAAATATCTTTTTTTCTTCTCACATTCCAAATGCACTGGTGACATTTATCATCACCCATTCAATTTCCAGCTTCACATGCATCATTCTGTCAGACACTTCACCTCCAATACACCATTTCTCTTTCCATCCCCACCATGGTAAAACGGTATGAATGCACCTCCAATCTCCTGGCCTTACTCCCCTTTCACTGTATTGTCTTTTGTATACACAGTACGTCATCTTTTCTCCATTCCATAATATCAGCCAGCTCTCTTTCTTTACCAGTCACAGTGGCAACATTTAATGTTTTGACTCTCACCTCTACACTCGTACCCTTATTTTTTCCCTCTGTCTTTGGACACACCTCCCCCTCTCCTCCTCCTCCTCCTTCTTTGCCCAACTGTAGCATAGTGGGTGCTGGTCAGCTTGCTGGTCAATAGTTCTGGTGGCGGTCGTTGGTGACCCGTTCCTCGACTGGTCTGGTATGGAAGTCTGGTTTATGATGGAAGTCTGGTTTTACACCTGATGCCGTTCCTGACACAACCCTCCTCATTTTATCCCTGCTTGTGCAACTCCTGTGGTTGGGTTAAGCTGGAGCAGAAGTACAATTTAGAAAAAGAGAAAATTGGATTTAATAACAAAAAAATGAGTCTCTATTAATGAGCTAATAAATCAAATCAAGAGTTTGAGGTAAGAGTAGTGCTTGAGGAAGTACAATAATAGGGCCAGGATCATTTTAGAATCAAAAAGTACATTTTTATAAAGCACAAAATCCATAAAGCATGTGCCCTAATGAAACACTTCCACTCTGTGCTAGATTATCCCTGGAGGAAGTCATCTCCGGCTTTGAGCTCTAATCTGATAAAGTGGCTGTATCTACCAGACTACGCCATGAGTCCCAGCGCCACCTTCATCCTTTGTAACTTACTCCATCACACCACATTGAATTGAATTAACATTTATTCCAAGAGAAATGCGTGTATCACTCTAATTTTCTAATTTCTTTTCGGTCAGATGACTGCCTGCTGTTGTTGGTAGCGTCTCTGCAGTGGCAGGTCTTTGAGGATGAAAATCAGGCTTGCATGAGACTCCTGGCAGGAGAGAATGTGGAGATCAGCCGAAACCTGGATCCTCAAACCCTAAACCAGTACACTCCTGTCAACAACTTCCTTCATTGCCGGTGTGTATTGGTTAGTGTTCATTAGCCTAAATATATTTGAAGTGTAATTTAATTGTTTAGTTGGTCTCACGTGGCGTTAAATAACATGTGGATGCGGGGTTTATGACCTATACTAGGACCAGTTACCGGGGGGCGATCGAGACGCTTTAGAGCTTGTGCGGCACGCTTGGTCCCAAGTCAAAGATCTACTGTACTGTCGTTCGTCCTGTTGCTCTTCATGGCGCTGAGTGTTTGGCCTGTGACGAAAGATGTAGAACGCCGTTTATGTGTTAAGGAAACAAACGGTATTCTGCAATTCTGTAACGGTATGGTGTTGCCTTAATATCTAACAAGCTACGTGAAGCCCAGCTTCGGTGGTACGGCCATGTCCTGCGCGCTGACAGTACAATGCTTGCCAAAATTGGCTTCCAGCTGGAAGTCAGCGTAAAGCGGTCGAAGGGACGGCTGAAGCAGCGGTTGCTCGACACGATGCAACGATCTCAAGCTTACCGGTTTGCACCTCGATCAAGCCAATGATCATATCAGATGGCGCCAGCGATCCAGAAAAGCAGACCCTGCTACTATGTGGGACAAATGCTAAAGAAAAAGAAGATGATGTACATTTTTTCACCCTGATTATGCTTGTTCAGCACTTTGGTAAACAATTGCTTTTTTAAAAAAGTGCTCTATAAATAAACTTTGATTTGATTTGAACATGTAACTTAAAGCTGCATTCGGTAACTTCGGGATTTCTTCGCTGTATTCTCGCTTTTTGCTCGCAGGTTTCTCTCTAGAGCTCCCCCCACAGCTTCGGAATAGATATTTGACAACACTGTTGTAAAAACTCGTTGGCTATTCTCAGACACCAGAGGCTAGTAGATCAACGACATCAAAGCAGATGGGACATTCTTTAAAACGTCTTCTTCATTCGGGTTCGGACAGCGTGAGGGAGCGCAATAATGACGGCATTTTAGCAGATTTCTTTTGGCCGTAAAGCAATTGTTTACATCGCGAGACCTGATATCACGCGATACTTCCTGCCGCAGCGGCCGGTGGCCCGCCGTCTCAAAGTTGCAAGTGCGAATTTTACGCTCACGGGCACCAGGGGGGTGCGAAACGACCACCATTCAACCCGAAATAAGTAATATAACCATTCCAATGACTCCGAAGCTGTTCAGTTAAGGTAAAAAAAAGTTACTTAGTTCACTTTTAAAAAAAAAAGAAGAAGAAGAATCAGGATTTCAGATAATGCAAAATGTAATAAGGTTCAGAGTGTCATTTATTTGATCCCTTTAGCATAAATGCTGATGTAAATACATTGTGTCAGATGTAAAATGTTGTGATATGTTATGCTTTTGTGTGTGTGTGTGCCTTCAGGTCGTTTCTGGACATGTTGAAGCTGTTCGTGTTCAGTTATTTTTTCTGGATGGTGTTATGTCTCATCTTCATCACTGGAACCACAAGAATTAACATCTTTTGTCTGGGTTATCTGGTGGCCTGTTTCTACTTCATGCTGTTTGGAGGCACATTACTGCTGCAGCCAGTGCAGTATGTGCTCAGACTGTGGGACGGTCTCATAGCGTACACCTGTGTGGTCATCAGCCTCAAGAACATGCTCTCAGTAAGCACATCTCTTGAGTGTTTCGTCATGCCCTGTGGTATGAGACTGTGACCAAGAGAGGTCGAAAAATTAAATATAACCATGCTATGCCACTCTGGGAATTTCACCCAGAGAATAATATCATTTCTGCCAATTAAAGGCAACTTCAATAAGGTCAACGATAACACAGATGTAGTTTTTGAGTTCATATGTTTATTAAATGCCATGCAAAGATCAAATCAGATCAATAAATAGATATGGTTTTATTAAATCCCAAACACATAACCCTACAGTGGATGTAAAAAGTCTACCCAAGAAACAGAAAGGCAAATGGAGAATAATGAGTATAGCAGCTGCTGTTCATAACAGTAGAGTTTGCTATCCTAGGTACCACCAAGAGTTTTGTGAGTTTGAAAAGCGTATTGGATTGTATCGCGATAAATACACAGACACTAAAACATTTAGGGCCTTATAGGTAAATGGCAATACTTTATAATCGGTACAGAACTCTAGCAGCTGCATTTTGGATCACTTGTAGCTTGTTAATTGAGGATGAAGGACAACCAGCTAGTAATGATTACAGTAATCTAGTCTAGAGGTCATGAAAGCATGAACTAGCTTTTCTGCATCAGAAACAGATGCATGCTCCGGAGCTGAGCGATGTTTCTGAGGTGGAAGAAGGCTGTTTTTGTAACATATGAAATATGATTTTCAAAAGACAAGTTGCTGTCTAATATAACACACAGGTCTTTAACTGTAGAAGATAAAGTTACAGTACATCCTTCTAAATGCAAATTGTATTAAATATACAATACACTATATACTTGTAAATATACAAACCTCTGTGTACAGGTTTTTGGCCCAACAAGTAATGTCAGTACCACTTTATTTTACAGTCCTGTTTTCCATGTTCACACTATGTACTTATTACAATAATTTCAATAACTGGGTTATAACTAGGTACTATCACTGAACCGACCCCTAAACCTAACCTTAACCCCTGCCGTTACCTTATATTACTCAGTACTTTCTTAGGTACAAGTAACACTAAGTACACATGCTGTAAAATGAAGTGCAACTCTTATATATGTAAGAAAATGACTGGTCATCCAATATTTAACACTGTCAAATTGGATAATTTAGAAATTTGACCTGGTCTTGAAATATTTTTCAGGAGTATCATCTGCATACAATGGAATCTAATCCCATGTTTTCTAATAATATTACCAAGAGGCAGCATGTATACTGAAAATAGCTCGTTATTCCTCTGAAGTACTTCTTGTGTTTGTGTGTGTGATCAGCTTGGCTCTTGTGCTTATCTGGAGAGTCTACAGAAGAACGGCTGTTGGCTCATTCAAGCTTTTAGCATGTTCTGCACCATCAAAGGCTACAGTTTACGTGAGTAACCTGGTGGAAAAGGATTCCTTGTATCATTAGTCAAATTATATCATTATATATATAGATATCACATCATTAGTACACCTTTTACGATTGTTAATGAGAAACACAAGTGCCATTTTAACTTGTTTGGTGTTAGCTATTTTTCCCAAAACTAACATTAGTTACTGGAGTCCTATTATTGTCTGAAAAAGTTTTTTTGTAAACTACCACGGACTCATTAAGCTAGTGCTTTTAATTATTTTTATTTTTTTCACCTTGTAAACTGTAAAAAAAATAATAACCAAAGACTACTTAACTATTCTTAAGTTCTAACAACTTTCACAAACAAGCAGTAATGCATCTCAATACAGCTTCTCATTTATTTTAAGTTAACCCATCGAGGACTCTCATCCCTCCCACAATAATGATATTTTATGATGGATATTGGTTGTGTGTGTGTGTGTGTGTAGTTGTGTATATACAGTATAACGTAGTAGCCTATAAATTAAAAAGTCATTTTTGAAGGGTGAATCTACATCAACTGTCCTGCAGGTGGAGATTTAACTTTTCAACCAATAAGTTAATGTCTGAGAAGTGATTCTGCAGCAGAGATTAGAATTAGATCCGTTCTAAAATCTTAAACTTAGCATAATGGAAGCAGTTGACCAGAGGCATTACATCAATTAAATGTGTTATATGATTAACATATGTGTTTGTATAGCTAAGCCTGACAGTCAGTGTGAACTGCCGGAGGGTGAAGCCGGTATCGTCTGGGACGCGATCTGTTTCACTGTGCTGTTGGCTCAGAGGAGAGTCTTCCTCAGCTACTACTTCCTCTATGTCGTGTCTGACCTTCAGACCTCAAAGATCCTTGCTTCAAGGTATTCAAGGACATCTGACAACATCTAACCCGTAAAGATTATTAACATGTGTATTAACAACTGTAGAAATGTAAAAACATGTATACATGAAAATTATCACAATCATTTATTTATAGAAAAAATGTCAAAAAGTCTTACATAATAATAAGTTAACATCTAGGTTTATTCTAATACTTCTTTATTTTAAGAGGTGCAGAGTTGTTTGAAGCCAAATTGAAGAAACAGGTGGCAGCAAGATTGGAGATGGAGATAAAATCTGTGGAGACACTGAAGAAACAGTATGGAGACATTTTATTATTTTATTTTTTTTACCGATTAATGAAATACTTTAACATTGTAAATACGTGTAAAGCCGGTTTCTTTCTTGTCCCACAGAATGGAGAAAATCAAGTCAAAACAGAAGAATGCTCCTCATGAGCAAGAGACATCCTCTGATGTTCATCCCGAATCCTCACATTTCCCAAAGCGAAATGGTAGCCCACTACGAACAGATATTTTAATATTATATAGTTGTGATGAAATCCACATGTTGGTATGAACTATACATCGTCTTCTCCCTGGTGCTTATTTCATCTGCCAGACCATATCACAACATCACCAAACTTCTGAATAAAACTTAATGAACATCATAAAATAATATATGATCTCTTTAATGTAAAGAGCGTCCTGACGTGTCTTTGTTTGTTGTGTGTGTGTGTGCTTTTGTTCAGATGGGGACTGTGGCTATGATCTGTTTGAAACTGACAGTGAGGAAGAGGAAGAGGAGGTGAAGGACAGGACACAGGACAGCATTTTACCTAAGAAGAAAACTGCTTTTCAGGTATAGAGAGAACAAAAGTATGCAGTCACAGAATACTATTCACGAAGAACACAATTTATAGAGATAAATAAATTAATATAGTGAATAAATGTAACTACATTGTAGGGATTCTCACATGTGGCACCAAAACATGTTTTGCGTTTCAGTCGCATGTCACTTAAGTTGAGTGTGCGTGTCAGATGACCCTTTCATTCTTTAATTACGGGGGTAACACTTTATAATAATGGTCCATCATTAATAAGTAACTATGCAGGAAGTAATGCCGAACTAATGACTAGTACTACATTAACACTTCAGATACTACTATTAACTAATATAGAAACACGCTTAACTAATCAGTTAGTAATATCAAATTTAGGAGATATTTCCTTATTAGGTAATCAATAATTACTTAATGAGATTAGCCTCATTAATAACTATTAACTAACTGAGACGTAATCAGTCATCATTTTTACTCAGAATATAGTCATAAAATGCATCACTAATTACTCAAGTGTTACCTAGTCACTATGCAGGAACTACTAGTGATCTGGACCATTATTTTAAAGTGAAAAACATGTTTGTGAAACACCAGAACTTTGTATTTGTTAATGTTTCACTGGACCTGCCGCAGACTCCAAACTTTGTATCTTCTATTGCTTTCCACCGCTCTGGATGGACACTCAGTATCTGTTTATGTCAAACATAATGGGGAAAAAAATGAACATTTGAATTTGTGTAAGATGTCTAACGAGCCTTCAACCATATTACAATCAGCAAATTCCAAACCAAACTGATTATTATTATTTTTTTGTAGTGAGGGGGTGATCCTGAATCCATTAAAATATTCTTTTTCACCAACAGTTGGCATACATGGCTTGGACGTCAGGCGCCAAGGCAACCCTGAGAGACCATGAACTTCAAGAGGAAGAAGAGCAAAGAAAAGCCAAAAGACAGTTGCACAGACAAGAGGGTACAGTTTCCGAACTATGCTTGCATGAAATACCAAGCTTGTGCTTGACTTGTGGAAGTATTAGTTCATTTCTATAAGGTTTACTCTGTGTCTTACATCTTCTGTGTAACCATCTGCTCGTTTGAATGATTTGAGACAGCACTTCCACTAAATATCTCTTGATCTCTCTGAGATCTCTCTTTTCTGATTTTATATTAAAACATATAGGAAAAATGTATATGTGTACAGAATCTTCCTATAGAAACTAGCGGCACCATGAAGATAATGGTTGGGTAAAGGATCTATCATCTAGACTAGAGTTTCATGACAGATCTTTGTATTAAGGAGAGGATCTATGACTTCTGGAAGCATCTTTTATCAGTAGAAAAGAATGACAGGGATTGATCCTCAGGGGTATAGTGCAATGTCCGATCCAACACTGTAACAGATGGTTGCATGGTTATTAGGGCTGTGAGTCTTTGGGTAGACAGTGAATCGATTCAATTCACGATTCATAGGTTTTCAATTCGAGAATGATTTTTGCAAATCCAGACCGATTCACATTTAAATTCGATGCAATTTGATTAATGATTCAATTCTGAATTTTTATATGCATTCATAGGATTATTGCAAGTTTTTGAAAGCGATGCCGTTATTGTCTCAGTGTAAACTACAAAAACGTGAATATGTGAAAATGGTGATGATGTGCATGCGTATTACATGTTCAGTCTATAGACACGTCATTTATTTACAAAGTGACATTGCCATCGACTGGCCAGGCAGCAGAATTCAGCATTTTTAGTCGTTTCGACAACGTTGTCGTCTGTATGTGAAAAACACTTCCCTGTTTAGTACATTGTTGTCATGTATGCACACCCTAAGTGTGACAGACAAGAGAGACATACAAAATGTCCAGAGCGGCCAGGATTGAAAAACAGGATTGTTTAACCATATATAAAATGCAAATATAGCAAATTATTTGTAAATTTGATAAATGCCATTGTCAGTTTTTTGAAAAAGTTTAGGTAAATACCTGCCAATAAAGGACTTCTTTGCCACTATAGCAATGTTATAGATATTTTGTAAATGTCTGACCTTCTAGTTTAAGTCTTAAATAAAAGTAGTCCAGTAGAAGGAGGAATCCTGCTTCCCCAATTTCCAGCCCTGTACAGTTGCTGCATTATGTATATACTGTCTTTGTTATCCGATAGCATATTTAATATATATTTAATATTTAACAAAGCGACTGCGTGCTGAGAAGGGTTTTATCCAACATATACAAGGGAAATGTCCATGAAAGCATGTAAATGAATATTAAGTGTTTCTTGTTATATCACAGCCATGGAGAAAGAGGAGTCTGATGAGGAGCAGCAAGAGGAGCTCAGTCTAAATGAAGAGGAAGACAGAGGTAAAGCTGCTGTAATGTAATATCCTTCTATATTAATTAAAGACTATAAAGGGAAACTTGTCTTTTCTTTTACTAAACAGTAACCACAGCTCCTGAGGTACAGCACATAATCTCCCATTTGCAAATGCTCCCCCAGATTTCTGTTCAATATGGGTTGACTTCTAAATCACTCGAAACAAAATTGACTGAGACTGTTTAACATATTAACAGCGGCTTGACATTGAGAGTACGGTATTGCAGTAAATGTCATAGCATCTCTTGCCTCCTTATGTCACTGCTCAACACTGCATTGGATGTCAACCACAGTGTGATGTCACAATGTGGAGGATGTAGAAAAGTGTCATTTTGGCAGCTTGAAGAGATGCTCTTTCTGCTGTGATGCTTTGAGAATATTGAGATTTGAATTCAGTACTTTTGTAGTACAACATGGCCAAATAATTTTTTAACACAACAGTCTGCATATCAATTTTTTTTTTTTTTTTTTTGATTTATGAAAACTTCAAATGGAATTCTTTAAACAAAAAATTATATTGAGTTAAAGGTACTTAATAACTTGTACCATGATTTTTTTTTTTTGGATTACTCAAAAAAAATTCAGTGTTCCAACTACTTGCATTGTACACCTGGAACCAGTTAATCTTATCTATTTCAGTTAAAGTCCACAGCTATCATAGCACATGCTAAGTGGAACTTACTTATAGAGTTAATGTAGTGTTCAGCTTCATGTATCTACTCTTCAGGACAATGGTAACCACAAAAACTTCAATCTACTACCCAAATTCCAAAGGTATCCAGACAATTTTATTAAGTTACTACAAGTTTTGTAAAAATTCACTTAACACAGAATTTTTTGTTTCAATTACACACAATATTAAGTTAATGATCAGTATCATGAGCCGCATTTCCACTGTTGGGCCAAAAGCGAGCTGCTAGTGCGTGCCAGGGCCAGTTGTGTTTCCACTGTCACATCTGGGGCTTGACACTTCTGAATACCTTGGTCCAAAGCGGGTACGTCTCGTCTCTTTATACCGGACAGTCTGATATTCATATTTAGCTCCGCATGTGTCATAAAATAAAGCATCTCTGTTTTTTCTGGAGCTTCCTCTGTTTCTCTGACTGTATTGGGAGAGAGTGCTAAAGCTCCTCAGATCGTTTTTTTTGGTGGCATATTTGTAGAAATGATCATTCTTTCTAAATGTGATTTAGATTTAAGCCATAGCTACTGTCCTGTGACTACAAATAAACAGAAACAGACGCGGCTGAATAAGTATGTCCTCTTTCTTTTGTGAAATAACGGTAAATACCATTTATTTCTGTGTGACTAATGTGCAGTCTTGACACAAAATTATTCTTTATGATCAATGTATCACTTTTTATTGTAAACCTGAGGTAAAACATCTATGCTTGGGTTTTAAACCTTTAACTAAACAACAAAAATGGCAGCAAACGGTCGCTTTTATAATGTTTGTTTTGCGATCTCGCTAGTTTCCAGTGATTTCTGTCTGATTCGTTTTTTGATAAAACTTCCATTTGTTGGTGAAATGATGGGTTAGTGTGACGTTGGTTTTGGGCTCGGTGCTCCAGGTCAGAGGTTATTAGCCCAGCCCGTTTAAAGCCCTGGCTCGCACTGGCCCGACAGTGGAAACACGGCTATTATGTCAACAGAAATCAACAAAATAATGTTTGCAACTTAAACGCTTTAACAAAATCAATACATTTGAATTTTTAACTTGCCACCATGCATTAATTCCAGTTGGTAACACAACTTAACTGAATTAGCAGGTTGGAGAAAAAGATTTTTAATTATTCAGATTATACAAATTAGCGCATATCTTGATCATTAATGCACATGTGCATTTAATCATTGATATGTTAATTGTTTTCTTTAACCATTTTTCTGTCTTTTTCTTGTAGAGCACATATTTAAGCGAATTCTTGACACGGTGAAGTTTCTCTGGGTTTTCCTACTCTATCTTACTGAGGATGCAATATCAGGTCTGAAGTCGCTCTGTAAGGACAGCTTGGACATCTCTAAGGTGCTTCGGCTTGAGAAAACTCTACTGAGCATTCAACAGAACAAGGTGATGAACATTCTGCCAGTTATATTTTACTCCATTGCACTGAAATGGAAGATTGTTTAGATGATGATTATAGCAGGGGGTTAAGGCCTTTATTTCCCAAAATATGGAGTATTGCTGAACATGGGATGCTAGGAAAAAGGGCGTGGTGATGAAAATGAAACCCATGTCCCAACAGGACACTTCATCACCTATTTGTCAGAAGCATGTTTCCTTTACAGACTTGGCTTCATGGACAACTGAGTGCCTGGCTGACCTACCACATTGGCCAATTTATTTAGTTGAACATGCCTGAAAATATTTATTCTTTACTGAAATATTACTGATTAATAATATGTATAAAAATATAGACACAAGAGTAAAACAGTGAGCAGGATTTTTTTCTCTTAGGCTACGTTCAATCTGTTAAATTCAAATCCAATTTTTTGTGAATATCCGATTGAAATCTGATCAGATTTAGCAAGCGTGAACGGCAAAAAATACATGAAATGTGACTTTTCCAAAAAGGTTTTGAGCTACATCCATATGTGGTCAATTGAAAATTGAATTTAGAAGAAATATGCTTTAAAGAATTTAGTCTCTCTACCACCGAAATGGATCAACAATTTTGATGACACCATTATGCACTTAAAAAAGAGATTTTAGGCCTTTCACACCGGAGGAACCTTTTTCATAGTTCCTCACCGCAGGAACTAGAAACGATTTTAGTTCTAAGAACTTCTTTTGGAGGAACTAATTTAGCTCCTACTTCAGAGTCGGGTCTTAACCAGCACTACAGGAACTACAGTGACATTAGTGTTTGCATATTGGCCGAATGCACACGAAACACCAGCATCCGCCATTTTAATAAAGCTGTGTAAACACACAGATTATAGCCTATATATTTACTCCAGAAACTAACTTTATGAACATGGAAAACAGTGATAGACGAGCCTCTCAACCTTTACTCTGAGGAGAAAATCCAATACAACTTTGGACCAAGCAAAACACGATTATGTATTTCTGCTCAGCGAGCGTCATTGGCCATCAACCACACGGCATGCTCTAATACCTTTTCATATACTGTCTACTTTCTTTGTATAACAGTTCTATTTAATAACGTATATTATACAGGACTGTTAGACACAGAGAATGTGAGCACTGTGAGCTCAGGCTCTGGCGTTCTCAGCGTCGTCAAAATAAAAGTCAGAAGAAGAAGTAAAATCCTTTCTTGTAGTATGAGGTTACGCACCGGTGTGCGGGAGTGGCAGGGTTAAAGCCTTTCTCCTAGATCAACAGTTACCTTTCCTTCTTATACCCTGAGCAAAGCATTGTTAAACATGAGTGGAATACCAACACCAAACCTGACCGACAGGAAACCAAAAGATGAGGCCGATGGGTAGTGATCAAGAGGGGGAGAAGAACATTAACATATTCTCCTCAATGCATGTTTCCTCCCTATCCACTGGTGGATAGTTCTTATAACTGAGTTCCTATAACTACCTGGTGAGAAAACGTCCCTAACATCCTGTGTCCAAGTCGACACAGAGTTAAAAATGATTTACATCCATTTGAATTCTATACTGAATGTTGAATTTGAAAGTGCTGTAGTGGAGAACAAACGTTACAAAAAAACAGCCTCTGCATTATAAACAGCACTGATGAGCAGAAGAAATAATGCCAGTGCCAAGAATAAATTGCATGCTTTTGCACCTACACGTCATAACATTACAAAATATTATGACTTATTTCTGTAGTAAAGGTTTCATATAAAATCTAAATGGAGAATCTATTAGACTTAATTTTATTACAACTGTGACAAGCTGTCAAGTGTGGCTTTGTCATGCTGTGATGTCATGGAAATATTATGGGCTGTTTTTCTTAATGGTATATCATTTATTTAGCAAAATAATTGAAGTTAAAATGACACTTCTCGCTGTTTAGGGCAGGGATGTCACTCATGAGAGTATTCACCAGTTCTACAAAAACTGGCTCTCCAGACAAGACACAGAGGCATCATTGGACAAGGCCAAAGAGGATATACAGGAAATCATCTCCACACCTCCAGCCATGAGCAGATACCCGCGTGGCTACGTCAAACTCAACAGTGCCCACTCATGGGGCAGCAGCCTATCCAGGTGTGCTAATAACATGATACTTGTATCAGTATGAGAATGCAAACTCGAATGGGGTGACAGAGAAAGTTTTTGTGTAGTGCTTACAGAATCTAGTGACCTCAGGATGAATATACTGAAGTAGAAAACAAACAGGAGGTACAATCCTATGGTGTAATTAACTGGTAAAACAAAAACAACTACATAAAACATTTAATAAAATCAATTTATATGTATTATTCTGGCTTACCTGATTAAAACAACATATTAAGTTACCCACCATACTGTATAAAGTAAGCCAACCATGTCAATGCAAGCCAAGCTTTATGATGATTGGACTTTGCCTTAACACAACAAATGGAAGCTAAAGCTGCTTAAAACTGCAATGAACCAAAGGCAGTCTCAAAAACACGGTTTGAAATCACTGGTGAGAGAGAGAGAGAGAGAGAGAGAGAGAGAGAGAGAGAGAGAGAGAGAGAGAGAGAGAGAGAGAATAACCTTTATTTACAGCATATAGGTAAAACCAGTCTGTCTGTTACCACTGAAAACCTACATTCCACAGTCTCAATTACGAAGGAAAATATAAATAAATAATAACCACAATATAACTTAAAACTTAACTTAAACACGACTATAGATCATACTTTTAAGCCCTTAACTGTCACCCCCCTTTTTGAGAATGGACATTAAAATGCACTATTCAAACTTATATGGTAGTAATTCAAGAATGCTTTGGAATATAGACCTAAGTTTGGTAAAGAAAACACTCAGCAGATTATTACTGAAGTGAAGGCACTTCAAAAAATTACATTATGAAAAAGTTATGGAAGTTTAAATTTACAATAAATCAAATATAATGTACTTACATTTTTTATTTTACATACAATATATATTTTACAATTTATTTTTACTATAAAATCAAACCAATATATCTAACCAAGTTGTGTTCCAAATCTGAAGTTGATATCACAAAAATTGAAGATCCCATGAGATTTTGTTTAGGTGTAATACCTCAAGTTTTACACATCCATCAGCTATCAGCCGTGATGACAAATTAGTAGAGCATAAGTGTCTAGAAGGTAAAATGTCTCTCTGAAATATGAATTATGAAAATTAAATGGTTTGCGAACTCTGTATCATGTTGAATTTACCTGTGTATGTTTTTCAGCTGCCAGACTGATGACACTCTTCTAGTTACACGCCAGCCAACTCAAGAAGACTTGGATGCCCTGGATCTTACACAACTGGATGCTGTCCAGAACTGCAACAGTGGAGATGTCCTGTCCCAGTAAACATCAGTTTCTTCTTTTTTCACTGTCTAACACAACAAAATAACCACTTTCTGTGCCTTGTACAATAACTCTCTGTTAGCACGCACTTACACAAGAGTGTGTAATTTCTGTTGTTGATTAATTTATTCCTCATAAGAAATCCTGATTACAACGAAGAGCTGAAGGATCATGATGAAGGATTTGAAAAGATAACAGATGAATGGACAAATGAAGAAAATACACCTAACATTGTGCTGCCAGAATTTCCCGAACTGAATCATCTGCATGAGGGACAAAAGGAAGAGATCCAAGAGTCCAGAATGCTCAATCAAGAGACCAGAGCACTTACTGCCAGCGAATTGCTGCTTAACAAGTGAGACACACGCACACACACACACACACACGCACAACATGATTGGAGACATCACTGCAAATATCATAGGTAAAAAAGTGAAACCAACACATATACCAACACACAGTTGGACTTTATCAGTAAGGGTCAATGGGTTGTTCTTGGATCTGGTCCTGTAAGATACTTTCAGATGAATCGGCTCCACTAATATTTTACAACATTTCACCTTTTTGAACATTATATCTTGTGATGTTTAAAATAACGAAGGCACCAATGTTCTTGACTATACTAGATTTTATACAGTTAAAAATACTTACTTGACTATCTATGTGCTGTTTGACTGCCAGGCAGCTTCTTTTAATACCCTGCTCGTGTGTGTGCTCCTTAAAATGAATAGTTCACCCAAAGATGAAAGAGTTTTCATTTTTGGGTGACCTATTATGACAGCTAAAATAGTAAAGCGGAAAAAATATGTATTAATATGTTACTTTTGTAAAGTAAAATCAATCAATTTCATCCTTCCGCCAGTAAAATAGTCCCTGGCATCTACATAATTAAATCCTAATCTAATCATGACAAACTATATATCGTTGGAAAGGTTTAGGACTCCTAAATAGATATTTTAGCACTGTTTTTTTGTCACAAATTATGTAGGAACAGTAATAGATAAATTTATGACAAGAGTGCACCTCATAATGTGCAGTGCTGCGGTTACTCAGGACAAGGTTGGGAAACACTGCATCAGTTCACAAACACACACCAGACACACATTTTATATATCGTCGCTGTCGGGCGGAAACCTCGTATGTCCAAATTTGGTCAATTTCATATTTTTTCACAAATCGATGCTATTGGTCAGTCCCCACGTGGTTCTGTTATTTTTACAAATTATTAACCAATCTAAAGTGTTGAAAATAGCTTGAGAGCAAATCTCGTAACTCCATTGGACACTTAAACTGTCTGAGAATCCTCGTAACTCCACCTCTTCTTCACTCCGCGGCGGGAGCTTACGCGGCATTTTGTCTCCTCAGGATTGAACGTCGCAACGATAAGAAATCCTCGTCGAGCAACACGTAAAGCAAGCCTTAACTCTGATTTTATCTGTGTTAAACTATGATATCAGTTATTGATGTATTTTAAATGTCTACGTATTATAGGCTTATTATTACTAGGCTTATTATACGTGTGCATTGTTTTAAAATGTATCTAAAGCCTTATCTCTTGTCAAAAGGCTCATCGCGTGTCCGTACCATTCTAATCGATGACAGCGTAACCTCGTATCTCCCCGCTCCCAAGTCATAAAGCTCGTATCTCCGATTAAACATGATTTTGGGGAAATGTTGTGTTAATGTTGGTATACAACAGTATATGATAGCAATATAAGTTATAATACCAACTTTAATGATACAATGTTCAATAACTCAAAAAATATGCAGTTTTTTTAATTTCCTGAAAAATAATGGTTTTGGAGATACGAGGATTCCGCCCGACAGCGACGATATGGTGGTTTTCAGAAGGCCGTTTTCTAATTTCTCTGTTTTCACTTCCTTTATACAGAATATTTGATATTCCAGAGATTGAGGAGTCTGAGAAATTCTACTCTTCATTACCGTGTGGTGTGCGTCTCATCTTTGCTCTCTACAATTTGATGGAGTCTCAGTCGGAGATGTTCTGTTACTTTGTGATTATCTTAAATCACATGGTGTCCGCCTCTCTGCTAACACTCTTCCTGCCCATCCTCATCTTCCTGTGGGCCATGCTGTCAGTGCCACGGCCAACCAAGCGCTTCTGGATGACAGCTATCATCTACACTCAGGTCAGCATCTCTCCAACCACTGCAGCTGATGTTAAAAATCATTGACGAAGCCATAATCATTAGGCCACAACAACAGCCTAGTAGATTTATAATGATTCGTGAAGCACCTAATTGCTCTTACTGTAAACACCACCCAAGGGGCATCAACTGAAAACAAGGGTGCAAAGAATGTATGGAAAGGAGCACCAGTAACTTTGAGCATTCTTTATTGAACAAAATAGTCCACTTCAGACATTCAGTGATTCAGCGTTTTACCACATACACTGCCGGACATGTGGCCTTGAACTGTTTCAATATATTTGGAGTATTTTCAAGGTTGTCTGAAAATATGCTTTTTTTTTTGTAATTCTGCTAGGCACCTCTAGTGTCGCAGAAACAGCATACTTCACGGTTTCAGAGACAAGGCTTAAGCCTAGTCCCAGACTTTTCTAAGGCACATTTATAAAAGCTACTTAAATGTCCTAAATGACCTAAGGCTTAATCTAAACCATGTCTGTGAAACCAGGCCATAGTGCCCAGCTAATGTAGAATATTATATCACTGTTTCCGTCAAGTTTAACATGAGGGTGTATGCAACAATAAAAAAAAAAAAACAGTTTATGAAACTCACGTGGAAGATAAAAAAGGACATACAGAGTTCAATAACTATTGCTGTGCTGCACAAAATGTCCTATAAACACACACCTCATTTTTTCCCTGTTGTGAGATTCTCTCTGTTCATTCAGATGGGTGATCCAAAGCCCTCAATCTGTAAACTGTTGTCATCAGTTGAGTCATCCAGACAAGTTTTGGTGACCACCATCATGTGAATGTTTCTATGTGCATGAAACTCACATTGGCTTGCAGCTCATCCAGTATGTGGCGAAGGGAGCTAACAATACTTACGAGTATTCCAGTCAGTGGGGTGAATCTTTGAGCTCTATTTAATCCGCATCATACTCCACCACAATATTTTCCTTTTCTGAACCCGGCTGCTCTCAGAAGGCCAGAATTATTCCTCAGGAACATTTCAAGCAGGATCAACAGAACCAACATACGAATGCAAACCCAGCAGAAACGCCCTGGTCAACACAGGCACGCTGTCCAACAAGGCGCCTCCATACCCCATAACTGAAGCCACTCTTCCTAAATAATATGAAACATTTGATAGCAGTCACTTTGTCCTTTTATTTTGACATTAGGAAACCACAGTTAGGAAACCTCTCTGGGCCAGAGATTGAGAACTTGGACAGTCTGCTTTTGTCTTTTTGGCATGGAGACACAGGACGTGCTGCATCTGTTATTGTCTTGTTGGACGAAGACTCTGAACATAGTTTTTGTTAATGTCTCTTTCCTCACAGGCTGGAGACTCAGAACATGGTCATCTCTGTTGCTGCCTCACAAGGTTTAGACTCAGAGCATGAAATCTGAACTCAAAACTTGGTTGTATCTCTGCCCTCATGGGCCGGAGACTCAGAACTTTGTATCTGATCACTGGTATTATGACAGAATTGTTTTAGTTTCATGTAAAATTTAGCTGAAATCTATTAGACTATTTTTATTGCAGCTGTAGCTGTCATACATGTTACTGATATGTATCTAGTTATTATTCGCCACTCTCCAAGGGTGCGATCTAATGTTCATTTTAAATAAATAAGCCTGTATGAGTTTATGGACCTGCTGTTTTGACAGCAACTTGGAGATCCAGGATCGTGGTGTGATTCAGATCACTCAGTAATCCATGTATGAAGACTGGTGCCCAGAGGTTGTAGGATCATTTTCCACTTACATTTCTAGCGAAGTGTTGTAGTCCTTAAATATCCGCTTCGTTATGACTAAAGCTAATTAGATCATTAAACATGAGGTTATGCTGCTTTGGAAATCTGTTACTTGTAGTGAGGCAACAAGGCAGCTGCCTTTGTTTTAAATTCCAGTCTGCATCTGAAAGCTCTTTTAAATTAAAGACAATGATCCTCAAAATAAACCATAACAGATAAACACAAAAGAAACACAAAAGCTTTACAGGTAACACCAGCAGAAACACTGGAGCAGAGAACATAGACCTGAAATGTTCAAAGCTCCCATCTTTTTTCCCCTTTCTTCATCTCTCTCCACTCAGCTCACAGTTGTGGTGAAGTACTTTTTCCAGTTTGGCTTCTTCCCATGGACTACATCAGCATATCGTGGCATTAATGCGGAGCGTCCATTCGCATTACCCAACATAGTTGGAGTTGAGAAGAAAGATGGCTACGTCCTGGTAGACCTCATCCAGTTAATTGCTCTGTTCTTCCATCGCTCCATCCTTAAGGTACTTCACCTTCCCAGAAATCTACAAAAGACATTCCAGTTTATGATCTGTATGTTTTATTGCAAGGATACATTAAATTTGGTAAAATATTCCTTTTTTAATTATAAATGTTTTATCAATATTTTTCATTATTTAATTAATTTTAACTGTTTATAACCAACATTTTTCCTTAACCTAAACCCATTGGAAAAATGTGCGGCCCTACCTACATTTCTGCAAAACTTCCAAGCCGTACCTGTACGTACAATTCAATGCAGTTTCCAGCTGAAATGAATACTAGGGGCTGTAAAACTACTGACTACTTGAATACCTTTTATGATTACAGAGGCAGATTATCAATTTATAAATATTAGAAATTAATTTTTGCACATTTTCTTGCACAATACTGTATTATGACCTCAAAAAACTTTTACCGTAGTGCATGAAACTAATACATTTTGACGTTTGCATCATGTAATCAGTGGCTTTTCTGACATAGGAAACTTGTTTTCTAGCTCACCTGGTACAGCATTATACTTACAACGTGGAGCAGTATGAGTATGTGTTTTTAACTCACTTTTGCTTTTGTTAACACTATTGCTTAAGTTTAGGGTTACATCCAGTTTCGTCTCTGCTTCAACCACCAATCGTAACACAGTCTTTGCATCAGGAGTGTGCCTATGATGCCTGGTTTTGTGGTTCAGGAGGTTTTATAACAGAGCCAGTGAGATTTTTGTGCCTTTGTTTTGGTGCCTTCAGAGTCATGGTTTATGGGATAACAAGGAGGTGGAGATGCCAGACTTCTTTAAGAAGCTAAAGAGGAAAACAGAGAAAAACAAGATGACTGGAGGATCGAGACGACGAGAAGAAAACACAAGCAGACGAATTCCCTTCATTCCTCTTCAGGCTTCATTCACTTATTTCCTTCGGAGACAGAGAGCAGAGAGTCCTGAAGGACAGGGTAAGATCTCCATATGGAAATCCATATGAAAATAAATAAATAAAATAAAATAAAATAAATATATATATATAAGTATATATATATAAGTATATAAGTATATATATATAAGTATATATATATAAAGTATATATATATAAGTAAAATATCATTAGAATAAATGTATGTAGCCTACAGAAATATAATTATTCTTATAAAAAATAAGTTGAAATAATTCAAATTGATGACTTTAACAAACGCATAGACTACGATTAACAGCCTCGGATAGGTCTGCTTACAGAAGGTCTGTCTATAACAGTAAGTTTTCGTTAAAAATAAATGTCCCTATGGAGAAAATAAAATACTATGAAAATAGTTTCTGATAAGACCTTTTTTCACTTGATTTAGTCTAGTTAGTCTTGTATCAAACACAATATGATTTTCGTTGATCAAGATCTGGCATCAGCAGCACATTTTTGCTCTTGGGCGAGTGATCCGCGGACAGCTTACCTTGTGCATTAAATCCCCTATATGCCAGCAAACCAATGAGAACGCGTGACAGTGATGACGATACATAACAGAGCGTATGTGGCAAAGCTGCTGAGGATCCGCATACCCGGAACTATCAGTGAGTGGCAGATTTGAAGAAAATTACCGTCGTTTGGCAGATATATAAATGGCATGGGAATACAGAGCATTTGCAGCTTATATGGACCGTACGCCATTGATACACACACACACACACACACACACAGATAACGCATATACAGTACATTAAAAAATACATGTATATACACAATGACAAATTTTGCACAGGCCAGTTTGTTCTCTCTTTGTTTTGTTCATGTCTACTGTTGTATGATATCATACACAAGTATTTATATATCTGTGTTAATATCCTTTTTTAAATATTATATCATCAGATGAGAGCCATAGCAGGAAAAGGCATTCACAGAAGAAGCAGCAGAGGAATGTGCCGCTAAGCAGAAAGGAGCGAATGAAAAAGTATATGAATGACCGAATGCTGGAGGCCAAAGCTGCTGTCATAGAGCTGTAAGAGATAAGTAGCATGACAAATGTTCAATTTAACATTTGTATATACTTTGTCACTCAGTGATGCAGACCATGCTGATGATGAATATACTGTATACACAGCAGCACTCAGCCTCTGTTCACTTTCTCTCGTATTCTGGGTGATAAAGAACTGTACGTAAAACAGCATGTACATAAAAGTTTGTAGTTTTGAGAAAATGATGTTTACGCATGGTTTGTGAAAAAAAAATAAAAAAAATAATGTCAGTCACTGAAATAAGGCCATATAACCCACATTGATTACTTGTTCACAAGGCTTTTGAAAATTGTATCACGTAGCCTAGAATTTGTGCTTCAAAACTAAGTGAAAATCATCCTGCCCATTCGTAGGCAGCACAATCCTGCCCACAAAATTTGTAAGACATGTTTTTTGTAGGAAAGCTTTAAGCGTGAATCATCATGATTATTGATGTATTTCACACCTGAGAAAGACAAAGACCCTCCCATAATGGCCCTATCAGGTGGGACTGTGACAACAAAGATCAAAAAGCCACATTATTGAGCACAATCTTAACAGAGAGGCTCGAACAGTCACACACCTTTGTACCATTCCTAAAACAGTTACCATTTAACATACCTTTCATTTCCAAGCAGTTTGCTTTTTCATTTTACCATGTTCATGTACGGAGTCTCGTGTGAATGTTTAAGTCAGCAGGACTCATCGGTGGCTTCTGGAAAAAAACAAAAGCTGAGAAACAGGCTGATATAAGAATAATATTTAATATTACGATTTAAAATTCACTATATATATACATATATATATATATATATATATATATATATATACACTCACCTAAAGGATTATTAGGAACACCATACTAATACTGTGTTTGACCCCCTTTCGCCTTCAGAACTGCCTTAATTCTACGTGGCATTGATTCAACAAGGTGCTGAAAGCATTCTTTAGAAATGTTGGCCCATATTGATAGGATAGCATCTTGCAGTTGATGGAGATTTGGGGGATGCACATCCAGGGCACGAAGCTCCCGTTCCACCACATCCCAAAGATGCTCTATTGGGTTGAGATCTGGTGACTGTGGGGGGCATTTTAGTACAGTGAACTCATTGTCATGTTCAAGAAACCAATTTGAAATGATTTGAGCTTTGTGACATGGTGCATTATCCTGCTGGAAGTAGCCATCAGAGGATGGGTACATGGTGGTCATAAAGGGATGGACATGGTCAGAAACAATGCTCAGGTAGGCCGTGGCATTTAAACGATGCCCAATTGGCACTAAGGGGCCTAAAGTGTGCCAAGAAAACATCCCCCACACCATTACACCACCACCACCAGCCTGCACAGTGGTAACAAGGCATGATGGATCCATGTTCTCATTCTGTTTACGCCAAATTCTGACTCTACCATCTGAATGTCTCAACAGAAATCGAGACTCATCAGACCAGGCAACATTTTTCCAGTCTTCAACTGTCCAATTTTGGTGAGCTCGTGCAAATTGTAGCCTCTTTTTCCTATTTGTAGTGGAGATGAGTGGTACCCGGTTGGGTCTTCTGCTGTTGTAGCCCATCCGCCTCAAGGTTGTGCGTGTTGTGGCTTCACAAATGCTTTGCTGCATACCTCGGTTGTAACAAGTGGTTATTTCAGTCAAAGTTGCTCTTCTATCAGCTTGAATCAATCGGCCCATTCTCCTCTGACCTCTAGCATCAACAAGTCATTTTTGCCCACAGGACTGCCGCATACTGGATGTTTTTCCCTTTTCAATGAGAAATTGAACAGGTGTTCCTAATAATCCTTTAGGTGAGTGTATATATATATATATATATATATATATATATATATAATGAACACCAGGTTGATTGTGCCTTGTAGGCATGTACTTGTAGGGCTGCATAAAATAATAACAATTATTATTATTATTTTTACATTACAGAAAACTATTTTTTTTGGAAGAAATTCAGGCTTGCTTCTGCCCAAAAATAGTTTTCTGAAAAAGTAAAAATGATTATTATTGTTATTAACTATAAATCATTAAAAAGGAACACTTCAGTACACTACACTAGACAGAAAATATGGATTTTCAAATGTTACTTCAAGTGTTTTCAGACGTTATGAAATGAGATTTGAGTTAAAACATACACTCATACTAGCCTACTTTTATATCATGCTATGTTTTATATTAAAGAGCATAAAAACATTCTCGTGTCATACATTTATATTTATTTAGCATTTAAAGGTTGCCTACCTGTCTATAGTTAATTTTTCAACATGTTTGCGTCGATTTCATACATTTTAGTCTAGCAACAGTTCAATTACAATGTGAAGTTTATGCAACGATAACACTCTAACTAATATAATTCAGAATACATTTCTTACCTTAAAATCGTTCTTATCTTCAAATTGCATTCTTCTTCCGAGGTAAATCCAATGTAAGCTCACAGCGTGTCTTCCAAACTCGATGAAAAGCAGAGGAATGATGAAGTTTGGTGCTTTGTTTTTGAGGTAATGAGGGCATTTACAGGTTCGCGTTCCTTCACGTGGATGATATGCATGTGAATTTATTTTGCGCGGTCACATAAGTGCTCACATTAGAGCTAATGAGCACGTGCTTTAGCAACTGGACATCTTGTTGGTTTTATACAGATTACTTAAACAGAGAATATTTGTTTTTGTTTTGAATTAGATAATATAAAATTACACACTTTAATGTTTATAAAGATATATTGCTCATGTCTGTGTGACAAGTATTCGCTGAGTTTTGTTTTAGTTTAGAGACGTGCTCCAGATAAAAAGTTCACGGAGACGGACAGGCAGAAAGCACATCCTGTTTATGTTCTTTATTTTACAAAAGCACAATGTTTTGATTTGATTGTAAGTGGACACATACAAAAGTAGACATCTTACAGATTCTTTTTTCATATTTCTTTTTTCTGTATGACCATATATGACGCAGTAATTCAAGTCTATTGTGCTACTATGTGAAGAAAAACCAGCAAAACACACCGGCGCGTTTGATAACCCCTAATGGTTAAACCAACATGTGCTACACCTTCGAAGCTGCCGGCCACACTGATGAACTTGTGAACCAAACAGGCAACACATATATTATGCATATCATCACCAATGTTAGCCTGCATGCAAGGAGGAAAACTCTTCGTAAAGGCCATGGTTGCCACTCAAAAGGGGAATTATTCCACTTGGCTAAGAAACTGTTTACTGAAGAAAGAAAAATCTGACGTGATGGTGCCAAACATTAGCTAATAAGGATCAGATTATGTGACCCCACCCTAGGCACGTCTGTTGATAGCGGAGGCCGCCCTCATTCCGTTGAAGGAGGCAGGCTTTGGGATCTTCAACTATCTAGACGACTGGCTCATACTGGCCCAGTCACAAGATCAGTTATACGAACACAGGGACATGGTGCTTGTGCACCTCAGCCGTTTGGGGCTTCGCGTCAACTGGGAAGAGAGCAAACTCTCCCCTGTGCAGAGAATCTCTTTTCTTGGTATGGAGTTGGACTCGGTCGACATGATGGCCCGCCTCACAAACGAAGTGCTGAAGAGTGGGACAGCCGCTATTTCAGAGGCTCCCGGGGCATTTGGCATCCGTAGCCGCAGTCGCGCCACTCTGATTGCTTCATATGAGACCGCTTCAGCGCTGGCTTCACGACCAGGTCCAAAGATGAGCATAGCACCGTGGCACACAATGAGAGGAAATCACTCTGGTCTGTCGCCAGTGTCCAGGCATGTTGTTGTCTCAACAGATGCCTCCAGCATGTGCTGTGGTGCTGTATGCGACGGGCATGCAACCTCGGGCTCCTGGACAGGACCCCACCTGCAATGGCATATCAATCACCCTGAGTTGCTATCAGTACACCTTGCCCTGCGCCGGTTTCTGCCAATGCTGTGGGGAAACAATGTGCTGGTCCAGACAGACAACACTTCGACTGTTGCTTACATCAACTGCCAGGGTGGTTTACGCTCCAGTCGTATGTCACAACTCGCCCGCCATCTCTTTCTGACTCCTATGGAGTCAGAAGCGACTCAGGTCATGCAGCCTCAGGTCATCAGTTGTGCAGCCGACGAGCTCTCACGATGTACATCCAGGGAAGAGTGGAGACTCCACCCCCGGACAGTCCAGTTGATTTTGGAACGCTTGGGGGTCGTTCAGGTAAACCTGTTTGCAACCTTGGAGTCAACCCACTGCCAGTTGTTCTATTCCCTGACCGAAGTGACCCTCGGCATGGATACACTGGCACACAGCTGGCTCCAGGGCCTACGTGAGTATGCGTTTCCCCCAGTGAGCCTGCTCGCACAGACACTGCAAGGTCAGGAAGGACGAGGAGCAGGTCTTGTAGGTTGTGCCTTACTGGCCCACCCAAACCTGGTACCCAGGACTCATGCTCTTCTCGACACCCTCTCCCTTACGGATTCCCCTAAGGAAGGACCTGCTTTCTCAGGGATGAGGTACCACCTGCCACCCACGTACCTTCTACTTCTGGTACCTCCACGTGTGGTCTCTGGATGGGACGTGGAGAATATGATGGCAGACATCGCGAACAATGTTTCCATGTGCAGTTTGTTAACATACAACGTTAGACGTCGTCTTTTTGTCTGGTACTAATAAACTTCACTAAGTTAGCTAAACACTAAGTTAGCGTTATCTAGTTCATGCTTACAGCTGTTAGCTAATAATGACTGTACGCTGTACGTTAGTTGTTCTCGGTCAAAACACCGTGGTGTAGACAGTTTGATGTCGGGATATTCCTACATTCAGCCAGGTTTATTAAAGCCAGCCAACCTCCCTGACGTCACATGTTAGAATACTGCACAATGGTGGTACCCTGGCCACGAAAGATATAATGGTTTTTCTTTTTTCTTTTATGTTTACATTTGTCATGTTTCTTATATAATTGTTGATTATAGTGGAAATCCATCTTGTAAATCATGTAAACTTGATTGACTGCTTCATTTCCCCTTTAAGTTACCTACCTCCAGCAGTAGTTGACACTATCACTTCAGCTAGAGCCCCCTCTACGAGGTGTGTTTACGCTTTGAAGTGGAACCTCTTTGTTGATTGGTGTTCTTCCTACAGGGAAGACCCCTGTAGATGCCCTGTCATCATCCCTGTAGATGCCCTGTCATCATTATTCCTTCAAGAAGGGTAGGAGCGAAGGCTGTCTCCCTTCACCCTGAAAGTGTATTTTGCCACTATTTCCACACACCACAATGCAGTAGATGGTAAGTCTCTGGGGAAACACGACTTGATCATCAGGTTCTTGAGAGGAGCCAGGAGGTTGAATCCTCCTCGGTCATGCCTCATCCCCTCTTGGGACCTCTCCTTGGTCCTGACAGCCTTACGGAGAGCACCCTTTGAGCCCTTGCAGTCAGTAGAGATTGAGATCCTGTCTCTTAAGACAGCACTCCTGACTGCTCTCACATCCATTAAGAGGGTGGGGGACCTGAAAGCATTCTCGGTTGACGAAGCGTGCATGGAATCGGGCTGGTTTACTCTCATCCTGAGACCCTGGCCTGGTTACGTGCCCAAAGTTCCACCACTCCTTTCAGGGACCAGGTGGTGAACCTGCAAGCACTGCCCCTGATGGAGGCAGACCCATCCCATGTGTTGCTATATCCTGTTCACGCTTTGCGTTTGTACATGGACCACACGCAAAGCTTCAGAACCTCACAACAGCTCTTTGTCTGCTATGGAGGCCAGTAATAGTCTTCAAACAGAGACTGGCCCACTGGATATTGAACACCATCATCTTAGCGTACCAATCCCAAGACGAACCGTGCCCCCTGGGAGTGAGAGCTTACTCAGTATGAGTGTTGCTTCTTTCTGGGTGTTGGCGCTCGGAGCCTCTTTGGCAGACATCTGCAGAGCTGCGGGCTGGGCAACACCGAACACATTTGCAAGATTCTACAATCTCTGAGTGGAGCCTGTGTCTTCCCATGTTTTGTCTACAATTAGGTGATATGCTGGAAAGATGGCTTGGTGTCTTGCTTGCTGCGCCATTCCCCTGTGATGATGGGATAAGAGCACTTATTTTGCTCCACAGGTGAGTTACCTGGCCAGTGAACCCTGGAGGAGTTCCTCCAGCATCCTCGGCAGTCAGATATGGCGGAGGCATCTGATGCCAGGTCTAGTATTTGTGGGTACCTGAAGGAGGGAACGGAGATGTTAACGCCCATCGCCACAACTCCTGTACCTCACTTAAAGTGAGTATTCACACGCTACCTTATATACCCGGAAGCGTGGGATCGGCTTGAGATGCAAATCTCACTCACCAATGTGCATTGGCTTGTTCTGTTACCAATCGAAGGTGATTGGGATCTGAGGCGAGATCCCAATTCGCCAGTCACTAGCGTTAATGTCACTGTTCCCTCCTTCAGGGAATAGGGGTTATATTAGTAACCTAGACATTTTCTGTAAAGTTATTTTGAAACGATGTGCATTTTGTAAAGTGCTATATAAATAAAAATGATTGGCCTAAGACCATGGCCTGGGACATCTACCTTAGTCAGGTTAGACGTCATATTGAATTTAATGCAAATGAAAACGAGGCTGTGAGGGATAGACGTACAGTCTCTACAATGGAATATTCTGTATTTTCACAACTCAAAACTTTTAAAAGTGTTGATTTTGTGTCTACTGAATGTTTTCCGGAAAGACTTTTTGTCAGCTGAACAATCAGTATGCTGTTAAACAACAGTGCAACAAAATTAAATAAAGTACTATGTGAACTATCTACCTGACATGACCTCTATGAAACAAGAAAGAGACAGGCTGAGAAGAGTCACTGCAACTTATGTACATCATAACTTTGGCTTACGTCAGTGAGTAATTTTGTATGTGTTCTATCCAGCTAATGAATATCTAGTGCCAAGCACTGTCTCTCGCGGTCAGGAACACTGAAACAGAATCCCCTCTGTTGCTCAGTCACGGCACATATGCTCACCAATCGCTTGTTTTCACAATTGTCTTGTTGACTGGACTGGATGTGATCTGGGTCGATTTATGTCTATTCTGTACTTCCAAATAACAACATTTTAGAAAGATATTTCTGTGGAATACTGCTATATTAAAACAATGCAATAATAATACTCCTGCTCATTCAAAACTTTTTTCTTTTCTTTTCTTTTCTTTTCTTTTCAGTGCTCTACACATATACTTACCGATAAGGCAATTCTTCTATGACATCATTCACCCCGAGTACAGCCCTGTGTGTGATGTGTATGCGCTGATGTTTCTGATAGATGTGGTGAACTTCATCGTCATTATATTTGGATATTGGGCTTTTGGAGTAAGTATTAGAAGTGCTCTCACAATCCTACAATCATTTTTAGTCACGCTTCAATTTAATTTAATTATGTTAGCGAAGTATTTAAATTAAGGCGAGACACGGCAGGCAAAAACATAGTTTTTTTTTTTTATACTGGTCAATTTTGAGATTTTTGGATATTTGTCTTCAATAACATGTCTTCTTTCAGACTTGTGGTGAAAAAAAAGTCCGAAATACACATTTAGGTCTTTATTTTACTCCACTTTGTCTGTTTGCGTCTGTAGATTTCTCATAAATGCAACAAAAGTTTGCGTTCTTAATCAACATGCTGCTCCGCGATCGCTGTCTGCTCCCTGTTATCACATGCACCGTTAGAAAGCTCTCTCTCTCTCCTGTACAATGCTGTCGGATCCAAATATGGTCATTTCCTTTTTATCAGCAACCAATCGTGAAAGTAAAAGGGCTGAATGCGCAATCTCATTGGCTGATGATAAATTTTTAAAGCCTGTTTTCTCAAAATGACCTTTCTCTCATACTCCAAGTCCGAAATCTCCACTTCAGTAGCACCTATATACACCAAACTTTCCAGTCTTGTACCTAGTTATATTATGAAGACATTTACAGAGGGATTTGTAAATATATTATTCCTAGCCTGATTTATATAACATTTTATTCCAAAAAACATGGCGAAAATCTTTTTTTTTTTAAGGCTATTGACAGTATTTTCAGATTTACAGGATAACAAAAGTAGATATCCATAAATCCATCTGTAATTTTTTTTCCCATCTAATATGTGAACACAATGAAACATTTTTTTTAACCTGGCTTTATCCAATACTCAGATTTTATCCAATACTCAAATTAGCGCATATTTAATTAGATATAGCCTTATTTGCATATTTAAACATTAAATTACAGAAAACTTGTAATACATTTTTTTCTCATCTTAATGTAGGTAATCAACTGGGAAAGTTTCATGGTGATATCTGCTAGTTAAAATTTGTACCCTATTCACCTGTAGTGTCTCGCCTTAAGGAATTGCAGAAAGCATAGTATGTTTAAAAGAGTTTGCCAAAAGTCCCTGGATGGTCTACTATTTACGGTATATTTTCAAAGCCAAATTGAAGAACAAAACTGAGATGACGTTATTTCCAACAAAATCAGGCCAAAAACAAAGTTGGTTTGGACTTTGTTTCGGGAGTTTGAAACAGCTTGCCAAGACAACATTCTGGAAAAATTGGCTCAGGCTGTTAAATACCTTCAAACTACCATTGGTTTGTAGCAATTATGTAATGGGTAGGTGTGGCGCTGTGACTCCACCTTCTTAGACATGGGTTCATTTATTCTGTTCAGTCCATCGAGATCAGACGTCCACAGGTAAAAACACAAACACACTGTAGAGCTGCTTTATAGTAGAAATGTGTACCAACATTTGTACCGACTTGTAACATACAACCGGTACAAGTTGAAAAAAAAGTTGTCATCTCATAATTATGACATGATGTAAATGCAGCAATAGAGACGCCCTGAAAAGAGATTGAGTTGTTAATGATCATTAACAATCATTAATGATCAATAACCTGACAGAAAATATTTAATATGTATCTGTGTTATATTCCTTTTATAACAAAATTTTGAACTTTCATAAAGATATGAATAGCATAATAGCAAAACAGATACATTTCATCATTAACTAGATGCATTATGCAAAAAAACATTAGCAGTGTTTTGTGCATGAAAGACCCATGCCTGTTAGATCAACATGCTAAAGTGTCGAAGACTCTTATTTGGACATTTGAGCATACTGAATTTCATTGTTGAGATGTGACCACCACCATTTCTAACTTGCTCATCTGTTTTTCTGTGTTTGTTTATTTGGTAATTAATGAATGTATTGAATGATTGATACAGAAGCACAGCGCGGCCGCCGATATAACAGAGTCACTGTCAGAAGACCAAGTTCCTGAGGCTTTCCTCGTCATGCTTCTCATCCAGTTTAGTACCATGATTGTGGACAGAGCACTCTATCTCCGTAAAACTCTCCTTGGGAAGTGTGTTTTCCAGGTAGTGCTTGTGTTTGGGATCCACTTCTGGATGTTCTTCATACTGCCTGGTGTCACAGAGAGGTGAGGAATAACTGAAGAACTGTTAATCACTGAAAAAGATCTGAATTATGAAATTACACAAATGGAAGTATATTTATGTAATGATCAAAACTAATTTAGACCCTTTCACACCAAACCTGATGCAAAAACACTGGGAGTGTGAACAGCCACACCGACCCATCTCCTTGCAGAAACAGTCTTAAAAATCACAATTAAAAGGGAATTTATTTAAATCTATTTTAAAACACTTGAGGCAGTTGGATGGGGCGGACTCTTGATCAATAAGCTTCTGAAAAAAACAGACTAAACATTGTCGTACTCGCATCTCATCCAAAGTTTTTCTTCATCAAATGCAATATATATATTTTTTCTCTCACCCACTGAAGTTCTGCATTGGCATGTGCTTTCTACAGTACAATGACACACATTATCACAGTCTAAAGTTACTCTATGAATTGCATCCTAATTCAGTCCATTACAATACGCAAAGCTCTTAATCCGTCAAGCTTCACATGGCAGGGATTGTTAGGATCACAAGAAAGGCAATGCAAAGACTGTCACTGCACAACGTCTTGTAATCCTCGGATGCATCTCTATCGTTTTGTTGCTGTAGTAATCCTGTGTTTGCGTCTGTCTCGGATTTACTCACCTCCTACTACATGCGTGAATCGCTAGATGGGACTAAAGAGGCAATGATTGAAATTAATAATGTAGAAGTAGGCTTTGAATTTTTTTTCTGTAAATGCGGTCTCATGACCTCATACTGTGTCAAAAATATGAAACAAACTACTTTAGCAGCTTGGTTTCAATAAAAGCTGTTTTTGGACTAACAAAGAAGTTTTGAGTTCCACCCCTGATATTTAGCAACGTAAAATCTTTAATTGACACACATGTAATTAAAAAATTCGGACTTAAGCCAAGCCAAACAAACTTTAAAACTTGTTCTACAAGCTAACAGACGAAACATATGGGCTACAACTCCCTGATGCCTCATGCATCCAACAGTTGATTTATTTGTACCATCACTATCTTTTACTCAAATGAAGGTATCAGTCTGCGTATTTGTCAAACCGGTATGTCCAAAAGGGGCATATCATGAGAAATTAATTTAGTACATTCCAGATCTTCCTGACTAGAACTTGTGAAGCAGGACACTTACTACACCCCTGAAAGATGAAAGATCAGACAAATCTACATCTACAATAGACATGAAGGACTATAATGCGCTAAGAGCTCGCTCAAGTACTGGGGAGCTAAACCATTTAGTGCGTTGTAAGTAATCAGCATTATTTAAAAATGTATGCAATGTTTAATAGGGAGCCAGTGCAGTGTTGACAGAACCGGGCTAATATGGTCATACTTCCTGGTTCTAGTAAGAACTCTAGCTGCTGCGTTTTGGACCAGCTGTAGTTTGTTTATTAAGCGTGCAGGGCAACCACCCATAAGAGAATTACAATAATCTAGCCTTGAGGTCATGAACGCATGAACTAAGTGTTCCGCATTTTCATTGAAAGCATATGTCATAACTTATATATATTTTTAAGATGGAAGAATGCAGTTTTACAGATGCTAGAAACGTGAAAATGAAAGATTGATACAGTATCAAAAAGCACACCCAGGTTCCTAACTGATAACGAAGACTTGACAAAGCAGCCATCAATTTTTAGACAGAATTCTACGTTATTACTGTATGTGCAGAGGTTTTTGGTCCAATCATTAGAAACTCTGTTTTTTCAGAATTAAGTAGTAGGAAATTACTAGTCATCAGCTATGCATTCCGTTAATTTTATGAATTGGTAAGTTTCGTCGGGGCGCGAAGAAATATAGAGCTGGGTATCATCGGCATAACAGTGAAAACTAATGCTGCCCAATGATATCATCTCCCAAGGGTAGCATGTACAGAGTGAACAGTAATGGTACTAGTATTCTTAACTTGTTCCATTCTTAACTTGTGATCAATATGACATCTCTTCTTTTACTACTACAAACTGATAACGGTCAGATAAGTATGATTTAAACCATGCTAATGCAATTCCACTAATGCCAACATAATTTGAGTCTATTCAAAAGAATGTTGTGGTCGATAGTATCAAATACAGAACTAACATTGAGTAACACTAATAGAGAGATACAACCACGATGGACTATGGACAGTAGCATTCCTCTTTTACATTAGGTAAAATGAATAGTATAAGTTTAAATGACTTGTCTCTGAGAGAAAAGGCCGTTAGAATTGTTCATTAAAATTTTTCTCAAATGTTTCTTATTTCAGGAGGTTCAACCGGAATCGAGTTGCTCAACTGTGGTACTTTGTCAAGTGCATCTATTTTGGTCTCTCAGCATACCAGATCAAATGTGGCTACCCTAACCGTGTTCTTGGAAATTTTCTTACCAAGAACCACAACTACTTCAACCTCTTCCTCTTTCAGGGGTAAGTCAGTTACAACGACTGATTTGTTTCTGTACAATCAACAGAATGAATAAAACAACGGGTCATACAGTCTACTAAATGAAAAGGGTAACAGTTTAGAATAATGGTCCATTATTAATAGGTAAATATGCATGAAATATGAATTCAGGACTTTCAGGATTCAGAAATACTTTAAAATAATGGTCCAGATTGCTGGTTGTTCTTGAAGATCACTTCAAGTTATCTTATTTTCAAGTGAAGGGCATTTGTTTTTAAATCTGGACCATTATTTTAAAGTGAAAAAATACTTTGTTTTAACTCTTTCAGAAGTTGCAAAATAGCGCCTTTTACCGTATAACAGTAAAAACATGGATAGCCGGAAGGTTTTGTCAATGGAGGGGAAAGAGTTAATATAGTACTATGTTAAGAGTAAAAAAGACAGTTGCTCACATCACAGACAAATGTTAATGTTGTGATTTATTTAATTATTAATTCATTACAATTTGTCATAGTTAGTTAATAGTTCTTAATGAGGCTAATCTCATTTTGTAATTATTGATTGCCTAATAAGTCTAAAATCTTGAATCCTGGAGCATAACTTCAAGCCATTAGTATCCTGACCAGGGAATCCTGAAAATTGTTCTGTGTGGATCATTTCTACAGCTCAAATAATCAGAGAAGCATGATGCGTTAATGATTTGCCCATTGTTAATGTGTGTGTCTAACTAATGGGCAGTTCCCTTTCAGCCGGTCACTCTCGACGTACATCAGAGGTGATCCGGCGAATGGGGATATCGCTTGAGAGACCAATCCACTTCGAGTGTAAAATAAACGAGCCAATGGACATTGGCATGCGAACGCGCATCAGATGCTCCGCCCTGTCGCGCGGGTATAAATACGGAAGCGGATGCGGCGCATATTGTCTTTCGCTTCGGAACTGAACGGTGAATGCTGTTCCTGTTCTGCAAAGGATCTTCTTTGAGTGTCTGCTGGACGAGTCTTTTCTGGAAAGAAGCCTCTACTAGTTGGTGTCGGTGCCATTCTTCTTATGTAACGAGTGCATCGGGTGTTGTAGGAAGTGTTTCCGGTTACGGCTGACCTAATTTATGCAGCCTAATAATCATTTAACTGATTTGAATAATAGGAATGTATAATGTTCTATGTGTATGCCAGGAGATGTGTTTTTAGTTTAGATTTAAATTGACAGAGTGTGTCTGCTTCCCGGACAATGTTAGGAAGACTGTTCCAGAGTTTAGATGCTAAATAGGAACAACGTGAGCAGTGGTAGTCCCAATCTCTCAAAAGACCTTACAACCAAAACAGCTGTTTTCACAGCTTTCAGAGTGGGCAACTTCAATGAGTTGCTGGTTAGAGGTTGCGTCTTCAATGAGACTGTGAGAGCTCACATAGGCTTGTACTATCGCCCTGTTGTGTGGCCGCGGCCATCTCCCTGTGCGCTTCGGCACCAGAGAGAGCAAACTCTCCCCTGTGCAGAGGATCTCTTTTCTCTGTATGGATTTGGTCTCAGTCAACCGGTCAATGTTGAACTGCTTGAATTTGATCAAGAGCAGGACAGTTGTCCCACTGAAACTTTTTCAGAGACTCCTGGAGCATATGACATCCGCAGCCGCAGTAACGCCGCTCGGATTGCTTCATATGAGACAGCTTCAGCACTGGCTTCACGGCCAAGTCCCGAGAGGGGCGCACTGTCACCAAACCTACAGCCCGTGGTCGGACCCTTCGTTTCTACGGGCATGAGTTCACCTAGAACAAGTGTTCAGGCATGCTGTGGTATTCATGGATGCCTCTGCCGCCGGCTGGGGGACCACGTACAACGGGCATGCAGTGTCAGATCTGTACACGGGCCCCTGCATTGGCACATCAATTGCCTTGAGTTGCTCGCAGTACGCCTTGCGCTGGGCTGCCTCAAGGGGCCGCTACACGGCAAACACGTACTGGTCCGTACCGACAGCACTGCGACTGTTGCGTATATCAACCAACAAGGTGGTCTACACTCCCGTCGCATTTCACAACTCGCCTATGGGAGTCTCCTCCTATGGAGTCAGAAGCATCTGAGGTTGCTTCGTGCCATTCACATCCCTGGCATGCTCAATTGTGAAGTCGACAAGCTTTCATGACAGCCTGCGCTTCTGGGAGAGTGGCGACTCCATCCCCAGGTTGTCCAGCTGATATGGGACTTCTTCGGAGCCGCACAGGTAGATTTTTTTGCCTCCCTGGACTCGTCCCATTGCCAGTTGTTTTATTCCCTGACCGAGGGGACCCTCGGCACGGATGTGCTGGCATACAGCTGGCCCCGGGACCTACGAAAGTATGGGTTTCCCCCAGTGAGCCTTCTCGCACAGACGCTGTGCAAAGTCAGGGAGGACGAGGAGCAGGTCTTGTAAGTTGCGTCGCACTGGACCAACCAGACCCGGTTCCCAGAACTCATGCTCCTGGTGACAGCCCCTCCTTGGCCCATTCCTCTGAAGAAGGGCCTGCTTTCTCAGAGATGGGGTGCTCTATGGCACCCGTGTCCAGACCTCTAGAACCTCCATGTCTTGGTCCCTGGAAGGGACGCAGAGGTTCTAAGTGGCCTACCCCAGTCAGTGGTGGACACTATCACTTCTGCTAGAGCCCCCTCTACGAAGCGCCTCTACGCATTTAAGTGGAACCTGTATATTGAATGGTATTCTTCCCACTGAGAAGATCCTTGAAGATGCTTGGTCAGTGTTCTGCTTTCCTTCCTTCAAAATGGGTGGGAGCAAAGGCTGTCTCCCTTCACCCTCAAAGTGTATGTTGCCGCAATCGCCGCGCATCACAATGTGAAAGAAGGTGAGTCCATAGGGAAGCATGACCTGGTCGTCAGGTTCCTCAGAGGTGCGAGAAGGTTGAATCATCCTCGTCCTAAATCAGTACCCTCTTGAGCTTTCTCTCTGGTGCTCACTGCACTTCAGAGGCCTCCCTTTGAACCTTTACAGTCAGCTGAGTTGAAGATTCTGTCACTAAAGACAGTACTGGTTCTTAAATGTCGGCCTGCAACGCCACTCCCACATGCTGGGCCGGATAGGTGCATCTATTTGCTCCAGTAGTGTTCCCCAGAAATGGCTAACCCTGTTGAGGTCCTCCGTCACACCTGTGGCAGTCAGACGTTGCGGAGCGTCTGATGCCAGGCCTACATTCGTAAGCATTGTGCAACCTGTGTTAAGCTGGGTATCCATATGTAGTGGTCCCTGTGACAATCCCATATGTGTATTCTTCCATGGTACGGCTCCTCTGCGGACGATCCCGTGTCTTTGTTTCTGCTGGTGTAGCCCCTAGAGCTAGGCTGGAACCACCCCAGAGACTGCCATATGTTGCACGACCCTGCTTGGCTAGTCCATATGCATAACCGCCACATTCACCTCCCTACGGGCAGGATGTGGCTTCCGCAGCGTCCCCTTTCCTTCAAAAGCACGCTTTCCTAGCATTATCCAATAAGTCACACTGAGTGGGTCTAATGGAACAGCAGTGACTGACCTTCTCTGCGTAGAGCACCTACCTTCCGCCCCAACACTGGCGGCAAGCCAGGAGACTCAAGCGCTGATAGGGCCAGCAACAGTGGCGTGTTGGTAGAATACCCATTCGTCGGATCACCTCTGACATACGATGAAAGTGACCGACCGAAAGGGAACGTCTTGGTTACATATGTAACACTCGTTCCCTGAAGGAGGGAACGGAGATGTATGTCCCGGCGGCACAGTTGCTGAACCTCCGCTGTATGGCCAAGTCATAAGGTCCGGCTATGTCCATTGGCTTGTTTAGTTTACAACCCGAATTGCATTGGCCTCTCAAACGAGATCCCAAATTGTCGGATCACCTCTTAGGTACGTCTCCGTTCCCTCCTTCAGGGAACGAGGGTTACATATGTAACCGAGACGTTTTCTTTCTTCCACAGGTTCCGGTTTGTTCCTTTCCTAACTGAGTTGAGGGCCGTGATGGACTGGGTGTGGACAGACACCACTCTTAGCCTGTCTAACTGGATCTGTGTGGAGGACATCTATGCCAACATCTTTATCCTCAAGTGCTGGAGGGAAGCGGAAAAGGTGAAAACTTGCCATCCAAATTAATTTTATTGTTAGGGGATTTACAGTTAAATACCCAAAGGCCAGGTATGATTAATTAAGACCAGAAGTTAGAAGTGCAGTCAATTTAAGAGTCAGAATTATAATAAATTGAAGATAGTTTGCAGTTTCATCAGGCAAAAGTCAGCTTCAGTGTTCACAAGGAGTTTGTATATATATATATATATATATATATATATATATATGTGTGTGTGTGTGTGTATTCAGACCCCCTTAATTTTTTCACTCTTTGTTATATTGCAGCCATTTGCTAAAATCATTTAAGTTCATTTTTTCCCCCTCATTATTGTACACACAGCACCCCATATTGACAGAAAAACACAGAATTGTTGACATTTTTGCACATTTATTAAAAGAAAAACTGAAATATCACATGGTCCTAAGTATTCAGACCCTTTGCTCAGTATTTAGTAGAAGCACCCTTTTGATCTAATACAGCCATGAGTCTTTTTGGGAAAGATGCAACAAGTTTTTCACACCTGGATTTGGGTATCCTCTGCCATTCCTCCTTGCAGATCCTCTCCAGTTCTGTCAGGTTGGATGGTAAACGTTGGTGGACAGCCATTTTCAGGTCTCTCCAGAGATGCTCAATTGGGTTTAAGTCAGGGCTCTGGCTGGGCCATTCAAGAACACTCACGGAGTTGTTGTGAAGCCACTCCTTTGTTATTTTAGCTGTGTGCTTAGGGTCATTGTCTTGTTGGAAGGTGAACCTTCGGCCCAGTCTGAGGTCCAGAGCACTCTGGAGAGGGTTTTCGTCCTGGATATCCCTGTACTTGGCCGCATTCATCTTTCCCTCGATTGCAACCAGTCGTCCTGTCCCTGCAGCTGAAAAACACCCCCACAGCATGATGCTGCCACCACCATGCTTCACTGTTGAGACTGTATTGGACAGGTGATGAGCAGTGCCTGGTTTTCTCCACACATACCGCTTAGAATTAAGGCCAAAAAGTTCTATCTTGGTCTCATCAGACCAGAGAATCTGATTTATCACCATCTTAGAGTCCTTCAGGTGTGCTTTCATGTGTCTTGCACTGAGGAGAGGCTTCCGTCGGGCAACTCTGCCATAAAGCCCCGACTGGTGGATGGCTGCAGTGATGGTTGACTTACTACAACTTTCTCCCATCTCCCGACTGCATGTCTGGAGCTCAGCCACAGTGATCTTTGGGTTCTTCTTTACCTCTCTCACCAAGGCTCTTCTCCCCCGATAGCTCAGTTTGGCCGGACGGCCAGCTCTAGGAAGGGTTCTGGTCGTCCCAAACGTTTTCCATTTAAGGATTATGGAGGCCACTGTGCTCTTAGGAACCTTAAGTGCAGCAGAATTTTTTTTGTAACCTTGGCCAGATCTGTGCCTTGCCACAATTCTGTCTCTGAGCTCTTCAGGCAGTTCCTTTGACCTCATGATTCTCATTTGCTCTGACATGCACTGTGAGCTGTAAGGTCTAATATAGACAGGTGTGTGGCTTTCCTAATCAAGTCCAATCAGTATAATCAAACACAGTTGGACTCAAATGAAGGTGTAGCACCATCTCAAGGATGATCAGAAGAAATGGACAGCACCTGAGTTAAATATATGAGTGTCACAGCAAAGGGTCTGAATACTTAGGACCATGTGATATTTCAGTTTTTCTTTTTTAATAAATGTGCAAAAATGTCAACAATTCTGTGTTTTTCTGTCAATATGGGGTGCTGTGTGTACAATAATGAGAAAACAAATGAGCTTAAATGATTTTAGCAAATGGCTGCAATATAACAAAGAGTGAAAAATTTAAGGGGGTCTGAATACTCTCCGTACCCACTATATATATATAAATATAATATTTTAACATGTGCTGAAGACCTTTCTCAAACAAAACGAGTCCATATTTCATTTCTGGAAGCCAAGCTAAATAAGCAAGCACTGTTACTGCATTCCTGGCATGTGCCAGCCCCTTAGTCACCTCTCAGATATCAAATACAGAATACATTAGAGAATACATGAAAAGAACATTTCAGTAATCACACTGGTAAAAACAAAGTAAAAACTCATGAGCTTAGAGAAGTCATTCAACTCATTTGATATTTAGAAGGAAAAATATTGATTAATACCTTGATTATAATCAAGTCAATGTAGGTCAGTGGTTCAGTACCTGTAATTCTATAAAAAATAATATTAGAATGTTTCTATGTTCAGTCGATTTTACTACCACCATCTCAGACCAAATTCGCAGAAATAAAATTGCATCTTTCTTCCTCTGAGCCATTTGAAAACTTCAGCTGATACTTTTATCAACAATTGGTTTTAAAATGTAAGTGTCTGTCACACTTACATGACAGCTATAGCTAGGTCAATTACCAACGTTGTGTTGCAAAGACATTATAATGCTCTAGGGCAGTGGTTCACCCTGATCACACGCGATTCAACTCATCGAAACTGAGAAACTTGTATGATTCTAACGTGTGTCAGTGATCACATGTGTATTCAGAATGTTTTCTGGCCACAGAAATACCCTCATCAACGAGGACAGAGGAAGAAGAAGGTGGTGAAATACACCATGGGCGGCTTCATCATTTTTGCTCTTATCTGCATCGTCTGGTTTCCTCTTCTCTTCATGTCATTGGTTAAATCTGTAGCAGGAGTTACCAATCAACCGTTAGATGTGTCCATCCAGCTGAGCATATTAGGATACGAGGTGTGCAATTTAACACAGTGACATTGTTGTCTTTATTATGTGCTCACAACATACATTTCTGAAGTATGTTTATATCTGTGAAATATGTCTATATATGAAGAGTTCAGATGCAAAAGCCTCTAAGTGCCATCTGAAATTTTCTTCTAGAATGATCATTTTTATCAAGCTCGTATATTTAAGTTCAATAATTTCACTTAAATGGCAATGCAAATTACCCATTAATTGTCATTTAAGTGAAATTACTTAACTTAAATATACAAGCTTTATAAAAATGATCATTCTAGAAGAAAATTTCAGATGGCACTTAGAGGCTTTTGCATCTGAACTCTTCATATATATATATATATATATATATATATATATTATAGCTGGGGAAAAAAAGTGTTAATTTCCGTGAATAATATAGACTATGTTTACAGCCATTGTTCAGCATGAGTGCTCAGGAGAACAATTTGATCCCTTACTCTCAATCAGCCTTACAGAGGATGACCAATCACTACGCCACTTACCCGGTACACATTACATTTGTCCCTCGTAGTTATCTACAATCACACTTTGAACCTTGAGTTTAAACAGCTAGACTGTCATCCTTCTGACGTCAGTCTGATCAAACTATCCTCCTTGTGCCTCAATTAGTCGGCGATGCAGTTCATTGTGAACTATATGGCAGAGGACATAGTGTTGGCAAAGATCAAAAGTGACGCCAGTCTGCTGTGGAGCGTCAGTCCTGCCAGCCGAGACGCCATGATCAATGAACTCAGCAACTCAACACACTTCTACATCACTCTGCGCTGGACTTTACTACGGTATACTCTCACAAGCACAACAGCTGCACACATTATACAGGCCAAAGGCTTGATGTATTCCAATGAAGTTCTTGAGCCCAAAATATCTTTTTAGTTAATCCTATACATCCTGTCAGAATGTGAACGTGTACCATGATGGGAAACAGTGCTGTATGTTCTCACTCATGTAGTCTTCTGTCTCATCTCATAATCAACATTTCACAGTGCGTGTGATATGTCACTGTGTATTTTGCTCGTTTGAGCAGAAATGCATCGCTGGTGATGAATGCTGAGACGGCTGGTGAACACACAGTGAAGTATGAAGACAGCGTACTGAGAGATGAACTGGTGTCTATGCTCAGAGGGACACACAGCCGTCCACTGTACGTGTTTCTCAAACATTTAAATGTGGATTCTCTCTACATCTGTTTTTGCCACTTCTCATTCCATCTGTTTTCTGATGCCTGTCAGGATGCTGGAAAATCTGCTGCCAAAGTATATCAGAGGAACTTCCGGACCTAATGCTAAAGTGGCACATCGACTTCAAGTGGGTGAGTTGAATACTGTATTTTGAAATTTATTTAAATGCTTACAATTGCACTATTTCTGATTTTCTACCTTGTTCTTGCATGTACTCTTATAGACAATCTTTGCACTTTTCATGTTTATTAAGAGGAATCTCTACATTTTTTTTCTGCAAGTTGCTTTGCATAAAAGCATCTGCTAAATAAAAAAATGTAAATTAATGGCATTAGAACGTCAGATCTGCAGGATGTTTTTGTGACTTTAACAGAATCATTCACAGAGCGTTCCAGAGGCTCGGATGATGGTCATCTCCAGTTCTTCCGTCCTCTGTCCGTCAAACTGCAGCGGGGGAACGGGAGCTCCGCAGGGATGGGGTCGCAGTGGTGGGTGGTGGAAGAGTGTTTTCCTGAGCCTCCAGCCAGCACATGCCAGAGTATTGAGATGGTGGTGTTCAATGATAAAGTCAGCCCATCCAGTGTGGGCTTCCTAGCCGGATATGGGTGAGTTTAAGACATTTTTACAATATCTGTATCATGTCTGGTATGATACATGCAGCTTTAAAAGAAAGTAATTAATGATCAAAAAGATGGAAAAAATACCAAGAACATCTTCAGTATGCAATGAAGTGAAAGAGGATTTACTTTTATCTAACAACATCTGCTTAATAAATGTATGATGTAATGCACATCTAAAGGTAATTTAATATTTAAAATAAACAGTATTTAACTCAAAACAGTGTTTGTGGCAAGATTAAAATTCACGTATATTTAGCAGCTACAGTGTGCAGTACTTTTTGCAGTGGCATAAATTAATTTACACAGAAATTACAATTGCAGAAATAATGTAAAAAAAATAATATTTGAATGAACTGGTGATTTAAAATATGAAATCTATCCATCTTGTTGTTTTCTCTCCTCTTGTGCTGCAGCATTGTGGGTATGTACATGTCCGTGGTGCTGGTCGTTGGTAAGTTTGTGCGGGAATTCTTCACAGGCATATCTCGATCCATCATGTACGAGGAGCTGCCGTGTGTGGACCGCGTGCTCAAACTGTGCAATGACATCTTTATTGTGAGAGAGGCTGGAGAGATGGAGATGGAAGAGCAACTGTTTGACAAGCTCATCTTCCTGTACCGCTCACCTGAGACCATGATCAAAATGACCCACCAAAAGGACGAGTAGCTTTCATTTATGACTGTCAAAATATCAACCTCTGAACATCTCAGAAGGACAATATTGTATGAAACTAGCGTCTGCTATAAGGCACCAAGCAGAAAGTCTTTTATACATCGTACTGCAGTACTACTGAATAGGATGTGCATTTACATCTATCCATGTGTTTTTGAAGCCATGTACTGCATAAACTGAAAAGAGCATCAATGTAAAATAAATCATATATTCATGAATGATAGAGGTTGGATGAAATAATTTATGCTTTATTGACTTCACTATTGCTATATCAATATTCATACAATGCATGACTATTTCATATTTAATATTTCAATGAGATTTTTTAATTCAGTTAGACTGTTTCATATGTTGTAATATTATGCTGCATAGTGATTCACATAATAAACCATGGCATGTGGAAAACAACTTGTATTGCATTTGTATTGCATCTTGTTGCTTAGCTGATAAGTTCTCATTGAACATTAAGACTATGTTAAAAATCTTTGGTCTGGAGGAATAAATGAGCGATATCAAACAAGTAGGCGTGCGATATGGCTCAACGCCGCTATGAGTGTGATATTGCTTTTATACAACAGTTCTACACAAGAGCGTAAATAAATAAGATTTACATTCTTCAGGTCGATGTCCATAATCCATTATAAAATACCAGTTTAAATGTCCGCTGAGGAAAGCAATATCTTTGTCCTTTTTACAGGGGATATTTCCATGACCGTGCTAGTCAATGCATTTTTTCAGTTGCGTCTAATAAGGAGTTTCTTAACAGCATCCTTGTTTACAACCTTGTTTCGGTCCCTTCAGTATAAAAGTCTTTGCTACTGACTCGCTCATGAAGACGGTCTTTGCCGCCGTCTAATGGTGTAATAATGTAATTTTCACTGAAGTTAAAATCACAATCACTAACGGACCCTTTCTCAATACTAAATATGACATGTTAATTATATACAAATAATATTTATTGAAAAATATTTTTTAAATAAACAATATTAGCCATTATAAAAGTATAAGAAGTTAGTTAGCTTTTTTTTTGTTTTATTTCTTTCTTTGATTTGGCATCTCTCGAGTTCGCTTTCCCACCTTGTTTTTGTATTGTTATTTGTTCCTGTGTAAATATGGTAAATATTATTTTCTTTTTACCTTTTCACTTTTGGCACTGTACAATAAACACTTCTGAGTGGAGTTTTGACTTGATACTTTTCTTTTATTGCCCTGGCCTTTATATTGAGTAACACACACATCTTTATTTTATGTTATACTCCCTTTACCACTAGCCAAACATCAAACTCATCTAAGGGACATGTGAAACTCAAGTAATGTGCCTGAAAGGCAGTAATAATATAAAAAAGGCAATTTACCACACTACTAAGTTAGATAACTACACAACTAATTAGATTGTAACTTGCCAATACTGATCAGCAGAATATATTGCAATCTTCAAAAGAAGTAGCTACTGTGTCTATAGTAGCTGATGTATGATAGTACTTGAATTTTGCCTTTATAATTATATATGTTTGCATTATTCTAACATTTACAATTAATTATTTAGCAGATGCTTTTATCCAAAGTGACTTACAAATGAGGAGAACAATAGAAACAACAAGTGCTGTCCCAGTTCTCTTTCTAACATCCGTTCGGTATCTCACTAAGGGAACGCCGCAGACATGACCGACTGTGGAAGCACCAATTACACCACATCTGTAACGTTGGTGTAATTGGTGCTTCCACAGTCGGTCACAAAGGCGAAAATCTATATTGATGTTAGGAGTGCATTTTCTTGCGAGTGTGGGAAAACGTCCACATCAAGGCGAGTTTTTCCACCCATAGAGAATAAACAGCCTTATCTTCTAATCTAATATGATTCAGTTCGTATTAGATACCAGAAAATAAGAGATTATTTTCAGAATTACTCTGTATTCACTGCTCCGGGATAGTAAACCTACACGTCATGGTGAAAGTTTACTGAACGAAGAGGGTGAAGATATGGCCACGGCTAGAACGGCAGAGAGCACGGGAGGAAAGGATGCTCCTCCTTGCATGTTCTCCTGTGGCTTATGGATTTCTGTGAGAGATCCGCATTCGCTCTGCATATCATGCTTGGGTGTTAAGCATGCCTAAGATCTGTGAAAGGAGTCTTAGAGTTGCAATATCAGGAAACAAGGACCCATGCTTCTCCTCTCTGATTCAGATCCCAGAGGAGACAGTTAAACAGCTACCGGAGCCAGGTACCTGGAGCGAGATTATGGATGTGGAGTCCCCAGAACTCCCCCCTCTCATCGGAGATGCCCTCGCAGGTATAGCGGGGGACGATGATGATGAAGATGAGGAATTATCCCCTCATCTACTAGATGACGATGAAGAGGAAAAGGATGACGGCATCCTCCCTCCTAATTCACCTCGTCCACCGAGTAATCAGTGTGGAGACCCCCCCCCCCCCCTCTCCACCACCGGACAGGCACTGGAACAGACACCACCGGCTCAGGCACTGGAACAGACACCACCGGCTCAGGCACTGGAACAGACACCACCAGCTCAGGCACTGGAACAGACACCACCGGCTCAGGCACTGGAACAGACACCACCGGCTCAGGAACAGGAACAGACACCACCGGCTCAGAAACAGACACCACCGGCTCAGGCTCAGGAACAGGCACCACCGGCTCAGGCACTGGAACTGGCACCACCGGCTCGGGCACTGGAACTGGCACCACCGGCTCGGGAACTGGCACCACCGGCTCAGGAACAGACACCACCGGCCCAGGAACAGACACCACCGGCCCAGGAACAGACACCACCGGTCCAAGTGTGTGCGTAGCCCACACACACCACATGGCTGTGGCCATAATGGCCAGTGTCGCGGTCACTGAGGGCTCAGGAACAGACGCCTCCGGCTCAGGAACAGACACCACCGGCTCAGAAACAGACACAGGCACAGACTCAGGAACAGACACTGGCTCCGACTCAGCAACAGACACTGGCTCCGGCTCAGGAACAGACACTGGCTCCGGCTCAGGAACTGGAACAGACACAGACACTGGCTCCGGCTCAGGAACTGGAACAGACACAGACACTGGCTCCGGCTCAGGAACAGACACTGGCTCCGTCTCCGGCTCAGGAACAGACACCACCGGCTCAGGAACAGACACAGAAACAGACACTGGCTCCGGCTCAGGAACAGACACCACCGGCTCAGGAACAGACACAGAAACAGACACAAGCACAGGCACAGACTCAGGAACAGACACTGGCTCCGGCTCAGCAACAGACACTGGCTCCGGCTCAGGAACAGACACTGGCTCCGGCTCAGGAACAGGCTCCGGCTCAGGAACAGACACTAGCTCCGGCTCAGCAACAGACACTGGCTCCGGCTCTGGAACAGATGACACTGGCTCCGGCTCTGGAACAGACGACACTGGCTCCGGCTCTGGAACAGACGACACTGGCTCCGGCTCTGGAACAGACGACACTGGCTCCGGCTCTGGAACAGATGACACTGGCTCCGGCTCTGGAACAACAGACACTGGCTCCGGCTCTGGAACAACAGACACTGAAGGTTTGAAGGGCGTCTCCAGGATCCGAGCTAAACGCTCTAAATAGCCGATCAGTGCCCCCCCGGCCATGAGAATGGGCATCTCCCGATCTGTCTCCGACTGGGCAGACGTGGCTTGAACCATCTCTGGCTTGGCAGATGTGACCTGAACAGTCTCTGACTGGGCAGACGGGACGTGAACAGTCTCTGGCTGGGCAGACGGGACGTGAACAGTCTCTGGCTGGGCAGACGGGACGTGAACAGTCTCTGACTGGGCAGACAGGACGTGAACAAACTCTGGCTGGGCAGACGGGACGTGAACAGTCTCTGGCTCGGCAGACGTGACGTGAGCAGTCTCTGACTGGGCAGACTGGACGTGAACCGTCTCTGGCTGGGCAGATGGAACGTGAACAGTCTCTGGCTGGGCAGACGGCCGGTGTCTCCTCCTCCTCCTCCGTCCATGATGGCGTGTCGGTGGCATCGAACTTACCATCTCTGGGGAAGTTACCATCTCCTGTACGAGCCTGGCGGCTATGGTCTCCTCATTCCTTCTAGCACACATTGAAAAATATGCAAACAAAGAAATCGAGGATCCTTCAACCTCTCCCGGAGGAAAAATCCACATACCGACCGGATCGTACCCGTACTGCTGGATCTATTAGTGGTCGAGTCCTTCTGTCACGACACACACAATGGAGAGACAACAGATCCAAGTGCAGTTAGATATATTTATTTTGGGTAATCCGTAAAGCGTAATCCAGTCCAGGCAAGGGTCAAATATCATGTGAGCAATCCAACAAGAATAACAAAATACAGGAACAGGCAAGAAACCAACCAGGAAGTGTGAGGACATCTAACAAGGACTCGGCAACTAACACAGAAACAGCCAGGGTATATATACACACACAGATCTAACAAGGTGATGGGAAACAGCTGAGTGCAATGAACTGATGAGTGACAGACAGAATGCTGGGAATTGAAGTCAAATGTGAAAGACACCGTGAGAATGAGGACCTCTAGTGACAACCCAGAGAAACACAACCAGACACTGTGACACCTCCTAGAAGTCTGTCGCAGGGCTGCTGCCAAACTTTCCATCGACTGGCCCTCCCAGCAGGTCGGCCAAGGGGCAGAGAGGGATCTCTACGATGGTAAGAGGTTACTGTCACGCCTCGCGCTGGTCAGACAATTCATCCCAGCGGTCCCGGCATGCATGGCGGAGATGAAGAGACAAACCCTTTTCTCACCGGGTGCCTGTTAAGGGTTTTGCATGTCTTGCCAACCACCTACATCCAAGTTAAAGAGCTGCGTTTTCGTTAGCGGGCACCATGCTTCCGGGAAAAACTGAGCTGTTTTCAGCGTCTGTGTTTAACAAGATTTACAAATCTTCCGCTTTGGCCATCAGGGCCCTGAATGTGACATCTCTTCTGACAGCATACCAGGTGGAGCTACTGGAGGAGATGGGCCGCATGCTGGACGCAGGCTCTCAGAATCCAGCGCTCTGGGAGGAGATTTGCATGATAGCAGATCTGAATCTCCGCTCATCACGGGGGCGGTTCAGAGCTGCGGCAGAAGTATGGGGCTGGTTGGAGAAAGAGCGTTATGGCTCGTCTCTCAGGCCTTTCTGATAAGGAAAGAGTGGAGTTTCTGGACATCCCCGTAGACCCCAAGGCTATGTTTGGCTCTACTGTCACAGCTATGCACCAACAGCTATGTGACTTGAGGAGGAAGGAGGGAGAAGCGTTCGAGACCTGCTTACCTAGAAAGCCTACAACTCGACCATATCAGCCTGTCTGCGTGAATTTCACGAAGCAGTCAAAGAGGGGCTACCCAGACTATCGCGGTCATCGACCCCCCCCAACCTCAGCTTCTGACCGCTGTGATGTCACACTCACAGCCCAAGCCGGCACGGATAAGAGGAAACCATCATACGCCATGGCCACGGTGAAGCACCATCCTTCCAATCCCCAGGGAGGCAAGAAGAGGCGGGCTACCTAGGATCAAGCCTTGTTTATCACAGGAGGACAGAGAGCAGCTCCTAGGGTTTTTTACTCCACCCCCCTTAATGTGCGTTCACACCAGACGCGTCAAGTTCGCGTCAAATTCGCGCCTGCCACGTCTAGTTATACGCTTGACCACTTTGTGTTAATTCGCGCGTCAAGAGTGAAATTGACGTGCGTAAAAACAAAAGTCTGAAGCGAAATTTACACACGTCAGAGGCGAAAGTTTCGAAACCCATTGGCGGCCATCTTTTTTTAGATGTTTATCGAGCATTAGCATTAGTTATGTGAAAGATTTGCTTTGTTGTGCATTTTAGTCATATTACAAAATAATTTATTGAGGCCAAACATAAAATAACATTTAAACTGTCACTTCACCACGTGACAGCAGCAAGCAGGCTCCTGATTGGTTAACGTGGCACGAATTGACGCAGAAGTTCAGATTTTTCAACTCGGGCGGCAGACGTGAATTCGCGTCAAATGCATGAATGCACAAAAAGCACTAATAAAATCATTCGCGCTTAACGCGCCAGACGCTCAATTCGCGCCATTCGCGCGAACGAGGCGTATTCACGTCTACCGCGCCGCGCTCTACGCCCCATTCGCGCCGCAGGAATGTTAAACCGCACGTAACGCGTCTTTGCATTGACTTAACATTGAAATCACTTGCGCCTGACGCGCTATTCGTGTCCGGTGTGAACGCACAATTAGAGTTCAATACTTTTCTTCCTTTCTTTCTTCCCCCGAGAAAACGAAGAATGTTGTCAAGTGTGAATGGCCCCAGTTCAAGTGTTCCAGTGGCCAGTTCAGCAGGTTCACACACCATTATAAGAGGAACGGTAGCACAAGTACCCATGGTGCCCCGTGCGATTATTCTCTTACCTCCACCCACAGGGTTAATGATGAGGTCAGGAGAGAATGTTTCCACAAGCAAAAGAGGTGTGGAAATAAAAGAAATTCCCACACATCCAGGCCAAAAGCCAAGGGCAGGGAAGTGTGTCAAAACAACAATAAAAATTAAACCAAAAAATTACCTATTGAAACCGCAAAGCTTATCTTCGCCACTGATCGGCGTCATCGCACCACCAGTAAGCAAAGAGAAGCAGAGCACACTCGCTGCGCAAGCAGAGAGCTGGCGCGGATGCGCAGTGTCTCCTTGGGTTTTATCCACAATAGAGAGAGGTTACAAAATCCAAATTTCAATGGAGTGGTAATGTCAACAGCACAGGGTGAATCAGCTCAGATTTTAGAAGAAGAAATCTCTTCTCTTTTGAGCAAAGGAGTAATAAGAACAGTGGAGGCAAGCCATCAGGGTTTTTACTCCCAGTACTTCGTAATTCCAAAGAAACGGGGAGGTCTCCGCCATTTTGTAGATTTATGGACCCTGAACAAACACCTCAGGAGGTACATGTTTAAAATGCTCTGGTTACGAACCTTGTCCCAGACTTTGCGTCACGGAGATTGTTTTACATCTATAGATCTCAAAGACACTTATTTATAAAATCTCATTCATAAAACTGTGCGTAGGATCCTTACTAAAAGTGTACGTGCGCCCAAAAGCCAAAAATGGCGTATGCAAAAAAATATTCAGACTTATAAAACCGTTCGTACGCCAGAACCTGCGCAGAATTCACTTTATAAATCCCAGTCAGCGGAAGATTTTGCGCACATGCGTCTCCTCCCCGACATGACCATATATGGAGCTTACAACGCCTCGTTTTACTATGCAGATCCTCATCTGCGTATCATTTGCATATGATCATCCACGTGAAAACGCTTAACGGTACAAGACACATTACAATAATAAAAATCAAGTAGTTGTTATAATGATAAGTAATTATCTCGGTGGTTAAAACTTTAAAACACAGAATGCCAGAGGAAAAGTGTTCAAAAACATTGCATCCACAACAAATATAAAAAAAGGTTATATAAAAATGTTGTAACTTCTCAGTAATGATTTCATGTTCAAGTGTTTAACTCCATTAATTTAAATGGCATATTTAATCGAAAAGTTTATATCAGAAGTAAAACATTGTTTAAATCATTATTTTATTTATTTAAACTGTTATTTGCGTCAGTTTCACTAAACGGCCCAACGGGCTCGCTGGCGCAGACATTTAAGAAGGGATGGATATTTGCTTCAAGTGACAGGCTTGGTGAGTGAAATTATATTTGTATTATCTTTCTGTGTACGTTTAATTTTCTTTAGATTTTCTGTCTAAAAGTGAACAAAAAGACACTTAACTCATGATCGGTGTCGCCAAACTGCTCCATCTCCAAAACGTTCGTACGCATGGGTTAGAGTTTGCGTGCAGGTGCGCAAATTTTCCCGTCAAGTTTGTTTTTATAAATCACACCTTATGCGTCGGAAGTGGCGTACGCACATTTTCAGCCCCGTTTTGTGCGTACACCACATTCATAAATGAGACCCCTGCTCTCGCCGAGGCGGAGGAGACTGAGATCATGGGGCTCTCAGATGGAGCTTGCCAACGAATTTGAGAGAGGTGTTAATCTCTCACCCTCGTCGGCGGCTGTCAGCTGGTAAAGCATTATAGCCTCCCTGGTATGGGGGTTGACACTGGTCCCTCTGATACCCCTTTTCCACCAGCAAGAACCAGGTGCTAGTTCAGGGCCAGAGCTATTGCCAGTTCGGAGTTTGTTCGACTGACAAGCTTTCTAAGAACTGGTTTGCCTTTCCACAGGCCAGAGAAATAGATCGATTCATTCAGTGGTGTGACAAGAACTGTCTTGTGTTAAATGTACAAAAAACACAAGAAATGGTCCTTGACCCAAGAAGTGTATCTGAACATAAGTCTGTGATCATTAAAGACACAGTGATACAGCAAGTTACATCTTATAGATACCTGGGGTTTTATATGGACAATGTTCTTTGTTGGAAGACACACATTGACAGTCTGTGCACACAACTACAACAGAGGCTTTACTTTTTAAGAAGACTAAGACTGTATGGGGTGGGCAGTGACATTTTACTTGTTTTTTACCGAGCCACACTTGAAAGTCTTATTCGTTATGGAATTATAGTCTGGTTTGGAAATTTGTCTGTTCAATTGAAAAGCAAATTGATCCATATCCACAAAACAGCCATGAAGGTCATAGGATTAAAACAATATGAACCCATACAGACTCTATACGAAGAGGCAATGATGAGGAGAGCAACGAGTATTAGTACTGACTCTGAACATCCTCTTTTTAGTGAATACCAGCCGCTGTCATCGGGAAAGAGACTGAGAATGCCAATATGTAAGAATAATAGACTGAAGCTTTCATTTGTTCCTGCCTCGGTAAAACTGCTGAATATGACCCGGAGCAATGCACATATAACACATTAGCAGTAGCATTTTAATGTGTTAAGTATTTTACATATCTTGTATTTTATTAATTTATTTATTTAATTTCATTATTTATTTTTATTTTTTATTTTTTTTTACATTGGTGTGCTGTGTATACATTGTTGTGTTGTGTATTGTGTTGTGTGTTGTTTCTGTAGCACTTTGCCCAGGACAAATTTCCCTTCGGGGACAAATAAAGTTTATCTTACGTCAGTGACGAGCCAGTCACTGTATACATCTCATGTTGCCCAGCAACGCTAGTGCGGCAGTGCCAAACAGAAACACATCAGGCTCGGTCGTTGCGTTACTATTGATGCCCATGGCTTTGCAAACCTACAACTTGCATAGACGGAGATTACAGACGAGCTGCCATTAGCTCGATTAGCTGCTATTTAAAAAATGGCGGTCACAAGTTTATTTTTTTGTCTTGTTGGTCACGGTAACCCCGCCCCCAGCCTGGTTCAGAGCTGGTGCTTTGGGTGTCGAAAAAAAAAGAACCAATATGAAACTAGGCTCTGGCTCTGAACCAGCAGGCATCACTGAGGTGGCTCCTCATTTTGAGCATGAACCTCGGGCAGTGGCTGTAGGTGGTAGTGCTACTGACAGTCTGAGGTGTCCAATAGCGGGATTTAAGTTAATGTGTTTGTGCTTGTCACTACCATGATCGGCACACATGCCCTCAGCATAGCAGCGTGGAATTTCGTTCCCCAAATGTGTCTCAGGATTCAGTGTATCGTTCCCTGTTCTCAGGGAACAAGGGTAACAGTCGTAACCCGAGACATCATTTCAGATTGACTTTAGAAATATAGAGCAGCTAGTAGTTGATGGTTGTTTGGACCAGATATTTGATATGTGAATCCATTTTGTTTCATAGTTTAAACTAACATTACTATAAATTTGCAGAAATTTAGTTTAGGGCCATTTGTCCGACTGTGGCTACTTAGAATTTACAGTTTTTTTCAATTGTTTACACGCAATTTTGAAAACCGGGTTCTTTTTTTCCAAATATAATCCCAATTATCCAAACACCACACTCAATATGCAAAATTCCTAGATTGTTTTCAAAATGACACACTTCAGTCAAAACATATACACATATTTGTGAAAATGCTATTAGTTTTCATTTAACCAACACAGTCCTCAATGATCAGACACTATTGCAGCCAGTTTCACACTGCTGTGATAAATGAAAAACACATTTGTAAAAAAAAATAATTTTAGGAAATAGCATGTGCTAGATTTTTGACTAGACATTGTTATGTAAGGGATAATTTAGATTAAAAAAAAATAGTGACAAACCCACAACATTCTTCATGATTAGTTTGAGATATAGGGAGAATGTACACAAATAGGCCTACTATAAACTTACCAAGCACTGCACAACACTGATGCTGTAGACTGAATATTTCAAGTATTTATTTCAATACTTACAGTATTTCTTACCATAATCAGTTACAGTAATCAACCAACAATGAAATCAATGAAACAAATAAAATCTGTAGACAAATAAAAATTACTGCATGAAGTACATACACTTTGACTCTGAAGAAAAACTACTGTAAAAGCAAAAAGAATACTGTAACTCATCTCTCTGTCTGGCTGGATCAGGCCATAAGATCATCACAGGCTATGTCTTCATTGACAAGGCACCGTTGGAAGAATCGCCTCATGTGACGAATCACACCCTTGCACAGAAGCTGCTTCAATATGATCACAGGCCTGCTCCATGGCCTGAATGAGGGGCAAACGGTCATAGGGCCGCAGGTCGTATACCTTCCACCCCCATGCTGAAAAAAACTCTTCTATTGGATTCAGGAAGGGGGAGTATGGGGGAAGGTATAAGACTTCAAATTCAGGGTGCTCATGGAACCAATTCTGGACCAGAGCAGCACGATGGAATGAGACATTGTCCCAAACGACAATGTACCGCATCTGGTCCACTTGGTTTAATGCTGTGACAATCTCGTGCAATCTGTCAAGAAATGCAAGTATTAGATTTGCATTATAGGGTCCCAGGTTTGCATGATGGTGGAGGACCCCATTTTGTGTAATAGCAGCACAAAGTGTGATGTTACCTCCTTCTCCTCTTCCTCTACCTCATTCTCCTCTTCCTCTACCTAGGCCTCTTCCTCTACCTCCTTTACCTCTTCCCCTACCTCCTTCATCTCCTCTTTGAGCTCCCCCTCTCATTCTCACTCTTCTTCTTTTCCTCTACCTCCTTCTCCTCTTCCTCTACCTAGGCCTCTTCCTCTACCTCCTTCTTCTCTTCCTCTACCTAGGCCTCTTCCTTTACCTCCTTCTCCTCTTCCTCTACTTCCTTCTTCTCCTCTTTGAGCTCCCCCTCTCATTCTCACTCTTCTTCTTTTCCTCTACCTCCTTCTCCTCTTCCGTCAACCTAGGCCTCTTCCTCTGCCTCCTTCTCCTCTTCCTCTACCTCCTTCATCTCCTCTTTGAGCTCCCCCTCTCATTCTCACTCTTTTTCTTTTCCTCTACCTCCTTCTCCTCTTCCTCTACCTAGGCCTCTTCCTCTACCTCCTTCTCCTCTTCCTCTATCTCCTTCTCCTCTTCCTCTACCTCCTTCATTTCCTCTTTGAGCTCCCCCTCTCATTCTCACTCTTCTTCTTTTCCTCTACCTCCTTCTCCTCTTCCGTCAACCTAGGCCTCTTCCTCTACCTCCTTCTCCTCTTCCTCTACCTCCTTCACCTCCTCTTTGAGCTCCCCCTCTCATTCTCACTCTTCTTCTTTTCCTCTACCTCCTTCTCCTCTTCCTCTACCTAGGCCTCTTCCTCTACCTCCTTCTCCTCTTCCTCTATCTCCTTCTCCTCTTCCTCTACCTCCTTCATCTCCTCTTTGAGCTCCCCCTCTCATTCTCACTCTTCTTCTTTTCCTCTACCTCCTTCTCCTCTTCCTCTATTTAGGCCTCTTCCTCTACCTCCTTCTCCTCTTCCTCTACCTCCTTCATCTCCTCTTTGAGCTCCCCCTCTCATTCTCACTCTTCTTCTTTTCCTCTAACTCCTTCTCCTCTTCCTCTACCTAGGCCTCTTCCTCTACCTCCTTTTCCTCTTCCTCTACCTCCTTCATCTCCTCTTTGAGCTCCCCCTCTCATTCTCACTCTTCTTTTTTTCCTCTACCTCCTTCTCCTCTTCCTCTACCTAGGTCTCTTCCTCTACCTCCTTCATCTCCTCTTTGAGCTCCCCCTCTCATTCTCACTCTTCTTCTTCTTCTAGCTCCTTCCATCTTTGTTGAAGACAGGTGAACTCACCTGCTGCCTTTTATAGCACACCTGAGTGCTGCGTTTTCAAATTAGCACATGTGTGCTTCCACACCTGGTGGATGTGATTATCCAATTCGTTCATTAGTGTGGTCTTTGGCAATCCGGGGCTTTGTAATGACAAGGAAGTAACCTCACAATCCTTATCTGTGTCTAAGGTGTGAAAATGTGTGTAGAGTTTTTCAAATCACTGTGTGTAATGTTTTGCAAAAAGGGTGAAGCAGACATTGTGTGTAATGTTGTGCAAATCTGTGGAGGTGTTTTGCTCATTGGAGTAGAATTTTGCAAATTGTGTGGAAATTTTTATTTTAGTGTGTAAACAATCGTAAAAAACGTCTCAGGTTACGTATGTAACCCTGGTTCCCTGAGAGGGAACGAGACGCTGCGTCGAGACGTGGTGGGAACGCCCTGCGTGATTGCGTCGTGAAGCACGTGTATAATCAGTCCAATGGAAAGACGAGACGTCATAGGCGGGTGACGTCATCGACCAGGAAGCTATAAAGCACCCCTGAAAACAGACCGCGACAGCTTCTGAAAAGCCGAAGCAAGTCGATCACAGGCATGCAGGGAGTATGGCAAGGCGACGCAGCGTCTCGTTCCCTCTCAGGGAACCAGGGTTACATACGTAACCTGAGACGTTCCCTTTCAAGGGAACTCGAGCTGCGTCGAGACGCGGTGGGAACCCTATACCCACGACGCCATATGACAAATGCCTGTTCTGTATGAAGACCATGCGCACACTAGGAAACAAGCACCCTAGACCCTGGAGTGGAGCCTAGGTCCAAGTTATAAATCTAACAAATGTATGTGGTGAGGACCAGCCTGCCGCATTACAGATGTCATAGAGTGAAACTCCTGATAATAAAGCCTTAGAGGCCGCCATACTCCTGGTAGAATGGGCCGGGACAGCCAAAGGTGAAGGCTGTCCGGCCGCTTCATAAGCAAGTGAGATAGCCTCAACTACTCACTTGCTCATTATCTGTTTAGATGCAGGGCAACCCAACTAGGTAACCCGAAGCAGACAAATAATTGCTCTTATATATACGCCACAGGGAGCTCTGTGGACATAAGCATCCAAAGCCCGGACAGGGCATAACAGATTAAGTTTTTCCTGATCTGGGGTATTAAGGTGGAGGACAGAAGGCCTGCAGCACAAAAGACCCACAAATTTAATAGGGACCTAGGAATACAACCCGGCAAGGGGTGAGGAAAGACTACCACCATACCAGGTGCAAATCCAAGTACGTGCAGGCCTCAGCCTCATGTACCACGGAGAAGATGAAATAAGGATCTCTCCTCAGAGATAACCCAGCAAAGAAACATTCATTGCAGAAATCAAGTACTGTACCATAGGGCAGATAGCAAGGTTCAGAAGGCATTCTCCGCACCAGGCAGAGAACAGTTTCCATTTCAATGCATATTCAGTCTTCTCGTGGAGGGAGCTCTAGACTGGAGTATGGTCTCCACGACCTCAGTCGAGAGACCTGAATCTATGAGCTGGGCCCCCTCAGAGACCGAGCCCACAGTATCCATAACTCCAGATGAGTGTAACTCCCGGGAGCAAAGATATCGGGAAATGCGTACAGGTGAAGCCTCAACCACACCTAATACGTTGCATCCAGTTCAAGCAGAGCTGGACGCGTCAGGGAGAACCACATAGAGCAATGCGTTGTATAAAACGATGCGAAAAGTAGACTTGAGTCTTGACCGAAGTTCTCCCAAAGGAGCTCCACCACCTCGGGGTGAAGTCTCCATTCCCCGGGCCTCAGCCCCTGCCTCAACAGGATATCTGCTCTGATATACGAGACCATCAGTGCGTTGTCCAGAAGGACAAGCACATGGTGACCTCTCAGGTCTGGCAGGAAGTATTTGAGAGCTCGAAATACTGCCATCATTTCTAGACGATTTATGTGCCAAGAACGTTGATGGTCCCAAAGACCTTTTGCCGAGCGGCCACTAATGACCGCCCCCCATCCCGTGAGGGAAGCATCCGTCGAAAGCATACGCGTCGATAAGAAGCCCCCAGCACTGGGCCCTGGGCGAGGAACCAAGGTTTCTTCCACATGACCAAGGCACGAAGGCATCGCCGCGTGACCTTGATCATGCGAAACGGATTTCCCCTCGGAGAAAACCCCTTGGTCCTGAGCCACCACTGCAGAGGTCTCATGTACAGAAGGCCAAAAGAGATACGTTGGACGCAGCTGCCATGAGCCCCAACAGTCTCTGAAACTGTTTCACAGTGAGTGACTGGCCTAGTTTTACCCCCTTTATGGCTGTGAGATAAAACACCCGGAAAAGTGGTCCTCTGAGCTGGGAGGAGCACACTCTTCTTGGCGTTGAGCCACAACCCCAACCTCTTTAAGTGAGACAGAACGACATCTCGATGCCGAACTGCCATCTGCTCGGACTGAGCTAAAATCAACCAATCGTCGAGATAATTCAATACGTGAATGCCCTGGAGTCTCAGAGGAGCCAGAGCTGCATCCACGCATTTTGTAAAGGTGCGGGGTGATAAACCTAGGCCGAAGGGAAGAACCTGATACTGGTATGCTTCGCCCCCGAAAGCAAACCTCAGGAACCTCCTGTGATGAGGATGGATAGATACATGGAAGTACACGTCCTTCAAGTCTATTGTGACAAACAAGTCCTCGGACTGAGACTGTGACACAATCATATATAGCGTAAGCATACTTTGAACTTGAGATTCTGAAGCCTGTTGTTTAATTGACGCAGGTCTAGAATAGGACGCAACCCCTCGTCCTCTTTCGGAACAATGAAGTAATGGCTGTAAAACCCTGACTGTCTGATGGGAGGAGGAACCCCTTCTATAGCTCCTTTTGCAGAAGTGTCAGTACTTCCTGCTCCATAACCAGAGCCTGCTCGGGGTCCACCACTGTGGGGAGGACCTCTAGAAATCTGGGCGGACGAGAACCAAACTGAATTCTGAAGCCCTTTTCTATAGTGTGCAGGACCCACTGAGAAATATGTGGCAGTAGTTTCCACGCTGCCAGAAATTCTAATAGGGGAACCACTCTCTCGAGACTCACTTTGGTGCCCTGAAGCGGTGAACCGGCAGGGAACAACCGAACTGACCGCTCTACGCCCCTCCTCGGAGGATCGTATGGGGACGCTGACACCTCGGTGCCCTGAACGGAGAACCGGCAGGGAACAACCGAACTGGCAGCGCTGCGACCCTCCTCAGAGAGTCGCACCCCAGAGGGTGCCGAGGAGAAACGATTTCTCAAAACCGTCCCTGCCCCGGAGGAACCTTCAGAAGCCTGATAGCCTCAGCGTCACGACTTCTAGTCTAAGTTTTATTAGAGATAACGACAGTCCTCAGATCTTGCCTACCTCTAACTAGCTTTGTTCCTACGACCCTCCTCGGAGGATCGTTGGAAAAAGCAGGCACCTCAGTGCCCTGAAACGGCAAACCGACAGGGAAACCGAACTGACTGCTCTACGACCCTCCTCGGAGGATCGTTTGGGGACGCTGACACCTCGGTATCCTGAAACGGCGAACCGGCAGGAAAACCGAACTGGCAACATTGCGACCCTCCTCAGAGAGTCGCACCCCAGAGGGCGCCGAGGAGAAACGATTTCTCAAAACCGTCCCTACCCCGGAGGGGACCACCCTCAGAAGCCTGCAGCCTCGGCGTCAGGGCTTCTTCTTCCAAGATATTTTAGAGATAAAACAGTCCTCAGATCTTGCATATCTCTAACTGGCTAGACTGCGACCGCCACCCAAGTCACCTTCGATTGTGGATGAACCCGAATGGCGAATCTCTGTTTTGCCGCACTCTATGCTGCGAGGAGCTTTAGTAGGCTGAGACTGCTCCCGCCCAGCAGTCTCAGGAACATTAGATCGGTGAGGAAGAAACCTCTGGAACGCCGCTGAAGAGTTATTTCGCTGTTTTTTTGAAAGCGGAGCGTCCAGAAGAACAGACATATTTTAATTTCTCTTTACATCAGAAAAAACTATACATATATATATATACATATAAATATATATCACTCCGTGGCCACCAGCAGGAAACAACCGAACTGACAGCGCTGCGACCCTCTTCAGAGAGTCGCCACCCAGAGGACGCCAAGAAGAAACGATTTCTCAAAACCGTCCCTCCCCGGTATAGTTTATCTGTTGCACGACGCAATTCTCGAATAGCGTCAGTGCTGTTACATCCTCGCATTCATCCATGTCCTTATATACTTTACCTACCAGTGCTACCTAATAATATTTATCTAATATTTATGATGGCTGGTGGGTAACATCGGGGTTATGATGACAACCCGGGAGAGAGATAGCTCGCAAGCGTCTCTTTAACCCGAGGCACTGTCATACCATGATACTTTATACCCATAACATTACTATAGTAGAAGTTTAGGGATAAACACAAATAGAAACCGGTTTATTCCACGATCTCGACACCTCAGTGTGGAGATAGGGAAAAAACGGCACTCCCCGATGAGGAGGCTGAGATATAGAGTTTTCCTTATATTTTCACTCTCATATATGTTTGGCTGGCCAGAAATATTTAACTTAGCAACAGCACAGGATAAAACCTCCTTTATAAGCTCCTCTTTATTCAACAGAGTTATGAGCTCACTTATTTATTTATTTATTATGAAAACTCAAAAACATCTGCCTTATTTTCTTTTATTTTCTTTTATTTTTCTTTTAAAACACACTAACGATACCAATTCCTCGGAACTGGAAATCGCAGGATGAATGCCTCATCCCGGGGAGGAGAAACCGCAGAGCGTGCTTCTCCCCGAGATAAAACACTGGATTTAAAAGGTGTTTGTAAGAACCATTTGCGATCCCCAAGATGCGCATCGACGCCGTGCCTCGGCAGCAGCGGGACCCGCGCCTCGGGGCGCGCGCACCGAACCGTCCTCCTCGAAGAACGGCCGGCGGGAGCGGAGCGTCCTCACGGACAGCTTCTCGCAATGCTCACAGTCAGCCCCCTCGAGAACTGACTGTTGGCATGCTCCACTCCCAAACAAGCAACACAAAGCTTTTACTCTGGAGTGTGTGTCCCCACCCGTGATATAACGCGGGCAGGGAACAACACAATGCTTGCTTGCTCTCTTTTGCCATAATATATATATATATATATTGCAACTTGACAGACAACAATAAATATGACAAGGACAGAATACACAGATCGCTTGCTGAAGGCACAGAAGCTGTCGCGGTCTGTTTTCAGGGGTGCTTTATAGCTTCCTGGTCGATGACGTCACCCGCCTATGACGTCTCGTCTTTCCATTGGACTGATTATACACGTGCTTCACGACGCAATCACGCAGGGCGTTCCCACCGCGTCTCGACGCAGCTCGAGTTCCCTTGAAAGGGAACTGTAAAACACAATCTCTCTATTCTTCTCACATTACATAAAATGTGTATTTAGAAATGGTGCATATAGCAACAGAATTTTAATTGACACAACTTAGTGTGTTATGACTTTTTTGAGGGATTTTACTTTTCGAATTGAACATCAGACAGTCCTGACATTGAATGAGTGATCTACTATCATTTTACTTTCATTCTGAAGTGAAATTGTTGTGTGGAAACAGGGAGTTTCCTTTTATATAACTTTTTATTTTGCTTTTCATGAACAAAAGAGCAAAGAAATAGACACATTTTCTCATATGTACATAAGAGATAATGAGACAAAACAATATTGTTATTGAGTTTAGCAGGGAATAATATATCAGCTTAAACGCCCAACCGGGAAAACCTGAACATGATATTTCACTGACAGAAGCACAGCTGCAGTATTAATGTAATCAAGAGAAAGTAAGAGACTTTATAACATCTCCGTGTTTATGATTTATCATGCAGCTCAAAGTATTACGGGTAGAATTTCTCTACAGTCTATTCTGATTCACCAACACAGTTTCACTGATGATCCGACATGAGCATTAAACCCAGGATAGAGCGGTTGAGTGAATGTGGTCTGGACTGTGTGGATGAGGCTCATCGTGTCAGAGACGCTGTAGAAGGACAGAGTTCCTGCACTGTGATCTACATACACTCCTATTCTACTGCTGATGGGCTCTACAGGGAGTTTAGTCTCTATGTTATTGTGTCTGAATATGAATCTGCAGCGATGGCAGAACAAACTCCAGGACTGATCATTATATCCAAACCAACACTCTTCACCCGATCCCTTCCTGCTGATGCTCTTATATGACACTGCTATATACACTTCAATCCCCTTCCACTCAATCTCCCAGTAACAGCGTCCACACACACTCTCTCTACACAACACCTGAGGCATATAGCCATCAAATCTGTCTGGATGATCAGGATACGACTGAGTCTCTAGAAAAGTGTTATTAATCACTCCGTTCCTCTCAGACAGACCGAGGTATTCATTCATTGTGTTCAGATCCAGAGTGAGCTGATGGGAATCTGGTGGAGATAAAACACATCAGAATCAGAATTATGAATCTGTCTGATCTTTTAATGTATCTTAACTCTTCATGTTCAATATATCATCAGTGTCTCGGTGCAGTTTACCAGATATCCTGAGCAAATCATCATTTACATGATCAACTCTAAAACTCTTCTGTCATGTTTTCTTTCACTTCTCCAGGAAGAACATGAACACACTCAGTGAGTGACTTACACTTTTCTCAGTGACTTACATTGTAGGAAGTCGTTCCTGGTCCTGGGAACAATGTTGGAGAAAGTGACTGTGGAAATCAACAGACATGAAGAGTGTGATTATCATGTCAAGAGAAAATGATCCCTGCATCCGTTCCTAAGACATTTCTAATATGATCTTCTACATGATCTGAGATGATGGAGGATCATTTCTGAGAGCAGAATCTCCAGGACTTTACCTCTGTCAGAGATCTTCTTCAGCTCCTCTTTGCAGAAATCCTCCAGTTTGTCTCTCAGCTGACGGACAGATTCTCTCACGCCATCAAAAGAGGAGAGAGAACTGAAGAGATTGTCATTTACGTCTGTAGATTCAGGAGGAGCTGAGAGAGACTGGAAACTCTAGAGAAAACAGAAATCAAAGCTCATCACCTCCACACTTCATCAATAACCTGCTCTACTGTCAGATTTGTGCGGCTCTTGTTGATCTTTAGTAACTCTCCTCAATCCAGCACTTTCACAGCATCAGCTTCATTCTTCTCATATTCATTATGTGACATTAGAGACACAAGTTTTAGCGTTTGTCATTTACACTATATGTGAACTTCCTAGGAAATCAATTTAAGCTCAATATTAGCTTGAGAAATACATCATTTTAATTAGAAATACTGTGATCATAAATCCAAATTTAGTGTGTTTTTTAAATTATACATTTAAAAAATAAATTGGCAGAAATAGTGAAATAAACCAAACAATAAATAAAAAAAATTCCAGAAAACACAAAAGTGATTAATTTAGACTCTCATTAAGATCCATATTATAGTCATATATCGTCCCCCCAGGTCAACTGGGAAGCTTTGTAGAGGAGCTGGATGTGCTGCTGTCCTCTTTCCCTGAGGATGGCACCCCAATTTTAGTCTTTGGTGATTTCAACATTCATCTAGAGAAGCCGTATGCAAAAGACTTCATCTCTCTCCTAGCCTCATTCGATCTCAAACGGCTCATCACCACAGATACTCACAAATCTGGCAACCAACTGGACCTAGTTTAAACACGCAACTGCATCACAGAGAACATTTTGGTGAAACCTCTACAAGTTTCAGATAATTTCCTGATTACTTTCAATCTACATCTTTCTACACATATACTACCAATATTTCTCCCACATTCCCTCCCATATTTTCTCTGCTGTGTCATCTTCTCTTCCCTCACCCTCACAATTCTCATCTCTGGATGTGAGAGGACAGTGGGACAACTCAGGGCAGCGGAGAGGAAATGGCACAAATCAAAAGACATATCTGACCTGAATATGTATCAATCTCTGTTCTCTTCCTTTTCTGTGGATGTTCATGCTGCAAAATCTTCATATTTCCACATCAAGATCAACAGCTCCTCCAACACACGATCACTCTTCAAGACATTCAACTCTCTTCTCTGTCCACCTCCACCACCACCCACCTCCTCTTTAACTGCTGACAATTTTGCTAACTTCTTCACCAACGAAACAACATCTATCAGCAGTCAGTTCTCAGCTCCACAAACACAGGAGCCCAGACCGACCCCTTTCACAGCCAATCACCCTCTCTCCTCCTTCTCTCCACTAACCGATGAAGAAGTATCTAAACTTCTCCTCTCCAGTCATCCTACCACCTGCCCTCTACACCCTATCCCTTTACACTTTCTACAAGCCATCTCTCCCACACTTCTACCAGCACTCACACACATCATCAACTCATCCCTCCATACTGGCATTTTCCCTACTGCATTCAAGCAGGCTCGGGTTACTCCACTGCTTAAAGGGGTCATATAATGCCATTTTTGCACAAGCTAATATGATTCTTTAGGGTCTAAATTAAAAGTTTGTAATATGCTTTAATTAAAAATTCTCATTAGTATTGTAAGAAAACACAAATTTTACCTGGTCAAAAACAGCTCTGTTTTCAGCATGCCGTTTAAGTGCATACGTCTTTAAATAATAAATGATAATGATAATGAGCTTTGCTCACCCCGCCCTCTGTTCTGTGCGTACACCGTTTCTAACACAATAACCATAACGCATTGTTCATTATAAACGTTGGATTATGAATTATATTGAATTATATTATGTTGTCATACATAGAAAATATGCCGTAATGTACCCTTGAGTGTAAACAGCCGCATTCATCGTGAAGAGTGCAGCTAGCGATACGCAAAGATTAATATAAATATTAATATAAATGTTAATAAAACGTTACACTCGTCTTCTGGAGGTGCAGCAGGAACACACATAGTTGGTACGGATCCTATTTTCAGGAACAGCTTCTTAGCAAAACCAGCTTTACTGGCCCTCGTTAAATGACTCACGTTGTTCGTGGGGAATCCCCGTGAGGGAACCCCCGCGTCAATGCTTTGGGAATATTCTATCAAAAACATCAATAAAATGACAGCTGTGTAACCTGTGTTCCTATAGGCTACACCCAAGAACAATCGCTTAGACGACGCCATTCTTCTCCAGCATATCAATGCACTATGATGACAGTGACAGACAGCTCGCTCACGAGCTAGGGCGGGTCTGTGTTGAAACACAGTGCTGTCAATCACAATCGTGGGAGGGGCGTCGATTTAGTGACGTCACAATATCGAACAGCTTGATTCAGGAGAGGGGGAAACATATAAGGAGATTTAAAAAAAAAACACTGGATGGATTTTTATCATTTTATGATGGTTGTGTACAGGCACTGTCAACACACATTTCAGTACAATCAACTTGTAAAAGTGCATGTACCATTATATGACCCCTTTAAAAAACCAACACTAAACACATCATTTGCAGAGAATTACAGACCTGTCTCTCTCCTACCTTTCATTGCGAAAACACTTGAATGTGTTGCTTTCAACCAAGTGACATCCTTCTTGTCTCTGAACAACCAGCTGGATGTCAACCAATCTGGCTTCAGGAAATGGCACTCAACTGAGACTGCATTGCTGTCGGTCACAGAAGCCCTACGGATCACAAAAGCTACTTCCAAATCTTCAGTCCTCATTCTCCTGGATCTGCTGCCTTCGACACTGTGAATCATCAGATCCTTCTGTCCACCATCTCATCACTGGGCATCACAGGTACTCCTCTCCACTGGTTCAAGTCCTATCTCACAGGTAGGTCCTTCAGGGTCGCATGGAGAGGCGAGGTATCCAGAGCACATCAACTGACCACAGGGGTTCCTCAGGGTTCAGTTCTTGGACCCCTCCTCTTCTCCATCTACACCACATCACTGGGACACATCATACAGGCACATGGTTTCTCCTACCACTGCTATGCTGATGACACACAGCTCTTCCTCTCATTTCAACCAGATGATCCCACAGTAGCTGCATGGATCTCAAGCTGTCTGGTGGACATCTCGGCATGGATGAAGGAACATCACCTGCAGCTCAACCTGGCAAAGACTGAGCTTCTCGTCCTCCCTGCCAATCTGTCTCTACAGCACGACTTCACTATCCAGCTAGATTCATCATCAATCACCCCATCAAGGTCGGTCAGAAATCTTGGAGTGATATTGGATGACCAGCTGACCTTCGCAGATCACATTTCAAAGACAGCTCGATCATGCAGGTTTGCACTGCACAACATCAGGAAGATCCGGCCTTTCCTAACTGAGCATGCAACACAACTTCTCGTCCAGGTCCTCGTCATATCTAGGCTTGACTACTGCATGACTACTGCTCTTCTGGCTGGACTTCCATCATGTGCAACTAAACCTCTACAGATGATCCAGAATGCTGCAGCTCGTCTTGCTCGCATCAAGTTCAAGGCATTGACTTTGACATTGCTTACAGATCTATCACAGGCTCAGCTCCCTCCAACTTTCACTCGCTCCTACGAGCCTACATCCCTACCAGAAGCCTACGATCGGCCAACGAGCGACGTCTTGTGGTTCCAACACAGAGAGCCACAAAATCACTTTCCAGAACATTCTCATTCACAGTTCCATGCTGGTGGAACGCTCTCCCCACCCTCATCCGGAATGCAGAATTCCTGACAACATTCAAAAGACAATTGAAAACTCATCTCTTCCGTGAGCACTTAACCTCAAAAAAAAAAAAAAACTTTTCCTTGTCCTTTAATCGTACCATGTCTGGCTTATGCTACTCTGAGCAATGCCTGAACTTTCTATTTTGAGCACTTCTTGCGTTGTTTTTGCCTCTTCACTATGACTCACAATGTTCATATCTGTGGCTGCCGTCACATCATCCAAGTGGATGCTGCACACTGGTGGTGGTTGAGGAGAGATCCCCTGATATGATTGTAAAGCGCTTTGGGTGTACAGTAGTACATATGAAAGCGCTATATAAATGCCCGATTCTATTCTATTCTATGACTCGCTTAATTTAGTCCTCATTTGTAAGTCACTTTGGATAAAGGCATCTGCTAAATGACTAAATGTATTTAGATGTGGAAATATAACCGAGAGGTCAGTAATATACCAGCATCTCTCTCACATTAAATAATCATATCATTATCCTGATCAAATGTATCAATCTCCATATTATCTGTATTATATTGTGTAAATTGAATTTTAAACAAGTTTAATACACTAGGAATGTCATTAAAGCTTTTGTTTTATTCACAGAATTAAAATTCATATTTGTATGATGAAAAGGCATTCATACGTGATATTTTTGTTTTCATTAATTTAATGTACTATGAAACGTTGAGTACTAAACAATAATTTAATATATGCTTGGATTTGGGGTAATTTAACTTTTAATAAAGCACTTTAAGTTATATTGAAAAAACTAATAGGCTACTGTTGCATTATTGAAAGTGAAGAAACAATACAGTTGTATTATTAAAAGGAAATAATATAACATTTCTCATTTTATTTTAAACATTGCCAATTTATTTTTCGTTGAACACATCGTGTGTCTAGAGATTGCCATTATTTAAAAGCACACTGAATTAATTTTGACATGGAGTGAATACAGAGCGAGGTTTTTTATTAGTGATCGGGCAGCGAGTGATGAGGAGAGAGAAATGATCAGCTAGAAATTTCAAAAGGTAGTCCATACAGGTGGTTCGTGGACAAACACCCATACAAATAAGCTGCCATTGGAAGCATAGTGCCCCCAAGGGACTGTAGGGTGAATATGGATGACTACTGCCCATTAAATAGTGGGCATTTATCATTTCGTGATAACCCCTGCTTCTGCAACGCGCTATCCAATTACCCCGGAGTAGGTGGTATACGGACACCCTTAGGGGGCGATACTGAGCTAATGCCCCCATAAACCCCCCTAACTAACCCCCACCCCACTGACCCCCAAGCCACTCCCACATCTCACTAACCTACTATTTGTCGAATAACCCACTATAGTGGGCAAATGTCCCGTTGATGGATTCCACAACTCTATGTTAAATCTCTCGAACCAAGCCAAGTTGCAACGCAACCGCAACGTATGGTGTTTGAAATATAATGCTGCATAAAGTCAACCAATCAAAATGCGGTATGAACTCAACCAATCAGCACGTTCAGCACCCAAGTCCCAGCCCTGAATGTTCCTGAACTTTGAGAAAGTACTACCTCCCGGATACCCTGGCTCCTGTGGTGGAAACACACGGAGTACCAGCCCAAAGTCCCTAGTTCCTGGGGAAAGTTCCTGCAGTGGAAACGCGGCTTAATTTGTAAATAAAAAAATAAAAAATAAAAAAAAGGATCATATCAATGCTTAGAAACATTGCTAATTAAGTTTTGAGTGTGTACGTTTTGGGAAGGGGGCCAAAATGTTCAGAAACGGCCCTGGTCTCATTGTAGACTTGAGTAGATTCGCTCAGGAAAAGCAGTTCAAAAGCTACGAGCTGATTGAACATTATTTATAACTTTTGATCAGTTAATGACACTGAAATCCACAAGGACTCTTAGGACACGATCCCAAGGTCAGGTTTTGTGTACATGGTTTCAGCATGGTGAAGAATCGCTAATATACAGACTTACTTCATGTTTAGGGTCTTCATGGTCAAATTCATCAACATGTTAAAGGCAAACAATAGGGATGCACAATAGGGATACCGTTTTTTCAGAACCGAACCGATCCGGTTCTACGAGTATCTTCTGATACCGATCTGATACCTGTGGCGTTTTTTTTTAAATCAAGTAGAATTTCTATAACTCTGTGTGTTGAACTGATAATCACTTTTTCGTGTGTTAAACACAATCTACTAAATACAGACAACTTCATTATAAAGAAAAAACACAAATAAAAAAAATATATGATCATAATATATGACAAAAATGCTATTATATTACTAGATTACTGTATAATTCAGCAGTAAAATTTACTCTACAAAAGCCGCGTTTCCACCGCAGGAACTTTCCCCAGGAACTAGGAACTTTGGGCTGGTACTCGATGTGTTTACACCGCAGGAACCAGGGTCTAAATGAAGTTCCGGGTAAATATTTCCCCCTCCGATAGTCCCTGCTCATGAGGTAGTACTTTTTCAAAGTTCAAGAACTTTCAGGGGTGGGACTTGTGCGCTGCACAAGCTGATTGGTTGTGTTCACGCCGCATTTTGGTTGGATGACTCCACGCAGCATTTTCTTTATTTTTAACCTCCCTTTTAAAAAGTGGCTTCATGCAGTAAAGTTGTCTGTCTGCAAATATGGAATTTAATAAAAAAAAACTGGGGGACTGGCGACGAGTTTCAGGCTTTATTATTTGGGTATTTGTGGAAGAGGAAACTTTCTGCGCGTTCGTCACAGCCATCTCACGGCCAATGTCCGCAATAGCTGATAACATACAATTTTATATCTAACGTTAGCATTACGAGCTCTGAACATGCTTTATCAGTGCTCGTCTCTTTTCTGCCACAGCTTTTAATATTAAGTCATTATGTTTACACATTGTCATCTATTGCAAGGCAAACCATGTTACAAATTTACTATAACAGGATTGAAATAGCGCATTGAGGTTGGTAACAAACAACTATTTACAAGACTGTCACTATTTATGATTGATAGACGGGGTTCAGGCTTTTTTTAAGAGTATTTGCGCAAAAGGAAATTTTTGCGCGTTCGTCCCAGTCATCTCACAACGTACATTGTCTAAACAATTTTATACGCATACGAGCTTTCTGAACACGCTTTAGTATCAGTGCTCGTCTATTTTGTTATGTTAATTACCTCGTTAGTAAACCAATAACTGCAGCACAGTTTGAATCTCCTCCATACTTATAAATGTGGCGCTCAAAACTGATTACTGTCCGTCGCAGACTGGGAGGTGCAGTTGCGCGCAGTTTACCTTCCCGGTACTTTAGACCGCGGTGTAAACGCAGAAAGCAACCGGTCTGGGGCAAAAAAGGTTCCTGGGAAAAAAGTTCCTGGGACAAATTGTTCCGGGTAATTTCGGTGGAAAAGCGGCTAAAGATCACGAGTGCACAATAATTGTATAAAATCTGAACAAACATTATTTAGTGGGGAACAAATAAGAGACAATAAGTGTAGCACTAAATCTGGTAAAATGTTACACATTGCTCTTATTGTTGTAAAATACATTCATGAAAAACAAGTAGCCTATATATACTATAAAATTAAGACATCTTTTAAATGTATAGCGCAGCATTTAATGAGAAACTTTTTTCAGTGTAGGGTTACAACGGGTGAAGAGGTTTAACCGGATAGGGTGGTAATTTGCTCTGATTCAATCGCTGTTTTGGGAAGCATCCAGTCGAGGAAAAATTATAGTTCTTATCATAGAACTCTTTCAAAAATGGTTTAGGATCCATAGATATGATAACGGAGAGTTAGATGCTCTTGCTATTAGCATTTCCTGCAGACAAAGCTTGTAAACGATTTGTCTTTGACTTTGTTTTCTTTTCTTTTTATATATTAGTACTTTGTATGTAAACTATTTAATAAAAATATATTTAATTGAAACTAAAATGTTCACCTGCCAAAAGTCTCAGAGATTGAGCTGAACTGAACACGGAGAAGTCTTCTGTGACCTATTTACTGTAAGTATGAAAATACAAATGCTTATGATTTAGGACATATTTGACTTTAACCTTATTAACCGGTTAATAATCAAAATTAGGTAAAATATGTTTAAAAATATGCACCATAAAACAATACATATGCACATATACATGTAAACACACATATACACACACATATACACAAGGCACGCATAAGAGATGATGAGACAAAACAATATTTTTATTGAGTTTAGCAGGGAATATTATATCATCTTCAAGCTCAGCACTTACTCAACCATAATCTGAACATGTTATTTCACTGACAGAAGCTCAGCTGTAGTATTAATGTAATAAAGAGAAAGTAAGAGACTCTATAACATCTCAGTGTTTATGATTTATCATGCAGCTCAAAGTATTATGGGTAGAATCTCTCTACAGTCTATCCTGATTCACCAACACAGTTTCACTGATGATAGGAGACCAACCCTAAACCCAGGATAGAGCGGTTGAGTGAATGTGGTCTGGACTGTGTGGATGAGGCTCATCGTGTCAGAGACGCTGTAGAAGGACAGAGTTCCTGCACTGTGATCCACATACACTCCTATTCTACTGTGATCCACACACACTCCTGTTCTACTGTGATCCACACACACTCCTGTTCTACGGCTGATGGGCTTTAGAGGGAGTTTAGTATCTATGTTATTGTGTCTGAATGAGTAACTGGAGGGAGAGCAGATCAAACTCCAGGACTGATCATTAGATCCAAACACACACTCATTACCCCGTCCCTTCCTGCTGATGCTCTTATATGACACTGATATACACACATATTTACTCCACTCAATCTCCCAGTAACAGCGTCCACACACACTCTCTCTACACAACACCTGGAGATGATCAAATCTGTCTGGATGATCAGGATACGACTGAATCTCTGGGTAAGTGACAGTAATCACTCTGTTCCCCTCAGACAGACAGATGTGTTTATTCACTGTGTTCAGATCCAGAGTGAGCTGATGGGAATCTGATGGAGATAAAACACATCAGAATCAGAAATTATGAATCTGTCTGATCTTTTAATGTATCTGAACCCTTCATGTTCAATATATCATCAGTGTCTCAGTACAGTTTACCAGATATCCTGAGCAAATCATCATTTACATGATCAACTCTAAAACTCTTCTGTCATGTTTTCTTTCACTTCTCCAGGAAGAACATGAACACACTCAGTGAGTGACTTACACTTTTCTCAGTGACTTACATTGTAGGAAGTCGTTCCTGGTCCTGGGAACAATGTTGGAGAAAGTGACTGGAAATCAACAGACATGTGATTATCATGTCAAGAGAAAATGATCCCTGCATCCGTTCCTAAGACATTTCTAATATGATCTTCTACATGATCTGAGATGATGGAGGATCATTTCTGAGAGCAGAATCTCCAGGACTTTACCTCTGTCAGAGATCTTCTTCAGCTCCTCTTTGCAGAAATCCTCCAGTTTGTCTCTCAGCTGACGGAGAGATTCTCTCACGCCATCAAAAGAGGAGAGAGAACTGAAGGGATTGTCATTTACGTCTGTAGATTCAGGAGGAGCTGAGAGAGACTGGAAACTCTAGAGAAAACAGAAATCAAAGCTCATCACCTCCACAATTCATCAATAACCTGCTCTACTGTCAGATTTGTGCGGCTCTTGTTGATCTTTAGTAACTCTCCTCAATCCAGCAAATTCACAGCTTCATTCTTTTCATATTCATTATGTGACATTAGAGACACAAGTTCTAGCGTTTGCCATTTACACTATATGTGAACTTCATAGGAAATCAATTTAAGCTCAATATTAACTTGAGAAATACATACAGTAATTTTTATTAGAAATACTGCGATCATAAATCCAAATATTTAGAGTGTTTTGAAATTATATAATATATATAATTATATATTTAAAAAATAAAATGTTGTCCTATCCTAACAACCCATGCATCAGAGGAATGTTTATTTATTCAGCTTTCATATGATGTATACATATCAATTAAAAAAAAAATGACCCATGTGACTTTTAAATTGGACTCTAAAAAGTTTAATGACATTCTTTAATGGGAATGCCATTAAAGCCTTTGTTTTATTTACATAATTTAAGTTTGCTAAATTCATATTTGTGTAATGAAAAGGCATTAATATGTGTTATTTTTATTTACTATGAAATGGGAAATACTAAACAGTAATTTAATACATGCTTGGATTTGGGGTAATTTAACTTTTAATAAAGCACTTTAAGTTTTATTGAAAAAATAATAGGCTACTGTTGCATTATTGAAAGTAAAGAAACAATACTGTTGTATTATAAAATGAAATAATAAAACATTTCTCATTTTATTCTAAACATTGTCCAATTATTTTTCGTTGAATACATCGTGTGTCTAGAGATTGCCATTATTTAAAAGCACACTGAATTAATTTTGACATGGAGTGAATACAGAGCAAGGTTTTTTATTAGTGATCGGGCAGCGAGTGATGAGGAGAGAGAATGATCAACTAGAAATCACAATAGAAGCAAGAATCAGAAGACCTTTTATTGTGACCAGCCTAAGGCACACCTGTGCAATAATCATGCTGTCTAATCAGAGCCAAAGACTGTTCAGGTCACATCTGCCGAGCCGGTGTTTCCAGACAAGATGGCCGCCGCTGAGCCTGCGTCTCCTGACAAGATGGCCGCCGCCGAGCCGGTGTCTGTTCCTGAGCCGGTGTCTGTTCCTGAGCCAGTGTCTGTATCTGTTCCTGTGCCTGAGCCGGTGTCTGTGCCTGAGCCGGTGTCTGTTCCTGAGCCTGTGTCTGTTCCTGAGCCGGTGTCTGTGCCTGTTCCTGAGCCGGTGTCTTTTCCTGATCCGTGGCCGCCTGAGCGGAAGTCTCCGCCATGGCCGCCCAATGGACTGTCTGCTCCGCCCTGGCCGCCTAAGGGAAAGTCTCCGCCCTGGCCGCCTGATTGTCTGTCTGCTCCGCCCTGGCCACCCGAAGGGTCGTCTTCGCCATGGCCGACTAAAGGGCTGTCTCCGCCCTGGCCGCCCGATGGACTGTCTGCTCCGGCCTGGCTGCCTGAGGGAAAGTCTCCGCCCTGGCCGCCCGATGGGTCGTCTGCTTCGCCCTGGCCGCCGGCTAAGCCGTCACCTCCTGTTCCTGTTCCCTTTCATGGCCCTGGCCCTCCATCCCTCCCCCTGATCCTCCACCATTCCACCTCCCTCCTGGACTCTTGTTTTGGTTGTTTTTTTGTGGGTCTTGGAGCGTCTGGTAGCTGCTCCGTAGAGGGGGGGTTATGTCACAGTGTCTGGTTTGTGTTTCCCCGGGTGTCCACTAGAGGTCCTTGTCCTCCACGGTGTCATTCTCTCATGCACTACATTTCCCATCATCCTGTTCTGTCTAATCATTGATCATTGCACACAGCTGTTTCCCGTCACCTTGTTATTATCTGTGTATAAATACCCTGTATGTTCCAGTCCATGTCACGGAGTCATTGTTTAATGTCACTTACACTTCTGAAGTCTGTTTCCTCGCCTGTTCTTGTTTTATTTCTTGTTTATTTGTTTATTGGACTGCTAAAATGGATTTTGACCCCTTCATGGATGACTACGAGTTGGATTGCCCTGACAATAAATATGCTACATTTGGATCCACCTGTTTCTCTGTGTGTTCCCATGACAAAAGCTGCTTTGAAACAATCTGTATTGTAAAAGCACTATAACAAAGATGACTTGGAATGATTTTGTCAGATAAACACATTCACTAAGTTTAGTGTTTTGTTCTTCCCTCATGTTTTAAACTATTTAAAAAATATAAATATATAAAAAAATATTGATAATTTCATGGTTTAAGCAAACTTGTAGGGTCATTTAAAAAAAGAAACTCCACACATCACTTTTGGCCACTACTGTATGTTTTGTGTGGTCAGTGCCACAATAGTGCTATTTCAGACCCTGGTTACTGTGGACTGATGAGCTCAAGTCATCACCGGTGCACTGCTACTTTTTCCAGTCGCCAAAAACGAGTTATTACTTTCATTTCTGCAGTTATAGCATTGATTTGTAGAGTGGGAGAAGCTATTCAGTTTCTTAAAGGTCTGTTACTGTAACGGTCACCAGCTGGAGTGCCCTTGAGAGCCACCAGAGGGCACTCCACACCAGACTTTCACTCCCTCACAAACTACATTTCCCATAACTCACTTCCCGGACTCATCATCACTGATTGCATTCACCTGTGTCTCATCACCCTGTTAGTCTCAGCCTATTTATACCATGTTCACTCATTCACTCACTGCAAAGTTTTGTATGTTGTTGCACTGCATTTCCGAGCGTTTTCCCTGGTTTCGTGTCTCTTGGTTTTTTGGATTTCTTGCATGTTCCCTGGATTACTCTTCTGCCTCTGACCCCTGCCTGTTTTGATTGTTTGTTTATTTGTTTGTTTGTTTGGACTGCCTTCCTGTGTTTGACCCCTGCTTGTGCTGATTACGATTCTGGATTACACTTCAAATAAAGCTGCAATTGGATCTCAGTGTCTCGGAGTAGTTTGTGACAGTTACAAAAAGAATACCTTGATGATCAAGCTTTTATCATCATTTAACTCCAATACATTATGGTCCCTATTTTAACGATCTAAGCTCATGGTCTAAAGCACATGGCGCAAATGCACTTAGAGCGCGTCCAAATCCACTTTTCCTAGTTTAACGACGGGAAAAATGGTCGGTGCTCCCGGTGAATGGTCTAAAAGGGTCGTCCCTATTCTCTTAATGAGTAATGGGTGTGTTTTGGGCATAACGCGCTCTTTAAATAACAAAAAATATATTGTCCTGTTCTTCTTGATCTCTGTTACCTGCAGGAAATGTATGTGATCCTGTGTGTGTGAAAGCTGCTCCAGCTCAGCGTCTCTCCTCCTCAGATCATTGATCTCCTGCTCCAGTCGCTCCAGTTGTTCTTCAGCTCGACTCACTGCAGTCTTTTCCTGATCTCTGATCCGCTGTGTCGCCTCAGAGCGGCTTCTCTCAATGGAGCGGATGAGCTCAGTGAAGATCCTCTCACTGTCCTCCACTGCTGTGTGTGCAGAGCGCTGTTAGGACACACATCACAATCACACAGTGAGCTTCAGTGAGTCCTGACTGAGACTTCTCAAACTTCTCTTCTTCTCCAGACTCACCTTATGAGACTCTACAGCCTCTCTCAGCTGCTGAAGATCTTTCTCTCTCTGCTGGATCCTCTGCTGGAACGACCTCTGCGTCTCCTTCAGCTGCTTCTGCAGCACAAACCAATAACACAGATGGCACTTTATACTGTCACTATATCATCATGTGAAGAGTACAAAAAAAAAAAACATTTGTGTTGATAAAGGTTTATGGTGTATTTTCACAATTTTTTTATGTAGGGGAGAGTGGGGTAAAGTGAGACATTTTTTACATTTGTTCCCCTCTAAGCGAGCAAAAATGATATATCAGTCATATTTACACATTTCCCAATAATTCAGGATGTTTCCTAGCAATGGAAATTATTAGAATATATTCAGGATGAAGGGCAGTGAAAATATGATTGTTTTTAAAAAAGTGGTCTTGTGTCTCACTTTACCCCAGCTTAGGGGTAAACTGAGACAGACCAGAGAAATCAAGGGGGTAAAGTGAACCAGCTGGGGGTAAACTGATCCACTTACTTTTTCCACTCTGAAACTTCCATAACAACACATGTTGTAACAGTAAGAATCTTGACAGCTAGCTTGACAACCACACATTCCAGAACTAATGTCGGACTAGTAACAGAATCATGGAGATTGGTCAATTAAGATGACCCACCGGTGCGCATCCAAGTGAAGGTGCAACGCCCTTGGCATGCTAAGGGTGAATGGCACACTGGAGGAAATTCCTCCTAAAAAAATGAACTATGTCCAAATTATTGTGATTCATTTGGAAAACTCAATGCAGTCAGACCTCCCCTGGCCAGCCCAAGGAGGGTGGCCCGTCCTGAGCCAGATTCGGATTTGTCCGCCACCGCTGGATCTCCGTCTGGAGCAAAGTCAGTCCTAAAAAGGACCTTTGGGTCTTTGTGGAGGAGGGACAATGCTCCGCTCGGACAAGGAACATGGACCAGATGGTGGTCAGACCGGGTGGGGAAACAGCCTGACCCAGCCCAGAGAAAGTGCACTTTGTGCGGGCAAGACTTCCAGTAAATAGAGTCTGGTTTGGACACCCAGTCCCTCGGTGCCAGGGCGTGCACACCGGTGAACGTGCACCATCCTGGGTGAGCTAGGGGTGAAAGACACACTGGAGGATATTCCTCCTTGTAAAAATGTCCAAAAATATATTGTATTTGAAGAAGAGCTCCATGCTCGCAGACCTCCAGGGCCGGCCCCAGGGAGGGTCGGTCATCTCCGGTCAAAGTCAGATCCGTACACCTGCTGGCGCTCCTGCTGGAGCAACGACGGTCCAAACACGGACGCTTGGGGTGTTGTAGAGGAGGGAGACGACACTCTTATCGGACTAGGTAATGGAAAACAGGTGCCTCCAGGTTGCCTGGGGCCCAGAGGAGCGCGCCCTCTCCTTCGGGCCGTCAAGTCGGGGTGCCCGGTCGATTGGAGCTTCGGACGCGCCTGCGCTTTGACCTCGGGAGACTCAGATGGCCCGTCTGAAACGGCGAGATTCCCATGCTGACTTCACTCCCTAGCAGGCTCTCAGGGAGAGTGCGGACAGTTTTGTCGAGGAGGGGACAAACGCTCCATTTGGACAAGGTGAGATGGAGAAGGTGCTCCACCTCTTTGCCTAAGCTACTGCCCCCCAGGCTACTGATATTACTTCCCCCTTTTTTCCTTTTCTTTATGAATCTTAGGAGGCTTGACTTGTCAATATTTCTCTCCCTTACAGCCGCTCTTATAGACTTCTTTCCTTCCTTGACCTCAGCAGCTGCACTCTCCATCTCCTCAAGGGGTGTTTTGCCCCAGGATTTCTTCTTGGTGTATTGCCTTGGCATGATGGCTTTTCTACTATGTTTTTGACATTAAAAATAAAACATATGTCATGTAATATTACATTAAAATATGTTTAAGACTAAACTTAACTTGTGCCTCATGTCTCACTTTACCCCACAGCATTTGTCTCACTTTACCCCACCGCCACATTTTAGGAAAAAACGATCTCTTGTAGTAATTCAGGCTTATCTTCAGCTAGCATCATCACATGGTTTTATATGTTGGTAGTTCATCAACATGTATGATATAAGTTTTTCTACCTGAATCAATTTGCTTTGGCACAACAGTTGATTAAGTTGAAAGCAAGAAAATTTACTTTTACATGCAAAAAAAATATTTTTGTGAAAAAAACATGCTTACTATAGCACCATGAGGTTCTCTCCTTCATGGCCATGGTGAAATGGAAGGGGCTTGAAAACATAATGGTCATATGACCACAATTGTGTTCCGTTGCCTAGATATAGGGGGTGTCTCACATTACCCGATGTCTCACATTACCCCGTTCTCCCCCTATCATACATTTTTCAATCTTCAATATTTTCTGTTAAGTTCAATATGAAAGTTAAATGTGAAGCACAAATACGCTCAGCAGTGAAAGTCCACTTACAGCTTCTGTTCACTTCTGTGACGTCTGCAGTGTGAATGATGTTTCCTGATCATATGGAGCCAATATAAATAGTGTCAACATTATTTCATCAGTGTGTAGTTTCATACCTGTTTCTCTGTCCTCTGTGCTGCAGCTGATACAGTGTCGTGGTTTTTATGTTCGTCCATCAAACACAGTAAGCATATAAACTTCTGGTCAGTGCGACAGAAAACCTCAAGGAGTTTATCATGTGTTTGGCAGATCATCTCCTGCAGTCGTCCAGTGGCATCAGTCACTTTATGTGGCTTACGGGAGTGATAATCCTCATGACGGTCAAAATGAGTTTGACAGTAAGACTCCAGACACACCAGACAGGACTTGACAGCTTTGTGTTTTCTTCCAGTACAGACGTCACACTGCACATCTCCAGCTCCAGCGTAACAGTCAGCAGGAAGTTTAGTCTTCTTCAGTTTCTCCACCAGTTCAGCCAGCATGGTGTTTTTAGCTAAAGCAGGTCTTGGCCTGAAGGTCTGTCTGCACTGAGGGCAGCTGTAGACTCTCATCTGATCCTCCTGATCCCAGCAGCCTGTAATACAGACCTGACAGTAACTGTGTCCACAGGGAGTAGTCACTGGATCCTTCAGGAGATCCAGACACACTGGACACATTAACTCATCCTGAGAAAATCTGGCTTCTGCCATTTTACTGCACGAATGAGACACAAACACACAACAGCTCAACTGCACTTTGGTCTCTCTTTCCCGAACTCTTCCTGCTTCCTGGTTCTGTGTTAGAGTGACGTGTGCAAAACACGTTTATCAAGTCTATTAACCCTCACAAAGCCTCATTCCTGCTGAGTTCAGATTCTACAACAGTAAATGCAAAAACCTTCATGGTAACCCTAATGCTCAAAATAATTAATTGATTTGAGAAGGGTAAATTTTAATTAAACAAATTAGTTATATTTTATATGTATTTAGAACTTTCACATTGTAAGTAATCTGAATTGTTTAATTGTTTAAAGTTTTATGAACTTGTTTCTTTGAATTTAGACAAACGTATATATAACTGAAACTGGGCTGGGATTCTCAGAATTCTTTGTAATTGCTTAAATTAAGTGTTATTTAAGTTTTTTTTTTTTTTTTGGTGCAAGATTAATGTTAAGTGGGAGATGTAGTAGTGTTTAATGATTTGCTATGCTAATTTAGACGAGTTTCTGTTATGTGATTTTTCCTGATCTCCACACTGAGATGTTGAAATCTTGGAAGAAACCAATCTCATATTGTGTTTTCAGCCCTCAAACGTCAAACTATAGTAATATCACAGGGCTGAAACAACATGTTTATTTATCTCTCTCCTGAGTCTGTATTGTCACTAAAGTCCCTGACATTACCCACCAAGACTCTCAAAGCTACATTGACACTGGTGGGTAAAGCGTATTCAGCAGCAGGTCAGGCTGCAGCATTTTGCATACAATGTCTATATTGCAATCATATCTGGCATCATATGAGGCCAATCATATCCCATCCCTACAAACCTTGAAATTGAGCGCCTAGCACTTGTAAAGGAAGTGAAGAAAAGAAACAATGCATTGACAATCAATCAGAGAAAAAATGACAAAGACGTTTGCCTTACGCAGACAAGAGATTGTGGAAAACCAACCTAGTGTTCAAGAACTGCAAGAAAGATGGCCAGCTCTGCTTCAACAAGAGGAGGTAAAAGCATTTATTTGTATTGAAAAATGTTAAAAATGTTAAAATGTAAGTGACTAATCCTGAATTTACCATAGTTTTTACAATGGTATTTTAGTATGTAGTATTTTTGAAAATGTCTTAGATGCCCTAATTATACCTTTTGTTGTTTAATGCTTTGTTTAATGCGTTGTATGTCTATGTATTTTTACAACGAGTTCTCAAAGTAAAATCTTTTTTTTTTCAGAAGTCTATTTTCTGTTTCTCTTTCTTACAGATTAATGCTGAATTTTTTCGCATCACAACCTTACCTTTACAATTGAGATTTATGGCCTCTTTGGACAGACAGAGCTCTCAGCATCTCCAGGTTATTAGGAGCAAAGGTGGAGTCCTACGCGAAAAAACTAAAGATACTATTAAAGTTATGGATCAGGTATTGGTTGCATGCAAACAAAATTGCTTGTGGCAATCAATTTAGTAGTGCTTTGGTCTAATAAAAACAATACATCTTGAACATTTTGTAGAGTCTGGACATAGACATCAGAAGAGAGTGCCTGCTGAAGTGCCTGATCATGTACCTCGGTGAAGATGCAAGCTGTCTGATCAAAGAATAACAGGTAATGTAGACAATGCAAACTACTGTAATTTTCTCCAACCATGTTTGCCTTAAAGTTATATTTCACTACCAAGTCAACATTTCCCCATGTTTTACTCGCCCTCAAGGCATCCTAACTGAATATGGTTACAGGTGCATCTCAATAAATTAGAATGTCGTGGAAAAGTTAATTTATTTCAGTAATTCAACTCAGATTGTGAAACTCATGTATTAAATAAATTTAATGCACACAGATTGATGTACTTTAAGTCTTTGGTTCTTTTAAGTTTGATGATTTAGGCTCACATTTAACAAAAACCCACCAATTCACTATCTCAACAAATTAGAATACTTCATAAGACCAATAAAAAAAAAAAAAACATTTTTTAGTGAATTGTTGGCCTTCTGGAAAGTATGTTAATTTACTATATTTGTACTCAATGCTTGGTAGGGGCTCCTTTTGCTTTAATTACTGCCTCAATTCGGCGGGGCATGGAGGTGATCAGTTTGTAGCACTGCTGAGGTGGTATGGAAGCCCAGGTTGCTTTGATAGCGGCCTTCAGATCATCTGCATTGTTGGGTCTGGTGTCTCTCATCTTTCTCTTGACTATACCCCACAGATTCTCTATGGGGTTCAGGTCAGGCGAGTTTGCTGGCCAATCAAGCACAGTTACACCATGATTGAACCAGCTTTTGGGACCTTTGGCAGTGTGGACAGGTGCCAAGTTCTGCTGGAAAATTAAATCAGCATCTCCATAAAGCTTGTCAGCAGAAGGAAGCATGAAGTGCTCTAAAATGTCCTGGTAGACGACTGCGTTGACTGTGGACGTCAGAAAACACAGTGGACCAACACCAGCAGATGACATGGCAGCCCAAATCATCACTGACTGTGGAAACTTCACACTCGACTTCAAGCAACATGAATTCTGTGCCTCTCCACTCTTCCTCCAGACTCTGGGACCTTGATTTCCAAATGAAATGCAAAATTTACTTTCATCTGAAAAGAGGACTTTGGACCACTGAGCAACAGTCCACTTCTTTTTCTCCACAGCCCAGGTAAAATGCTTCTGACGTTGTCTCTGGTTCAGAAGTGGCTTGGTAGCCCTTTTCCTGAAGACGCCTGAGCGTGGTGACTCTTGATACACTGACTCCAGCTTCAGTCCACTCCTTGTGAAGCTCTCACAAGTGTTTGAATCAGCTTTGCTTGACAGTATTTTCAAGCTTGAAGTCATACCCGTTGCTTGTGCACCTTTTCCTATTTAAATTCTTCCTTCCAGTCAACTTTGCATTTAATATGCTTTGATACAGCACTCTGTAAACAGCCACACCTTTCAGTAATGACCCTCTGTGACTTACCCTCTTTGTGGAGGGTGTCAATGTTCGACTTCTGGATCATTGCCAAGTCAGCAGTCTTCTCCATTATTTTGGTTTCAAAGAACAAGAGATACCCAGAATTTATACTGTAGGGAATGGGATGGTCATTAATTGAAACTCAAATGTAAATATTCTAATGTTTTGAGATACTGATTTTTGAATTTCATGAGCTGTAAGCTCTAATCATCAAAATTAAAACAGAAAAACTTTTGAAATGTTTTACTTTACATGTAATGAATCTAAAATATATGAAAGTTTCACTTTTTGAAATAACTTCGCCGCCTTCAGCCATCCGTGCCTGCTACGCTATCCGGCGACATATCCTTTTATTACTGTTGTGTGTGTTCGCCTTGCGACACACTTTCTCTCTCTGTTCTAAAAGAGAACGAGGCGTTTTTGTCAAAATGCCTCGTTTTTCCTGCGGCTCGTGCCGCGCTCCGCTCAGCAACGGAGACCGCCACCTCATCTGCGCTCTCTGCCTGGGCCGCGAGCACGCCGCCACCGCACTCTCTACGGGCGGCCGCCCCGAGTGCGAAGAACTTTCAATGTCGACCCTGCGGGCTCGACCTGAAGTTTTCGACCAAGCTCAGTCCCCTCTTAAGTTCAGGCGACTGGAATTGTTCTTATCGCAGTATACGAGCCTGTTATAAATACACGCACGCCTGCAAGCAAATGCCGTCACAAGACATGATGACGCTCTATTATATGGTCGCTCTAACCAAAAGTTAATGTGTTCCCCCCTGTGGCTCAGTAGCGGAATCTTAGGCTTTCGCGCCAGAGACCTGTGTTCGATCCCGGCTCTCGCAGCAGATTATTTATACTGTTCGTTTCTCCAAGCTCGCGGCCAGCTTTTCTTACATACAGAAAGCGAACCCGCTCGCCCCCTTGTTGGGCCGCGCAGATTGCGCTGTTCACAAGGGATGACAGAGCGGACTGTCACGAGCAACGTTCAGCGCGCGCGCCTCACTCACCGGCGAAAAGAGGAGAGAGAGTGTTTTAGTCCCGCTGTGGCAGGACAAGCCGCCAATTTCTCAGTCCCCTCTTAAGTTCAGGCGGCTGGAAATATTACTATTGCAGTAAACGAGCCTGTTTTAATGCACGCACGCCTGCAAACAAACATGAGGTCGCTCTGTTACATGGCCGCGCTAACCGAAAGTTAATGTGTTCACCCCTGTGGTACAGTGGCAGAACAATACGCTTTTGCGCCAGAGACCCGTGTTCGATCCCGGCTCTCGCGGCAGATAAAAATGTATGCTGCTCGCTTCTCCGAGCTCGCGGCCAGTTTTTCTTACATACAGAAAACGAACCCGCCTCTCGCACCACTCCTACTCATGGTGCTCGAGTATTTATGAGCGTCTAAACACGAGGGAAGACGGTTAAGTCCCGCTGCGGCTGGACCACCGTCAAAGCTTCACGCTCTGTCAGTCCCCGTTGCCACGGCTACTGCAGATGTTTACCTCGCAGCCAACGAGCCGGTATATCTACCCGCTCGCCTGCGCGCAACCACCGTTCTCACGGCGACCCAGAGAAATCTCAAATGAGCATAATGTCTGGTTGCACGGCTCACGCCGTATGTGTTTCAAATGCAGTGAATGTGCCCACGTTTCCGTGTTCACCCCTGCACACAAGCACTATAAATCCCGTGTCTCTCACAGAGCCCATATGAGCACTCTCATAAAGCAGGCAGAAGCCGCTCGAGTGTTAAAAGTAGGTCACGTGTCCACCTCCCCATGCCCACACCTACTCACTGCCCGCTCTGTCACACGGCCTCTCACGACCGGTCATGTTTTAAATGTAAGTCCTGTGCCCGCCCTCGAGCGCTCACACATACTAACAAACATTTCGCCCCGACGCTGCCCTCGCGCGTCACGCCTCACACTGTATGTTCCCCGTCCAAAGCCACCGGGACACTGTGTGTAAAACGGCCAGCTATCGCTGCATGCGAGCCGCCGTATCCAAGCACCAAGAGCGCGCGCGTTGCGCCCGCACCTCCGTTTCGAGCTCTCGAACCCGCGATGCGCGGCAATTAGAGCTCGGAGGCCATTCTGCCCCTGGCTGCACACGCGAAAGCATGGGAAGCTATTCCAGGCGCGTCAGAATGGGTGCTAAGCACAGTAAAAGAGGGCTATACTCTGCAGTTCGCTCGCCGCCCCCCGCGCTTTCATGGGCGAACCGAGACGAGAGTGAATGGGGAAGTCATTTCCAATGCATAATGCAATATTATCACCCAATATTGGATTCAATCTTTTTGTCCACTTGTTCTCTTCCAATTAGGACTGGTTTTATATTTCTATTTGCATCTGTTTAATTGTAGGCCTCATTTATTTGAGAGTAGGCATCTCAATTTTTGAGTAAAAAACACATTATTTTTGAATAATTTTGGAAAAATAAAACAAAATCTGAAGAAAATTGGCACTGTTGATCACACTAGTCTACTTTAATTTTTCACTAGGAATTTTGTTTTGAAAAACTTTTATTTTGTACAAAATGGCACAGAGTTACACTTGTGGTGTTCCACTGGGCCATTGAGGGCCATTGTTTCAATTGGCCATTGAAAGTGAATGGGAGAGACATGTGTTAGAAGTCCATGAGGAATATCTTTAGATCTGAGTGATGGATTATGGTGAGTTTGGGCTCTTTTTAATCTTAACAATCTCATGTAAGTAATGATGTGCCATTTTCCACAATTTATGCATGCTTCATTGAGTTATGAGTTAAAACGAGACATAAGTGCTACGTCTATATTCAAGACTCTGTGTGCGCCTGTTCGGGTTCGTGTGTTACAACTCCATTAGGAATATCTTTAGATCTGAGTGATGGATTATGCTGAGTTCGGGCTCTAATCGTGATAGTCTGCTGAAAATAATGATGTACAGTTTTCTACGATCTGTGCATGCTTCGTGAAGTTATGAGCGAAAACCAAACGCGAGTGCTTCATGAGCATATACTTGGCTAGATGCGTCTGTGGTATTTTCTGTGTTAGAATGCCATGAGGAATATCTTTAGATATTATTGATGGAATATATTGAGTTTGGACTCTTTTTAATCGTGAGCTCCTGCTGTAAATAACGTTGTGCTATTTTTCATGATCGATGTATGTATGTATCATGAAGATACGAGTAAAAAGGCCAAATCTAAGCTACCTTGCTTGGCTACGTGAGTCTGTGCATCTGTGGTATTTTTTGTGTTAGAACTCCATGAGGAATATCTTTAGTTCTGAGTGATGGATTATGTTGAGTTTGGACTCATTTTAATTGTAAGCATCTGCTGTAAATAATGATGTGTCAGTTTCCACAATCGGAGAATGTTTCATGAAGTTACGAGCGGAAATGTGTCTAAAATTCAGCATCCATACATGGTTTACACATGGGTCTCTTGAAGGGCTTCTTTTACAAAAACCTCGCTCAAGTTTAGTAAAAAGCCTGAAACAATTATGCTTGTTGTATTCTACTTATTGAGACCTTTCAAATGACATATGACACAGGACTATCTGAGCTGTATGATGTATTTGACATATTGCTGAATGTGATACAAAAAAGTAGTTTATAAATTATGTTTTTTTTTTTCTATTTATCAGCAAATAACTCAGCACTACTTAGGAGTTTATCAAATTGGCTACATTCATTGTAAATTTCAGACTCTAAGCTTTCAAATGACACCTATTTTAAGTTGATCAAGGTAATATTTTTGAAAAATATTATGATTAATTTTTTCGCAGCTAGGTGGCGCCTGCAGGGGGTACACTCAGTTTTAGAGTGATAACTCAGCATTCGTTAGGAGTTGATCAAACTGATTAGATGCATTAAAAAGCTGAGATTCTAAGCTTTAACCCATCACCCCCAATTTTGGCAAGTGCTGCATACATGAAATGCCCAAAATAAAAAGGTTACTGCTCATAAGAAATTCTGAATAGAAACATAACACACATACATTTAGAAAGCCAACACTTGAGAGTTTATAGTTCAAGACTCAGAATTAACCAGACTGTTATTAATATTGAGATATATAAGCTCAAACATATTTTGAACTAAAATAATCTGGGATCACCAGTGATCCCTGACTGGTAAGGGGTTAAAATGATACATATTTTGTGTTGTTCCATTCATTGGTTGCATTGGTCTCTCCCATTCACTTCCAATGGCCCATTGAAACAATGGCCCACAATGGCCCTCAATGGCCCAGTGGAACACCACAAGTGTAACTCTGTGCCATATTGTACAAAATAAAAGTTTTTCAAAACAAAATTCCTGGTGAAAAATGAAAGTAGACTAGTGTGATCAACAGTGCCAATTTTCTTCAGATTTTATTTAATATTTCCAAAATGATTCAAAAATAATGTTTTTTTTACTCAAAAAATGAGATGCCTACTCTCAAATAAATGAGACCTACGATTAATCAGATGCAAATAGAAATATAAAACCAGTCCTAATTGAAAGAGAACAAGTTGAAAAAAAGATTGAATCCAATATTGGGTGATAATATTGCATAATGAGTGATTTATAAGCAATTTTTTGTAGTCCGGTCATTTTTGACCGGGAACACCACAAGAGTGACAAGGTGACAAAACCCCCCCTAAAAATTTAAGAAAATTGTCACAAAACATTTCAGAAGTATTTATACCATTTGTGAAAAAAGTCACTAAGTTTCAGTCCAAAGCGATAACATTAACTAGTATTTTCGGGAAAAAGAAAATCTTCTCCGGGTCAAAATGACCCGAACACCACATGAGGGTTAAATGTAAGTATTATGTTTTCATTTACTCAAATAGCTAGCGAAACCAGAGTTAAAGTTTCTTTTAAACTTCATCTTAACTCCTTCGTCATCATTGCGTGGCTTCATTTGTCAGGTAGTTTGAGGCAAAACTTGTGCTAATATTAGTTTAACGACCTATTTGTAATATTTGCACTAGTCTATCTCACTTGTGTATTATAAGAAATATCACTCACCCTATAAAGCCCACAGCAATAAGAAAAGCATTAGATAAAGCAATGGGGTTTCACTTTTATGTGTTTTTGTAGGGCTGTCATGAAAGCTATCTCTAAAAGGTTTTAACCAAATTTGAGTTTCCAGAAATTATGATTTCTGAAGTATTTTGTATGCATGTCTTGATGTGTCATATTTTGCAGTGTTAACAATGCACTTAAGATTGCACCCATGTGTTAAGTACCCTTTTCTGCTTTTTTAGAGCAATTCAGGAAAAACAAACAAAAAAAAAAGTAAGAAAGTTAATACACACGTCTTTGCTGAAATGTATTGTGCTGTTGTTGTTAACAAGCCATGGTTAATTTGCTCTGCCCTTAGGATTGCAAGTGTCCTGGGACAGGTGAGGGTGTGAGTGGGAAACCCACTGCTGAAACTTGGCCCTGGTTTGTCCTCATGGATGAGGTGTTGGGACAGAGGCATTGCATCAACCCCCCTGTCCTCATTACCTCAATCCCTGAGGACACACCAGGGCCAAGTTCAGCAGTGGGTGCCCACGGTGAGGAGGAGCCAGTACCAGCAGCACCAGCACGAAGGCAGAGGCGAGGAGAGCACAGGAGAGTAGGGAGAGGATGGACAGGCTGTTTTCTCTTCTTGAGAGAATGATTGAAATATATATATATATATTTTCTACATATTCTTGTTGAACTTTTTTTCACTTTTATTTTTATAAAAGGAAAGAAAAAATCTGTACATTATTTTTATGCAACTTTAAATGTGTAAATAAAAGAGAATGAATTGTTCTGGACATTGTTTATTTTTGTAATGACAGTCATAATTTCTACATGAAACAAATTCTTGTATACCTTTTTTTTTTCCAAATAAAATTGGTAAATGAAAATCATTTGTTCCACAGGCTACATTAAAGTACTTTTTCCAACTATTAACAACATACGTTAAACATATCAAAATCAACAAACATTTACATTTACAGTACATAAAATAAGAAAAAAATGATGTAGACTTTTATTCAGCTGAGTGGGAGACCCTGCTGGACTGGGATGGGCTGCCACAATAGAGACCCTGGTAATGTCACTGTTGTGTTCTGTTTTGTTTTGGACTTGTCTGCCTGTCGTCACGTGTCTTCATTATGTTGTTATGTTTATCATTGGTTCATCTTCATCACCTGTGTCTTGTTAATCACCTTCATGATCACCTGTGTCACCTGGTTTATGTTCATTAGTGTCAGTATTTATGTTCCTTCAGTTCAGTCAGTATTGGTCTGTTCTATGTCATAGTTACGTCTGAGTCTCGTCTATGTAACGTTGTATTAGGTGTGAGTGTATCCTGCCTGCCTGTCTGTAACCTGTTATATTTGTAAGTAAAACTTTGCATTGGAGCTTTCTGCCTTCATCGTCCTCTTCAACCTACACCACACCCTGACAGAAGAACGGACCATAAAGTTTAAAATGGGTATTTTCCGCACCCATCTCACTTCGACCGAGCGCATTCTGACCTGTTTTCAGGATGGCCGCCCCATCGAGGAATACATACAAGATTTCCTGGAGATTTCAAACCAAGTCAACTGGACAGATGACGCATACCAACAGGTTTGCAGGGGCTGACTCAATCGACGGCTCCCATGTCACTAAGGTTTTTTTTTTTTTCAAAAAGAGTATGTTTCTGAAAAAAGTACTTTTAATAACTACTAATACTGCATTGGGGAAAAACTACTAAAACCTCAGTTAAGCAAAATTATCTTCCATACTCTAATGTAGGGGAGAACGGGGTAATGTGAGACATCGAGTAATGTGAGACACCCCCTATATCTAGGCAACGGAACACAATTTTGGTCATTTGACCATTATGTTTTCAAGCCCCTTTCATTTCACCTTGGCCATGAAGAAGAGGACCTCATGGTGCTGTAGTAAGCATGTTTTTTTCACAAAAATATTTTTTTTTGCATGTAAAAGTAAATTTTCTTGCTGTCAACTTAATCAACTGTTGTGCCAAAGCAAATTGATTCAGGTAGAAAAACTTATATCATACATGTTGATGAACTACCAACATATAAAACCATGTTATGATGCTAGCTGAAGATAAGCCCGAATTGCTTAGAGAGATCGTTTTTTTCTAAAATGTGGCGGTGGGGTAAAGTGAGACAAATGCTGTGGGGTAAAGTGAGACATGAGGCACAAGTTAAGTTTAGTCTTAAACATATTTTAATGTAATATTACATGACATATGTTTTATTTTTAATGTCAAAAACATAGTAGAAAAGCCATCATGCCAAGACAATACACCAGGAAGAAAACCTGACGGCCCGAATGAGAGGGTGCGCTCCTCTGGGCCCCAGGCAACCCGGAGGCGCCTGTTTTCCATTACCTAGTCCGATAAGAGTGTCGTCTTCCTCCTCTACAACACCCCGAGCGTCCGTGTTTGGACCGTCATTGCTCCAGCAGGAGCGCCAGCAGGTGTACGGATCTGACTTTGACCGGAGATGACCCACCCTCCCTGGGGCCGGCCCTGGAGGTCTGCAAGCATGGAGCTCTTCTTCAAATACAAGATATTTTTGGACATTTTTACAAGGAGGAATATCCTCCAGTGTGTCTTTCACCCCAGCTCACCCAGGATGGTGCACATTCACCGGTGTGCACGCCCTGGCACCGAGGGACTGGGTGTCCAAACCAGACCCTATTTACTGGAAGTCTCGCCCGCACAAAGTGCACTTTCTCTGGGCTGGGTCAGGCTGTTTCTCCACCCGGTCTGACCACCATGGTTCTCTGGTCCATGTTCCTTGTCCGAGCGGAGCATTGTCCCTCCTCCACAAAGACCCAAAGGTCCGTTTTAGGACTGACTTTGCTCCAGACGGAGCTCCAGCGGTGGCGGACAAATCCGAATCTGGCTCAGGACGGGCCACTCTCCCTGGGCTGGCCAGGGGAGGTCTGACAGCATTGAGTTTTCAAAATGTATCACAATAATTTGGACATAGTTCTTTTTTTTTTAGGAGGAATTTCCTCCAGTGTGCCATTCACCCTTAGCACGCCAAGGGCGTTGCACCTTCACTTGGATGCGCACCGGTGGGTCATAAAAAAATGTGCTTAATTGACCAATCTCCATGATTCTGTTACTAGTCCGACATTAGTTCTGGAATGTGTGGTTGTCAAGCTAGCTGTCAAGATTCTTACTGTTACAACATGTGTTGTTATGGAAGTTTCAGAGTGGAAAAAGTAAGTGGATCAGTTTACCCCCAGCTGGTTCACTTTACCCCCTTGATTTCTCTGGTCTGTCTCAGTTTACCCCTAAGCTGGGGTAAAGTGAGACACAAGACCACTTTTTTAAAAACAATCATATTTTCTCTGCCCTTCGTCCTGAATACATTCTAATAATTTCCATTGCTAGGAAACATCCTGAATTAATGGAAAATGTGTAAATTTGACTGATATATCATTTTAGCTTGCTTAGAGGGGAACGAATGTAAAAAATGTCTCACTTTACCCCACTCTCCCCTACTTAATGTATCAAGAGTAAAACTAGAGGTATGTATTCTGCATGGGGGAAAAAAACTCCTTGTCAGGGTTTTTATTGTAGTTTTGCATTTATATTATGCTACTACTGCATTTTACTTCTTAATATTTTCAAGATTGTTACATTATATACTTTTGTGTAGTTTAATGTAAAATCATATGTGAGGGAAAAAAGTACTTCAGTAGGTTACTTCACATTTGTACGTGAATACTTAACGAAATATGCAGTTCCGAAAATTAAAGAAACAAAATGTAGGTCTATTGTCACAATATTAACAAATTGTTGCTAACTACAGTCCCATATCAAAGGGCGCATCTGAAGCGCTCGGACCGGTCTAGCCTACGGAGGATTGTTCTTGTCGCCTGGCAGCCGTGACAGCTGCGATGACGAGCGCGTGAAATACTGGACGTTTTTATATTTAATTGGGTTTTATATTCAAACAGGGCTAAACCGAAAATACATGACCTGGCAGCGCCGGTGCTGAAACATCCTCACCATGTCCTCCAGTAAAGTATAAAACATAAAAATGACAATTGCCAATTCTGGCTCTAGCTGTTTACTCAATTAGGCTATATCAAATGAATTATGAGGATGGCAGCTGTCCTCTCGCACCGGTACTTGGCGCCAGGAGCGGTGATCAGAAACACCTGGTTGCGCAATTAGGAAATCCTACGAAGGCTACATGGTGCGTCCTTTGAAGGATGCAGCCTTCACATTGGGACACAGCTGTTATTTCACTGACAGAAGCTCAGCTGTAGTATTAATGTAATAAAGAGAAAGTACGAGACTCTATAACATCTCAGTGTTCATGATTTATCATGCAGCTCAAAGTATTATGGGTAGAATCTCTCTACAATCTATCCTGATTCATCAACACAGTTTCACTGATGATTCAGTACCAACCACAAACCCAGGATAGAGCGGTTGAGTGAATGTGGTCTGGACTGTGTGGATGAGGCTCATCGTGTCAGAGACGCTGTAGAAGGACAGAGTTCCTGCACTGTGATCCACATACACTCCTGTTCTACTGTAATCCACACACACTCCTATTCTACGGCTGATGGGCTCTACAGGGAGTTTAGTCTCTTTGTTATTGTGTCTGAATGAGTATCTGTCAGAAGAGCAGAACAAACTCCAGGACTGATCATTATATCCAAAAGCACACTTGTTAGCCCGTCCCTTCCTGCGGATGCTCTTATATGACACTGCTATACTCACACGTCCACTCCACTCAATCTCCCAGTAACAGCGTCCACACACACTCTCTCTACACAACACCTGCCACACATCATCAAATCTGTCTGGATGATCAGGATACGGCTGATTATCTGGGAAAGTCTCAGTAATCACTCTGTTCCTCTCAGACAGACGGAGGTATTTATACACTGTGTTCAGATCCAGATTGAGCTGATGGGAATCTGATGGAGATAAAACACATCAGAATCAGGAATTATGAATCTGTCTGATCTTTTAATGTATCTGAACTCTTCATGTTCAATATATCATCAGTGTCTCAGTGCAGTTTACCAGATATCCTGAGCAAATCATCATTTACATGATCAACTCTAAAACTCTTCTGTCATGTTTTCTTTCACTTCTCCAGGAAGAACATGAACACACTCAGTGAGTTTTTCTGCTTGTTTTCTCAGTGACTTACATTGTCGGAAGTCGTTCCTGGTCCTGGGAACAATGTTGGAGAAAGTGACTGTGGAAATCAACAGACATGAAGAGTGTGATTATCATGTCAAGAGAAAATGATCCCTGCATCCGTTCCTAAGACATTTCTAATATGATCTTCTACATGATCTGAGATGATGGAGGATCATTTCTGAGAGCAGAATCTCCAGGACTTTACCTCTGTCAGAGATCTTCTTCAGCTCCTCTTTGCAGAAATCCTCCAGTTTGACTCTCAGCTGAAGGACAGATTCCCTCACGCCATCAAAAGAGGAGAGAGAACTGAAGAGATTGTCATTTACGTCTGTAGATTCAGGAGGAGCTGAGAGAGACTGGAAACTCTAGAGAAAACAGAAATCAAAGCTCATCACCTCCACAATTCATCAATAACCTGCTCTACTGTCAGATTTGTGCGGCTCTTGTTGATCTTTAGTAACTCTCCTCAATCCAGCACTTTCACAGCATCAGCTTCATTCTTCTCATAGTCATTATGTGACATTAGAGACACAAGTTCTAGTGTTTGCCATTTACACTAAATGTGAACTTCCTAGGAAATCAATTTAAGCTCAATATTAGCTTGAGAAATACATAATTTTATTAGAAATACTGCGATCATAAATCCAAATTTAGTGTGTTTTGAAATTATATATTTAAAAAATGAATGACAGCAGCAGTGAAATTTCCAGGAATCATGAAAATTCACATGTGGAAATAAAATCGAGAAGTCAGTTATATACCAACATCTCTCTCACATTAAATATTTTAAATAATCAATCATTATCCTGATCAAATGCATCCATCTCCATCTTTGCTGAATTATATTGTGTAAAAACAAGTTTAATACACTGGGAATGTTATTAAAATCTTTGTTTTATTCACAGAATTAAAGGGCAAAGTTTGCTAAATTCATAATTTGTGTGATGAAAAGTTATTAATATGTGATATTTTTGTCTTTGTTAATTTAATTTACTATGAAATGTGAAGTATTAAACAATAATTTTATATATGCTTGGATTTGGGGTAATTTAACTTTTAATAAAGCACTTTAAGTTTTAATTGAAAATAAATAGTAGGCTACTGTTGCATTATTGAAAGTGAAGAAACAATACAGTTGTATTAAAGGAAATAATATAACATTTCTCATTTTATTCTATTTGTTGTCCTTTTTTTTGTTGAATTCATCATGTGTCTAGAGATTGGCTTTATTTAAAAGCACACTGAATTAATTTTGACATGGAGTGAATACAGAGCGAGGTTTTTTATTAGTGATCGGGCAGCAAGTGATGAGGAGAGAGAAATGATCAACTAGAAATCTCTATAGAAAATAAACTGGACAATCAATTTACTATAAATGAGTTTAGATTTGGATACTGTGCACTGGAACCTGTGAAACTTTCATTGCTAACAAACTACGCTGAACCACCGAACGCTAATGTTGTTCCTACAACCAATATGAGAGCAGAAAAAAAATAATGAACGTACATCAGTTGGGAATCATTTCAATGTTAAGAATCAAATTATTCATATAATTTGTAAAAAAAAAAAAAAAAAAGAAAAAGAAGTATCATATCAATGCTTACAAATGTTGCTATTTAAGTTTTCAGTGTGTAAGTTTTGGGAAGGGGCAAAATGCTCAGAAATAGCCCTGAAATCCACAAGGACTCTTAGGACACGATCCCAAGGTCAGGTTTTGTGTGGTTTCAGTATGTTGAAGCATTGCTAATATACAGACTTCATGTTTAGGGTCTTCGTGGTCAAATTCATCAACGTTTCAAAGGCAAACAATTATGAAAATACTGTCAATTCTGTCAAGTTTGAAGATCATCTGATGCAACTTTGATGAATATTACTCAAATTGCTCCAATTGGATTTCACTATTATATAAGAAATCAGAAGTAAAAATGAGGTAAAAAAGTTTAAATGTGAGTGAAGATGATCAGATGAGAGTCTGACTGATGATTATATAATAACCGAACACACAGATCAACACTTCAGTCAGCGGCTCATTCTGCTCTCATGAAATGTTTCTCTGAGAGTCTCTTGCTCAAGTCCACTATGTATGGGACGAATATAGTATCAAAATGATTAACACGTGCAAGCACACTTATCAATGAACTTGATACATGTTGCAGAAATGTTTTATTCAACTTAAGTGTGCAAAATCCAAAATCACATGAAAAATTCTATGAAAATATGAGGTCAAATGAAAAGAACAGCAGTTACTACAGGAAATAAATGTGATTGGGACCTATATCGTAAAATGAGAAATTCTGTTACTAAACTTAATAATAAGAAGAAGAAAATCTATTTTGATAATCATGTTAAAAACATAGGTAATGATAGTAGGAAGTTATGGAATGTTTTAAATCAATTGACTGGTAAGAAAAATAAAATAATTCCATCTTTTCTAGAAACAGGGGATAAATTTATAACTAAGCCAATAGATATTGCAAATTACCTTAATGATTATTTTATAAGAAAATTAGACAAACTAAAAGAAAATATGCCTAATCTAAGTAATGACATATCTCACTTATTAATAAGAAATGAACTGATGAAAAATAAAAACTCAAGGTTTAAATTAGAAAGTGTAAATACAGATTAAGTAAAGAATCTTTTAAAATCCTGTAAAAACAAACCACCGGGTGTCGATGGTCTTGACAGTAGGCTTCTTAAACTAGCTGCTGACTCTATTGCCCCTGTTCTAACCCACATCATTAACCTTAGTTTTATCTGCTGTACCTGCCCACATGCATGGAAGCAGGCTAAAATAGTTCCTCTGCCCAAAGATAAAACTCTGGTCCCAACAGTCGCCCGATAAGTATATTACCTGTATTATCTATAATAATGGAATCTATAGTATATGATCAAATTAACAACTATTTTTATACAAACGATTTATTAACAGATTTTCAGCATGCATACAGAAAAAGTCACTCCACTGCCACTGCACTGACTCACATGTCTGATGATTGGCTTAGAGAGACTGAAAAGAGAAATATTATTGGTGCTGTATTTTTAGATTTTTCTGCTGCCTTTGACATCATAGATCACAAACTGTTATTAAAAAAAATATCTTGTTATGGTTTTGAGCAGTCAGCAATCACATGGATGTACAGTTATCTGTCAAATAGAACACAGACAGTGTTTTTTAATGGCAGTCTCTCAGGTATCAGAAATATCACATGTGGAGTACCCCAAGGCAGTTGTCTGGGTCCATTATTATTTAATATTTTTACTAACGATTTACCTTACATTCTACATAAGGCTAACATTGTCATGTACGCTGATGATTCAACTATATACGGTACATCAGCAAGTACACAAATGGAACTAGAAACTGTTTTAAATATAGAATTACAATATGTAGTAGATTGGATCAAATTAAATAAACTGGCACTAAACACAGTAAAAACTAACTGCATGATTTTAGGTTCAAATTATAACATTAATCAAAATCCTGTAATTAATATTAAAATTAATAACGCAACTATTAAACAGGTGCACAAGACCAAACTGCTGGGTGTAACAGTTGACTCTAGATTATCATGGAAAAAACATATTAATAATATTATTGCAAAAATGGGAAGAGGTATATCTATTATGAGAAGACATGCACATTTTTTAACTTCAAATATTATGAATTATGCGATGAAAGCACTAATATTGACATACCTCGACTATTGCCCAGCAGTTTGGTCAAATGCCACTGGTGAATATATGAATAAATTACAACTTATACAGAATAGAGCTGCTCGTGTAGCACTTAGGTGCAGCTATAGGAGAAATATTATATTAATGCACAAAGATCTTAACTGGTTGTGGGTCGAAGATAGACTGTTGTATTCACTGTTAATTTTCATAAGAAACATTTCCATCTCAAAATTGCCTTCTGTTTTGTTCAAGCATCTTTCTTTCAGTGTAGACAATCATCAGTACAGTACCAGACATGCAACTAAAGGCAACTTCACCTTACCTATAGCAAGAACAAATGCCATAAAAAACACTGTTATGTTCAGAGGTATGAAGGAATGGAACAAACTGCCAAAGCATATCATACTTACTAACAATGTCAATACATTTAAATTATATGTAAAACAGCATCTATCAAAATAATACATCCGACTGTTTATATTTATTTATATATGTGTGTGAATATGTGTGTACATGCACATGTGTAGGTATATTTATGGCCGTATGTGTATGAATGTGTTTTTATATGTGTGTATATTTCATGCCCGTATGAGGGTACATGTACGTTGATATGTGTATATACATGTGTATATGTATGTGTATATGTGTATGTGTATGTGTATTTACCTTTTCCATTTATTTGTTGTATTTTTAATGACTTTTTTCTTTTGTTTATGTACATATTTTTCAGGACCCCTGGAAGAATAGCTTCAGCACAGCTGTAGCTAATGGGGATCCTTTCAATAAAAACTAAAAACTAAAAAACATGAATATGCAGCATTTTGTACAAATAGAGACATAGTTGTTAATACAAAACCTCGATTTTGTATTATTGTAGGCCAGAATTTGTGCATGCAACAAGTAAGATGTGTATTTGTGGATCAGGTGACACGCGTGCATTCATTGACTCGTTTCTGAGTCGATCCTATTTGATTCATTTGGATTTTGAGACTTTCATTTCGCAGGTTTCGCCTTGCAAGATCCACACACAGATGTCTGAGAAAACCTTCTACCCCTAGATGGCAGTATTCTGCTAAAACAGACAATGGCAGCGTAATCAAGCGTTCTTCCCCATTTAAGACGCTTAATGACAGTGATATTGAAGCACCAAATTTTAACAGGAAGCACCTTCCTGTTAAAAAAAAATGTGAAATTTCGCAGTTGCGAATTACATTATAGGCTTATTTTTATCTGACTACACATTGTATACAAGCTTTGGAATTTGGTCACATAAATGTGTTTTTGCGAAACGGATTTAAATCCAATCTTCAATTCCCGCGCTATATGCAGATTTAATGGAGTGCACGTCACCGAAAGCAACAGATATGAGCTGCATTTTATTGATCATCAGCTAAAATTTCAAAATCAAAGACCACAATAAGAGAGAGCGGCAACAGCCCTGGTAAGATCATTTCGTTTCTCTACTTTTAATGATGATGATTGTGTGTTAAGCGTCTCACTTTCACTTTTGATTTGCGATAGTTTGCACGTTGGCTTAAGGCGAGACACTACAGGTGAATAGGGTAAAATTTTTAAAGGGGTCATGACATGAGAAACCAAATTTGCCTTGATCTTTTGGCATATAAGAGGTCTTTGTACCATTAAAACGTCCTGCAAGTTTCATAGCTTAAGACGTCCACCCCATTATAAACGAATCATTTATTTAATTAAGCTCTAAATACAGCTCGTTCTGGATCCATGGTATGAAGTGACGTCACGGTACGAAGTGACGTACCAGTCGTTTGCATATGACCGCCTCCAGCGTAGACAACTACGCTTCAAGCGCACGATAACTACGCCTCATTTCATCATCGCATCTGTCATGCGCTTCACATGTGTTCAGTCAACGTGCAGCGAGTGGGTCTGTTTACAAGAAGATTGCGATGTCACGACACGCAGATGTGCTGTTCCTGGCTGTGGACAAACAACATGTCTGAATAATAGACGCTGCTGAAAGATCCAGACGTCAGGGGAAGATGGATGCAGTTTATTTTTTGCGGACGTCCCAGTCACGGCAGAGTTAATAAGCGTGTGTTCTCCACATTTCAAGGATGAGTGACAGTTGAGAACAATCGCAGTTTGATGCTGGCTTTGCCAGAAAACTTTTGTACAAGATAAGGCCGTGTGGACTATTCTGGGCTCAACAACGACGCAAACTGTAAGTAATGTAGGCTATTTAAAACTTAAAACTTTTTTAAAACGTTAATTGCAGTTTAATTCATTATGAATAATCACCGTGTTTTTACTTAGTTTAGCCTACTTATTGTTTTATGACCGTCATGTTCATGCCCCGTAGGCTATTAAAAGATGTAGGCTGTTAAACTGACAAAATAGTTTCACACTTTCTATGTGGACGGGCTGATGCATTCTTAGTTGTGTTGATGGTTCATTTCCTCTGATTCCGACTCAAACATCATTGCAATCGCCATCGCCTCGCACGCATCATCCGTTACTATGGTAACGGTAAACACAGCTCCGCAAAATCCGCACATTTTGAAAAGGGGGCGTTAACAATTGATGCATAGGCACTGACGTTATCCAATCATAACAGTGGGTGTTAACACTGAACTCTTAAAGGGGAAACACCCCCAAAACAGACTGTTTGAATCAGAGCATGAGAAACAGGGTGGGAAAAGGTCATAAATCACTCAATTTTAAACGTTTTTTGTCCAAAAAACTATAGTAATACTATAATTGCACCTAAGGGAACACAATAAAAGAAAAGAAAAAACCATGTCATGACCCCTTTAACTAGCAGATATCACCATGAAACTTTCCCAGATGATTACCAACATTAAGATGAGAAAAAAATGTATTACAAGGTTTCTGTAATTTAATGTTTAAATATGCAAATTAGGCAATATCTAATTAAATATGCGCTAATTTGTATATATTTTAAAAAACGAAATCTGAGTATTGGATAAAGCCAGATTAAAATTTATTTTTTCATTGTGTTCACATATTTGATGGGGAAAAAATTACAGAGGGATTTATGGATATCTACTTTTGTTATCCTGTAAATCAGAATATACTGTCAGTAGCCTTAAAAAAATGATTTTCGCCATGTTTTTTGGAATAAAATGTTATATAAATCAGGCTAGGAATAATATATTTACAAATCCCTCTGTAAATGTCTTCATAATATAACTAGGTACAAGACTGGAAAGTTTGGTGTATAAAGGTGCTACTGAAGTGGAGATTTCGGAGAGAAAGGTCATTTTGAGAAAACGGGCTTTAAAGATTTATCATTAGCCAATGAGATTGCGCATTCAGCCCTTTTACTTTCGGCGATTGGTTGCTGATAAAAAGGAAATGGCCATTTTTGGATCCGACAGCATTGTACAGTGAAGAGAGAGCTTTCCAGCGGTGCCTGTGATGACAGAGAGCAGACAGAGATCGCGGATCGGCGGGATGATTTACAACGACACCTTTTGTTGAATTTATGAGAAGACACAAACAGACATGTGTAATAAAATAAAGACCTAAATGTGTATTTCAGACTTTTTTTCACCACAAGTCTGAAAGAAGACATGTTATTGAAGACAAATATCCAAAAATCTCAAAATTGACCAGTAAAAAACAAACAAAGTTTTTGCCTGCCGTGTCTCGCCTTAATGAATATATGCTCAGCTTCTCATCTGAGGTGATGCGTGTTCCAGTACCGTCGTCATAACTGGCTACATTACATATAACCTATAACACGCTCTCACACGTTTATTTTTTTAGCATTTTTGGGAGGAGTACAATTTACATATGTGGTTTCAACAACCAGATGCATTTACACTTGTCCAGTTTCGTCTGGAATGCGTCTCAGACCTCCTCCTGAAGTGGCTTGAGCGATCGGATTCAAATCCGTCTCGAATGCATTTCGGAGGGCATTTACACCTGGTCTTTTCACGATCGGATAGCTATCCGGTCACAGAAAACGCATGAAGTGGCCAGGTGTAAACAGCCCCTAAGCGTGACTTTGAAGATGGCTAGGTTAAACTATAATTGATAGCTGTCCAATTATATTACAGTGTTTCCCATACATTGGTTCACAATATCAACACAGCCTTTTGGAAAATCTGTTTGTGGTTGGCATTGACATCGTTGAATAAACATGAGCACTGCACATTTCAAAATCAAAAGGCGGCGCGGGTGTTTTTATATGAATGTATGTGAAGTTAACTGACGGTCTTTAGAAAAGCTTCTTTGTTATTACGATTGAATCTTTCTTTATCTTTCCTGATAAAGCAGCTGTTATGAGCGTTGCTGCTTTGTGTACAGCCGTTACCGGGGAAACCGCTATTTCTGCCGCTCCTAAAGCGCCTCTTACACCCAGTCATGCTTGGAAAAAAAAAACGTCATATACCGTGAAACCGGTGTAATTTAGAAAAATACCGTGATGTGGATTTTTGGTCATACCGCCCAGCACTAACTAATACAAAAGAAAACATTTGTATTCACAAAAATGTCTCCATTTGTACAAATTGCTTCACATTCATTCAATTTAGAATTTTTCACACGCAAGTTGAAAGGCATGGATAAAACATTTCTGCAACATGTATCAAGTTCATTGATAAGTGTGCTTGCACGTGTTAATCATTTTGATACTATATTCATCCCATAACTATGATCCTGGGCCCGTATATATAAAACTTCTCAGAAATGCTCTTAAGAATAGTCTTAAGCTTTGTCTTAAAGGTGCTCTAAGCGATGTTGGGTGACGTCACTTCTTGTTGACGCTCGAAGTATTGTCAAACAAAATGGAGGCTAGACCCTCCCTCCTCCTCATCCCGTGTGTCAGCCATGTAAAAATTCTCAAGAATATAAAATTTTAATGTTAGTCGTTGTCTAGGACATCTCTCCTCTAGCTAACTTCCCTCTTCATGCTTCTCTCTCCTCCACTCCCCACACCCCCCTTCATGTGCACGCGAACAATGGAAATGAATCAACACTGAACTCACTTAAGCTGGACAATGACACTATTTTCTTCTAGATCTGCTGTACAGCCAAAACTAACTTTGTTCCATTATTTTCCTGTAATCAATATAAAGCTGCTTTGAAACAATCTGTATTGTAAGAAACACTATAACAAATGAAGATGACTTGACTTGGAATAATTTTGTCAGATAAACACCTTCACTAAGTTTAGTGTTTCTTCCCTCATATTTTAAAATATTTAAAAAATATTAATATACAAAAAAATCCTCATAATTTGATGGTTTAAGCAAACTTGTAGGGTCATTTAAAAAAAGAAGCTCCACACATCACTTCTGGCCACTACTGTATGTATTGTGTGGTCAGTGTAATCAAGCTCTTCAAATTGTCACCTAGTTCTCTTACATGGTTACATTCATATTTAGAGGGAAGGCAACAGTGTGTTAAGGTTAATGGGGTGATGTCAGATCTCTGCCCTAACAACATGGGGGTTCCTCAAGGATCAGTACTGGGGCCATTGTTGTTCACAATGTACATCAATGACTTCCCAGATAGCTGCCAAGGTGCCAACTGCCAGCTGTATGCAGATGATACAGTCATCCATCTATCTGCTAAAACCCCAGCTATGGCAGCGCAGCAGTTGACACTTGCCCTAGTAGACATCTCTAAATGGTTTGAGTCATCTCACCTAACCTTAAACATGAAGAAAACTGTTGCTGTCTGTTTTTCAATTAAAACAAGACCTTCTGACAGCACCTTTGAAGTAAGCATAAACAATGAAATTATTCAAGAAGTAAAAGAGACCAGATATCTGGGAATTATTCTTGACAACAACCTTCAATTTCAAAGTCAAGTCAAAAATGTTTGTAAAAAGGTCAAATCCAACTTGAATTGTTTACGTTTTATCAGGAGGGATCTGTCTCAGCAGGCCGCCCTGTTATACATGCATGCAATGATTTTCTCACATCTGTCTTACTGCGTCACATCCTGGTCACAAACCTCTCCGTCCACACTCAAGCCGGCTGTTTCAGTGTACAAACAGGCAGTCAAGGTATTTGCCAGAAAACCTATGAGATCACATCACTGTGATATCATTCATAGACATAATCTTTTTACTTTTGAAAACTTTATACATTTTAGTACTCTGAAATTGGTTTTTAAATGTTTGAACAGTCATGTGTCGCCGCTGTTTTCTGCTCTCATCATTAGCCGTCAGGGCTCACTTAGACCTTCCACCAGAGCCTCAGTCAGTGGGGACTGTGTTCTTCCAAGATTTACAAAATCTTTTGGTCAGTCCAGTTTCTCTTTTAATGGATCGAGACTATGGAACTCTCTGCCCACTAACTTAAAATTGCAGACAGACATGATCAGCTTTAACAGAAGTCTGAAACAATGGCTGAAGTCAAGTCAAAGCTGCACACATGGTAATGCTTATTGAAATATATTTTGATGATGTGTATTGTTTACCCTCTTAAATATTGTACTGTTTTGCATTGTGTTTTATATACTGTATTTTGTTGTGTTTTGTGAAATGTGTAGCCTCCTATGGACAAGTGTTGCAAATTAGCAGTTTTGCTATAACACTAAAAACAATGTATCTGGTTTGTCCAATGCAGTTGTTATGTCCATATCAAATAAATAAATTAAATAAAAAAATAAAAAAAAATAAGTGCCACAATAGTGCTATTTCAGACCCTGGTTACTGTGGACTGATGAGCTCAAGTCATCACCGGTGCACTGCTACTTTTTACCGTCCTCAAAAAATAATGATCAATTTCATTTCTGCTGTTAGAGCATTGATTTGTAGAGTGGGAGAAGCTATTACATTTCTTAAAGGTCTGTTACAAAAAGAATTCCTTGATGATCAAGCTTTTATCGTTTGATCAACTCTGTCATCATTTAACTCCAATACATTATGGGCCCTATTTTAACGATCTAAGCTCATGGTCTAAAGCGCACGGCGCAAGCGTGTCCGAATCCACTTTTCCTAGTTTAAGGACGGGAAAAATGGTCTGCGCTCCCGGTCTAAAAGGGTCATCCCTATTCTCTTAATGAGTAATGGGTGTGTTTTGGGCGTAATAAACCAATCAGAGTCTCATCTCTCACTCCCTTTAAAAGCCAGTGGCGTTCGCGCCATGACGGATTCGCTATTTACATGGAGGAATTTGCAAGCGGAAAAACTGAATGCTTCTCTAGCGAGGAAACAGATCTGCTCGTGCGCGAGGTTAAAGTGCGCAAGCAAACCATCAACAGGACAAAGTGTTTGAGCGTTGTGGACCCGCCTATAGGCGCATATTAGTAACTCACTCTTTAAATAACAAAAAATATATTGTACTGTTCTTCTCGATCTTTGTTACCTGCAGGAAATGTATGTGATCCTGTGTGTGTGAAAGCTGCTCCAGCTCAGCGTCTCTCCTCCTCAGATCATTGATCTCCTGCTCCAGTCGCTCCAGTCGTTCTTCAGCTCGACTCACTGCAGTCTTTTCCTGATCTCTGATCCGCTGTGTCGCCTCAGAGCGGCTTCTCTCAATGGAGCGGATGAGCTCAGTGAAGATCCTCTCACTGTCCTCCACTGCTGTGTGTGCAGAGCGCTGTTAGGACACACATCACAATCACACAGTGAGCTTCAGTGAGTCCTGACTGAGACTTCTCAAACTTCTCTTCTTCTCCAGACTCACCTTATGAGACTCTACAGCCTCTCTCAGCTGCTGAAGATCTTTCTCTCTCTGCTGGATCCTCTGCTGGAACGACCTCTGCGTCTCCTTCAGCTGCTTCTGCAGCACAAACCAATAACACAGATGGCACTTTATACTGTCACTGTATCATCATGTGAAGAGTTTAAAAAAAGTTTCTGTTGATAAATGTTTGTGGTGTATTTTCACAATTTTTTTTATATATCATTTTTTTCATTCATATTTTCTGTTAAGTTCAATATGAAAGTTAAATGTGAAGCACAAATACTCTCAGCAGTGAAAGTCCACTTACAGCTTCTGTTCACTTCTGTGACGTCTGCAGTGTGAATGATGTTTCCTGATCATATGGTGCCAATATAAAGAGTGTCAACATTATTTCATCAGTGTGTAGTTTCATACCTGTTTCTCTGTCCTCTCTGCTGCAGCTGATACAGTGTCGTGGTTTTTATGATCGTCCATCGTACACAGCACACATATAAACTTCTGGTCAGTGCGACAGAAAACCTCAAGGAGTTTATCATGTGTTTGGCAGATCATCTCCTGCAGTCGTCCAGTGGCATCCGTCACTTTATGTGGCTTACGGGAGTGAAAATCCTCATGACGGTCAAAATGAGTTTGACAGTAAGACTCCAGACACACCAGACAGGACTTGACAGCTTTGTGTTTTCTTCCAGTACAGACGTCACACTGCACATCTCCAGCTCCAGCGTAACAGTCCGCAGGAAGTTTAGTCTTCTTCAGTTTCTCCACCAGTTCAGCCAGCATGGTGTTTTTAGCTAAAGCAGGTCTTGGCCTGAAGGTCTGTCTGCACTGAGGGCAGTTGTAGACTCTCATCTGATCCTCCTGATCCCAGCAGCCTGTAATACAGATCTTACAGTAACTGTGTCCACAGGGAATGGCCACTGGATCCTTCAGGAGATCCAGACACACTGGACACAGGAACTCATCCTGAGAAAATCTGGCTTCTGCCATTTTACTGCATGAATACTGAGACACAAACACACAACAGCTCAACTGCACTTTAGTCTCTTTCCCGAACTCTTCCTGCTTCCTGGTTCCGTTTGAGTGACGTGTGCAAAACAGGTTTATCAAGTCTATAAACCCTCAAAAAGCTTAATTCCTGCTGAGTTCAGATTCTACAACAGTAAATGCAAAAACCTTCACTGTAAACCCTAATGCTCAAAATAAGTAATTGGTTTGAGAAGGGTAAATTTAAATTAAACAAATTAGTTATATTTTATATGTATTTAGAACTTTATTTTTCTTCTGAGTTTACAAAACTTGTAAGTAACACATTGTAAGTAATCTGAATTGTTTAATTGTTTAAAGTTTTAAAGCTTTGAATTTAGACAAACTTATATATATAACTGAAACTGGGCTGGGATTTCTATTACTCAGAATTGTGCAAGATCAATGTTAAGTGGGAGATGTAGTAGTGTTTAATGATTTGCTATGCTAATTTAGAAAAGTTTCTGTTATGTGATGTTTTTTAGGGGGTTTCTATCAGTGGAGCATGAGTTTGGTTTGAGAACAGATATACAGTTATATGTTATATATTGTTGTACTCATTCAACAATTGATATGCTAAAAAAAATTCTGCCAGTTCTGCTAACTTAAACTTTTAATTTCTTAACTTAACATTTTTTATGTGACCGATTACCTCAAATATTTTGAGTTCCCTTTCAAGCTGCGTCGAGACCCTGTGGGAACGCCCCTGCACTAGCTTCTGTGTCCTCAGCAAGCGCTGTCTGTGATACCGTTTCTGTCTATTTAGTGTTGTATTGGCATTGCCGTTTCATTATATATATATATATATATATATATATACAGGGTTGGGGAGTAACGGAATACATGTAACGGCGTTACGTAATCAGGATACAAAAATCCAGTAACTGTAATCCGTTACAGTTACGTCAAAAAACGTAGTAATCAGATTATAGTTACATTTTAAAAAAAGGGGGAATACTTTCAGGATTACAATGGTTTAATTTAAAACTAAATAAATAAGTATTTTGGCATAATAACACTATATTAAGCGCTGCTTGATTATACAGTAGTTCCTGGTTCTGTTGCCAGTATGACTCACGTGTGCCACGCGCTGGTGCATGCGCAAATAACAGCTGTCTACAATCTCCTCAGACGCAGATTGAATCACTGCTGCTAGTAGAAACGATGCTGCCTGCGGGTAAAATAGCTTTTAATTCATGGAAATTCCGCTGCTATTTTGTAGAAATTAGGAGAGTATCTTTTTTAGTACTCAAAATGTCCTTTCTTAATCTTTTCTCACGTAACGGGATGTTCGCTGTCTAGGTAACGTAGGGGAACTCCCACTGCCAACGCCACAAGTTCAGTCAGGCAAATTAAGAAAGATCACGGCTTTAGTCAACATGTAGGCCTATTTTAAAATAAACTAATATGTAGATTGTGTAATTTTTTTAAATGTTGTGTTTTTATTTTTTTGTTAAAAATTAGTTACAAATAAAACAAAATAATCTGTAATACCATACATTAGCCACTAGATGTCTGTATAGCCCTTTACATATATATTCAGGCCTGTGTGTATATTTTGAAAATATTGTAATGTACACTGAGCCAAATTCTTAATAAATAAAAGTTTTTTAATATATTTTTTTAAATAATATTTCTTCTTGCTTGACTTTATTTATATACGTGACCTTGAAGTAATCCAAAAGTAATCAGTTACATTACTTTCATATTATAGTACTTGGATTACGTTACTGAATACTTTTTTTATGAAGTAATTTGTAACTGTAACGGAATACATTTTTAAAGTAATCCTCCCAAGCCTGTATATATATATATATATATATATATATATATAATTTATAGAATAAGAATAAGATTTTAGAATAATTTACAGTTTTTCTCGATTGTTTACACACATTTTCTGAATGTGGCGCGTGGGCACAAATAAACTGATGTGGATTTTAAATTATTTTATCAGCTTGAAATACAGGCATATTTTTGTAGATGTGTTCCTAAAAATATGCATATATTTTACGTTTGCATGTGATTGTTTTAAATCCATGTTTAGACCCATGTTTAGACCCGTGTTTCCCCCGTGTCCGACCGGACCCGCACCCGTATCCGACACAGTTGGATTATTTTTTTTTTTTTTTTTTTTATGTAAACAAAAACTTTTTATTTATTTATTTTTTATAATTCTCTTTATTGAGGTTTTTTACATATCAAATACAAAAAGACAAAAACACAATAACAAACAACATACATCAGAGGGCATCATTTCCATTTCCATGCTAAGCCAATCAATTAAACATTCTCACCAAAGTAATCTATGAAAGTTTGCCACATTGAATAAAATATTTCAGACTTCCCCCTCAACAAGTATTTCATTTTCTCCAATTTCAAATGAACCATTATGTCTTTCATTAAGGCTGAGTGAGCAGGGGGCATTTTTTGTTTCCAACACAAGAGAATCAATCTCCGTGCTAACAAGGTCATAAAACAAGCCATGCTGTTTTGGGTGTCCGAAAGTTGTACATTGACTGGTTTCACACCAAAAAGAGCCCAGATTGGTTCTGGCTTAAGCTGTTTTTTCAAAATCTTGGAAAGGGTTTGAAATATAGTGTTCCAGTGGGTCGTAATGTGAGGACAATTCCAAAACATGTGCAAGAGAGGCTGGCCCTTGTGAACATCTGTCACAAGGACTAATGGAAGGAAACATCTTTGACAACTTTAATTTGGATAAATCCAATCTGTGTAGCACCTTGAACTGCAAAAGACCATGTCTAATACATACAGAGGTAGAATGAACATTTCTTTGGGCTTTTGACTATTGATTGTCTGTAACAGACACCCCTAGGTCATCTTGCCAGGCTCTTTTCAAATGGTCCAATGTAGGTGTTGTTTCTTCCTGTGATAGCACATTGTGGATTTTAGCAATTAGCCCTCTTTGAAATGGGTTAGACAAAAAACACTGTTTCCATTGCAGAATTTGGGGGCTGATTAGGGAAAGACGGAAATAAGCCCTTAACAAAACTTCGGATCTGTAGGTATTTAAAGAAATCTTTACTTTCCAATCTGTATTTGCTCTGTAATTGTTTGAATGTGGGAAATATATTTTCAATAAATAAATCTTTTATACATCGAACACCTTTATGTTCCCACTGAAGAAATGTCATATTTAAGACTGATGGAGGAAATGTATGATTATTTATCAATGGACTTAAAGCTGACACGCCCCTCCATCCATAATGCATCCTAATCTGGGACCAGATCTTACCTGAATGAGAAACTACTGGGTTCTCAAGTTTTTGTTTTGAAATAGGCAAAGCTGAATAAAGTAATGCTTTTAACGAGGTAGGATAGCTTTCATTCTCCATCCTACTCCAATCAGCCCCCTGAGTGGACAACCAAAACGACATTGAGCGGATATTACATGACCAGTAGTAACGTCGGAAACAGGGTAATCCCATTCCTCCCCGACAAGTTGGTCTCTGCAAGAACATTTTCTTGATTCTTGGAGTTTTTCCATTCCATATAAAATATGACATGAGGGAATCTAGTTTATTACAGTTTTTCTCGATTGCTTAAACACTATAACCAGGCTTTTGAACTAAAATTTCAAAACCATAATGCCATTTATCAAAAAGCACACCCATTTCAAACACTATTCCCTGTTTTGACACATGAGTCAGATTTGTTGAACTGTCATTGCAAAACTCTACACACAAATCCCTTCATTTCTCATTGCCTACACCATGTTGTCATTTAGAAAGCACTAGCATTCAATATTGTTCACTCAAGTCAGCACAGCTTCAGCTCAGTTAGCACACAATTACCCAGGTGGAAACACTAAGAGTCAAAATTTAACACACATCAATCAGATCCTTCTAAAGAGAGATAAAATGGCCCAAATCAGTTTACAGTTTTTCTCGATTGTTTACACACATTTTCTGAAAGCATGCCTCATATTCTCAGAACTCTACACACAAATCAAAACACACACACACAATGGGCAAAACCCCTCAATTCTCCTGCAAAATGAAACTTTACATTCAAAACAATGTTATTTCTTCTCAAAATGGTATTTTGTTTTCAAATGACACACACAAACCATCATATGAATAGACATTTATAAGAACCAGTTGAACACTGATGTGCTCAGTGTAAAACACTATGATGAATGGAAAACACTTCTTCTCCATTCATCATAATGACTTAGGCCTTTTTTTGTTCAGTGTTACACTTACTACAGACAGTATAAGTGTGTTGTAAAATATTTGAGAATATTGTTTTTATACTCAGAACACACAAATACACGGTAACAAATATATTTTATTTTTCCCACAAAAACAATGTACACAGTGTACATCCCAACCAACACAAAGTTGTACATACAGTGGTCTACATTAAAAACAACAGAAGAATTGACTGTATACAGTTACAGTAAAAAAAAATAAAAATCCAATGTCGGCATCCATTGCTCCATTGAAGAGCTCACCTGTTGCCCTTTTATGCTAAAGCTCTGATTGCTAATTGTAAAACTGTGTGACGGGTGTTTGCCCATATGATGAGTCAGTGTGCATATTTGAATGGCAGTGTGTTCCTTGTGAAAAAAAGAGATTTTCTGCATGAAAATTGTGCCAAAAGTAGAGAATTGTGTGTAGTGTTTTGAAAAAGGTGTGTTTTAGAGCTGCAATTTGAGTGTAAAGCAGGAATTGTGCTTGTAGTTCAGCAGAATTGGTTCAGGGTTGGTGAATGAGTTACATGTTGTGGTTACTGTGTCTCAAGTACCAGTATTTGTCTGTAAACAATTGAGAAAAACTGTAAACAGATTACAGATTGCACAAAATAAAGCATCTCGGCTTGTTCTAAACTCTTCTTTCAGAACAAGTATCAGGGACATGCACAATCAGTTAGCATGGCTTCATGTAAGAAGCAGAATTAATTATTCTCTTATTAAATTCTTAAACAAATATAATTATTACAAAAGCACCTGAAATTATTTATAAAAGATTGACTTTCTTCAGTGACGTTCATACTTATTCCACTCGCCAATCAAGTGAAGGGGCGTTTCTTGTTACCTGCCTGTCGAACAAATCAATTTCAAAGAACATCATGTTATAGAGCAATGGTGGCATGGAACTCGCTCCCGTTATTTTTGGTCTCAGAGAGTCACAATGTTAGTTTTTCCAAAAGATTGAGACTGTATTTATTTACTTTAATTTTAATTTACTTTAATTTAGTAACTGTAATTATGTAATTAATAACGACTGTATAATGAGCTATGGCAATTGAAATGTGATTTTTATATTTTATATTATACCCAGAGAGTGGTAATATTTTGTACATAGAAGAGCTTATATTGTTATGTTTAGTGTTTATGTGCTGTGTGTGTGTGTGTGTGTGTGTGTGTGTGTGTGTGTGTGTGTGTGTGTGTGTGTGTGTGTGTGTGTGTGTGCGCGTGCGCGTGTGCGCGTGCGCGTGTGAGTTAGACGATTTAGATGATGTTGTGTGCACTTCTGTATTTTGTCTTCATTGTTGTACAGCTTTGATGTTAATATTTTGTTAAGAATTGTTAAGACCCCAGGAAGAATAGCTGCTGCTTAATGGAGTAGCTAATGGGGATCTAAATAATAAACTATATATATATATATATATATATATATATATATATATATATATATATATATATATATTATGGCAAGCCGTTCAGGAAATTATTATATTTATAATATGAAGTCTGAATATATAGAATGAATGTCTGAATATATAAAACGAATGTCTGAATATATATGGAATGAAAGTCTGAATATATATAGAATGAAAGTCTGAATATATAAAATGAAAGTCTGAATATATATATATAGAATGAAAGTCTGAATATATATAGAATGAAAGTCTGAATATATAGAATGAAAGTCTGAATATATAGAATGAATGTCTGAATATATAGAATGAAAGTCTGAATATATATATATAGAATGAAAGTCTCAATATATATATAGAATGAAAGTCTGAATGTATATATAGAATGAAAGTCTGAATATATAAAACGAATGTCTGAATATATGGAATGAAAATCTGATGTTATCAGCGCCATCTTGTGTTATTCATCTACTATTTTTTATACACATTTTGAACAATGAGCGAGTCCGCAGGAAATTTAGTAGCAGCAATTTTAAGTAACGATCATCTAATTAACACCCTGGCGAATGCGTGTACGGGCCAAAATACTGGCAACCATACTCAACATCGTTCTACTGATGAAGAAATGAATTCGCTATTTCATCGCGGAAGAGTGAATGCGGTGAATTTATAAGATTCATAAATTCCTTCGAGAATGATGCATAATGTTCTTTCAGCAACATTTTGTTGAACATGACTGCCCATAAGCACTAAGAATGTTGCAAGAATGGAAATATGATCCTCGAGATGACGTGATGTAGACTCCAAATTGTTTATGTTGTTTGGAGTATGACCAACTGTTGCAACACTGCAAAAAATGCTGTTCTTACTTAGTATTTTTGTGTTGTTTCCAGTCCAAAAATCTAAAAATTCTTAAATCAAGAAGTATTTACTAGAGAAGTAAAACTACATAAGAAATTATTTTTTGTTTTCAGATAAACAGTAAGTAACTTAAGTAATTTTTGCTTAAAACAAGCTAAATTATCTGCCAGTGCAGTAAGAAAAAAAAACTTAATTCAAAAAAACTTAATAAAAACATAATCTTAAAACAAGATTATTTTCCTTACTGCACTGGCAGATAATTTAGCTTGTTTTAAGCAAAAATCACTTAAGATACTTTCTGTTTATCTGAAAACAAAATAGAATTTCTTATGTAGTTTTACTTCTCTAGTAAATGCTTCTTGATTTAAGAATTTTTAGATTTTTGGACTGGAAACAACACAAAAATACTAAGTAAGAACAGCATTTTTTGCAGTAGCTCACCAAAGTATTGGAAAATTTCAGGGAATGACATTTTTAAATGAATCACAATTCAAAAGGCTAAAACAAGCTACACATTATTCAGTGAGAATTGTCAAATGTACACTTTCTTTTCACATATTCACACTTTCACATACATTTAGACTTTCATTCTATATATATTCAGACTTTCATTCTATATATTCAGACTTTCATTCTATATATATATATATGCAGAATTTCATTCTATATATTCAGACATTCATTTTATATATATTCAGACTTTCATTTTATATATTCAGACATTCATTCTATATATTCAGACTTTCATTCTATATATATTCAGACTTTCATTCTATATCTTTCATTCTATATATATTCAGACTTTCATTCCATATATATTCAGACATTCGTTTTATATATTCAGACTTTCATTCTATATATTCAGACTTCATATTATAAATATAATTATTTCCTGAACGGCTTGCCATAATATATATATATATATATATATATTGGTGAACAAGCAGCAGTTTAAGAAGTGTGCTTTTCCCTGCCCTTGTTTCCTTACGGGTGGGGGTACACACAATCTTTGTGTTGCTTGTTTGGAAATGGATCATGCCCAGTCAGTTCTCGAGGGGGCTGACTGTTAGCATTGCCATTGTGAGAAGCTCCACTCCCGCCAATCATTCTTTGAGGAGGACGCTTCGGCTCTCGTTCCTCATGGTTCGGGTCCCGCTGCTGCCGAGGCACAGTGGTGACACTCATCATGGGGTTCGCAAATGGTTCTGACAAAGGGGTTTGAGACCGGCCCAGCCTTATCTCAGCCTTCACCTGCCAGATCCAGTGCCTTATCTCAGGAAGATGCACCCGCTGCAGTTTTATCTCCTCGGGGTGAGGCACCAGTGCTAAAATTATCCAGTTCTGAGGATCTGGATGTTGTAAGCATTGATGCAGGGGATATTGAGGATTCACCACCTCATACTCCTGCTTATGAGGAGCTTATGGAGGTTGTGACTCATGCTGTAGCTAAATATCGATTGCCCAGCCAAAAAACAGGAAGAACAAAAGAAAAGCCTGCTGGATAAACGTTTCTTACCATCCAGATCACAGCCTCCTCGACGGGGACTGACGTTTTTTCCCGATCTCCACACTGAGGTGTTGAAATCGTGGAAGAAACCAGTCTCATATCGTGTTTTCAGCCCTCAAACATCAAACTATAGTAATATCTCAGGGCTGAAACAGCATGTTTATTTGACGATGCCTCGGGCTGAAGAGATGCTTGCGAGCTATCTCTCTCCTGAGTCTGTATTATCACTAAAGTCCCTACCCACCAAGCCTCTCAAAGCTACATTGACGCTGGTGGGTAAAGCGTATTTGGCCGCAGCATGCTTGCATACAGTGTCTATATTGCAAGCATATCAGGCTGACCTGCTAAGGGACCTAGATGAAAGTGAGGAAGTAACCGGTGATGCAATTCGAGAATTGCGTCAAGCTACAGATTTGTCTCGTATAGACACTCCGCTCTCGCCTTCTGCCCTCTTCAGCAATTCAGTAAATAATGTTGTCGAGAGGTTTCAGGAGGCGGAGAAACAAGCAGCGACATTTAAAAAATGTCGTCCTCGCTGATGGTCCCACAGAGTGCAACAAAAGCAAAGCGTCGCCACTTGGACTCCTCCACAATCAGGGGGGTCTGGGTGGCGGTTACAGTTGAAACCTTCAAAAGATAGACAAGATCTGGGGACTGTCATCATCTCGAAGAAGGCTTTGACTAAGAAGTAGTCCTGACGCAGAGGCCATCAGACTTCTGAGGGCAGTCCCCTCCGGGCAGAAACAGATTCCACTTCATTACACGGTGCCCGTTTCTCTTCGCCGCCCTCTAGGCCCGCAGTGCTGCCAGTTTGGTTGTTCCCTGCCGGTTCGCCGCTTCAGGGCACTGAGGTGTCTGCTTTCCAACGATCCTCCGAGGAGGGTTGCAGAACAGTCAGTTCTGTTGTTCCCTGCCGGTTCGCTGTTTCAGGACGCTGAGGTGGCTGTTCGACCAATACCAGAGGCCAGTCTCGAGAGGCTGGTCCCCTTAGCAGATTTTCTGGCAGTTTGGAAAACACTGCCAAATATATCTCATTGGGTCCTGCTCACAATAGAAAAGAGTTACAGAATAAAGTTGGGTTCTCGACCGCACAGATTTCTAGTGGTCCTCCCTACGGTGGTGGACCCCGAGCAGGCTCTGGTTATGGAGCAAAAAGTACAGAATCTTCTGTGAAAGGAGGCTATAGGAAGGGTTCCTCTTCCCAGCAGGGAGTCAGGGTTTTACAGCCGTTACTTCATTGTTCCAAAGAAGGATGGAGGGTTGCATCCTATTCTAGACCTGCATCAACTAAACCGCAGGGTTCAGAAACTTAAGTTCAAAATGCTTACAATCAAACAGATCGTGTCACAGATTCAGTTGAAGGATGCGTACTTTCATGTAGCCATCCATCCTCATCACAGGAAGTTCCTTAGGTTCGCTTTCAGGGGCGAAGCCTACCAATATCGGGTTCTTCACTTCGGCCTAGGTTTATCACCCTGCACTTTCACGAAATGCGTGGATGCAGCTCTGGCTCCACTGAGACTCCAGGGCATTTGCATGTTGAATTATATCGAAGACTGGTTGATTTTAGCTCAGTCTGAGCAGATGGCTGTAATTAACCCTCTGAGGTCGGCAAACGCGCCCCCGCGTTTTGTTGGATTTTCTTCACATTGTAGCACTTTAAACTTAAATTACTCCGTCATTTATGGTCATACAGAAAAAAGAAATATAAAAAAAGAATCTGTGATATTTCTACTTTTGTATGTGTCCACTTACAATCAAATCAAAACATTGTGCTTTTGTAAAATAAAGAAAATAAACAGGCTGTGCGTTCTGCCTCTCCGTCACGGTGAACTTTTTTTTCTTGAGCACGTCTATAAACTGAAACAAAACTCAGCGAATACTTGTCACACATTTATGAGCCATATACCTTTATAAACATTTAAGTGTGTACTTTTAAATGATCGGATTCAAACTGAAAACAAATATTCTCTGTTTAAGTAATTTGTATAAAACCAACAAGATGTCCAGTATCTCAAACGCTTGCTCATTAGTTTTAATTTGACCACGCCTACTCGCGCAAAAGATATTCACATGCAAATCTCCACATGGAGCGCGAACGCGCTCGTTACCTCAAAAACAAAACACCAAAACACTTCATCAGTCTCTGCTTTTCGTCGAGATTGAAAGACGCGTCGTGGGCTTACATTGGCTTTACCCCAAGATGAACGCGATTTGAAGACAAGAACGATAAGGTAAGAAATTCTTACATATTAGTTTGTTATTGTTGCATAAATTTCACATTGCAGTTGAACTGTTGCTAGATATATGGTGAATATTGTCATATTTAGATCCGTGTTTACTGTTACTGTGTCTGTGGATATCTGCTCAAACGTAGATAGGCCCTATGTATGGTAACCATAATGTTTTATATTTGAGCACGATCGCGTTTGAATGTATCACATTTTGGATCGCGATCGCGTTTGAATGTATCACATTTTGGATCGCGATCGCATTTGAATGTATCATATTTTGGAAAAGCAAAACGCTCCAAACGGCTTCATGTTTTTACTATTATCTCATTTCATATCATCATAACGAATGGAAACATTTGAAGTAACATGATAATCAATATATTTTTCTCTAGCTTAGTTACTGAAATCTTTTGGAAGATTTATATAGGCTGCTATATTGTTATTATTTTATGCAGCACTGCGCATAGCCTATGCCTACAAGGCACAACAAACCTGTGTTCATTATATAATATATTGTTGGAAACATTTGTGTGTGTGTGTGTATTCTGTGAATTTTAAAAAGCAAAATCGTGCAGGCCTTTCTCTTGATATCAGTGTGTTCACTTTTTTTTTTTTTTTCAGGACCCAGATGCCACTGAGTCCTGCTGACTTCAACATTCACAGTACATGTCTCTGTACATGAACATGGTAAAGTGAAAATCAAACACCTTGGAAATGAAAGGTATGTACAATGCTTTTAGGAATGGCACAAAGGTCTCTTTCTTTGGATCATGTTGTGTTGTAAATAAATCCAAACAATCTAAAAGCCATTCTTTTTTAAATCTCCTCATTCTTTGTGGAAGGTTGGTCAGAATGATGGGCCCTGATAAGCTCCTAATAGGGCCATTAGGGTGTGTCTTTGTCTTTCTCAGGTGTAAAAAGCCTTACATATTAATGAGATGATCCGCCCCTTCGCATATTGCTTTTTCACACAAAACACGTCGTAAAAATTTCAAATCAATATATTGTCTTCTCTGAATGAGCAGTCAAGGTGATTTTCACATAGTTTTGGAGCAAATATTCTAGGCTACGCCATACAATTTTTAAAAGTCTTGTGAAGAAATAATCAGTATGGGTTTCATGACCTTATTTCAGTGAGAATTTTTTTTTGTATTTTCACAAACCACGCATAAATGTCATTATCTCAAAACTACAAACTTTTACACACATGCTGCTGATATATTATTGTAGCAGAGTTTGTGCTGAATACAGTGTAATCAGACTTTAGCCATGAAAATGTCACAAGTAACAGAAATAAGCACAAATGTCAGAGCATGTCAGAACACCTCCAGGGCCCAGAAAACAGCTCAGACCTCAGAGGGTTAATGTCTCTCAGGGCAGTATATATAAAGTTGAGGCTGAGGCCCGGGGAATGGAGCCTTCACCCTGAGGCAGTGAAGCTCCTATGTGTAACCCTGATGTATATATTTGTCATTTTCTAAATTTACTGCGGGTGAAATTATGATAAAATGCTTTATTTTTATTTTTATTATTTTTTTTGTATTTTGAAACATGTTTATGTTCAACATGTATTGTTTTTTTCTTTCCTATATTAGAGTTTGGTTGGGGTGTACATGTGAAAAACGTGTCTAACATCATCTTGGGTTGTTAGTTCATGTGCATTGGCCACATAAGAGACTGACAAGTTTGTGAGCCAATCAGATTTTCCTATGGGAGAGTTGTTTTGGGGTTCAGAAAAAAGTTCGGAAGAGAAAGTTCGAGAGAGAAACAGAGGAGAGACGAGAGAGAGTTATGGGGAGAAAAGATGCGATTTTAGTGATTTATTTGAGTGTTTAGAACGAGAATCTTTCTTGTAATAAGAAGTACTGCTCGTATTTCTTTACTAAGGAGGTGGCTCGTGATTTCTGCGGACTGTTTCATGTAAGTTTGTCGTCTCTGCATGTTTGGCTCGGTCAGAGTTGAACGCCGTGCACGTTGGCAAACTTTATAGACTGAAACCTGTTGTTGTCATCTGCCTAAACCGAGCGGAGTTTCAGGACAGATACGCAGACTTTTGTTTCACGGGATGAAAATGTCGAGGAGCATCGTCTGGTAATTCTACGAGGATCAGACGTTCAAACAACGTCCGCATCTGTTGCACGCGGACACATTGCAACACATGGGACACAGGACCATTTCAATGTGATGAATGCGGACGTGTTTCAGCGCACACGAGCAACCAGATTGAGGTAACCATCGAAACGATTGTTTTTTGTTTGCTCTCTGAGCGAAGGGGCCAGTTTCGTTTTCCCGGCCACTACGCACTCAAGCTCCGAATCAGGCCTGCAACGGGGTGGGATGTGTGTTAACATTCAAGTGCACTAATTATATTGAGACCGGTCTTTTTCTTTCCATTTTGAGTGTATTTTTGGATGTGTTAAAAGTTGGGGTTATTAGAGCTTATAAAAGCTATACAGAGTATAAGTTAATTCGATAGTATACCTTAAAGTTAAACAGAGAGAAAGGTTTTATGCCTATATGGTTGATTTTAGTGAGTTAGGCCTACATTTAGACAGTGACTTAATATTGACAATTCTGCCGTGATACAGTAAAAAAAGTGTTTAGTTACTGTTAAAAGGAAGGCAATCACAAGAGGGTTGTTTTTTTTTTCATATTTTATTTTATTTGGTTTAGTTTTCATTCACATTGTCAAATTCAAATAATTGATCTTTTTCATTTCATTTAAATACAAAGTTTCAATTTACTTTATATTAATACAATACATATCGATTTAAACGTTATTTTGTGAGTGTGTGTGTTTTTGTAGTTTAAAAGTGATTTCCTGGAGGTTAATTTATATTAGAAGACAGGGTCAAAAGATCATTTAGAAATAAAAGAACTCAGGTCCTTATCAATATAACTCTGGCCTAGTGCAAATGGTTGGTGGATAGGGGCTACATAATGGAGGCACCGCTGGGATCTCCTGTCTTCTAAACAAAAGGTAAAAGAAAATGTCAGAGAGCGATCTTTCGCGAGAACTTTGCAGCTGGTGCGCAGATGAGAAAATTGATCCCCAACATGCTATTTTGCTTGTTGGTGTGCCTTCTGACACCGATGTTGCGTTTATCGAAGACACGGTGCAAACGGTCAAAGTATTTGGTCGGGTACGGGCTCGCGCCACAAAAGCAGGCACAGTTCCTGGGACACTTTTGGTATTGTGTGAGTGCAGAGAGAAAATCTGCCCCGCTCAGGTTCCGTCTGAAGCGTTGTCATCCTCTGGGGAGACCTGGGGAATTGTTGTGATAAAAGATGAGGATCCTAATGTGAATGCCTTTTCAGACAAATTGGCTCAGTTCCTAAACAGGGAGGGCAAAAGCATTACTGACCTTCAAAGCCTGATAAACCCCTTGGCTTCAAATGTTACATCACCTGAGACGATCATTCGTGCCATTGGGGAGCTATTGGAGAAAACTAAGCCTACTAGCGATGGTCAAGCCTATCGTCGCTTACGCATATTTTCTGGTCTCGAGCCTACCCCAGTAGGTGAAGAGAATAGTGAGAATTGGCTTGAGCAAGCTAGATTGATGATTTTTGAGTCAGACTGCTCTGCCAAGGAGAAGCGCAAACGTATTGTGGAAAGCCTTAAAGGGCCAGCCTTAGAGGTAATAAAGGCGGTAAGAGCCAACAACCCAGATGCTACAGCACTTGAGTATATTGAGGCTTTGGAGTGTGCTTTTAGCACCTCAGAGTCGGGTGAGGACTTATATTTTGCTTTCCGTTTGCTTCGACAAGAGCCTGGGGAGGCATTGTCTGATTTTCTTCATAGACAAGAAAGATCACTAACGTTAGTGATCAAACGGGGAGGGTTAACGCCTCAGAAAGCTGATCGTGCCCGTGTAGAACAGTTGTTAAGGGGTGCGATTGAATCAGATTTGATGCTATTGAAGTTGCGACTGCATGAACGGAAAGAAAACCCCCCCACGTTTCTTAAACTTCTCAATGAGATTCGAGAAGAAGAAGAAAATGAAGCGGCTAGACGTAAGCTTGGTATCAGTGTGAAAGATAAGACATTAAAAGACAGAGTGAGAGGCTCACTGTCAAATCGAGACAACTTGAAAGTAGATGCTAAAGAATTAAGACTCCAACTGGGCAGCCCAAGTCTGTCGCGGCCCTCAGAGAGGGATGATGTTAAAAGCAAAACTGAGGTAAGGCCCTCAGACAACCCGCTAAATGCAGAGGTCCTAGCCCTAAAAGCTCAAGTAGAACAACTACAGAAACAGTTGTCTGTGCTCAGTGTAGGGGCGAGTAGTCCAAATACTCAAGAGTTTCCTGTAAGCCGTGGTTCCGTTGCTCCAATAAGATCGGCAGGTAAAAGCAGTGACGGGTTTTTCTGTTACAATTGTGGAGGAGATGGCCACATTGCCAGCAAATGTGAACACGCTGCAAATTCTGCTCTAGTCATTCAGAAACTGCTACAATTGCTTCGCAAATCTAAAGAGAAAAAACCCGATTCAGGACAGAGAGATACTGATGTAGGGAAGAGTAATTGCTTCTCCAAGAAAAGCCTAATTGAGGTTCCTGAGCCTAGTCTAGTTCCAGTTGGTCTAGTAGGGCCATCCTCCACAGTCGAGGTCAAGGTTAATGGACAGCCTTGTTTAGCTTTGTTAGATAGTGGGTCACAGGTGACCATTGTCTTTGAGAAGTGGTACTTACGTCATCTACCCCAAGTACCCTTAAATCATTTCGATGGATTAGCTATCTGGGGTTTGAGTTCATCCAGCTATCCTTACAGAGGGTGTATTGTGGTAGACATAGAATTCCCACAGGCTCTGATGGGTACATCTGAGGTCATTTCAGTACTTGCATTGGTGTGTCCGGATCCAGTCGGGCCTGAACAAACGCCAGTGATTGTGGGGACCAATGCCAGCTTTTTCCAAAGATTAGTTGACATTTGTACTGGGAGCTCCGGGCCCAAGACCTCTCATGTTATGAGGATACAGTCTCAATGGATAATAGATGGGTTAGTCCCTTCAAGTAAAATTGCTGCTCCAGAAGAAAACCCTGTTGGTGAGGTGAAGTGGGTGGGTGATAGCCCTCTTACACTCCCTCCTCAGACTGAGACATGTGTGGTGGGTCACATGGATTGTCAGTCTCCTCTGGAGAAAGATATTTACCTGGTAGAGGGTCCTGAAGATGATGTTCTTCCTGCTGGAGTGTTAGTTCCTCCTGTGGTGGTTCCTTTTTCAGCAATGGAGGCAAACCAACTCAGAGTCTTGGTGCGCAATGATACTTTTAAGGAAAAGTCTATACCAAATGGGACGGTGTTAGCCAGAGTTTATGCAACAGACACAGTGAGGGATGCACGGGAGGTAACAACAGACCATCAAACACTCGATCCCGAATTGTTTGATTTTGGTAACTCCCCTGTGCCTCAGGCATGGAAAGATCGACTCCAACAGAAATTATCAGAAAGAGTGAATGTGTTTTCCCTATCTGATGTTGATGTAGGGTTAGCGCAAGGGGTCAAACATCATATTCGGTTGAGGGACGACACCCCTTTCCGTGAACGGTCCAGGCGTATTGCCCCTGCGGATGTTGAAGATGTTCGTCGGCACTTAAAAAATTTGATGACTGCCGGAATTATTAAGGAGTCGCGGAGCCCATATGCATCCCCCATCGTCATTGCTCGGAAAAAGAATGGCGATGTGAAAATGTGTGTGGACTACCGCACTTTAAATAGTCGCACCATACCCGACCAATACACCACCCCCAGGATAGATGACGCATTGGACTGCCTAGCTGGTAGCCAATGGTTTTCTGTCCTGGACCTCCGGAGCGGATATTATCAGATAGAGATGGCCGCGGAGGATAAAGAGAAAACCGCATTCATCTGCCCTTTGGGTTTTTTCCAATTTGAACGCATGCCCCAAGGAATAACTGGAGCCCCAGCCACTTTCCAACGGCTGATGGAGAGGGCTGTTGGGGACATGCACCTCCTCGAAGCCATTGTCTATCTTGATGATATCATCGTCTTTGGACGAACTTTAGATCAACATGAAGAGCGTCTTCTCAAAGTTCTCGATCGGTTGGAAGAATGCGGTCTAAAAGTCTCTATTGACAAATGTCAATTTTGCCAGCCTGAGGTTAAATATGTTGGTCATATGGTGTCAGCAGAGGGTATTGCGGCCGATCCTGCAAAAATAGAGGCAGTAGCCAAATGGAAGCAGCCGTATGACCTGAAATCACTGCGTTCCTTTCTGGGCTTTTGCGGTTATTACCGCCGGTTTATAAAGGGTTACTCCTCCGTAGTGCGACCACTCACTGACCTAACGAAAGGTTTTCCACCCGCCGGTAAGGGAAAAACAAAGTCTAAGACCGCTGGGGCTCATGGGTACTTCAAAGAATCAGAACCCTTTGGAGATCGCTGGACTCCCGAATGTACTGAGGCGTTTAGGGAAATTATTTATCGATTGACCCATGCACCAGTTTTGGCCTTTGCAGATCCATCCAAGCCATACATCTTGCATGTAGATGCAAGTATGAATGGTCTTGGGGCGGTCCTTAATCAAGAAAACCCGGACGGGTTGCGCCCAGTCGCGTACGTCAGCCGTAAGTTGAGTGAAACTGAACAGCGCTATACCATCCATCAGCTTGAATTCCTTGCCCTTAAATGGGCTGTAGTCGATAAGTTTCATGATTATTTGTATGGGGCAAGGTTTTCTGTCCGTACCGATAACAACCCTCTCACTTACGTGCTGAGCAGTGCTAAACTGAACGCCACCGGACACCGATGGTTGGCCGCTCTCGCCACCTATGAGTTTACTATTCAGTATAAGCCAGGTCGCACTAATACTGATGCTGATTTATTGTCCCGCAATCCGCCTGATGACACAGCTCCCATTAAGTGGGCTGAGATATCTCCATCTGGCGTCAAAGCTGTATGCAAACTCGCTCAAGTTGATGTCCCTTCCAGTACTCCTCACAGGTTTGCAGATCAGTTAGGAGTTCATCCTGATGGCCTCCCTGCGGCATTCATTTGTCCTGTACAGTTAGGTGGTGAGTCCTTGGAACTGTTATCCTTGGTTGACTTAAAAGAGGCTCAGGATTCCGACTCTGTAATTGGAGTTGTGAAGAGGGAACTAGAGACCGGTAATGTAATGACTACTGTGAAGGGAGATAACCCAGCTGTTACCCTACTTCAGCGACAGAGACAAAAATTACGCCTTTTGGATGATGTTTTGTATCGTGTAACGCAGACAGATAAGGGTGAAGAATGTACACAGTTAGTCTTGCCTGAAGTGTATCGCCTGACAGTTTTAAGGTCTCTTCATGATGAATCAGGTCATTTAGGTATAGACAAGACCAAGGAATTGATTAAGGACCGGTTTTACTGGCCGAAAATGGGTAGTGACATTGAGTCCTACGTGAAAAACTGTGGTAGATGCATTGCTCGTAAGTCTATCCCACAAAAGGCTGCTCCGTTGAATCAGCTAACTAGTAGAGGCCCCCTTGATTTAGTCTGTATCGACTTTTTATCCCTAGAACCTGACAGCAAGGGATTTGCAAATGTGTTGGTAATTACCGACCATTATACCCGTTACGCTCAGGCGTATCCCACTAGGGATCAAAAAGCGACAACCGTTGCAAAGGTCCTGTTTGAGAAATTTTTCGTCCACTATGGTCTACCTGCACGGGTACACTCTGACCAGGGGCGAGATTTTGAGTGCCAACTGATTCAAGAGTTTCTCCGAATGCTAGGCATCCGAAAATCCAGGACCACACCCTACCATCCCCAGGGTGACCCACAGCCGGAGCGTTTCAACAGGACGCTTTTGTCAATGCTGGGAACCCTGGAGTCAGCAAAGAGACAAAGGTGGAGCCAATATGTTAGTTCCCTAGTACATGCATACAATTGCACTTTCAATGAGGCAACGGGTTACTCACCCTATTATTTGTTGTTTGGGCGAGAGGCTAGATTGCCCATTGATGTTTGTTTTGGACTTTTCCCCTATGGAAAGGAAAATACTACCCACACGCAGTATGTTCAAAAGTTGAAGGCTTACCTTCAGGAGGCCTACGAACTTGCTTCCGCCGCAGCTTTGAGAAACCACCAGAAAAACAAAACCTACTATGATCGTAGAGTGCGGCATCAGGTTTTGGTTAAAGGAGACAGAGTGTTGGTTAAAAATTTGGGACTCAAAGGGAAACACAAGCTTCAAGATAAGTGGTGTTCCGTTCCACACCTTGTGGTGGAACAATTGCCCAATTTGCCTGTATATCGTGTGAAACCCGAAAATGGGTTTGGGCGAGAGAGAACGTTGCACAGAGATCATTTGCTCCCAATTGGAGAGTTCGTTCGGTTTGGTAACTCTGTTGAGAAAGAAAAAGTCTCTCGTAAACCGGTGACAAGGGCTGAACGAGCAAGGAGAGAATCCACAAAAGCATCAAGAACTGAGTCTGCTCAGTTACCTCATGTATCTGTAGATTTTACCGCCAGCTTATCTAGTTCTGAGGATGAAATGTATTATGGCGAGTCAGAAATTTGCCAAGAGATACTAGATTCCTTCAGAAAAGAGCCTGAACATGGTGATAGCGAGCCGGTTGTGTTGGCGGAAGATAATTTGTCTGTCAGTGAGCAGAGTGATGTGGAAGAACCACCTGTGGTACCTGATGAAATGGTGGGGAACAATGCTGAGTCTGCCGTAGCTAAAGCAGTGGAGTCGGAGTCTGAGGGGGGAGACAATCCCGTTTCATATGATTCTGATAAAGCTGAAGAAAGTAGGCATACTTATAGACTCAGACGCAGAGTAGAACCCGTCATTCGACTCAGTTATGATGAGCCAGGGGTACCTACAGACCGGCCTATTACCTTAGTACATCGTGGGCTTGTCATTCGGATAAGTTACGAAACCCGAGATGTTAATTCCTTTTACACAGGTTGTAAATGTGTACCTGTCCCCTCTCGATATAAGTGAGCAAACGGTTTAAGTCTGGTCTTATGGGGGCATGAAGACCATCTGAAGGGGGAGAGTGTAACCCTGATGTATATATTTGTCATTTTCTATATTTACTGCGGATGAAATTATGATAAAATGCTTTATTTTTATTTTTATTATTTTTTTTGTATTTTGAAACATGTTTATGTTCAACATGTATTGTTTTTTTCTTTCCTATATTAGAGTTTGGTTGGGGTGTACATGTGAAAAACGTGTCTAACATCATCTTGGGTTGTTAGTTCATGTGCATTGGCCACATAAGAGACTGACAAGTTTGTGAGCCAATCAGATTTTCCTATGGGAGAGTTTTTTTGGGGTTCAGAAAAAAGTTCGGAAGAGAAAGTTCGAGAGAGAAACAGAGGAGAGACGAGAGAGAGTTATGGGGAGAAAAGATGCGATTTTAGTGATTTATTTGAGTGTTTAGAACGAGAATCTTTCTTGTAATAAGAAGTACTGCTCGTATTTCTTTACTAAGGAGGTGGCTCGTGATTTCTGCGGACTGTTTCATGTAAGTTTGTCGTCTCTGCATGTTTGGTCAGAGTTGAACGCCGTGCACGTTGGCAAACTTTATAGAGTGAAACCTGTTGTTGTCATCTGCCTAAACCGAGCGGAGTTTCAGGACAGATACGCAGACTTTTGTTTCACGGGATGAAAATGTCGAGGAGCATCGTCTGGTAATTCTACGAGGATCAGACGTTCAAACAACGTCCGCATCTGTTGCACGCGGACACATTGCAACACATGGGACACAGGACCATTTCAATGTGATGAATGCGGACGTGTTTCAGCGCACACGAGCAACCAGATTGAGGTAACCATCGAAACGATTGTTTTTTGTTTGCTCTCTGAGCGAAGGGGCCAGTTTAGTTTTCCCGGCCACTACGCACTCAAGCTCCGAATCAGGCCTGCAACGGGGTGGGATGTGTGTTAACATTCAAGTGCACTAATTATATTGAGACCGGTCTTTTTCTTTCCATTTTGAGTGTATTTTTGGATGTGTTAAAAGTTGGGGTTATTAGAGCTTATAAAAGCTATACAGAGTATAAGTTAATTCGATAGTATACCTTAAAGTTAAACAGAGAGAAAGGTTTTATGCCTATATGGTTGATTTTAGTGAGTTAGGCCTACATTTAGACAGTGACTTAATATTGACAATTCTGCCGTGATACAGTAAAAAAAGTGTTTAGTTACTGTTAAAAGGAAGGCAATCACAAGAGGGTTGTTTTTTTTTTCATATTTTATTTTATTTGGTTTAGTTTTCATTCACATTGTCAAATTCAAATAATTGATCTTTTTCATTTCATTTAAATACAAAGTTTCAATTTACTTTATATTAATACAATACATATCGATTTAAACGTTATTTTGTGAGTGTGTGTGTTTTTGTAGTTTAAAAGTGATTTCCTGGAGGTTAATTTATATTAGAAGACAGGGTCAAAAGATCATTTAGAAATAAAAGAACTCAGGTCCTTATCAATATAACTCTGGCCTAGTGCAAATGGTTGGTGGATAGGGGCTACATATGGGAGAAATTCGGTCAAGTACAAGTAGATCTATTTGCATCTTCAGAGACAACTCACTGTCCCATGTGGTTCTCCCTCACGCATCCAGCTCCTCTGGCTACACTTGTATGCTTTTCCTCCGATATCTCTGCTTCCGGGAGTTCTGGAGAAGGTTCGCCGGTATGGGGCCCCGTCTACTATTAGTAGCCCTGTACTGGCCGGCCCGAGTTTGGTTCTCAGACCTGGTGTCCCTTCTAGATGGCTCTCCGATGGAGATTCCGATCAGGAGGGACCTATTGTCCCATGCAGGGTGCACAATTTATCACCCTCGCCCGTAGTTGTGGAAACTGTGGGCCTGGCCCCTGAGGGCATCATTAGGGAGAGATCCTCTCATTTCTCGTTTTCTTCATGGCACTCTGAGACTGAGACCTTCACTGCGCACTAGAGCATTGGCTTGGGATTTGGCCTTTGTGCTTAAAGGCCTGACTTTGGCTCCCTTCGAGCCTATTGAAGAGGCTTCAAAAAAGTTTAAGTGCATTGTGTCCTTCAGTTGAGCTTTTGACCCTTGACTTTTTTTGTATGATTTCTTCTGGCTGCCATAACTATGTTTATCAGGCACATTTACTATGGTTAAGAAAATGTTGATATTGGCTACTGATAATATGTGGTCTGATTCACTGATCTCATCGAGTGTCTAATCTCTGATTGTAAAGATGATGTGTTATTAACTTTACATTATTTCTGACAGAAACCCTGATAAACTGCAGCATGAGGTCCAGCAAATATCCACTGTAGACATTAGATATGTATATTGTGTCTGATGATAGGGTTGGGCGGTATTACGGTAATATCGGATACCGCGGGATCTTAAAATAGCACCGGTATCAGTTTCAATACCGTCATTACCGGCACTTATATAGCCTATAATATATATAATTTATTTATTGCCTAAAAAATGCTTATGTGTGGTTGCAGTTTGGCAATATTTCTGGTTCCAACCGAATGAGAAGGGAGAGGCGGTAAATACAAGAGATGTAAACACCTCTAACCTAATGTCGCATCTCCGAAACAACCCCCACTCACTGCTGCCAGGATGCATTTTGTTCTCGAGTTCATTAAATAAGCGCATTAAGTTTCGTATTTGTTAAAATATTATAATGTTATTTTTTCCATCTTTGTTGATTATGAAAAGTGAACGGCACAAATAAGATGGGATGCATCGGGAGTCAGACGATTTGACCACTTCAATAAATTTCGTTTTGTAAAAGGCCTCTTTAAAACGAATTTCGTTTTGTATATATTGTTTCTTAATTTGAATAAATTTTTCATCAACCAATTGCCTGGATTTAATATAATCATGACATGATGGGCATGCCGCGGTCACTTGCATTGAAATCTCATAAATTAACCGAAACTCAGCGTAGGCTATGCCTCACAGACATGACAAATATAAATAAAGCTTGAAATTTATTTAAACGAAAAAATTAAAAACGAAAGAAATAGGCAACTCACTGATTAGGCTAAGTAATCCACGATGTGCATTTCTCTCTAGGCGCGTTCATACGGAGATGCGATCATCAATTTCAGTAAACGAAACAATTCAAAACGAAAATAAATAGACTAGCCTACTCTCTGTAATCCATGATGTGCATTTCTCTCTACAGCGTTCACTACGGAGATGCCGATCGTCAATTTCCATCTTTGCAGAAAAGTTTTATTAATAAAAATCAATGGACACGCGCCACCGGATTACAAAGGCACTTCTTGCTTGTTGCACGCACACAGATATTATGTTGAATAATGGCAGGCTCGGGCTCATAATAACAGTTAATGCCGTCGGCCTGACTCAGACACAACGTGCACGGGTTGGGCTTGATTTTTTTATTTTTGCCCGATCTGGCATTCAGTTTCTGAACGGTGTAGGCACAAGCCAACAGTTTGGTGACGCCGTCTGAGCCCATTATGTCATAATTTTTAATTAGTCACGGTAATACCGTTTACCCCGGTAAAATAGGGAGGAGGTTTGACGGTATCAAAATTCGAATACCGCCCAAGCCTATCTGATGATATTTTTTTTCTGATGTGAACGGTGTAGATACGGTATCAGACGGATATTCCACTGGGGATAATGAATGTTTGACTGGTGTTATCATCAGAAGTTGAGTCAGCTGCGAGGTTGTGAAGAAACTCTATGAAGAGTTGTGTAGCTTGTTCTTTTTCAGACACATCTGAGGACACTTCTAGTAGAGAGGAACTGGCAGGACTGTGTGATTCGCAACACCACCATCAGAAGGTTATTGATGCACTACAAACTGTTGAGACATGAATAACCATGTGTAACATTGATCTACTGATGAATGAGTTCCCTTTTTGAAGCCATTGTCAGTGCAATCTATATACACAGATTTTATTCATATTTTATATGGATCATTTTGAGAGCAGAGTTTCTGAGAGAGAGTGTATGGTTGAATGGATGTGGATGGTCAGAATGACTAGAATTACTTGCAGCATCCTTACATTTCTGTGTTTCATGAGACTACAGCTTGTGGAACTCCCTAAACCAAGGACTTTCCTTCTTGATGCCACAGTCTCACCCTCAGGACATGCTGGCACTTCTATTGAGATAGTCGTCGAAAGACAGCTGGAGAAAGGGCCAGAAGCAGAGTATGGTCACTCAATTGTCCTGCACAAGTCATGCTTGGGAAGGTGGTTTGGGTCGATCAGTTTGTTGTTCTGTCATTATCAGACTCAAACTTATATACCATAATTAGCATGAGCAGTATTTGAGCGCCTCTGGACTCTAAGGTTATGGTAAGTGATGTTACAATTCTGCAACATGCTCTAAGTAGTAGACCAATGACAACAGACTGGAGCCGGCTGACCAATGAGAACAGACTGGGCTTTTTGGAAGGCGGGGTTTTTTAAGAAACCGAAACTTAAAGTGAAATCAGGTACTGCAACAATGTATATTGCAATAAAATTTTGTTTTGTTAACGTTAAATCATATAAACGTATTCTAGTAGACCCCTGAACAAAATTATGACCCTCTAAATGAGCATAATAGGGGCTCTTTTACACTCCAACAAGGCACTTTGAATACCAAGGACTGCCCTTTGGTGTCCAACACACCGGCTCTCTTCCAGGCTCTTGTTAAAACAGAGGTGTCCAATTCTGCTTTTGGAGGGCCACTTTCGCTGACTCACCTTAAAGGTAGGCCTACCTGCGTGCTGACGTCATCTCACGCTTTGTTAGGGGGCGCACCCGTGATGTGCTTCACTTATGGTAAATACACATTAGCGTTGTTCTTTCTATAACTTTATATACTTCTTTTCAGGAGCACTACACACACACACACACACACACACACACACACAGTATATATATCATTATCGGACTGATATACAAACTATATATATATAGCGCCTTGGTCATATCCAAAAGGCTTCAAAATCTTTAATGGTGTAGTGAAATAACATGAATGTTGGATTGCTTATGATTATATATTTTTTAATAAGCTTTCACACAAACTCTAGCTCATAGCTAAAAGATATCATGCCAGCCTTCCATGCAAGCCAGATTATTTACGCAAATTAACTCCAATGAAGGAACTATGTATTTCTTTCTTTCTTTTTTCACTGTAAACTGTAGAAAATAGCCTGTAGATTATTTTGCATGGATGGGTGGCAAAAAAGTTTGTACATAATATTATGTGGAAAAATAGCATGGTCATATTTGATCAACTTGTATAAATGGACATTTCAAGTAATGATTATATAATTCTTACACTGAAAACAATTCTGCAGTTGTACAGTTATTAGTTATTTTGTGCAGGTCATGTGTGGAGCTCAGAGGCCCGTCAGGGAGTCCTGGACATCAGTAAAAATGGCCACAAAGCCCTGAAAAAGCCACAAACAATATCAAACGAAATCCAAACCCCATATATTTCAGAATACAAACATTCAATAGTTTAACATTTAATAGTACTCACATTTTTTATGAGCAATTGAGAATTGATCAAACTAAAGCCTTTCAGTGTGGGTAAGGGAAAACCAGCCTTCAGGATGGCTAAAATGCAAAGTAGAATAAGGTGTTAATTATCAGTTACCAGACTTGCTAAAAAAAAACAGTTTTGCAAAGTATATAGTTTTCAGAAGTTGCTTTTTTGGTTGCAAGTTTGTAATAAATGCAATATCATTAAGAGATTTTTTACCATTTATTTTTGGAAGTACAAAGATCTTCACTGCCATCACTGACATTTGCTCGAGCGTGTCAATCTGTACATTGAATGATTAGACAAAGATTAAAACATTTTTTATAATGCTGATCTACCAAAGTGAATATTTGCCATGAATCATCACTGTCTGGTCTCACCTTAAAATCACCAATCTCAGATGATCCGAGAGTCAGCGTTAAACTTGCAGCATTCAGGGCAAAAGATGATGCAGAATACTTATTTCATATGTAAAGATGCAGTGGGCATTCAAAAATAGGGTAGAAAATGGCCAATTATTTCTTAAATATAAGTGTTTGATACTAGTAACATTATAAGTGGACCTCAGTGAACTTAATAAAAAAACTAAAAACAAACAAAACTGGGTAACACTTTAGATTACAGCCCGGAAAGTACTGCACGTGTTTTTATTGTACTTACCCTGTAACTACATTGAACAAGAGGGTAACACACTTTAATTTACAGCCCGCAATGTCACACTTATCCTGTAACTACATGAAACAAGAGTATATTTACCCACTGTTTAAGCAAAAGTTGAAATAGGTTTAGTTTTACTTGCCTTGAAACACAGAAGCTAAAACTTAATATGTGCACTTTTGCTATCAAAAAAAAAAAAAAAAAAAAAAAAAAACTGTATAAATGCACTATGTACCCTGTAATTTTAAAAAGCCTTTATGTATTAGTACACTATTATAACAAAAAGCTACACAGTATGTTCTTAATAAATTGCTCCCAAATGTAAGGTTGTTGTACCATAATAGAAGAATAAGTGAAGAATAGAAGAATAAGTGCCCCTTAGTTCTAAAATAATTACAGTAGAAATAATTTGTTAATTTTCCAGGTTATTACCCCTTTATTTCCCAAACTTTACATATTGTTCCCTTATACCTACACTTACGTACTTTATAGATACGTTATAATTACAGAAAGGTACGTTGTAAATTCGTTTTACTTACACAATACTTTTCGGGCTGTAATCTAAAACGTTACCAAAAACTGCAATGCATGATTGAAATGAAAACACAACTAAAAATGGAGCTCATTTGACTGCGTCTTTAACTGGACAAATATAAGTGAAACTCACTTTTTCATCTGGAAAGCTCCAGTCAGGCTTTTGTCAATCCGAGCACTTCCACTGAAGCTGCCGTTCTGCAGGTGGAGTGAGAGAAGAACACTGAAGTTAATTCTAAGCTGAATTGCTGTTTCCTTTTTGATTAATTGATAAATTTGGTGAACACATGGTTCTATATCACTGTTTGCAGTTTTGACTTTACAGCTTATAGAAGGTCTTGCCCAGGGCCATGGCTAGAGGATTCAGGGCCCCCTGAAAAAATATTGATGTGGGCCCCCACCTCCCTCCACCAATATCATATACTGTACAATATATGAGCATGGAGGCCCACATGTAACTTAACAGGATTTTCTTACAAAATAACAAAGCAGATAACAAATAAATGTAAATAAAGGTTTTTACTGAACATCAGCAAAAGCAAAATACACAAATATAACATTAAATATAAAAGCCAATAAATAGCAACTTTTATAACACTAAAACAAATTTTCCTTCAGCAATGAACATTGAAATAACTATGAAAATTATACGAATCATTATATGTATATCGGTTTGCTTGATCTTTAACCTTTGATGACCTTACACGTCACTTCACCTAGGGTGAACCAAAATCCCATTGTCGGACCTTTTTGTTGGCAAAGTCACTTATGATGTCTTTGAAGTCCAGCTGTCTGCTTAGCTGGCTTTCAATTGAAAGTCGGGCAAGGCTATTAAACCTCTCTTGAGTTTGGGTAGACCTGAGATAGTTTTTGACAAGTTTCTGCTGAAACTTGCTGAAAGCCCTTTCTGCACCAGAAACAGAGACAGGTAGAGTGCAGAAGATGCGCACTGCAACGCACACTTCTCCAGAAATGCTCTGGAGCTGCATCATGTAGACTGAATTCAGCAGGTCGAGAGGAGACTGACTGACTGGCATTATACACAGACTTAAGATGCCTCACTTCATTCTCAAAGCCTGCTGTAAGATCCTCTGCATATTTGCTCACTAATGAGTGCCAAGCTGGGTGAATCTGATCTTCTTCTAAGTCTTTTAACTTTAAGATTGCAGAAAACTCTTCATATATATTTGCAGTGGTTTGGAAGCGGGTATCCAAGGCAGAGATTATATTATCCAATGCGACAAGGAACACATTGTTCCGAAACCAAATTTGTTCTGTCTCCTGTTGGTTTGCATCCTCTGAACTCTGACTCTCATCTACAAACTTCTTTCTCCTTTTCTTGTGGCGGACTGGAAACCCCCTGGGCACATCCAGAGCTTCTGCAATGAGGGAGGCTTTTGCAAAAAGATGATCCCATGAGTTTCGCAAAACTCCCATCTCTTCTTTCAGTGGCTGTATGTTGTACTTACAACTTCCATTGAAATTCTCCCTGATTGTAGAATTGGGTTTCTGTCTTCAATGGACTGCAGGATTTTCTTCCATACAGTGAGAAGAACTGTAGCTTTGAAGGACATGAAGTACTGTTTTAGACCACTGGCCTCTGACCTAGCTTCACTTGTTAAACTGCACTTAGCACAGATGGTGTCCAGAGCTTCTATAATTGATGGCAAGTGGTTTGCAACAGGTTTAACCACAGCTATGTGTGCACTCCTGGTCTCTGACAAGCGTTGAAGGGAGTAGCCAGTCTGACTTTTAAGGATTGCCCACCGCTCTGGACTTGCACTAAAGAGATTGTATAAGCGGTTCAAACAGCCAACAAATGTGGACACCTCAGGACATGACTCTGCTGCTTGTACACCAACAAGATTCAGAGAGTGTGTGGCACAGGGTGAATATGTGGCAAGAGGGTTTATTTTCTTCATTTCAGCTTGAACCCCTTCAACTTTGCCGGACATATTTGCCCCATTGTCAAATCTTTGTCCCCTGCAATCTGAAATATCAATGCAATGCTCCTCCAAAGTCTTCAATATCATTTCTGATATTTCCTGGCCAGTCTTACCATTGAAAGCCTTGAAGTGTAAAACACGCTCAATTATCTCCCACTGATCGTTCTCTTTCTCTTTCTCTTTCTCTTTCTCTTTCTCTTTCTCTCTCTTTCTCTTTCTCTCTCTTTCTCTTTCTTTGCTACATATCTTACCAGAATCACATTCTGCTCCATATGAGAAATGTCAGGAGTTGCATCACAGATGCTCTCTTTCCTTCAATATTTCTTTCGAGACCTTTTCTCCACAGATCTCAATTAATTCATTTTGTGATTCTGGGCTAAGGTAATGTGTCATTCTTGCACCTGTCCTCCTCTCTGACACTTTTTTGCAAATTAGCACTGAGCAGAGGATCATAATGAGCCAACAGCTCTAATGTGCCAAGAAAGTTACTATTGCGAACATCAACTAAATTGTCTCTGGTTCCTCTGAATGCTAAGTTTCTTGATGCCAAAAAAAGTGTGACATCTTTCAAGAACTGCTTTGTTTTTTTTCAACTTCCAGTTGTATTTGTTTTTGCAAGCTGCTATCTATTCCTTTTGCTTCTATCATAGAATATTTCAGATTTTTGAGGTTATCCTGTGAAAAGGGCATGCATGGCACACAATATAATGAATCCATGCTTGGACTGATGTTGGCCTACTTTCATGCATTTGCTGGGTTGAAGAACCTGGATCTGTAGACAACATTTTGACCACGTAATCATTCGGTGGATTGTGGTGCGCACCGATAATGAAGAGTGACAGTACTCGGCAGGCTGTACACGGCAATTTTCTTATTCCCAGCAAAATAACAATACATCCTGTCTTTAAGAACGTCTTGATCGACTGGGATACAACAACTCTCCTGGCCTCCCTCTCCTTCTTTTCATGGCATTTCTAGTAACCTGATTTATGTTTTCTTTTCCCCGACATTTTTCATTCATTCAGTCAGTCTCCTGCTCTTCCACCAAGTTCATCGTTAAAGGGTTAGTTCACCCAAAAATGAAAATTCTGTCAGTAATTACTCACCCTCATGTTGTTCCAACCATGTAAGTCTTTCGTTCATCTTCGGATCACAAATTAAGATATTTTTGATGAAATCTGACAGATTTCTCACTCCTCCATAGGCTTTCAGAGGGACCCAAACTCGCCGACCCAGAATAGTTATTAAAAACATCGTTAAAATAGTCCAAGTGACTACAGTGGCTCTACATTAAGTTTATCATGCGACGACAATACTTTTTGTGCAGAAAAACAACAAAAATAACGACTTTATCCAACTATTAGTGTTCTTCAATGTGGGCCTCTGACGAGAGTTCACGGGAGCGCCAGGACGCATGTGCGAGAACTGAGATTACGGCGTTCTTCTTCTACTACTACTTGTTACTGGCTGCTCACTCCTTGGGAGTATTACCGCCATCTACTGTACAAGATGACGTCCCGACATCATCGAGACCTAAATCACAATAAGTGTAGAATTCAATAGCTTACATACAGTGCGCGTCTTCCTCTGCTTATAAACAGACCGTTTTGCGCTTCCGGCAATGTTGGGACGTCATCCAGTAGATGGCGGTAATACTCCCAAGGAGTGAGCAGCCAGTAACAAGTAGTAGTAGAAGAAGAACGCCGTAATCTCAGTTCTGTCAGGTCCATTAAGTCAAGAACACACAGACAATAAAAATAATTAAGAATTTTTATTGAATAGATTGCAAACAGGTTGATGTTCCTGAATTGAAATTTGGCGGTATGGCTCTGTTCAGGGAGTCCTCTGACCTTTCATGAGTACCATGAAATAGCAGAGAGTCAGAGGACAGCAGCAGCAGCATTAGGGAACGCTCACACAGTTTAGGACTGTGAGAGCTAAAATATCCCCCCTGTGAACAGAGCAGGCAACATGACATAAAGCAAAATGCCACGTTATGCATAAGGAGGAGCTGGGGAGGTGGCGGGCAGCAGTAGCGAGCAGCAAGCATGTATGAGCAAACTGAATGTGCTTTAAATAGGGCGCCTTGTTTGAGCTTGGCCATTGAGCAGCAAGGGGAGTTACCCAGCTAATGCAGCTCAGCTGAAGCAGATCAGCTGGCGGGACAGTGTTGAAGCTATAGCATTAGCAGCATCTTGACTACCTGGCCTGCCAGAACTGACGCTGACGCTCAATTTCTCGCGCATGCGTCCTGGCGCTCCCGTGAACTCTCGTCAGAGGCCCACATTGAAGAACACTAATAGTTGGATAAAGTCGTTATTTTTGTTGTTTTTCCGCACAAAAAGTATTGTCGTCGCATGATAAACTTAATGTAGAGCCACTGTAGTCACTTGGACTATTTTAACGATGTTTTTAATAACTATTCTGGGTCGGCGAGTTTGGGTCCCTCTGAAAGCCTATGGAGGAGTGAGAAATCTGTCAGATTTTATCAAAAATATCTTAATTTGTGATCCGAAGATGAACGAAAGACTTACATGGTTGGAACAACATGAGGATGAGTGATTACTGACAGAATTTTCATTTTTGGGTGAACTAACCCTTTAACTTCAGGCACTGCCGCTTCAACTCTGATTGGTTCTGTTCACGAGCTGGGGAGGGACTTACAATTTTATTGGGTCCATCTGATGTTTGTCACTGACTGAATAATTAATAAATACTTTAGATCAGACTAAACCATTTTTAGGGAGGCAAGAGAAGCAGATATTTGGAAAAAATATTGAACCAAATTGCATGTTTTTGTGGTTTTCATTTAAATCTCAAGCATACAACTAATATAGATATTAGAATTATTCATACAACAGGGTCCTATATAGTATAACTGCTGGATTTTGTGGGCCCCCTGGGCATGGGGGGCCCCTATAATTGTCACCACCTTTCACCCCACTAGTGACGGCCCTGGTCTTGCCAACATGTTTTGTGCAATTTTGATATTAGCCTTTTCCTGTTAAAGTGTGAGAGTTCCTCTTCCCTTTTTTATACAATGTTTTTGTGCATAATTTGTGTATCCAAACTCACCACATCCAGTCTGAAGAGAGGCACCAGCGTACCATCAGGTTTAACAGCGGAGAACTTTGCTGCAGCCGGCACATGAATGTCTATCACCCCTGAACTGAAGGAGAATAATGGCGTCTCGCTGGCGTATAACAGCACCTGCATCTCCATGTTGGGATACAATGTGCGTAGCTGAACAAATAATTTGTAAACAGAGCACATTATTCATCTTGAAAACAACTTGATTTTACTTGAAAACTATATGCAAACGTAGTCATATTCTCTAGTTATTTACTGGTTGACATTAAACAGATATTCTATAAAAATAAATGTTTTCCCCTTACAAAGTCACGACCTGTACACTGACCTGTGGAACGAAGTCACCAAACTGACTGGTGTTCAGATGGATTGGAGAACTCTTTGGTATCTACATTAAATGAGAAGAATGAGTGACTTAATAGCTAAATCTATATTTTAAATCTATAAGAGGGCATGATTCCTTGTAAGTCTATAATGAGTGTAAGATACAGAACTCTTCCAACACAAATGCATGTATAGTTTCATTCACTGGAGACAGTAAAAGTATATATATTTTTTGTACTTCCTCACCATGTCATCTCTGATGTTGATTTGAAGAGCCCCAGAGCTGAGGAATGCATACGCTGCTGAATTCACGAAGAACTCAGAGGCAGCCATTGAAAGCATGTAGTTTTCTGCATACGGCACGTCAAACACGCTGGCAGGGAAAGGCGGTTCAGATGGAGAACTGCGGCTGTAAAACTCACCCTGTCACAGGAACAACAACCAAACGTCATTGGCAGGTTACGGTAAACATTCCAAAGCGAATAAATAGAATCCACAACACTGTTTACAAATCGAGAAATCTATTCGAATTCTAAATATATTCAGAAAGAGAAACCTAATAATAGTTGGGGCTCAGGGATGGTTGGACAGCTCAGAGAAGCCAATCCTGCTCCTGGAGAGTTTAGCTCAACACTCATGCCTGGAAGTCTCTAGTGATTCTGCAGACCTTGATCAGCTGGAAAGTGGCCCTCCATGAGCAGGATTGGACACCCCTGTTGTAACTGTATGCATTTAAAGGGATAGTTCACTTTGAAATAAATTTTTGATATGTTTTAGCTTACCTCAAGGGCATCCAAGATGTAGGTGTCTTTGTTTCCGCAGTAGTTTCAATTTTGATATTTTTAGGTCAAACCGTTCTTGTCTGTCAGTCATATAATGCAGGTCTATGGTCACTGTCTCAAAACACAAGCACAGAGTCCAAATTAAAACAATTCCCCATCGTCCAAATGAAACAATTCCCCATCATAAGTACACATTGATGGCCTAAGACACGAAACGAGCGGTTTGTGTGAGAAAACGAACAGTATTTATATCGTTGTTATCTCTTGAAAACAGCACACGTCCAAATGATCTGACGGCGCGGGCGGGTATAGATATATACATAGATGTCGCCTTGGCTACTGCAGTTCATTGGAACGAAACCGTAGCCAAGCGACATCTAGTGTATATTTCTATACCCGCCCGTGCCGTCAGATCATTTGGACGTGTGCTGTTTTCAAGAGATAACAACGATATAAATACTGTTCGTTTTCTCACACAAACCGCTCGTTTCGTGTCTTAGGCCATCAATGTGTACTTATGATGGGGAATTGTTTCATTTGGACGATGGGGAATTGTTTTAATTTGGACTCTGTGCTTGTGTTTTGAGACAATGACCATAGACCTGCATTATATGACTGACAGACAAGAACGGTTTGACCTAAAAATATCAAAATTGAAACTACTGCGGAAACAAAGACACCTACATCTTGGATGCCCTTGAGGTAAGCTAAAACATATAAAAAATTTATTTCAAAGTGAACTATCCCTTTAATATATGGCAATAAAATGTTAAACTGGGCAAACACTGTGCAATTTTCGTCTGAATCTGAGCCGATTCCTGAGTTGTATGACTCTTTTTTTGAGTCCGGCCGAACTTCAGCTTTGTCGTGCAGTGTACAACGGGAAACGAGAGGCGATTAACCTCTCCCGACCGGCAATCAGATGCTCGGGTTAATTACTGATGTTAGGACTTTTGGTCTCCTCTTTTGATGGTATCGCACAGTTGAAGCAGAGCTACGAACCGATTGCCCTAAACTCAGTGCCTTTTCCCTTCACTGCGCCTGCCTGAAAACAGAAGTTAAACCATTGTGACACGAAATGGATATTTTAAGTCTCAGCTCTACGATCAGACCGTATAGATCGTGAGCTTTGGCTTTACATCTAATGCGATTTACTCGTACAGTGAGAGTTGGTATTTAACAAAATAAATGCTGAAATCACACAGTGTATGCCTGGCTTTAATCAGTATTATAAATGCTGAAATAAAAATCCTTACCTTAATATCTAACTCAAAGCTTTGTGCTGTCACAGCCGGGGAGGATGTCAGAGGGATGCTCAGAGATATATACGGACCCACAGGTATGTTAACTAGAAAGAATTAATTTGAGCGTGATTACTGTAGTCATCTAATGAAGAGGAATGTAATGCGTGCTGTTGTTTTCTAAGTAGTTTTCCAAGGATTTTGTATTTACAATCACGCCAACAACATTAATGTCATTAAGTAGCAATAGCTCAATAATACGGCCGAAATAACCCACAGTAGGGTGAATCTCACAAAAATGTTCACAGCAAATTCAAGAAATTAAGGCCTTTTTAATGATTTTTGAATAACAATTAATCACATTTATCTTAATGATTGTGGAAAATAATGCCACAATGCAAAAAAAAAATGTATTGGTCCTAAAAATAGTTTTCTTTATGCATAATATGTCTTCTTTTAACTATAAATCTATGTGATCTAAATATAATATATCATTTTGAGACATTTTTTGTGCCAGTACCAGGTGTTTCCTGGAGAGTTGTCTCTAATCCAATTATTGCTTGTTGAATTGCCGGGCAAATCTAAAAAAATTAAATAAAAATAATAATTATGACAATGACAATACAAGACATAATGAGAAATATCATCAGAAGCAGATAATAGTGTTGGCTAATTTGTTTTGATAAAATGACAAACCTGCTCACGTATCATTTCTGATATTTTTCCACTGAAAGCACTTATAAACGGCTTGAAAAAAATGCTGCAGAATAGAAATGCTCTATTAGTGGTAGTCATAAGAGATATTCACAATTGTTGCATGTATCTTCAGGTATCATCAGTCTTTTATGCTTTGTTAATACTTACCTAGCTCCTCCATGGAACTGAATATTCACATCTCCTACATTAGCACTACACTGAACAGTGGTGATGGAGAGACGGCCAGCATCATCCGCTAACTGCAGGAGGGTGTAGATGTGGATATTGTACACAGCCAGATCAAATGAGCCGCCATCATGGCTGCAATCATAGAACAAAAGACAATCATATTACATATCTTATAAACAATCAACTCCTTTACATTACAAATGTCTTATTTAACACATTTTACTTTGATATGTTTAACTTGCCAGCTATCTTGAGGGATCTTTCCCATTCCTCTTTGGCAAATTACTCCAACTCTTCCAAATTACATGACTTTCGAGCATGGACCTTAAGCTTGAGCTCCCGCCATAGATTCTTAATGGGATTTAGATCTGGGCTTTCAGGGGCCACTTGTCCCTCAACTAAATCTGGACCAACCTGGATGTGCTTTGGGTTGTTGTCTTGCTGGAAGACCCAGTGTTGATCAAATTTGGCCGTTTTGCCTGTTGATAATTTTTTTGCAATAAAATGCAATTATTTACGAATATAGTGACGTATTGTTACGAAACTTGTCATCGCATCCATGCCCTGAAGGACTCTGAGAAGCTTGGGGTCAGTGCATTACAAAAGTATTGTTTTTTGCTGTAACGCAGTAATATAACGCATTTCTGATAAAATATTGGTAATATTACACGCATTACAATCTCAGTAATGCAGATTACAACAGTGCATTTTAACCAAAAAATATATAATTTTTAAAGAATTTACCAACACCGCGAGACATTCCAGCACCAGAGGAAACAATCTGCGAGTAAAGTAGTTTCTATTTCCTGTTGCTGGAATGCGATGGTTGAGATGGCGGCAGTGACGGAGTCTACATTTGTGAGATGGACATACTCCCATTATTTTCAGTTTGTCAGAGAAAAGGACAAGAAAGTAATAGTCAAGAACAATCTATGTGTGACATCGAGAAATAGCATAAGAAACTTGAAGAAACACCTGGACCAGTGCCACGCTAAAACTAAGTTAACGGAAAGACCTTTCCCTTGTCCATGAAAAATACTGTTTTTCTCTGCTCACTTCTTGATGACGGCGCTCCTCTCAGCACAAATTTGGTATCGTTGTAAAGCACAGCATTTTGACTTTGTGAATATTTATAGTAATTTCTCAATAGCATGAGTCTGAACCAATGAAATGTGATTTTCAAACTAATATGCTTGTGTAAACAAAATGATCTTTCTCCTGCTGACTAACAGCGCGCAATCCCGATATACATAGAATTAGTCTTGCCGAGTATTCACACAAACATTATCTGTTATGTTTTAGTGAATGTTTGGTTATTTGTTGGGGAAATCATCTGATGTATAACATTATCAACAACACATTATCAACAACACATTCGTGCGCACAGTAGAGTCGGACTGTCTGTTTCTGTAATGTTAATCAAACAATTGCGGTATCATGGAAAAAAGTTGAATAGATATATATATATTCCTATAGATATTGGTTTTGACTGGGTTTGTGCCAAATTTTGTGTTATTACCAGGGATTTTAAGGTATGGTTGCTGGGTGACTTTGTTTTGAAACCTTCAGAAAACCTGATGTTTCTCAAAATGGACTTTGCTGACTCTATCAACTTCAAACAGGTGTAACTCAGTAATTATTTGTCTGATTCCAACAAATCATACATCATTTTGAAGGTTTTTGTGAAAATAACAATAACTACGTTTTTTTGTTTTTGTTGCTCATTCAGACTAATTTTGCCAGCACGGGTCACATATGTTGGTTATGTGTCTATTCAGAATGAGTAATGTGCAGCAACCTTTTTATTTTGGGAATGTCAAATATGCTCATTTGCCAAAATGGTTGCTGTGTGGAAAAGGGTTAATAAACAGGATGACTGTACATTATCTTTTAATTACATGTTCGACTTGTTTTTACGGTGACGCATTGCTGCCACATACATATTATTTTTTCCCCTCAATTATGTCGTAATAACAAGCTCTTATGTCGTTAAAACGACATCTTTTCTTGGCCTTATAAGGACGTGTAGTCATGTACAAAATATGCCTTTATCCACATAAAATTGATAGCCTATCACGCCTTTATCACACTTCTACGTTCAAAAAGCTTAAGCAAATAGTAGCAGCCCCCAATCAGGCAAAATTAATCAATTATTTTTTTCAATATTTTTTATATAGGCCTATAATTTTTTTTATATAAATCTTATTTTTGTTAATAGGCATTACCTAGAGATATAATTAAACAAAAAGTAGTCAAAACACATCTAACAGAACATACAACATTGTGTTCTTATTTTGTTTAATTAACGAAATGCCAATCTTCGTCTTTATAACAGAAGATACAAAAATCTTCAAGATACAGCCTACAATCTTCACATGTATAACGGATTGTCACTTTATAAACAGTCCTTTGTGTGGTGGAATAAGCAATGCTATATAGAAATATATGGTTAGTATCTTAATTTAAACTTTATTTTATTAGTTCATTAACTTAATTAATTAACTTAATTAATTAATTAATTATGCTAACTCAAAAATTCAATGTAAAGAGCTGGGTACTAATTAGCCTACTAATTAAATAATGTAAAATATTAAATGTAGGCTATTGATTAGAGTTGCCATATGATTTTTCTAGACTAGTAGTCATTCATTTAAGCAATTAGGACTAATCGCACGTTTATATTCAATCCTGGGTGCATGTAGGCTATAGCCTATATTCCGCGCTCAAGCGCAAGCATTAAACTTGCTGCAAAAGTAGGCTAATGATAATAAATGTGTCTGAAAAAAAATAACGAAGCATTTTAATTGTTTATTAATAGTCTTTTCTAAATCAGTGTAGGCTGCCTGCAAACATGTCTCCATACCTCCGCTGTATTTGCTCTCGATTGGATTTATTTCGTTGGAGGACATTTTTTTATAAGCTTTATATAGATAGCTATATTTCTCATGTCTGTGAGGCTTGTCTATACACTGTTTTTCAGTTCATTTTTGAGACGCGCTCCAATTCACAGAGATCATGAAAGCGCGCCCTGTTCGTTTTATTTTATTTTACAAAAGCACAACGTTTTCTTGTTGTTGTGAGTTTACACAAAATTATTCTTTTCTGTATGACCAGAAATGATGGAGTATTTTAAAGGGACACTCCACCCATTTGCATTAAGCTTTGCATTGTTAGAAACCCAGTCATACTATTGAATGGTTGTGCAACACTCTCTCATTTTCCCCTGAGATGGGAGAAATCCGTTATTTACCTCTTACACTTCCTCCTACAATGACGCAAAAATCGTCATTTTGCGTCATTGTAGGAGGAAGTGTAAGAGGGGGGGATTTCTGTTGAGACTACAAGCACAAGTTCCTCATCTTTCCCAGGGGGCGGGACCCGCTCACGCTACAGACCTATTACAGATCAGTGGGTGGGACTTTACTCTCTGAAACTGAAAGCAATATCCTCCATCTTGTTTGAAGCTAAGCTAACAGGCGCTGTGGAGACAGATGTAAAGTTATGACAATAGCGGAGGAGAGTGCTCAATATGATATAGAGGAAGAGGATTTCGGAAGTCTGATGCTTGAATCAGGTGTTTGTGGCTACCTTTACAAGCCGCATTATAGCGAAGAGCAGCCAAGGCAGAAGACCTGCCTGCCGCGGACGAGGAGCCCGGACTGGCTCGGGTTAGGGCGGACTGGTGGCGCCGGTGATCTCACTATGTAACTATGAACCGCTACGAACACAGAGATAGAGTCCGTCTGCGGCAAATAATTTCAACGATGACAATTTCTCTTAGACGAAATCTCTGAATCAGACGAGGACACAGATGTTTGTGTTGTGAACTATCCTAGTTTTGCACCGCATATGTTCTGACTGAACATCCAGGTACCATGCAATAATTCACCTTTTCGAAAGAAATACAAACGAGGAGTAATGCACTAATGAGTTCGCCAACTAACTAGACATTTTGTGTGAAATGAATTTCAAGCTCTGGTGGTAGCTAGCCTTGTTGACGGAAGAGTGATTTCGCATTCTGGATAAGTGGAAGTGGCTTGCGGAGCTGTGCAATGTGGTGCATTGTGGGAGTTGTTGTCTTTCATACAAATGCGTCCTGAAGTTATTTTTTGTCTTTCCTTGGTCACAAAGGCACCAAATTCAAAAATTATTTTACATTTCGACTACATATATGACCCACTTTAAATAAAAAAACAATGTTCAAATGGGTGGAATGACCCTTTAAGTTGTTTCCACTGTTGATAGGAAAATGCGAGTGATGGCACCGGCGCCTCCATGTCATGCAGTGCGCGCTCCACACTCTGCACAAACACTTGGATATGCGCTTAATAATAGCGAACATTTATCTAGGTTAACGTTAGAGCGAGCGGCCATGCCAGACTGATAATCCTCTTCATGTTTAACTAATCAAATTTTGTTGCATTTTCTTGCGCCAGTTTGAAAAGGGCGGCTGAAACACTTAGCCTATACAGATAAACGCCCAACGCTGGTGTTTTTCTTTAAATAAATTCGTTTAGGCTTTAAAATAAATATTGTTTGTGGGCTAATTAATGGCACAATAATTTGTTTATTTTATTGGCTACTTATATGTTTCATTTTTGTTTTGCATTGAATACCATTTAAAGGATTTGCTGTGCACCGCAATGCCATCCTCCTATAGAAAGCCATGTTAAGAGCCATCTTTATTTTCTTTATAATAAAGGGTTTCTATAAAGGTATATTTTAGGTGCTTTATTTTATTTTAAATGCTTTAATTATAAGGTGTGTACAGAATTTGATCTTTTAACATTAATGTCCATTGGGGGCTGCTATTTCTTCAGCTTTTTGAACGTAGAAGTATGATAAAGACATGATTGGCTATCAATTTTATGTGGATAAAGGCATATTTTGTACATGACTACACATGTCCTTATAAGGCCAAGAAAATATGTCGTTTTAATGACATAGCATCTCGTTATTGCGAGAAAAAGTTGTCGTTTTAACAACATAAGAACTCGTTATTACGAGAAAAGATGTCGTTAAAACGACATAAGACCTCGTTATTACAAGAAAAATATGTCGTTTTAACGACATAACATCTCGTTATTACGAGAAAAGATGTCATTTTAACGACATAAGATCTCGTTATTACGACATAATTGAGTGAAAAAAATAATATGTATGTGGCAGCAATGCGTCACCGTATGTTTTAACTGGTTTGCTCGTCTTGGATAAAAGCTGTTTGCTAGAGTGTGGGAACTGTTTTTCTTTGTTTATTAGTTTTATTACAATTAGTTATTAGTTTATTACAAGTGAACTAATCATTTTTTTCAACTCAAATCAGTAGGTCTTGCCCAATTCTTTACTTATAAGTCAAATAGCTGTGAAATAAGTGGGATATAAATAAACCAACGGTTATTACCACTTTATGTTGGGTTCTTGATCCCCCTTGTTGGGGTTTATTTGACTTATGTCTGTGTGCATGGTCCTTATTATCGACTAAGTTCATGTGATTGTGTAGTAAGGTTTATAGAAAATGTTACTTATTTTCAAGATCACGTCAGGTAAAACTGATTTGATTGCTGTTCCCTTCCCCATGATTCACTGGTACACTTACATTATGCCAAACTGTGTTGCCCAGTTGCCGGTGATGGCTAGTGTGAGTTGACTGACTTCCACAGATACACCAGTTCCCTCTACAAACACCAGTGACGGGTCTGGCATGCTGCACTGCACAACCCACATGCTGGAAAGACAAAAACACACCGGTTCACCATTTATGGAATATATTCATGTAGACTCATATTTTCTAAGTTAAAATAACTGTTTATTAAGAACTATATATATATAAGACTATATAAGAACTACTGACTGAATTTCATGTATTTGTGTTTGAATAAATGCATTTAGTATCTGTGAAAATTAAGAACATTTTAATTAGTTAATTTGGTTTGATTGATTGTTAACAAACTGACTTTGATAAGACATAATGTACAGTGCCGATCTTGATGTCCACTCCACCCTGGACCTCTGGGATTTCAGTACTCTTCAGTTTGCTTTGTATTTGGACAGACAACATCTGAGACACTGAACACATGCACACAAACAGATACAGAAACACATATCACCTCTTTAGCATCCTCATGATTAAAATATACAAGATTGTATTTTAAAGGGTTATTCACCACTGGCAAAGTGAGTTTTTAATAAATCTTGGCTAACTAATAAACAGCCAATATCCTAATAATATGCATGCTAATAAGCAACTAGTTAATAGTGACAATTGGACCCTAAACTAATGTGTTACCATATTAGTTTCAAGAAAATTGCTGAAGTTACCCTTTAAGTACTCAAACAAAATACGTCTTTTTAAAGATGCCTCGCCCGTGCACTTCTGGTTGCGGTCGGACTGTTTCTGACTTTGATGGGCAAAATCGCTGCCTTGCGTGTTTGGGCGTTGACCACGCTAGGGCAGCGTTTGTGGATGAGTCATGTTCTCACAGTGGGACATGATCATCGCAACATTACGGTCAAGACTCAATGATCTCTCTAAACGAGGGAGAGTCCCCAGATCTACGGTCTCCTCTGAGGTCGTACTTCGGCTGGTGGCCAGGGTGACCTGAGGGTGACGGTGTGGACTGATATGCCGATGATACGTCCTCGGCCCACATCCCCCTCTCAAGTGTTGCAACCCGTGAGCGCTCAGACTGAGCGCGGTGGTCCCTCCTCGGAGGCTCCTCGCGTCTCTTTCGAACACGCTCCAGATGATGATGCCATGTCCATCGCAGCATCACAAGGTGGGCAGGAGTCCTCGGGAAGTGATGATTCGGCTGTGCTGCCGCCTTCAGGGGTGCCAGCATTGCCCGAGTCAGATCTCGAGCTGACGGCCATGCTTTCCCGGGCCGCCGCGAGCATTGGGTTAAAGTGGAACCCTCCGCCCTGTCCTCAGCGTTCGCGGTTGGATGATTGGTTTTTGGGTGCGGCCGCTGATCAACATCAGTGTCCAACCCCAATACCTTTCTTCCCAGATGTGCATGAGGAGGTCTCGAGGTCCTGGAAGGCACCACTGTCTTCTCGCGATCGCTCGCCGGCCTTCTCCGCCTTTCCTCCCCTCGACGGGGCCGCTGCCAAGGGGTACACTGGGGTTCCCCCGGATGAACGTTCTGTTGCGATGCAACTGTGTCCTCAGAGCGCTTCTTCTCGGGGCGACCCTAAGCACCCATCCAAAGCCTGTAGGTCAGGGCTATTCAGTTAGCTTCATTTGAGGGCCGGATTATCAAATCGAAAAGTTGAGGTGGGCCGGTGAGTTGGTTTGGGGGTTTAGCTTATTTATTGAAACATAACAGTTTTAATAAATAAGTTAAAGTAACCCTAAAAAAATGGTATTTACTTGGAAATGTGGTACCCAACAGTATGCAGATATATAAAACCATAATAAATAAAAACTTGATAATTTACAGCTGTGTACAACTATTTTCCTTGGAACAAATAAATTAATTATACAAACTTGTAGCTGTTGGTGAGAAATAATAATTATTTTATTTATAATTGTTATGCTTAAATGAAAATATTCTGACAGTGAGACTTGATAACCACAGGCTACTCGCTCCCACTGTATAAATAATGCCTAAACACAAGTTAAAAACTATATGCACCTTTACAAAGAAACTGACATAATTTCATAACAAACATTAATTATATATTCCTCATACCCACCTAATAAATCTAATGCAATATAATCACTATATTTACTATTATACTATATAATATTATAGTAGGCTAAATATATATATATATATATTTACTATATTTATTTATTACTACATAGTATTCAATATAAATATTGCACATTTCTGCCCAACCCATGGTAAATTACTAGAGTACATTCATGGTAAATGTTTGTAAGGGTGATTAGGGGATTTAAAGTCTTCTAATTTCGTTCATGCCACAATGGTTCTTCTGCTTTCCTCATCGGTCTTGTTGGGAATGTTGAGGCTGTTTCATCCGATTTAATACTAGTTAAATCATCGAGTGATTTGTGGTTTGTAACAGAGAGGTTTCTGTCGAACTGAAACGCTTCCCGCTGGTTGTCGCAACGCTGTTTAATATTAGTATCCGGGACCGGGAGTAAACGCAACTCTGTGGTGGGCCGTGTTGAAACAACTAGTAAAACAACTGAAAACAGCACTATTTGTTGTTACTGTACTGACTGAGAAACTGCTTCAGATGATTCAGTGACAGAGCGGTCCGAATGAATCCGAATAGTTTTAGACCGTTATGCAAGCGTGTTTAGAAAGAATCAAACCAAAAGAATGATTAATTCACGAATGATTAGTATCGCTGGTTCAGTCGACAGAAATTCGGGACACATGTAATATTCACACATAATAGACACACTGCTGAAATATTCACACGTAAAACGTTTCTCAGGTCAATCGGAGCGAGTATCAAACTAAATTAGCCGCACAGCCAGGAAAAGAGGAGGAGGGAGGTTGGTGCCGTCGGGCCGGATGGAGATGATTGCTGGGCCGCATTTGGCCAGTGGGCCGCATTTGGCCGGTGGGCCGCCAATTGAATAGCCCTGCTGTAGGATTTCGTCTACTCTGGTGGCGAAGTCCTACAGAGCCGCGGGACAGGCAGCCGCCTCACTGCATGTCATGGCCATTCTGCAGGTCTACCAGTCCCAGATGCTCAAGGATATGCACGAGGGTAGGACTGACCCAGGGTTCTTCGATGAGCTGCATGCCGCCACTGACCTCGCTCTCCGGGTGACGAAAGTGACCACATGCTCCCTGGGCCAGGTGATGGCCACCAACGTGGTCCAGGAGAGACATCTGTGGCTGAACCTGACCGATATGTGGGAAGCCGAGCGGACCTGGTTCCTCGACACCCCCATATCCCAGGCCGTTCGCTCAACAGTTCTCAATCGATCAGAAGCAGACTCAGGCGATCAAACACATTCTGCCACGACAGCCCACTGCTGCCTCCACCCAGCCGTCGGCACAGAATCCTCAGCCTGCTTGCCGCCGAGGGCGCCCTCCCGCACGGCCCCAGCAGCAGCCTCCACCCAGGCCGCGTCGTGGAGGAAGCCGCAGGAAGGCCCCCCCGCCCTCTCCAGCCCCTCGCCCCGCTAAACGCCAGGCTAAGTGGCGCTCTTGAGACGGGCCGCTCAGCGATTGCTGTCAGTTCTTTACAGGAGGTGGTAGCAGGACCACTCCTTCCCCCAGTGGAGGGCCGGGGGAGAATCTTTTGTCCCCGGGTGAGCAGCACCCTAATGTGGTTAAAGAAAGAACTGACACCCCCATCCCTGAGCACACAGAGTTCTCGGACGATAGTGAGGGCCGCCCACGGGTCCCGCCAAGTTCTCGGATGACAGTGTGCGCAACCCACAGGCCTCGCCACTCTCGTCCCCCTCTGTCGCCAGACCCCTGGCAGAGCAGACCCCAGCGGAACGCTGGTCCTTCCCTGATCTCCTCTGTCAGGACGCGGCTAATGACCTTGCCCCCACACTGGGCCGCTATGCCACCCACGTCCGAGTCGGTCATTCCGCTTCGCTGCACCACCAAGGGGACGTCTGTGGTTTGCATGATCCCGCTGGCACAGTTCTTGGGAGCCTGGCTAGAGCTTCCCAACCTGTCCCGCTGGGTCGCCCAAACCATCATGCTCGGCTATGCGATTCAGTTCGCACGGTCTCTTCCCCGCTTTGGTGGAGTCTGCTTCACTATGGTCGGTGGCAATGCCCCTATCATGAGAGCGGAGGTTGCCACGCTACTGGCGAAGGGTTCGATGTCCCTACAGCCAAAATGAGGTCCAGGTTCTACAGCCCCTACTTCATTGTCCTGAAGAAATCCGGTGGGTTACGGCCAATACTGGACCTGCGCGTCTTGAACCGCTCCCTTCAGAGGCTGCCGCATTTTCGAATGTGTGCGGCCACAGGATTGTTTTGCAGCGAGCGACCTGAAGGACGCCTACTTCCATGTCTCCATTCTACCTCGACACAGACCGTTCCAATGGTTTGCTTTCGAGGGGCAGGCATACCAGTACGCGGTTCTTCCATCCGGTCTAGCCTTGTCTCCTCACGTCTTCACGAAGGTCGTCGAAGCAGCCCTTGTTCCTCTACGGGAACACGGGGTTCGCATCCTGAACTATCACGACGACTGGCTGATCCTAGCTCACTCTCGGTTTGCGAACACAGGGACCAAGTGCACCTAGCTCATCTGGGCCTTCGGGTCAACTGGGAGAAGAGCAAACTTTGCCCTGTGCAGAGGATCTCTTTTCTTGGTATGGAAATCGACTCGGTCGCCATGTGCACGCTGCTTTCGAGCGAGCGCACGTAGTCACTGCTGACTTGCCTCCATCAATTCGAGGGCAAATGTGTGGTTCCACTGAAACTTTTCAGAGGCTCCTGGGGCATATGGCATCCACAGCAGCGCCGCTCGGATTGCTTCATATGAGACCGCTTCAGCACTGGCATCGCGATCGAGTCCCGAGGTGGGCATGGCAACATGGCACGCTCCGAGTACCAGTGACTCCAGCCTGCCATCAGACCTTCACCCCGTGGACGAACCTCAGCTTTCTATGGGCCGGAGTGTTGTTCCAGGCATGTTGTTGTATCGACAGATGCCTCCACCACGGGCTGGGGCACCATGTGCAATGGACATGCTGCCGCGGGCTCCTGGACAGGACCCCAGTGCCTTTGGCATGTCAATTGCCTCGAATTGCTGGCTGTACGTCTCGCCCTGCACTGCTTCCATGCGTTGCTCAAGGGACAGCACGTACTAGTCTGATCAGACAATACCGCGACAGTAGCGTACAGCAACCGACAAGATGGTCTACGCTCCCGCCGTATGTCGCAATTTGCCCGCCACCTCCTCCTATGGAGTCAGAAGCAATTGAGGTCGCTTTGAGCCATTTATATTCCGGGAGAGCTGAACTGTGCAGCCGACGAGCTCTCACAGCTTCGGCCTCTCCCCGGAGAATGGAGACTCCATCCCCGGTCGGTTCAGCTGATTTGGGATCAGTTCGGGGACGCACAGGTAGACCTGTTTGCCTCCCACGACTCGTCCCACTGCGACCTGTTCTATTCCCTGACCGAAGGCGCGCTCGGCACGGATGCACTGGCGCACAGCTGGCCGTGGGGCCTACACAAGTACGCGTTTCCCCCAGTGAGCCTTCTTGCACAGACCCTGTGCAAGATCAGGGAGGACGAGGAGCAGGTCATTTTGGTTTATCTCTGGAACCTCCCATGTGGCTCCTGGATGGGACGAGGCAGGTTTGAGTACCCTACCACCAGCGGTTGTGGCTACCATCACTTCCGCTAGAGCATCGTCCACGAGACATGCCTATGCGTTGAAGTGGAACCTCTTCGTCAACTGGTGTTCTTCTCACCGAGATGACCCCCGGAGATGCCCGATCAGTGTTGTGCTTTCCTTCCTGCAAGATGGGTTGGAGCGAAGGCTGTCTCCCTCCACTCTGAAAGTGTATGTTGCCGCTATCGCCGCACATCACGACGCAGTTGATGGTAAGTCCGTTGGAAAACACGACCTGATCATCAGGTTCCTGAGAGGAGCGAGGAGACTAAATCCTCCTCGCCCTCCTCTCATTCCCTCTTGGGACCTCTCAGTGGTGCTAACTGCCCTGCAGAGTGCTCGCTTTGAGCCTCTGCAATCAGTGGAGCTTAAGTTCCTGTCAATGAAGACAGCGCTCCTGGTTGCACTGGCCTCCATTAAGGATAGGGGACCTGCAGGCATTCTCCATTGATGAAGCGTGCCTGGAATTCGGGCCGGCTTATTCTCACGTGATCCTGAGACCCCGGCCTGGATATGTGCCCAAGGTTCCCACCACTCCCTTCCGAGATCAGGTGGTGAACCTGCAAGTGTTGCCCTCGGAGGAGGCAGACCCAGCCTTGGCATTGCTCTGTCCAGTACCGCCCTCCGTGTTTACGTAGACTGAACGCAGTGTTTCAGGACCTCAGACCAGCTCTTTGTCTGTTATGGTGGGAAGCTGAAGGGAAAGACTCTCTCCAAGCATAGGTTGTCTCACTGGATAGTGGACGCCATTGCTTTGGCATACCAGCAGCAAGGTTGACCCCCTTGGTGTGACGGTCCACTCCACCCGGAGTGTGGCCTCCTCTTGGGCTCTAGCGCATGGCGCCTTGCTAACAGACATCTGCAGATATTCTCCTCAGGTGAAGTTCCTCCAGCACTGTTGATGTCAGCGCCAGAGTTATGTCACCGGCAGCTTTCGCGCATGGCTAGGTGCCTCCATGTGCATGGTTCCCCCCCTGGGCAACCCCCACATGTGTATTTCCACTGTAAGCCTCTCTGAGCATGTGTCTTTCCCTTGGCAAGCCACCTTGCCACCCCTGGGGTTGAAATATTCCACCTGCGGCTGGACACCCCCAGTGATTCTCCATATGCAGCCCCCTCCCGGGTCATTTGTGTATTCTGTATTCTTTACATCTAAACATACTATGCCAGCATACTTCCTTATATACCCACGAGGTGGGGCGGAGTTACACATGCAAAACCCGCAGACCCAAGGCATTTCCATTGCCATTGGCTCATTTTCTAAATCTCGAAGGTGATAGGCTTTCTATGCGAAACCCCATTTCGTCGTCACTGACGTAACGTCTCCGTTCCCTACTCAGGGAACGAGGGTTAAATACATAACTGAGACATTTTTACTGTTACTACAAATAAAGCTATTTCTGAGAATGCTATGTTTGCCATTTGACAAAATATTTTTTTTTCTGATTTCTTAATAAAAAAAGAGATTCAAACAATAAGACTAACAGTGCTGAGCTATATAACAATGATTTCTCTGGATTTAAACATCGTTGGAAACATTTGGGATAATGCAAGCTCACAAGTCAACAAAATATAAGATTGTTCTAGTGGTTTTTGGGTATATTAATCCAAAAATATTACAATTTTAAATATTGTGCCTTTAAGCCCAGTTTTCAACACTTTTATCACTGCATGTGCCAGTGGCTGGTGTTTATGTCCTACTACTGCCAGCCTAGAAACATTTATGATTAACATTCACGGATGTCATCCTGTTTTGGTGACATGAAATAAGTTTTCCTCTTACTAAAAATTTAGATTTTAGAGGGAAAAGGTTATATATGAAAGGAATCAGTGGATAAATGTATAATATAGTAAAGAAAACAACCACTGAGCATTTCCCTGATGGACAGTATGTCTATCTCACAATAAAGAATGTTGTTAGGTGTCATTTCAGATCAATGCAGTGAAAACTTACCATCTCTGAGCCCCTTCTCTGACAGAAGAGCTTTTAATGCAGGATAATCTGCATGTGTGTATGTTAATATCATCAGGAAATAAATTACCAGCTGCATCCTTCAACTCCTGCTGTGTAAGACAAAATATATTACTCATGAGATTAACCTGTCTTTTAACTTTTGACAGGTATTTACACTGCAAAGCTAAAAAAGTATCACATTTGGTACATCAATGTATTATTGCAATTACTGAATGTTAATTCTCACACACACCGGTTTTATTTGTTTATTTATTTTTGGTCAAGATGAAAATCTAATTTAACCAGACATCACATCAATTGTATTATGATAAAAAAAAAAATTGGATGTACATTTTTTTTTACTGCTTGCTGTGTATTAAACTCATTGGTGTAGAGTATTCTCTTTTTAATCTTCATTTAAGTGGCTCTAGCAGCAGAAAACAAATCTTAGATGTCATTAGACTGTATATGTGTTTGACCTTCTCTGCATCCAAACGCCTCCCTTCGGATGATTTGAACCGACACTGCTTTCGGTGTACATTTATCAGTATGTGTGTAAATGGAGCCCTTGACCTTTGTATTGCTAAAAGAGTGTATATTTTATTTTTGCATTCCACAAATGATCTGCTTTAGCAGAAGTTTATATCAAATGTCAGTCATGATCCCTCAGTTCAGCTGCATCAGTCACTTCCTTAAATGATAGAGAACTGATACTGCATAGGCATAAATGGCAGGGGTTTGATATCTTCACTCTCTGACGATGTGAACAGTAATCTGTATGCTGAGCTCTGGATGCTTCAGTTTTATCTGTGTATAAAAACCCTTCATCCCTCAGAATCTTTTACAGTCTTGCAGCTTTTGAGTTGCACAGCAGAGAAGAAAGCAGCGATTTCAAATAAAGACAGCACATTTATATTTATCAATTGGGAAGATGCTTTTATCTGAAGTGACTAACTGTGGTTTTAAGTTTGAAGCTTGTATATTTCTTGCCAATCAAACTCCAGACATTGGCATTCCATTCTACCGGTTGAGCTTCAACACGTTTCAAAAAGTTTATGTTTGGTATGTTTATATTTCTATCCAACATGAAAAAAAAAGTTTATATATGAAAAAACGTTATTTAATAAACACTTTCTTATTCATATTTGATATGAAATTGTAAGAACGTACCTCAAATCATACAGCACAGCCTGTTGTCTGAAGGGAAAGTGAGTGTTTCTGTGTGAGTGTTTCCTCAAAAGCTTCAAAAGAACAGCGTTCACAAGGGAGGGGTGCGTGGTCAGTTCCTGTTCTGGGTGTCTTTCAATATTGAAGGATAATTACTAGTGCTTTCAATCAATAATAATAATAATAATAAAAAAACATTTAATCAATCACACATATTTCTATAACTAATTGCCAGCTTCCTAAATTTGTCACGAGAATCGCTTAGAAAAATGTTGTCAGCTAAAGAGAAGCTTTAAATGTCTCCCTGAAGCTGGAGATCGAAGTAGAAACTGTTAAAAAATTATTTAAAAAAAGTCTATGGTTAGGTTTTCCCTTGTGCTAAAATTGACTTTACATCCATTTTATTTTATTTTTTTTACTACATGATTTTGCATTTCTGTCCACCAAAATCCCAACCAGTCTTGGGTAAGATTATAATTATAAAAAAGTAATTAATTAATTGCATTTTCAACAGTGTAATTACTTACTCTCTCTAGAAAGTATTGCATTACTAATTACTTTCTAAATCCCATATCACCCTCGACCAGTTGACCAATACAAGGATTGACTTGAAGTTGCTCTTTTAATCCTTCCAAATAAATAATATAAAACTGCATGATTCATTCTTGAATTGTACAAAGTATTTAAACAGAGAAGGTTACATTAAAAACATACATTTCAACATTAAATGTTAAATATTGATGTTAAATCCACTTTTGTTTTATAATTGTTCCGTAGTCTATACAGTATTTAATGCACTTGCATTAGAACTAATTAAATGACAGAAACATTAACAGTAATCCCTTAGTTTACTTTTCAAGGGAAAATTAATTCAACTACAGTAATTATATACTTAATGGGTAACACTTTAAAATACGGATCCTTCGTTAATGAATAACTACACAGGAACAAATGAGTAACACAATATTAACAATCTAGTAACTACAGTTAACTAACAAGTAACTCTGATTAACGAATTAGTAAGTAATAGCACACAGATTTAAGTGGTAGTTCACTATTAACTAATCAATAACTACTATTTTTTAATACTTCACAGAGAACTACTGAATTTTTTTACAGATTTAAGTGGTAGTTCACTAATAACTAATCAATAACTACTATTTTTCAATACTTCCCAGAGAAATAATGAAAAAAATTCACAATTCATGCAAAACTAATTAATGACTAATGCAGGACAAATTACTAGCACTAGATTAACATTACTGCTAGATACTGTACACTAATTATAAATATGTAATAGCGTAGCAGACTTATGATTTGGGAAAGCTGTCAATAATTAGCCTATGCACTGCTGTCTTTTAGAGAACTATTCATAAACTAAATAATTTTTAAGAATTGTTTTTATAAATGCACTTGTCTGGAACACTTACCCTGTGGCCGATTTTCCGGCATTCCTCTGGACTGGCTTTGAATAACTAGACTCATCATGGTGAGTACTGGAACATACTGAGCCATCCAAATACCAGTTATTTTATTATAGCTTGAGTCATTTGAAACACTTGAGTCATTACTAGTTAGTTAACATGATCTTCACTTTAGAATACGGATCCAAATAATTAGTAGTTCCTATAGAGGTATGTAGTAACACTTGAGTCATTACTAGTTAGTTAACATGATCTTCACTTTAGAATACGGATCCAAATAGGGGTATGTAGTAACACTTGAGTCATTACTAGTTAGTTAACATGATCTTCACTTTAGAATACGGATCCAAATAATTAGTAGTTCCTATAGGGGTATGTAGTAACACTTGAGTCATTACTAGTTAGTTAACATGATCTTCACTTTAGAATACGGATCCAAATAGAGGTATGTAGTAACACTTGAGTCATTACTAGTTAGTTAACATGATCTTCACTTTAGAATACGGATCCAAATAATTAGTAGTTCCTATAGAGGTATGTAGTAACACTTGAGTCATTACTAGTTAGTTAACATGATCTTCACTTTAGAATACGGATCCAAATAGGGGTATGTAGTAACACTTGAGTCATTACTAGTTAGTTAACATGATCTTCACTTTAGAATACGGATCCAAATAATTAGTAGTTCCTATAGAGGTATGTAGTAACACTTGAGTCATTACTAGTTAGTTAACATGATCTTCACTTTAGAATACGGATCCAAATAGGGGTATGTAGTAACACTTGAATCATTACTAGTTAGTTAACATGATCTTCACTTTAGAATACGGATCCAAATAGGGGTATGTAGTAACACTTGAGTCATTACTAGTTAGTTAACATGATCTTCACTTTAGAATACGGATCCAAATAATTTGTAAGTCCTATGAAAGTATGCATTAACACTTGAGTCATTACTAGTTATCATGATTCCATGCTGTAGTTACTAATGAAGAGCCAACCCGAAAGGGTAGAATCATCTAATCATTCACAGGATATATATACACACACATATTTATATATATATATATATATATATATATATATATATATATATATATATATATATATATATATATATGAACAAAGAGACATACATAAAAACAATTTTGAGAGGTAGGTTAAATAATAAAATAACTGGTATTTGGATGGCTGATGACTCAGTATGTTCCAGTACTCACCATGATGAGTCTAGTTATTCAAAGCCAGTCCAGAGGAATGCCGGAAAGTCGGCCACAGGGTAAGTGTTCCAGACAAGTGCATTTATAAAAACAATTCTTAAAAATTATTTAGTTTATGAATAGTTCTCTAAAAGACAGCAGTGCATAGGCTAATTATTGACAGCTTTCCCAAATCATAAGTCTGCTACGCTACTACATATTGATAATTAGTGTACAGTATCTAGCAGTAATGTTAATCTAGTGCTAGTAATTTTTCCTGCATTAGTTATTAAGTTTTGCATGAATTGTGAATTTTTTTCATTATTTCTCTGGAAAGTATTAAAAAATTGTAGTTATTGATTAGTTATTAGTGAACTACCACTTAAATCTGTAAAAAATTCAGTAGTTCTCTGTGAAGTATTAAAAAATAGTAGTTATTGATTAGTTAATAGTGAACTACCACTTAAATCTGTGTGCTATTACTTACTAATTCGTTAATCAGAGTTACTTGTTAGTTAACTGTAGTTACTAGATTGTTAACATTGTGTTACTCATTTGTTCCTGTGTAGTTATTCATTAACGAAGGATCCGTATTTTAAAGTGTTACCACTTAATGCATTACACCATCACTGATCCCAACCCAAAGCTCCCTGCTGATAAAATGATCATATTGGCATTGGCATTGCCCTGTATTTTACATCAATAAAAACCTGCAGATTAATGACAGGACATGCTATTTTGTGCATCTAAAAGATACAATCTTCAGTAGACTACAGAGATCAGCTGGACATGACATTTGCAACGTTTGGTAAATCAAGGCCTAAATGTAAAATAAGGCAGATGTAAGCTATTGCAATTCAATAGTTACATTCTAGCAATGCTCTACCACATATATTATATACAGCTTTTGCCAACAAGTTTTCCATCTGCAGCCAAGACTAATGGACAAACAAGGTGAACTCATATCAAAATGTGAAAAACAAGGTGAACTCATATCAAAATGTGAAATATTTAGTAAATGTTTGCATAATCTCCTAAAAATTTAATTAAGTGCATATCTATTAACCCTCTGAGGTCGGCAATCACGCCGGCGTGATCTGCTCGCTTTTTTCCTTATCAGTGCAAAGGAGACTCTAAATAGTCTGTTAACTTTGATGGTACAAACCAGTTTCATACATCAATCTATCCTGTTAAGTGTGTATTATGTTTGTGTATACTCACAATAAAAACAAAGTGTTGTGCTTTTCGCCAAATAAAGAAAAATAAACATGATGTGAGTTCTGCTTTCTCTCTGTCAGTGAAGTCAATTCTGAAACGCGTCCGAAAATGAACCATAACTCAGCGAATACTCAGTCAAACAGGCATACAGACACACAGGCATGAAGCTTGAATTATTTTCTTTTGAATGAAGTAATTTATATACAAAAAAATATATATATTCTCAGTTTATGTAATCTGTATGAAAAGAGAGAGATGTCAGTCGTTCTCATCTCAGCTCATTATTTTTAATTTGACCCCGCCCACGGAGAGCGCGCGCTATTCAAACGCAAATGACTGAGGCAATCCATGTAAACTGTGAACGCCCACATATCAGCTTGAGAAAACACATCGTACTTGTTTACACCATCTCGCGGCGCTGTGAGGAATAATACTATCGTAATAATAATAATGGAAAATGTACCTCAGAAGTGCGGGTATTTCGAGGAGCAACGGATGCCACTGAGCTGAGGAATACTGTAGTAAGTTTTCAAAGTGAATCGCGTTTCTGTGTGTAAATGAATGATCCGCTTTTATATTCCTTATAATAAAAACGAAAGATCTATGTTACAGACATATGAAAGACAACATTTCGTTGACTAGTTTTGGATAGATTATACATTTTTACTGTAAAATATCTGCCACCTCAAATAAGCTTTTGTTTGCCAATTTTTGCTCATATGTTAAATATAGTATGTTTTGTCAAAAATAAAGTCATCAAATAATATGTTATTAGTGTTTTTTTCCAATGTAGCCTAGGCTATATTCAAAGTAATGAATCCTTAACTTTGAAATATGTATGTTAAAATGTATACTTTAGTTTTTACAAAGAAATATTACATTTGAATTGTTGTAATTGTAACCTTTTTAATAAAAAATATATTTACAAGGTATATGTAAACAAACTATTAAAAGGTAAATGTAAGCCTTTTCTTTAAATAATTTTTATTGTGTTTTATTAGTGACAAATTTGGGGAGAGGATACATATTCTAAAACTGAAAATACAGTATGAGAATTAACTGCACAATTACTAGACATGTTTTCCTAGGATATTTTGCAAGCACAATTTGTGGGAAAATATATATTTTTTTAGATGCTTCTAACTGTGAACATATTTGGTAGAATATATATATCATTCTGATATGATTTTTTTTTTAAATCGATGTTGGAAACCGTCATGCTGCTTAACCCTCTGAGGTCTGAGCTGTTTTCTGGGCCCTGGAGGTGTTCTGACATGCTCTGACATTTGTGGTTATTTCTGTTACTTGTGACATTTTCATGGCTAAAGTCTTATTACACTGTATTCAGCACAAACTCTGCTACAATAATATATCAGCAGCATGTGTGTAAAAGTTTGTAGTTTTGAGATAATGACATTTATGCGTGGTTTGTGAAAATACAAAAAACAATTCTCACTGAAATAAGGTCATGAAACCCATACTGATTATTTCTTCACAAGACTTTTGAAAATTGTATGGCGTAGCCTAGAATATTTGCTCCAAAACTATGTGAAAATCACCCTGACTGCTCATTCAGAGAAGACAATATATTGATTTGAAATTTTTACGACGTGTTTTGTGTGAAAAAGCAATATGCGAAGGGGCGGATCATCTCATTAATATGTAAGGCTTTTTACACCTGAGAAAGACAAAGACACACCCTAATGGCCCTATTAGGAGCTTATCAGGGCCCATCATTCTGACCAACCTTCCACAAAGAATGAGGAGATTTAAAAAAGAATGGCTTTTAGATTGTTTGGATTTATTTACAACACAACATGATCCAAAGAAAGAGACCTTTGTGCCATTCCTAAAAACATTGTACATACCTTTCATTTCCAAGGTGTTTGATTTTCACTTTACCATGTTCATGTACAGAGACATGTACTGTGAATGTTGAAGTCAGCAGGAGTGGCATCTGGGTCCTGAAAAAAAAAAAAAAGTGAACACACTGATATCAAGAGAAAGGCCTGCACGATTTTGGGAATACATTTTAGATTTTTCTGGTTAAAATGGCTTTTTAAAATTCACAGAATACACACACACACACACACAAATGTTTCCAACAATATATTATATAATGAACACCACGTTTGTTGTGCCTTGTAGGCATAGGCTATGCGCAGTGCTGCATAAAATAATAACAATATAGCAGCCTATATAAATCTTCCAAAAGATTTCAGTAACTAAGCTAGAGAAAAATATATTGATTATCATGTTACTTCAAATGTTTCCATTCGTTATGATGATATGAAATGAGATAATAGTAAAAACATGAAGCCGTTTGGAGCGTTTTGCTTTTCCAAAATATGATACATTCAAACGCGATCGCGATCCAAAATGTGATACATTCAAACGCGATCGTGCTCAAATATAAAACATTATGGTTACCATACATATCTACGTTTGACCAGATATCCACAGACACAGTAACAGTAAACACGGATCTAATTATGATAATAGTCACCATATATCTAGCAACAGTTCAACTGCAATGTGAAATTTATGCAACAATAACAAACTAATATGTAAGAATTTCTTACCTTATCTTTCTTGTCTTCAAATCGCGTTCATCTTCTGGGGTAAAGCCAATGTAAGCTCACGACGCGTCTTTCAATCTCGACGAAAAGCAGAGACTGATGAAGTGTTTTGGTGTTTTGTTTTTGAGGTAATGAGCGCGTTCGCGCTCCATGTGGAGATTTGCATGTGAATATCTTTTGCGCGAGTAGGCGTGGTCAAATTAAAACTAATGAGCAAGCGTTTGAGATACTGGACATCTTGTTGGTTTTATACAAATTACTTAAACAGAGAATATTTGTTTTCAGTTTGAATCCGATCATTTAAAAGTACACACTTAAATGTTTATAAAGGTATATGGCTCATAAATGTGTGACAAGTATTCGCTGAGTTTTGTTTCAGTTTATAGACGTGCTCAAGAAAAAAAAGTTCACCGCGACGGGGAGGCAGAACGCACACCCTGTTTATTTTCTTTATTTTTCAAAAGCACAATGTTTTGATTTGATTGTAAGTGGACACATACAAAAGTAGAAATATCACAGATTCTTTTTTTCATATTTCTTTTTTTCTGTATGACCATAAATGACGGAGTAATTTAAGTTTAAAGTGCTACAATGTGAAGAAAATCCAACAAAACGCGGGGGCGCGTTTGCTGACCTCAGAGGGTTAATTTATTTTTATAACCAATGATACGTTTTTTTTTTTTTTCAGGATTCTTTGAATACAATTTTGATTGCAATCAACAATTTTGATTATTTATTTTGCTCACATTTGATTTGCTTAGAGCCCGCATCAATGGGGCATAAGCATTTACTGTGAGATACCTGCCTTTACTTTTGTTTATTTATCGCTCACAATTGCTTTGTTTATAGCCGACTGATTATTTTTTTCTTTTGCTCACATTTGATTTGCTTAGAGCAAATTTAGGACATTTAGTTCCTCCACATAGAGGAATTACAATAAAACAGATTGAAAAACAAAACCTTTGAATATCCTCTCATTCTTTGTTCTTTGTTCAGGCTGCCTCACTTGATGGCCCATTAGCCATTGGGGGAGTGTCTATGTCACACCCCTGATCTGAATCTCATTAATATTGATAGGCCATTACCACTCCCACGCATAAACCTCTTCTGACAAAAAAACTGACTTACAAAGTTCAAATCAATGTATTGTTTTATGTGAATGATTAGGCAGGATGATTTTCACATCATTTTGAAGAAAAAACTCTAGGCGACAACATCCATTAGTCAAAAGTCTTATTGACACATATTTAGTATGTGTTTTGTGGCCTTATTTCAGAAACTTTAGTTTTTAGTTTTTTCAATAACCATGCATAAACATTATTCTCTCAAAAATACAAACATGAACATAGGCTATATGTTGCTCACAAAGGCAAAGAAATAATGGCAAAGGTATAATTACACTCTATATAGCACAAACAGGGCTACCATAATATGTGAGCAACATGTATGTACATGTTTGTATTTTTGAGAAAATAATGTTTATGCATGGTTATTGAAAAAACTAAAAATGAAAATGTCTGAAATAAGGCCACAAAACACATACTATATATGTGTCCACAAGACTTCTGAATAATGCATTTTGTCGCCTAGAGTTTTTTCTTCAAAATGATGTGAAAATCATCCTGCCTAATCATTCACATAAAACAATACATTGATTTCAATTTTGTAAGACACTTTTTGTTTGGAAAGGCAATATGCGGGTGGGCGTGATTCACACCTGAGGAGACAATGCCCCCGCATAATGAGGCTGCATACTTAATGAGCCTTTCATTCAGGTGTGTGACTGAGCCACAAGAAAGAATGCAAGGACAATATATATATATATATATATATATATATATATATATATATATATATATATATATATATATATATATACATATATATATATATATATATAATTGGTTCACAGTTGTTGTTGTTTTTTCCACAAATTGTGCTTGCAAATTGTATAATATCCAAGGTAAACATTTCTAGTAATTGTGCAGTTAATTGTTCTCATACTGTATTTTCAGATTTGGAATATATTCTCTACCCAAATGTGTCACTAATAAAGCATAATAAAATTATTTAAAGAGAAGGCTTATATTGACCTTTTAAGATTTTGTTTACATCTATCCTTGTATATATATAATTTTAATTGTTGTTGTAATTGTATAACCTTTTTAATAAAATAGCAAAAATATATATATTTGTTTTTTAGTTTTTTTTGCTATTTTATTAAAAAGGTTATACAATTACAACAACATTTAAAATTGTAACAATATTTCCAGTGTAATCTTTCTTTGTAAAAACTAAAGTATACATTTTATCATACATAATTCAATTCATATGAGCAGAAATGGCAACATTATAAGCTTATTTGATGTGGCAGTATTTTACTGTAAAAACTTTATAATCTATCCGATTTTTACTCATCTCAGTATAGCAATAGAGTTTGGTACAAGCTGTTCATTCATTCACACACAGAAACGCGATTCATTTTGAAACAGTATTTATGTCAGCTGTAGTAGCTCCACAACAGCACGCATCTGTGCGTTTATTCATTCACACTCTACGCGCAAAAGACTGTTTTATGAATCGCGTTTCTCAGACACTTGCGATTAGAACAAAGCAAATATTGAACTGACCTATTCCTCAGCCGGATCCCTTTGCTCCTCGAAATTAAACTTCCAGCACTTCTGAGGTAAATTTTTCAGGATTACCAAGATAGTATTATTCCTCACAGCGTCGTAAAGTACAGTCTGAAAGTGAACTCGTGGTGTGTGTTATCCAGCTGATGTGGGCGTTTCACAGGTTTGCATGGATCGCCTCACATTTGCGTTTGAATAGCGCGCACTCTCCGTGGGCGGGGTCACATTAAAACTTAATGAGCTGAGATGAGAACGACTGACATCTCTCTCTTTTCATACATATTACATAAACTGTGAATATTTTTTTTTTATAAAAATTACTTCATTTAAAAGAAGAGAATTCAAGCTTCATGCCTGTGTGTCTGTATGCCTGTTTGACTGAGAATTCGCTGAGTTACAGTTCATTTTCGGACGCGTTTCAGAATGGACTACACTGACAGAGAGAAAGCAGAACTCACATCATGTTTATTTTTCTTTATTTGGCAAAAACACTTTGTTTTTATTGTGAGTATACACAAAAATAATACACACTTAACAGGATCGATTGATGTATGAAACATGTATTGAAGATCAAAGTCAACAGAGTATTTAGAGTCTCTATTGCACTGATAAGGAAAAAAGCGAGCTGGTATCACCAGCGATACCGCCGACCCCAGGGGGTTAAAGATTCTCTTGCCTTCATGCGTGAACTGATTGCTGGTTCTCATGTTGTGTAACAGGTTCTTCAGAACGTGAACCGCTTTCATGGCCATAGGGGAAATACAGGGACTTTTACAGTGGATGATGGAACCACTTTCATACATGGACATAGTAATAGAGCTTTTTAAAATGTATTTATGGGGCCTTAACTGCCTATAGGATGTTTAGTCCAGCAATGTTTATGGTAACTCAAACTTATTCGAGTTACTCAGATGTGCCATTACATTTTAAATGTCTGTTTCTAGCTACCAAATTTGTCTAATATATAGTGCTAAAAATAATATGTTCACCATCTCTCCTCATGAAGCTTTTTCAAAGCAAACATACAATGAGTTAAACCATAATAATGGTGTCAATGACAAAAAAGTTAAACGTCTGAAAAATGATAAATAACTGAAAGTGATGTAGCGTCTGGGCTATGAATTAACAAATTCAGACTCTCTGTGTTTTCTAAGCACATTTCTTCTAAAAAACATTCTTTGCTAAGCTTACTAAAGCTTTTAACCTCCTGACTCTCGAGCATCTAAATTACTGGCATGGAGCCACCAGGTCTGGGTTTAGATTGCTTTCTGACACTTTATGGCACCTCGGAGTATTACCAGAACAACACGACACAGCTTCTTTTCCGAGCTTCGCAAGCCTCAGAGAGATGCACCGAAGAGATAACGGAACTTTCTACGTGACATTACACACACACACACACACACACACACGCAAACATCCCTTTGCATTTAGTTCAAAATACAAGTGATTCAGAATCTGTATATACATGTTAAAGCATGTACGTTGGATTAGTTTTGTTTTGATCAAATAGTTATGATCTTCTAGTGTGTGGCTCTGAAATGTATTTTTGAAGAATGTTTCTCCCAGTGGAATCGCATCCTGTAACCCTACCTCATGCTAGGTCATAAAGTTTATGACCACCAAGCTTCAGCAGCTCATCCAGTTCCTCTGCAAGAGAGATAATGGGGAGCGCAACGCGACCGACATTCCAACACACACATTAACGCACACGCATACACGAACTTTGAACATTAAACTTAGAATATAAGCATGTCATATTTCATATACTCCTGTGTGTTTCCCAGTTTATATTCACTTCGTTTATGACGTTTATTTGAAGGAACGAACTTTTAAATGCCTCTGTTCGTGCATTTGATTGTAACTTTGTATACTTAAAGGAACACTCCGACTTTTTGGGACTTTAGCTTATTCACAGTATCCCCCAGAGTTAGATAAGTCCATACATACCCTTTTCATTTCTGTGCGTTCTGTAAGTGTTATTTGACGCACCCACCGCTAGCCTAGCTTAGCACAAAGACTGGATGTAAATGGATAATGGTAGCATACTAATCCCAATAAGTGACAAAATAATGCAAACATTTTCCTATTTACATGTTGTGATCTGTATAGTCACAGCGTGTACAAATAACAAGGCTATATGAGACAGAGACCATTTTTAATCGTATAAATACTGGGAACTATATTCTCACTAGGCGTAGGAGCACAGCTAACGTTACTTGGGCGGAGTGGCTACATGGGCGGAGTGATTAGCGCAGCGTAAACAAAACAAACGTGACTAACTAGCTTGTAGCGAACGTGACTCATGATCATGGCTGACTTTGAGGAATTGTCAGAGGAATTTTACTGTGTATCAAACCTTTTCTTTTCTTTTTAGTTTAGTCTTTTGTCTTTGTTTTTCCTATTCTCCTTTGTTCATTTCCACCTAAGAGTGAAATGAACTTAGTCTGAATTGTTTCACGTTCGATGAACTTTAAACTTCCCGCGAGTCTGCTCGCCCAGGAAGCAACGAGAGAACACGCCCAGCTCCGAAAGACCGACACACACGCCTTCCTCAGCAACAGACTATATGCAAGTATAATAGAGCTTAATCGAGCTCTTAATTCGTTTAAAGGGATACTCCACTTTTTTCGGAAATATGCTCATTTTACAACTCCCCCAGAGTTAAACAGATGAGTTTTACCGTTTTAGAATCCATTCAGCCGAACTCCGGGTCTGACGGTACCACTTTTAGCATAGCTTAGCATAGATCATTGATTCTGACGAGTCCAGTAGCATTTCTTTCAAAATGACCAAAGAGTTTCAATATTTTTCCTATTTAAAACTTGACACTTCTGTAGTTAAACCGTGTACTAAGATCGACAGAAAATGAAAAGTTGCGATTTTCTAAGCCTATATGGCTAGGAACTACTCTCATTCCGGCGTAATAATCAAGGAACTGTGCGGCTGTACCATGGGTGCAGCAGGCGTAGTGATATGACGCAGCGCCTAAAAATAGTCCCCAGCTCGGTAACTTCTTCCAACGTGACCGGGACTAAGTTTGTCTAACCTATTAGACCTATTTTCAGGCGCTGCGTCATATCATTACGCCTGCTGCACTCATGGTACAGCCGCACAGTTCCTTGATTATTACGCCGGAATGAGAGTAGTTCCTAGCCATATAGGCTTAGAAAATCGCAACTTTTCATTTTCTGTCGATCTTAGTACACGGTTTAAATACAGAAGAGTCAAGTTTTAAATAGGAAAAATATTGAAACTCTTTGGTCATTTTGAAAGAAATGCTACTGGACTCGTCTGAATCAATGATCTATGCTAAGCTATGCTAAAAGTGGTACCGTCAGACCCGGAGTTCGGCTGAATGGATTCTAAAACGGTAAAACTCATCTGTTTAACTCTGGGGGAGATGTAAAATGAGCATATTTCCGAAAAAAGTGGAGTATCCCTTTAAGGGTGCCTGTCCCTGCTTAAGGTGATTTGATTTCTTGGTGTCTCTCACGAGTTAACTGTGAAAATTGTCATCCTGACATTTTGCTTTCACTTTCTCTCGCTCATCCTCTCTCCCTCTCTCTCCCTCTCTCTCACTCCCATTTTCGTTATTCGTATCTTGTATTGTTCATGTGTTCTGTATTTTGTGTATGCATACTCGTGTAAATTGTAGTGTTCTTATACTCGTAGTTCCATTTATTAAAACAATATATCCCTGATTGTTTCTGGTTGTTCAACATTTCAGAGTCCCTGAAACGTCCGATCTAAGCTACAAAGCTTTACAATTTTGTTACTATTTGTAACCTAAATTTTATGAGAACAGGAAAGTTGTTTTCGTGGCCAGAAAACAGCTTTCTTCGAATTATAAGAAAGAGATCATTTTTGTTGAGAAATTGTTGGGTTAATCTTACGGCCGTTTGCTGGACAAACAGTTTGATAGCTCCATTCATTTCCATTATAAATTATTCTGATAATTGATCTGAGGAATGGACTGTTGATATATTAGTGATTAAATCATAATTCATTATGATGGGTTACTAATGTATACAATTGATCTAATTTTCAGGTTCAATAATTGTATTAATTCTGTATTGCGAATTAGATGAAACAACCCCGATTCATCAATTTTGATTCCCTATATCAATTGAGCTAATACCTAGATTCGTTACAGTGAAAGAAATACAAATTTACATGAATAAAAAGGGCAGACGGTAAAACAAATAGTAACAGACTAACATTGTTTGTCAAGGGATACAAGTCATAACATGCTTTCATAATATGAGGAAGAAGCTCAAACACTGTCAACATGACAAAAATCAAAAACATTCACAGTTAATCTACAAAAATATTTTCTGCTTTTGATTATTTTTAAAATATACATTTAAGGTGCAGTGTTTCTATGTATAGTTCATATATATATATATATATATATATATATATATATATATATAAAAAATGTTATTAATATATTTTTAGTCTACTGATTGCCTTGATTTTTTTTTTTTTACTGATGTTTTAGCTTCAGTCAATACCAATTTTGCTTTATGATCTTTATGATTTTGTTGCATCATCTAAATAAGTCTATTTGTACACTGTTATGTGGGCAGTTGATCAGTCACCTAGAATACACACCTAGTGTTTTTATGTTCATTTTTACAACACTGGAGCACATTTTCATGATCTCACCTTTAGGTCCCACAAACCAACATGTTGGCCATGATTGAAAATAACTGTTTAAAATAACTGATTCTTAAAGAACTCAATTATTTAATCTCTACACTGGTTACCTATTAAGTTCCGTATTGATTACAAAGTATTGCTACTGACCTATAAGGCCCTAAATGGTTTAGCTCCTGTTTTTAACTGATCTTCTATCGCTTTACAATCCATCACGCTCTATAAGGTCACAAAACTCTGGGCTTCTGGTAGTATCTAGAATATCTAAGTCCACTAAAGGAGGGAGAGCGTTTTCACATTTGGCTCCTAAACTCTGGAATAGCCTTCCTGATAATATCCGGGGCTCAGACTCAGTCTCCCAGTTTAAATCCAGATTAAAGACACATCTCTTTAGCCAAGCACTCATATAGCACACCTCATAACCTTATATCAGATCAAATGCACATGATTATCTTTGCTTGAAATGTTATGAACAGCAGTACGCTAATTATTTTCCATTTGCTTTCTGTTTCTTTGTCCTTCCCGAGGGAAGAGTATGTCAGCTCCAGTTTGGATCCAGCCTCTTATGAAGACTTCACATGATGCAAACTCTGAATCAACAAGCACCATTGCTATATTTTTCATGAATTGTAATCATTACAATCACAACTTGTAATAATTGCTTTAATTAGCTCTTTTTTTCTGCCTAAATGAATACATGCTAGCCTAGCTAACTACATGATTTGTATTATTAAAGAACTGTACATTTCTGACATATGGACATGACTTTCACACAGACACCTCTGATAACAAATTATTCTAAATTGTAATCTAGACATGCATTTTCTGTAAAGCTGCTTTGGTATTTATGAACAACAGCAGAGATGATATCTTTCTGGCATTACTTGTAATGTTATTTAAAGTACATTATGATAAATACTTTGCTTGTTACATATATGTGCAACATTTCAGCCATAAATAAATAAATGTTAGCTATATAATGTTCATTACCTGTCTAGTGATGTATATTTATGTTTATGAAATATAATAAAATTATGGTTTCTTTTTTAAAAGATGTCTATCACGTGTCGTTATGTGTTGTGAGTTAAAGAACTTACGTTAAGTGAACATGAGCGTCGATGCTCCCTTGTTTTCACAGTGCATTGTGGTACTTTACAGTGAACGCTTCAGTGCTCTGGAAGGATTCTGCGAAATGGCCGACTCTGATCAGGGCTGAACTAGAGCTGATTGAGACACAGTCTCTATAGGATGGCTTACATGTGTACTTCTATAAATTAGGTGGGAAGAACAACAAAGGCTGTTATTTGAGGTTCGACTTACTAGTCAAATCTTAAATCACAGCACCTAATTTAAAAGCTAGCTGTCATGGCCCATAACCAAATTATATCTAGCTCGTTTCATTTTATAAAATGAATGGGTTAGGACCGAATCAATTACATGATGCTGCTTAAGACGTCAATTCATGCCTTCCTTTAACCCTCTGATGGTCTTTATTTTTGTCTACACTCGTGGTCTTTGGGGTCTCCAGAGACCCCAGACAATAACATTTAATTTTGTAACAAGATAATAGTTTTTTTTTTTTACAAATGTAATTTTATTCTGTTTGTTAATGTTTTTACTCAACATTTGTGCAGTTCTTGGAGAATTTATGATATATTTTAAATTTCTATAAATAAAAAAATAAATATTTATTTAAATAAGCTTTTTACAAAAAAACAGCATTTGATGTAAAATTCACTTTATAAAAGACCCAGATTTCTAACTTTAATTCATGGGGATAACATGGATCATTTTAAATGGTTTAATGTAACATTTATGCCCATTTTTTGGAAAATGCAGTTAAAAAAAAAAAAAAAAAAAAATCACTTTAACCACTAGATGGCTATAGAGCTCCACTATATGCTATTTGCTATTAGACTACCTGAAAGATATCTTTTCACAAGTTGGATTCAGTTGGATTCATATCTAAATATTATAAAATCACAATTATAACAAAAATAAAATATTTTTGTCAAAGTTTAGCATTTTTTTGTACTGACAAGCTTCTCCATCAACTTAGACAGAAGTGACAGGTGAGATATTGGTCGAAAATTGGACAGTATGGTGGGATCTAGGTTGGGTTTCTTGAGCAGTGGTCTAACAATAGCGTGTTTGAGAGCAGCGGGAACAGTCCCCAAACTAAGACAGCTGTTTATGAAGGAGACAAGAAAAGGTCCTACGATGTCCATAGCCTCTTTCAAAATCTTGGCAGGAACAGCGTCTAGAGGGCAGGTGGTAGGCTTCAGCTCATGGACAGCTTTTTTGAGGTCCTCCAGAGTAACTGCATCAAAGTTCTCCAGCACGCATTGCGTCGCTCGGGAGGAAAAGGCAACAGCAGGAGCTTGTGTGATAGTTTGCCTAACAGACGAAACCTTGTCCAAAAAGTACTGTTTGAATGCATTGCATGTATTTTCTGATACATCATTCAAAACAACAGACACTGGATTTATGACAGAATTAATAGTGCTGAACAGGATTCCAGGGCGGTGGCTATTGCTATTGATGAGATTAGAAAGGTACTGCCCTTTAGCTTCAATGAAAGCACCAAAGTCCAAATAAAACTGTAATGAAAAGCTGGATCGCTCCAGCAAAGGGAGAGAGGATTTTAGATCTGGTCTGAAACATGATGCAGGCAGAGCAGGACTCAGGAGTATCATGGCTTGTAGACCAGAATTAACTGATGTTAAAATCAGCCAGAAAAAATAAATGGTCCTAAAAACTGTATTTTACATTGTTTCTTTGACAAATAAGTTGCTTGCCTTGTATCAAATAACCAGAGCAGCTGAGCCTTAAGCCATTTTCAAGAAACAGCTAAAGATGCATGTTTTTCCAGTAGCACCTCACTGCAGTACATGAGATCCAGGGGGCGGAGTTGGATCCAGATCTAAGGGGTGGAGATTGGTAGGTTTAGGGGTGTGTTTAGGGATCAGGAGGTGGAGATGGGTAGGTATATGTAAGGTGGGAGGAGTTAGATCTGGATCCAACTCCTCCCCCTGGATTTTGTGTTCTGCAGTGAGGACCATCTCTCTTTTTCGTCAATACTCGCTGTTCTATTCTTTCTATTTGTTTTTGTATTTAAAAAACAACAACAACCTTGTTACTTGTACAATGCTGGACAAAATGAGACTTGTCACAGCACTTTGATTGCTTTTATTGTTCTCCTCATTTGTAAGTCGCTTTAGATAAAAGCTTCTACTAAATGATTATATGTAAATGTGTATCAAACAGCACAAGCATACAAACACTAGCAATCTGTCGGTGAAACACTACTCACGGAAAACAGTTCCATTGTGATTTTGTTCCTCATATTTTTGTTTGGTTGCCTCTAAGGCAGTCAAACATGTTTTGGCACACAATAAAGAAAAGCTTGCCTTTCCAGATAAACACATGACGGTGAATTTTTCATTAGAGTTAAACTTGTTGACAGTCACTGATTTCCTCATGTTTCTCTAAGTTTGTATTTCCTTGATTTCCATGTGTTTTATTTCCTTGATTCAATAATGTAGCAGTACTAAATATCATTCTGACACTGAACCAAGTATTATGCTGCTATTCATAAAAAGTAAAAAAAAATAAAAAAAAAACTGTCCAGTAACAATGTTTATTAAGTTGACCAAAGCCCAAATTTTGAGACTTGGCAAATGTTCATTTTGAGCTCTTTTTACTAGTATCAGAGGACTGGTTTTATTAAGGTTTAATGTATTGCATCATGACATAAACCAGAAACAACATGTTAGAATTGTGGATGATTCTGTTTCTGGTTTTATGAATGCCGAAATTACAAAATAAATGTTAACAGCATGATAGTGTAAAACTGCATTTCTCGTCTGTCACCACCTTTTCCTTCTTATAGCAATGATAGAAATAAGTTATTGATATGCTGACTCTGTGATCTTTGTACTTGTACTTGTAGATATAGCACAGTATGCAATAATAACAACATATTTAGTATTTATTTCCACTTTTCTATTATTTTCTTCTTTTGTATTTAAAATAAATGCCTCTCCGGGCAAATATAGCCCACCTTACTCTCCACACCACTGATCCAGTTATCAAAGGCTCAATCAGACAATGGAGGGGTTAACCAACAAGGCAGGCTATTTGCACTTAGTGTGAATAGACACTCCGAAATAGAAATTATGATTATAAAATAAAACATTATACCATTTATCCCAAGCTTATTAAACCAACAGTATTTTTTTTAATTGCTTGCACACTAAAAGTGGTACTTAATGTGCCACTCTTACCTGGTTCCAAGGTGGGGCAGAGGGTGCGTGGGAAGGCTTGGTGGTGTCCCCGAGCCGCACACTGCTGCCCGCTGGCGATGGAAGAGGGGGATAGGAGTGGCAAGGCACTCACTGCAATCCACGCCCCAGAGATGGAAGAAATGGCTCTTTTATTGAAAATGTGGAACAGAAACAAAACAAAACAAAAGATTCTCCACCCGGTCCTCCTCCGGGGGAGGGAGAGGTGCGGACACTATCTTCCGAAGAGCAACTTCCTCCATCGCTGGGTCACCCATCTCAGGGCCGCTTGCACTTACGCTTGCCGCCGGATTTAACGGGGGCCTGGACGGGCTGGGCGCTCCTCTTGCGACCGGCCACCTGCTGCCTGGGTGGAGGCTGCTGCTTAGGCTGAGCAGGGGCGGAGGCGACCAGAGGGGGGCGCCCTCGGTGACGAGCAGACGGAGGCCCCGCAGATGATTGGGTGAAGGCAGCAGCTGGTCGTCGGGGCAGGATGTGCTTAATCGCCTCTGTGTGCTTCTGTGCTGCGGAAAACTGCTGGGCAAAGTTTTCCACAGCGTCGTCGAAGAGGCCGGCCTTTTTTCCTGCATATTTCCTGCATAACCCCTGGGTCGGAACTACCCTCGTGCAATTCCTTGAGCGCCTTGGTCTGGTAGACCTGCAGGAGTGCCATGGCATACAGGGCGGAGCCAGCTTCTCCACAGGCTGAGTAAGCCTTGTCCGCAAGAGTGGACGAGAACTTACATGCCCGGGAGGGGAGGCGTGGATTTCCCCGCCAGGAGGTAGCGGTCTTGGGATACAGCTACATCGCCACAGACCGCTCCACCGGGGGGTTCCCCATGTAACCCTTCGCCGCTCCGCCGTCGAGGGTAGTGAGGGAGGAAGAGAGGCACCATGCTCTGGTGCCGTCCATGCTCTGGTAACCTCTTCATGCACTTCCTGAATGAAGGGCACTGGGGCGGGGCGCAGAGAGATTGCGATCCTCGCTGTCAGCGCCGTCACACCAACACCACGAATCAGAGTTTCTTCTTTGCAGAGACTCGAAGACACTCAGTAGATTTTGCAGGAGATAAGAACAGCATACATCGTCTGGCTACAAAGCGAAAGACAAGGATACGAACGCACCTGTTGCTTGTTTTATGCTCGTGCAATTATCGCAGGCCAATGTGTATTGGCTCGTTAGTTTCACTCTAAGTAGATAGGCTCTCGCAAGCGATCCCCATTCGTCAGAATCTCTTCTGACTCACGTCATAGTGAGCTGACGAAGGGGAACCACAAATGTGATCTGAGAACAAATCCACTACCCGTTACTGATAATGACAATGAGGAACGTTAAATATAAAATTCATTCAAAAGTCAAAATAAAACTGTAGTGAAAAGCTGGATCGCTCCAGCAAAGGGGGAGAGGATTTTAGATCTGGTCTGAAACATGATGCAGGCAGAGCAGGAGTATCATGGCTTGTAGACCAGAATTAACTTAATGCTAAAAAATTAAACTAAACTTAAAAAATAAATGGTTAAAATCGGCCATAAAACGTACTCGGTTACTAAACGTAACCTCTGTTCTCTCTAGAGAGGGAACGAGTATTGCGTAAGTAGCTTACGCTGCGGGAAAGTCTCCTTTCTCGAGATACTGAAGCCAAAAATTATCCTTAATTTTTTTAAAATCTTGTCAGCGCAGTGCGGCAGCCTGCAGACCTAGGGCAGGCGACTCGCGTGCCCATTGGCTGCTCTGCGGCAACTGCAGCAGCCTATCGCTGAGCCCTAGGCGTGACGTCACATCCAATGAGCGCGCTTGGCGCGCTTAATGCGTCACAGCCCGTCATTAGGGGTGTGGCTTAGCGTATATAAGCAGGGCTCAGAGGCTGCTTCACTGGTTTCTGTCGCATGAAGCGAAATGAGCTCGTGGCGTGAGCACGGCGGGTTACGCAATACTCGTTCCCTCTCTAGAGAGAACAGAGGTTACGTTTAGTAACCGAGTACGTTCTCTTACGAGAGGTTCTCTCGTATTGCGTAAATAGCTTACGCTGCGGGAACTCCCTTGTCAACGCCGTGCGCGCGCCCAGCATCCTGAATGAGTCCCAGGGAAAGCCCGGGGAACGCGATAGCGGAGCTGGGCGGCCAAGATAGCACAGTACACAAGCACATACTATGGGGCATGGAGCGGCACAGCCGGTCCAAACTGACACTTCCCACGTAGTGCAGCTCAACCAGTAGAGCTAAATCATACAACGTAGCCCGCGCACAGACAGTGGGCTGGCTACGCGAGACTTAGACTGATAACACTTTAGCCTGCAAAGCGGGAACTTCTAGGTTGTAAAACCTCACAAATGTGGAGGGGGAGGCCCAGCCTGCCGCTGCACAAATGTCATGAATGGGAATCCCGCTGGACCACGCCCACGATGAGGCCATGCCTCTGGTGGAGTGCGCTCGAATGCCCAGTGGGCACTGCAGGTTTTTAGACGCATAAGCAGCCGCGATAGCGTCCACTATCCATCTGGATAGGGTGTGTTTCGAGGCGGCGAGACCCTTGGTGCGCCCACCAAACGAAACAAAGAGCTGCTCTGAACGCCTGAAGGCGGCGGAGCGAGAAATATAGTTTCTCAACGCCCTAACTGGGCAGAGGAGATTACTATCTGCCTCGCAGCCAGAATTCGGCAGGGCTGAGAGAGAAATGACCTGCGCTCTGAAGGGAGTGCTCAATATTTTGGTGACGTACCCATGCCTCGGTCTGAGAATAACTTTAGAGTCTTTTGGTCCGAACTCGAGGCACGCGGCGTTGGTGGATAACGCGTGAAGGTCTCCCACACGTTTGACTGAAGACAGTGCTATCAGAAAAACGGTTTTGAGCGTGAGGTATTTCATATCCACAGTTTCCACGGGTTCAAAGGGATGTGCTTTCAGGGCTTCTAAGACCAATGAAAGATCCCACATAGGAACCGAAGGGGGTCGCGGGGGGTTCATCCTCCTCGCTCCTCTAAGGAAGCGGATGACGAACTCGTTCCTTCCTAATGCGCGGCCCGGCTCTGAGACAGAGAGCGCTGAAATGGCCGCGACATAGACTTTGAGCGTGGAGGGGGACCTGCCCGCGTCCAACAGCTCTTGAAGGAAGCACAATACTTGCGAAACCCCACATGTCTGTGGATCGAGCCCTTTGGCAGTGCACCATTTGTTAAACACCGACCATTTAGACGTGTAGAGCCGCCTCGTGGAGGGAGCTCTAGATTGTATGATCGTGTTCATCACCCCTTCTGGTAGATCAGCATGTAATTGTTGAGGCTCCACGCATGCAGAGACCAGCGCTCTGGGTGGGGATGCCAGATCGAGCCGCGGGTCTCTCCGCACCGGAATCGGCCAAGGGGCTGAATCTGCCAATTGTATGAGTTCCGGGAACCAAGCTTGGTTCTCCCAGAACGGGGCTATGAGGAGAACTGTGTGGCGCGCTTCCCTGACTCTCTTGATGACCTGAGGCAGCAGAGAGACCGGGGGAAAAGCATATAGCGGGCCGCTGGGCCATGTCTGGGCCAGCGCGTCCTCGCTCTTTGAAAAGAATACTGGGCAGTGCGCGTTGTCTTTTGACGCAAAGAGGTCGACTTCCGCTCTGCCGAAGCGGCGCCACAGCGACTGGACTGTTTGGGGGTGTAGAGACCACTCCCCAGGGGGAACGTTGTCCCTGGACAGTCTGTCGGGGCCCTCGTTCAGATGGCCAGGCACATGTGATGCTCTCAGAGAGCGCAGAGAGTGCTGAGCCCATACGAGGAGGCGTTCCGCCAGGGCGCAGAGCGTCTTTGATCTGACACCGCCCTGGCGATTCACATAGGCCACTACTGATGTATTGTCCGTGCGGACTAGAACATGGTGACCATGGAGGAATGGGAGGAAGTGTTTGAGCGCTTTTTCGACCGCGAGCATCTCTAGACAGTTTATGTGTAGGAGATTCTCCTGGTCTGACCAGCGGCCACAGACCGGTCTGCTTTCGAAGAGCGCTCCCCAACCTAGGTTGGACGCGTCTGTCGAGACAACTTTCCGGTGTGAAATCACTCCCATAATCACTCCAGTGTGATACCATTCGGCTGCTAGCCAGGGCTGCAGGGCTGAGACGCAGCCCTGAGTCACTCTGATTAGCGAGCCGCCGGCCGCCCAGGCTCGATGGGGTACGCGCGTCTCCGGTGCTGACCTAGAGGCAGGCGCAGGGCGGCGGCTAGGTAAAAAGCACCCGTCGAGACGATTGGGCGCCGGCTCCTTAGGTGGGGACCAATCCAGTCCCATTCTCTCGACCGCTTGAGTGAGGAGGCGGAGAAGCTCCGCGTCGACACTGGCGCGGGATCTGGCAGACTCCAAAGTCGAGGGGGCGGAGCGGTGAGAGCCCGACCACTCCTCGCTGTCAGACGCAAGCAGAGAGCAGCTGTCAGCGGCGTCATCTGCATCATCTCCCAGGACGACGGCAGTGCGGGCAGAAGCCGGCCGCTGCGCGTCGGTGAATGGCGGGGGAGAAGGAGAGAGCGAGGCTCGCGGGAGAGGTTCCGGCGAGCACTCAGCTGTAGCATCTAGTTCAGGCGGCCTTTGAGAGCGACGTTTCTTCTTACGTGGCCCAGAAGACGTGGCCGGAGAAGGTGGAGGTTCTTCAAATTTAGCGAGTCGAGCCCGTAGGGTCGACATCGGTAACTCCTCACACTGTTCGCAGCCGCCCTCGGAGAGAGCGCGGGCTGCGTGGTCGAAGCCCAGGCAGAGAGCGCACACCACGTGGCGGTCTCCGTCGCTGAGCGCGGCTCTGCACGAGCCACAGGATGAGCGAGGCATTTGTAACAACGCCTCGCGCTCTTTTAGATGCAAGTGTGTCGCGGGGCGAGCACACAAACACACAAAACACAGAGCGGATAAAAGGATATATCCCGGATAGCACACCAGGCAGGGAAGGCTGAAGGCGGCGAAAGCGGCTGGCGTCCTCAGGCTGATATCCTCGGCGTGCTGGTCGCTTGCTTCGACGGCGGCTTCCTCAGAGATGCGATGCGAAGAGCTTCGCTGAAGAGACAGAAATCAGTGAAGCAGCCTCTGAGCCCTGCTTATATACGCTAAGCCACACCCCTAATGACGGGCTGTGACGCATTAAGCGCGCCAAGCACGCTCATTGGACGTGACGTCACGCCTAGGGCTCAGCGATAGGCTGCTGCAGTTGCCGCAGAGCAGCCAATGGGCACGCGAGTCGCCTACCCTAGGTCTGCAGGCTGCCGCACTGCGTTGACAAGATTTTTAAAAAATTAAGGATAATTTTTGGCTTCAGTATCTCGAGAAAGGAGACTTTCCCGCAGCGTAAGCTACTTACGCAATACGAGAGAACCTCTCGTAAGAGAACTAGGGTCTTAACATAAATAGGGTCTCCAAATAGGGTATGTAACATTGGTTGGGCTTAAAATGCCCTGATGGCTCTTTTATATGCCCTAATGCAACCCTGAGAAATAGCCCCAGAATGAAACGAGCGGTTTTCTCCCTTTTATGGCATATAAATGGTATATGGTATATAAACCATAAATGGTTTTATGCTCATGAATATTTAGATGAGCTGCACACTGATTGGTTGGTTTACAACGAGGTATCTCCAAAGCAAAGACGCAACATGCCCAATGAAGATTGGCAGCACTCACTGTGTATCTAACACTAACTGCACCTGCTAGATAACGTACTCGGTTACTAACGTTTCATAGTCGAAGCAACCAGAGCGCGTGCAGGCGCGTGCAGTCTTTTGCCTCCCAAGGTTTCAAAGCTGCAATGCATGCTTGATTGACCTTGACGCGAAGCCGACCGGAGGCCCACGCTGTGCGTGGTACTCTCTTTCTGAGCCAGAACTGCAGTGGGCGCATGCGCAGAAGGCCCAACTGGAGAACTGAAGATGCTGAGGCCATCAGACCGAGCATCCTTTGAAAGGCTTTGAGAGGGACTATCGCGCCGCAGCGGAACGAGCCGGCTGCGCGCCGAATGTCCAGTGTGCGCTGAGATGACAGGCGTGCTGTCATTAGCAGCGAGTTCAGCTCTATTCCCAGAAAAGATATAATCTGTCTGGGGAAAAGCGAGCTCTTTTCCCAGTTCACTGCGAGACCGAGATTCTCGAGATGATCGAGTAAAATGGTCCTGTGCTCTACGAGCTCTGAGTGAGATTGGGCTAGAATCAGCCAGTCGTCCAGATAGTTCAGCACTCGTATGCCCCGTAATCTGAGGGGTGCGAGCGCTGCGTCCATGCACTTCGTAAATGTACGGGGTGCCAGGGACAAGCCGAAAGGCAGGACTGTGTACTGATATGCCTGGCCCTCGAAGGCGAATCTCAAAAATCGCCTGTGACGTGACGCTATCTGTATTTGAAAATACGCGTCCTTTAGATCTATTGACACAAACCAGTCCCCCCTGGCGGACGTGCGCGAGGATTTTTCTGGTTGTGAGCATCCTGAACTGGCGCTTCATAAGCGCTCTGTTCAGCTGCCGCAGATCTAGTATGGGTCTGAGACCCCCGTCTTTTTTGGGCACCAGGAAGTATCTGCTGTAAAGCCCCCCTTCGCTTTGAGCTTGAGATAGGGGTTCTATAGCCCCTTTGCTCAACAGTTTCAAAATCTCGGCTCGAAGTAGATGAGCTACTTTCGATTCTACCGTGGTCTCGACGCGCGCCATGAAGCGGCGAGGGCGTCGACGAAACTGCAGCGAATAGCCTTCTTTTATGATGTTCAGCACCCATCTCGAAACCCCGGGAAGCTTTTCCCACGCAGGTGCGCGAGTAGCTAGGGGCTGGATGCGAAGCACGCTCTGATCGGCTCGCGATACAGCGGCTTTTATGTGCTGTGACATAAGCGTCGCGCTCATGACATCTGAGGCAGGAAAATAATATTTGAATTAAATTCGGGCGGGTGGCGGGGCGGTTGAACCAAACAAATGAAAAATATTACGTATACACCAATCAGCGGATGGCGGGCGGGTGCGGTTTTGAAAATTGGTCAAAAACGTTGGTGCGGATGGATGGCGGACGGATGTTGAGTTTTGTGATGCGGTTGCGGATGAAATAATAGCCCATCCGCGCATCTCTAGTAGCCAGCACAAATGTTAAACGTGATTTATCGTTTACACTAGATAGTGTTACATTTAGCAACAACACTTCAAAAGAATTATATTCAAAACAAGACTTCTCAGTAATTCTGAAGATATTACTATAAATTACAGCAATCCTCCCCCTTTGCCTTTCAGCCGAGGTTCATGTTTATAACAGTAATCTTGGGTGGTGGACTCATTTAAAGTAATGCCGGGACACCAGAAAATACACTCTTTAAGGGATTTATCTGGGTAGCCGTAAAAACGGCTTTTGTGTGCAGGCAAGCGGGTAATGGAACCAGCTTGTTGGCTGCTAAATACGCTGGACCAGTCACATTTCCTGGAACTGGACGAGCGGCAAGCTTTGGTGGAAGTCCGGCCGCAGCGGGACTTGGACACCGTCGCTTTCCTAGGCGTGCTAGGACGATTTCGGGGCCTCTGGCTTCAATGCAATCTTCTGCCGCGGGCCACGCGGGGCGGGGCGGCGGCCGGATGAGCGAGAGCGCGGTCTCGAGCTCTGAGTTTGGCGGCGTTGAGAAGAGGAGGCGGCGGGCGGAGGCTTAGGCTGTGAGCTCTGAGCAGACGGTTTCGCACGGCCTGCTGCAGAACCGGAGCGCTTCGGGAGGAAGTGCTTCATGGCCTGGGTCGCTTTCTGCACCTCAGCGAACCTATCGGCGAAATCTTTGACCGAGGTTCCGAAGAGGCCGGCAGGGGAAAGCGGCGCGTCGAGGAACGCGGTGCGTTCTGACTCAGTCATGTCAGAGAGCGTAAGCCACAGATGTCTCTCAGACACGGTGAGCGAGGCCATGCTCCGTCCAATGGCCTGTGCTGCTGACTTGGTGGCGCGAAGAGCGAAGTCTGTAGCGCTCCTCAAGTCCGGCACGCAGATTGCGTCAGGTCCTCTCTCGTCCAGCTGGCGGAGGAGATCGGCCTGGTATATCTGGAGCGTGGCCATGGTGTGCAACGCTGACGCGGCCTGCCCGGCGGCGGAGAAAGCGCGGCGGAGCAGGGCTGACGTCGTGCGGCAGGCTTTTGAGGGCAGCGCCATCTTAGCACGCCGTCCAGCAGAGGGCGGGCATAAGTGCGCTGCAATAGCCTCTTCAACCGGCGGTAGGGAGTGGTAGCCTCTGTTCTTTGCGTCGTCGACAGCGGAGAACGCCAAAGAGACAGAGGATCGTGTCCTGGCCGAAAAAGGGGAGCCCCAAGACTTAGCGACTTCTTCATGAAGCTCAGGAAGAAAGGGCGCTGGCTTGGATGCAGGTGAAACGCGCTCCCCAGGCAGGAAGTAGCCGTCCAGCCGGTTGTGAGCAGGCTGCTCAGGCGTAATCCACTCGAGGCCGAGGCTCACCGTGGCCTGAGTGAGCACGCGCATGAGCTCCGCCTCAATGCTCGCTCTCTTTCCCGTAGAAGCACGGGCAGGGGGGGCGGGATCCTCAGAGCTCGCCCAATCCTCACTGCCTGATGCTATGAGAGAGCAGGAATCCCCCTCTCGTAGCAGCGCGTCGATCTCATCAGCGTCATCGACAGAAGCGGCGGCAGACCGCGGCCGCTGTCCGTCCGGAAGTGAAGCTGATGAAACCGGAGAAGCAGGCGGGCGCACCGGCGAGCTTTGACGGCTGAGAGAGGGCTCCGGGATTCGCTGAGCGCGGCGCTTTTTACGGCGCGGCACAACAGCAGGTGTGGGCGCAGTCTCGTTGAACAGTGCCAAGCGAGTCCTCAGAGTCGCTAATGGCAACAGCTCGCAGTGATGGCAGCCGCCATCAGCGAGCGCGAGAGCTGCATGTTCTTGACCCAGGCAGGAAGCGCAGATGACATGGCGGTCCCCGTCGCTGAGTGTGGCTTTGCACGAGCCACAAGCAGGCATCTTGAAAAAAACGCAGCTCTTTTAGACAGTGTGAGTCGCGCCGGCGAACACACACACACAGTGCAATAAAGGATATGGGCGCTGGATAGCGCAGCAGGAAGGCGATGAAGGCGGCGCGGCCAGCAGCTTCGTCGACTCGTCCCGCTGAGGTGCTTCTTCAACAGCGCGGCTTCTTCTCGGATCCAGCGATGTGAGTTGCTTCGCTGAAGGATGAAAAATCAGAGAAATAATGCCTGCGAGCGGTATTTATAGACCTAAGCCACGCCCGTCTCGGCGGGACGTGACGCAGAGGGCGCGAAGCGCCCTCATTGGGTCTGACGTCACTCTAGGTCTCGCTCGATAGGCTTAAGCAGTTGCCAGCAGACCAGCCAATAGGCGCGCGAGCTGCCTCGCCTATGTCTGTATGCTGCCGCAACGCGTTTTACATTAATACAAAATTAAAGGATAATTTTTTTGGCTTCAGTATTCTCGTGGAAAAGGATTTTCCCCTAGCGTATTCTACGCAGTACGAGAGTATCTCTCGTAAGAGAACAATAGCTACAGGGTGTCTACAGATATGAACAAGTTACATTTAAGTCTTTTTAAGATGAAATTGCACCTTATATGAAATTTAAGACCAAACCTGCAATGGAAATATACACATATTTATAAATCATCACATATCACAAAATATCATTGCTGTCACAAATGCTATTTATTATTACAATATACAGTGAGCTTTTCATATCAGCAGAGCAGACAATATCCAAGTTTACACCTGGCCACTTTATGCGTTTTCTCAGATCGGATAGCTATCTGATTTATCAAAACGATTCCATTTACACCGGGGGGCTGTTCCATAAAAGCCGCTTAGAAAAGCGGGGATTAAACTCCAAAACCGGACTTGAATGAGCCTAACAAATGAGTTGGGGCTAAAGTGGTTCCATAAAAGGTAATTGAAGCTCACGCAATCTCACTAATTTGATCCAGGTTTATTTAGTCTAGATAATTGCGTGTGCACGCGTTTCTTAAGCAGCCCTAGAGGTCGATCGTGGATCAAATCGATCCACCATCTAACAGCCTATATTTTGTGCTGTTTTATGCGTTTGTAACATGTTTTTTTCCCCCTCAGTGCAAAACTTACATTTTACAGTTATATTCTCCATCTGTAAATGTTCGAAAGTCATGCAAATATATCCATTTTGCTGCTAATTTTCATATTGAACGAGCGCTGCTGCGCGCATGCACGCCATATAGGAGCGCAATAATTCTGACTAAAATATACATTTTGCTTGGAAAATTAATATGCGATATTTTATAACACTAGAAATATCTTCTAATTATAATAATTTATCTTTAGGATGTTGGATAAGTTGCACTGAACTTCTAGCGAACAGAAGTACTTCAGTGAAGTAGCCTATAATTCAGGGAAGATTTTTTTTAAGAAACTAAATATATAGAGATACAAAATATAGTTTTGGGTATAGGACCTATGCTACTTAATAAAGATGATGTATACTTATTTAGAATGCTGAGAATTACAGCTTTTAATGCAATATTTTTTTGGAGAAAGCAAGAATCCCCAGTTTTAAATGAGTAGATTTAGTTTCTAAAGTACATTATGGAGAGGATAACATTAAATTAAGAGCAAATGTATACATTTTGAAAAGATATGTGCAACTCTAAAATTAAAGAATATTCCATAAAATAAAGGAATATATATTAGCCTACATTAACTACATTTTTATATAACCCTCCCTCCCTTTTATTTCTAGTTATTTGTTATTTTATTTATTTACTTATTTAATATTGAATATTTGATATTCAAATAATATTACTTGAATAACTATTAGGAATTATGTGTCATTATAAGAGTTTGATATAAATATGTTAATGTTACATTTTTATTACTATTTATTTATTGTTTTTTGTCTTTTCCCCCTTAAATCATATGTAAAAGTGTCTAACTATGTACTTTTTGGTTATTGTTCTAATCATGTGTGTTGGTGGGTATTATCACAAAAGAAAAAAAGTAGAAGGAAAAATAAGGAATATTTATTGGGGGAAAATATGATGTCTTTAAAGGAACTGTCAATTTGTAATTGTGTTAAATGTGTTTGAATTGAAAGACATAATAAAGTACATTATATATATATATATATATATATATATATATATATATATATATATATATATATATATATACTAAACTGTAAAGTGACTATTGTAATGGGGTAAATCAAATGTAGGCTAATACTGTCAATTACTAAGCTCAGATTCATCTTACTAGTTAAAATGTATACTCTGCTTTTGTAATTATTTATTTTTAATTTTGTGATTTTAACTTCTGCTTTACAAAGCTTTTTTCAGATTGTGTTCTAATGTTCTTCTAATAATCATAAACGTACTACAGCTGCCAAACAAAACCAGAGAGAAATGTATTCATAAATCTTTAAAACAATCTAATTAAATCTTGGGCACAAAACATTCAGCCAGTAAAAAAAGAAAACCTGTAGTATATATATATTGTATTTAGGCCTATCTATCTATCTATCTATCTATCTATAGGTCTATATTGTCTAATTTATCATTGTAGCCTTATTTAAGTTGATTTTCTGTATACTGTGTATTTATTTTTGGACTAATAGTGGTTAATAAAGTCCAATAATGGTATGAGAGAGTGTCAGTGGTAATAACATTCTGTTCTTGTTGGTCAGTGTTAGAGGATCTGTGTAACAACTGAGGCTTAGCCTGACAGTTAGCCTGCCCTGGACCAGGCTAGTTTCCCAGCATAAGTTGCCAGGGTAACTGAGTTTGAACTATTTTAAGTTTGCTTTATGAAACAGAATCCACCGACAATACGTCTGACTAACTGAAATAAGCCTGGCTTATACTCTAATCTTGTTTTATGGAACAGCCCCCTGGTCATATAAATGTGTTTTTGCAAAACGGATTTAAATCCGATCTTCAATTCCCGCACTATATGCAGATTAAATGGAGTTCACGTCACCAAAAGCAACAGATATGAGCTGCATTTTATTGATCATCAGCTAAAATTTCAAAATCAAAGACCGCAATAAGAGAGAGCAGTAACAGCCCTGGTAAGATGATCATTTCGTTTCTTTACTTTTAATGATGATGATTGTGTGTTAAGCGTCTGTGACTTACTTTCACTGTGATTTGCGATAGTTTGCACGTTGGCTTGATGAATGAGATGCTCAGTTTCTCATCTGCGGCGATGCGTGTCGCAGTAGCGTCGTCATAGTGTTTACATAATGGTTTCAACAACCAGATGCATTTACACTTGTCCAGTTTCATCTGGAATGTGGCCCAGACCTCCTCCTGAAGTGGTTTGAGTGATCGGATTCAAATTCGTCTCGAATGCGTTTCGGAGGGCATTTACACCTGGGCCTGTATGTATAAAACTTCTAAGAATTGCTCTTAAGAATAGTCTTAAGCTTTGACTTAAGTGTCAAAAAATTCTTAGTAAAAAGTAAGACTTCTCTAAGAGTAGGACACTTTTATAAAGAAGCTAAAAGCGACTTTCAGCAAAGTCTAAGACTGATTCTTAAGTGCTTTCTGAAGTGGCACTAAAGTGCTGCAAACTAAGGACTACAATGATGTCAACCCAAAATGGCCACCCTCAACCACTGAATCAGCCAACAGTGAGCCTGCAAGGGTGAGGTCACTGCAGCATGACACCAATCATTTAATGTAATTATTATAAAATAATTTAATTAAGACACGGAAACGTTAATATGTCTTTTTTTTTTTCTTTTTTTTTTTGCATTGTGCAAAATTATCATAAATTAGTATTGATGCTGTGCAATCCCTTGTGGAAAAGTGAGGCAAAGGAAAATTGTCAGATTCACCCTTTATTCAAATAGTATTAAAAATGTGTTAAAGATTTTGTAGGCGTATTGTGTAGTTGTGCCTGGAGTCAATTGTTTATTTGTGATAACACAATGAAACATTCCAAATTGTACAGACGTAATTTTTAGCCAGGCTGTCATGCAAATAAATTATGAACACATGAAAAAAACGAGAGGACAATGAAATATTAATAAATGACTATGTTGCAGACAATGTATGATTATTTTTTTCTCCTGTGAGCTTTTTAGTTTTTCTAAAACCTGTAGCTGTAGTTTAGCTTTTTTTGTCACTTAATATTCATCAATATTATTGATCTGCCTGCACAGACACCGCTGAACTGAGCTGGACGATGACATCACTGTTTTCTCTAGAGCGGCTGTATAGATAAATGAACTAAATAGATAAATAATTGGCCAGGTCGCGGTTGCAAATGAGAACCTGTTCTCAACCGATTAACCTGGTTAAATAAAGGTAAAAAAAAATAATAATAATAATAATGTTTACAAAGGAAATTAATCAACACTGAACTCACTTAAGCTGGACAATGACACTATTTTCTTCTAGATCTGCTGTACAGCCAGTGGTTAAATTGGGCCTGGGCTCTCCGGGGCTCAGCCCCAACACATAAGCTGTCACATTTGGCTCCTGACCTCTGGAATGGCCTTCCTGATATTGTTCGAGGCTCAGACTCGCTGTCCCAGTTTAAAACTAGATTAAAGACGCATCTCTTTAGCCAAGCATTCACATAATACTTAACTTTTATACTACAGTTGAATCAGATTGAATGCATTAATATTATGAACAGCAGCTACGCTAATTATTTCCCATCTGCTTTTCTGTTGTTATCTCGGGACGCCAGTAAATACAAACCACACATAAATGTCATTATCTCAAAACTACAAACTTTTAAATACATGCTGCTGACATATTATTGTAGCAGAGTTTGTGCTAAATACAGTGTAATCAGACTTTAGCCATGAAAATGTCACAAGTAACATAAATAATCAGAAATGTCAGAGCATGTCAGAACACCTCCAGGGCCCAGAAAACACCTCAGACCCCAGAGGGTTAAACATCGTATAAATTTTAAACGATTGTAAGATCAAAAGTAAATGATTACTTACAAAGCACTAAATGGTTTCCCATAGCAAAGCAAAATTGAAGATGAGATCTCCTTTATGTCACATTTACATCTCCTAGATATAAATGAGCACTAATTGAGACCAAAGTGGTTTTCTCATTCTTCTCAAATGTCTCTCCTGAGAATTAAGTCTCACATTGAGCACAGTGCAAGTTCTCTAAATTCTCTCACAGCTGTCTCTTTTCCTGATCTCAACTAAGAGAAAAATGAGACATACTGTGCCGCTTTCAAATATGTCTCAATTTGATCTCAGTTATATCTCAGTGAGAAATATGTCTCGTACTGCTCACTATTTGAGTTCTCAGATTCTCTTACAGTTGTCTCTTTCTAGTGTTTCAGCAAAAAAGAAAAAATAGAGTAGTGCAAGCTCTCAAATTAGTCTCAATATGAGACATTATTTAATATTATAGCTCAATCATATCTCAATTTATCTCAGCGCAAAATTTAAGAAAAGAAGTAATCAATTCAGGCAAATAATTTGAGATGGTTTACATAATGTTCAACTTACAAAATGTGTTTATTTCTGACACAAGCCATACAATTCATTAATTACAATTTTGAGTTCCAAAACGTAACCCATCAAAACATAAGCCATGATGTGCTCAAAAGACACCTTTGTGGACTTTCTAAATGTTGACATTGTGCTGTTTTGACAGAATTCACAGCAAAGCTCTATTGTATAGAGCAGTAAAAGAGTGTGTAACACATAATAGAGCACATGCTGTTTTAATTCAATTCATTCAAGCACCCTGATAATACAATAGAGGCAATTCATCTTGCCACCACACACCCTGACCATGACCCACTGTTGCATCCAGTATAAACCCAATATTAAGGGGTTAAAACTTTTCAAGTGTGTTTGGGAAATTAGCTGCAAAAGCAATGCCAGGCATAGATGTCAAGTCAAAGAAAACAACTTTACCCAATATATGATCCAAGGAAACTACTGTATTAACAGAGGTTTCCAATAGGGGAACAACATGACTGCATGTACCATTTGTTACACTATCATGCAGCAAAGAAAAACCAGCAACTTTGAATTCATGAACAAGGGCCCATTTGGCATATGAATGTTCTGAGGTAAAGAAGTACTCAATCTGTCCATACTTTCTTTGTCCATCACTAGAAAAAACGACTGTAAAATTGTTTCTTCTATTGCCTTTCCCATAGTGTTTTGATGTGAGATAATTTCTCTTAACTTGTGCCCTGTGAAAGATCCTTACTGTTTTAGAACTGATGCAATGACCAGTATGTCTTTCCAATGTAGAGAGTTGAACTGTGTCCAGTTGAAGTTCACTAGATGCTCCATATAGTTTGGTCCTAGACAAATCATTGTTTTCCTGACAGAAACTCATCTTTAGTCATCCGTGTGTAAAATTCAGCTATGGCATTCCCTGGTTTTATGGTTTGTGAAATAACAGGAATAGACTGCACAAGTTTGACTGCATGGACCATCTGCATAGGTATATTTTGAGTGCCATGTATGAGCCTTAACAAATAGCCATTCTTGTCCTCAAAATGGAAACACGAATGAGTCCATAATGGACCAAGGGCCTTCACACTGTCTGCTAGGTGCACAAGAAGGTGTACATTTGCAGTTTCGTACCGCTCACCATATAGATTAGCCATTTGGGAACAAAAGTTCCACAGTAGTTTCTCTGCATGATCAATCTGTTCAACTGATATGGATTCCATCAACAAAATGAAAATGGCTTCACTTAGTAGAAGGAAGTGCTTGTAGTACAGTGTTGCAAGAATTCCACGGAAAACAACAGGTCCATAGAAGATTAAAATATCCCGATATTCTGATGCTTTAAAAAACATTCTGTGAGATGTCACTAATCGAGGATATCGAGTGGAGGATGGAGGAGAGATATCCTGAAATCGCCTGTCAATTTCCTTTGCATTTTTTGCCATGCTGAAGGGCTGACGAGAAAACTCTGGAGAAAACCACAGAACCATCAGAAGGCGCATTACTCCAAGAAGGACTGAGTGCATGTAATCTATGGCAGTGCCTTTGATAAGGTTATAACATTTAAGTTTGCTAAGCCAACAGGGACCCTTCACCCCTTTAACAGGGGTTTTGGTCTCATTTGCGATTTTCATATCAAGAGCAAACTTTTCATTTGTGCGCAGTGGGCCTTTTGGATCTCTATGTTGGTATGGAAATGCATGAACATGTCCCCTTTCCCCTGTCTTTACAGTCTCTCCTGGCTGCTCACATTTATGACATCCAAATTTCCCATTGTATTGCACTGAATTAAGGACTAATGCTTTAGCAGGTAAGTCGCATGTTCCAGCAATGGTGAGCACTTTACACACAAAAGGTTCAGATGTCAACTCTGCAGGTTGCACAAGAATTCCATCATCTGCAAGTTTACTCAGTGTGTCACCTAGTGGTCTAAGGAATGTAACCATGGATGGTTTTGAGTCCCCATACCAAAGTCCAGCAAATATCATATTCTCTCTTTTTGTACGTTCCATGAAACTCAGTTCATTGATGATACAATAAAAAGGCCACACTGAAAACTTGGACGATTTAAAAATAGGTACCCCATCTGTGTTCCAAGTAAGTGAGATGTTTTTAGGGTCACTAAGAGGACCACCCCCATCTACAAGCTGTTTGTAAATTTCTGCATCATATATATCTTCAATGTTGTTAGGATCTGTCTTCTTCCTGCTTAATCTAAAGTTAAGTTTCTCCTGAAAACCTGGCTTGAGAAACAATGACCTTATTTGAGCATCAATTGGAACCTCTATGAAGGATGAGGATCTTTCTTCTGACACACTGGTCCCACAAGATAGACATTGTAATTGTTCACCTTCTAATGAGCCAAAACAAGTACTGCAATATTTATGCAATACAATAGGAGATGATGCAGCATGTGAGAAAAAAAAGTCTTTTAACTTCTGTACACTGTTTAAGCAGTCTGTATTCAGACTATCAGGACAAACCAACTTAAACATTTTAAGCAAATCACTAAGGGCCTTATCAGTTACTTTATGACAGTTTACGTAAGCCATGATGATCAGAAGGCTCTCTGCAACAGTTATTGATGCATTGTCATATAATGGTTTGTGTGTTGTGTCCTTGAAATTTGACTCTTCTGCACAGTCCTCACTCAAACCCTCTTCAAATCCCTCATTGAACAAATGTCCATCATCATATGTCCAATCCCCCACATCAGGGAGAGCTTCCTCAAATAATTGAGATGGATCATACTCAGCATTGCCATGTAGTTCAGTTGTTAGGTCATCAGGAGGATCGCTGAAGGCTGATCTGGAAGATGGTTCTTCATTGTCTTCGATAGAGTTAACAGTTGAAATACTCTCTTGTGCCACGCTACCTTGTGCTGGTAATAAAATAGAATAAAAATCATTAAGGGTCAAAAAACATCTTGTCACAACACAAAACCTATATCGTCTCAACCTGTATATCACTTTCTTACACTCAGATTATTGTGTCATATTTTAGCAGGATCTGGGGTCTCATTTATAAAACTGTGCATAGGATCCTTACTAAAAGTGTACATGCGCCCGAAAGCCAAAAATGGCGTGCGCAAAAAAATATTCAGACTTATAAAACCGTGCGTACGCCAGAACCTGCGCAACATTCACTTTATAAATCCCAGTCAGCCAGAGTCAGCGGAAGATTGTGCGCACATGCGTCTCCTCCCCGAAATAACCATATAAGGAGCTTACAATGCCTAGTTTTACTATGTATATCCTCATCTGCATATCATTTGCATATGATTATTCATCCACGTGATCATCTAACATGTTTACCGGTAGGTAGCCTACAAGACATTAGTCAATATGAAATATGGATGTGCGTCATGTCACATTAATAAAAATAATTTAGTTTGCCTTTTTTTTTAAATAAATAAATGAAATAGTGTAAAATACATTTATTTTTCTCAATCTTTTCCACGGGCTAAATCGTATTTTTAATTGAAACAGATTTAGACCATGTTGTGCATTATTTGCACGAAGCTATTTTCTCAGACAATTATTCATCTATTCATTTAATATTCAGCTATCATGATATAAGCAATTATAGTTAAAACATTAAAGCACAGCATGCCAGAAGAAAAGTGTTCAAAAGCATTGCATCCACAACAAATATTTCTATTTATTGAATATTTAAATTTTTGTCAAGTCAAGTCATCTTCATTTATATAGCGCTTTTAACAGTGTAGGCTGTTTCAAAGCAGCTTTACAGAGACAAATGGATAATACTTGGTATTATCTAGCTATTTATCTAGCTTTTTCTAGCTAAAGTTAGTTGTGATTAATTCACTTCCGTCGCAACGTTCATTAGTTATTAAATTAGGGGCCGCTAAGACGACCCCGTTCTCTCTACACAGACTTTAATGCGAACCTGTGATTAACTCTGATGGCGTTCACATGCGCATTAAGAAATTATTCTAAGATTATGTGCATTTCAATCTATGTTCGCAGATTATTTCTCTCTCTACAGACCAAGATCAAATGAACTTGTCTGGCGATGTAATGATTTCATGTAGGCCTATTTTAAGTGTTTAACTCCAATGAGAATGGCATATTCAATCTAAATGTTTAATATTAGAAGTAGAACATATAGTTTAGTAAATTATTAATTAATTTATTTAAACTGTTATTGTGAACATGCACTGTAGCCTATTTATGATTACTACTCATAATGAAGATTTACGGTTTTACGTCAAGCTATATTATGCGCCAGTTTCACTAAACGGCCCAACGTGCTCACTGACGCGGACATTTAAGAATGGATGGATATTTGCTTCAAGTGATATGCTTGGTGAGTGAAATAATATTTCTGTATCTGTTCTGTATTCTATATCTTTCTGTAGCTGTATAATTTTCTTTGATTTTCTGCCTAAAAGTGACCAAAAAGACATTTAACTCCAGCTCACCATCGGTGTCGCCAAACTGCGCCGTCTCCAAAACGTTCGTACGCATGGGTCAGAGTTTGCGTGCAGGTGCGCAAATTATCCCGTCAAGTTTGTTTTTATAAATCACAACTTATGTGTCGAAAGTGGCGTACTCCTGTTTCAAGGCCTTTTTTGTGCGTACGCACGCTTTATAAATGAGACCCCTGCTCAGTGAGCAAAAAAATATATACTGTACATCATTACAGACAGACAGACAGACAGACAGGGTGTGTGTACCTGGCAGGTGGTGAGAGACTTGATGTCCGAGAGTGAGTGCGGTACATCCTGCATGGACACCTGGATGTTGGGCGTGTTCCCCTTGAAGTGATGCGTTTTGGGTTCCTCCAGGAGGCACCCCCCCCTGCTGTGTTCTGCTGCTGCTACCTCCTGACACAGACAAGAGGACACATCAGTGGTTCACACATTTTTTCTAGATCAATATTAGAGTCTCATTTTGCTTAAATTACATTTTTCAGATTTCTCACCCGAAACAGATTTCGGGTGAGAAATCTTCTTGTAAGAAACTCAAAAGATAAAAAAAAGAAAAAGAGAAGAATAAGAGAAAGCTATTTTGCCATGCTTGGTTTGACCAGCTGTAGACTGCATTCTATCTACTAATCTATCTATTTACAGGGCCTGTGACTCTTAATCAGAACTAATTCTGTTCAGGATCTCTCTCTCCTCTGCACATGGGACTGGGTGTGGCTTTTGAACATTAAACACACACCAACACATTTCATAAGTTACCTAAATATTGCTGATCAGTCTCCACATGAACACTGGTGGCTGCAGGGAGGGATGACTGCAGGGAGGAAAATAAGGCATTAAATATCCTATCTGCTGCAAATTTACTGCAACACAACTATGCCAGGCTACTCACCAATTGTGCAGCCCGTCTTGGTCGTTTATTTGGGTCTTCTTCATTACCAGTCCTTCTCCATCGTTTTCCAGGTTTTCGTCTGGTCATTTTGACACTCCAATACTATATAAATACAGACCCAAGTTGATGGAATATACAGTGGAACTTTTTGTAAAAGTAAAACTCTATATTCTGATGAAGCGTTTATTCAGTAACAAAGGTTTACATCTAATCAGCTCTTTAGTAAACAGAAATACATTTCTTAGAAAGTGTCAATTTTCCACTTCCAATTTTCTCTGTTAATTTCTTTGTACCATTTTGATTTCCCCCTACGATAGATAAAGTTTCTCTTATTTTATCACTTCTACTTTCACTTGTTTATTCTTCATCCTGCATGAATTCTCTCTCCTAATTGGATAAAATGAATATCCCGAAAATGCATTTTCTGTTTACTGAACAGCAGGGGGAAACAGGGAGACTACGGTCATTTTAACAATAATAGCAATAACTGGTATCAGAAATAATATAGAGCTGTTTTATTAATAATCGGCTACTGCACTGTTATGTACCACAATTTCAAAATCTTAAGTCAAACTACAAAATAATTATTAACATCATATTCTTTAAGTACCAAAAGTATTGATCATTGATGATCAATTGATCACCAAAATGTAAATTTAATGCAAGTTATTTGTATTACTAACTCATGTAAATTATAACTCCTGATTTTTATTTTTATAAATAATCTATTAATAATGTAGCAGCATGAAATATAAATGATCAAGAACAAATACAGCTAGGCTTATGATCACCACTGAATGAATACCAGAGTTTCATTGTCACTAAGACATGTTTTGCCAAATAATTCCACAAATACACACGTGTATTTCTCGTATGTTTTGACATTTCTGAAGAGTCTGAAGTCTAGGAGATTTGTAACCATAGATATATATAGCGAGTAGTAATTATTTTAATAAAGAATAGAGTTCTGCTAGTCTGGGTAAACCCTGCCCTCTCTGCCAGCGATTTGATTCTTGAACTTGGTCTGGTGATAGCCAGACTAGAGTTCTGTAGACAAACATTTACAGTAGGCCTATAGAGGGTTTTCACCTACGTCACGATTTGGTCAGTTACCCGGATGCGCGGCCATATTGGAGGTGCTCGGATGTAAACAACGGCATGGATTGCACTGTTTATGTACTATTGAACACATTGTTACACTAATTTCTGATGTCTAAACCACGGGAAAAACACATGGAAGCTGCGAAATCATATAGAGAAGGACTTGGTAAGCAGGAAAGAGCTCAAAATGTTGACAAACTTAAGGTAATATGTGGTAAAGATCTGAACGAGCTAGCTTCTCTAGTCCTTACTTCTTTTTCGTATCCCGACATTGGCTACGTTAAGATTGTCAGTCCAAAAAAAAGCACATGAAATCAGTTTCAAGCTACATCCATATGTGGTTTAATATCCTATTCAAATCACATATCAGGAAATCCACCAGTCTGAACGCTCTTTCTCGTGGTTTATGTGACTTTCTCACGCCACGTAAAATATAAACATCAGACGTTGTTATAGGGAACATGCTGAAAGTCGCTGCCGAAACAAGGTTGTGTTGATGCAAAGTGCCGGACGAGCAGAAAATTATTATTTTTGAAAAGTATTTTGAAACCGGCGCGGATGAAAAAGGATTGTGCATACAGTAACCTACCAGCCTCCTACAGTTCTGCAGCTCGAGACGCAGTAGTCCAGCGCGGCGGCTACATTTCCATATTGTAAAATTTAAATAAGAAAACATTTATATTGCAAATGCAAACCTATCCATCAACGCAACATCATTGCCGTATTGTCAAAGAGCTGCGTGGACACACAAATCGGTTCTGAACAGTTGCAATACAGTGTGGAGTGTGGACATCATTTTAGATCATATTCCAATCGGATACAAAGATAATCGGATTGACAGTGTGTATGTACCCATAGTTAACTATTATACGTCAAAATTTTAGCCATAGTTAACGCTTCATTTACACATGTGGCTGATGCTGTGCCTCTCAACCACAAACGCCATCTTTCATCAGTTTTTTGCACTCTTCTCTTTAACTTTCGGCAGTCTATAGAACTAGAAATGTTTTTTCTCGGTGCGACCGATGAGTACAGACCAAAACTTGACCATTTTTCAGAAGCAATAATCAGCCAAATTTGCGAGTCCGTTCAGTTCAATGGCACTGTTTACGTTCAGTACCTCCAAAATGGCCGACTTCCGGATTGATGACGCGTCGTGAAAACCCTCTATTAGCTAGGTGTAGCTAAGTAACTTTAGCATAGCTAGTGGTAGCCCCTTGAATGTGGCATTCGCAATGCGGTGGCGTTAACTTACTCCAAGAATCCTATTTATTACCAATCCTTATTACTATTACCACTACTATTACTTACCGTTAGTCGTTATCCTTTACAGAGAGCTTTGCTGTTTCTTCCAAACTCGAGCCATTTCTGCCCCACACTCCACAGCGGGCAGTGCAGTAACCGCCGAAAAAAGAAGAAGAAGAAGCTGAACGTTGCACGCGCGGGAGACGTGACCGGTAGCGCCAAGACCCGCCCTACGAAGCAGCTCATTGCGTGGCTCACGATTGATTAGACTTTTCACCTCGAGTGGTTAAGGTTAGGATAGCGGATTGGTCAGGGGATAGGACCTGAACAAATAACATTTTTGTTATCTTTTTTAAAGAATACAGGGCTTTTAAAAATAATTTAATAGTATAAAGGAAATATAATCTGTGGGTATACTCCAGTCCAGCGGTGGCGGTAATACAACAACAAGTTGTCAACCGCCAGATAAAAATAGAAGAAGAAGAAGATTGGAGGGTGGGTCTTGGCGCCAATTCGTAATTTGCTGGGGTGAGAGAAGGGCGTTGGCCACTGCTGCTGCACCTGATGGCTTTTTCCCCTGCCACGCCGAAGAGGTAAGAATGAAATTCTTTTGACATTATCATAATAATGGAAGGTGGGGATTAGGTGTCTGTCCAACAAGTAATTGACAAAGAAACTCCGAACTGTATTCAGCCCGTCGAAAATGGGATGGTTGGCTAAGTTAGCTAATGTTAACGTTAGCTAACGGCTAATGTTAGGTTCTACGTTGCATATCAAACTGGGGGTCCTTGAAATGAAAACAGTTTGAGAACTGGCGATCGTTGGATCTTAATTGGGGAAGCTGAGCTCATGAGTTTCTTTTACACTGATAAAAAAAAAAAAAGCGAGCTGGTATCGCCGGCGACACCGTCGACCTCAGGGGGTTAATGACCGGACTGGGAGAAACAGGATGGTGTCGCACGCTGAGTTGGTGGCAGCTGCGGCCGGTAGATCTTAATTTGCTAGGACGGGTTCATGTTACGCTCGGGACTGGAGCTTATGGAACGGGCCGCAACGCACAAAACCCAGTATGCAATACCGTTCTGTTGTTTCGTTCCATTCGCTCCAGTCCCGAGCGTAACATGAACTCCTTTTTTTGCTCTACACTAGCTAAATATCTCTGAAATTTCAGATCTGCAAGTTAAATAAATATTGTGTCACGAGTCCGTAAGTTGTGAGCAGATTTTCTGCAAAAGCTCACCCAAGAATAGGGATGTTATCATGGTTCATGATCTTTAATTTTTTTTAATCTTGGTGGTTTTATAGGTTATAAAACTAACAATCAATTAGGAAAATAATTTGATTTGATTTTTGCTCATTTTGATACCATTCTTGCCTCAAAGATATTAAGTGAATTAGGTTAAAATAGTGTCTATTTATATTATACTTAGTGTTAATGATCTAAAATGTATTTTTTTCATTAATAGGATGGAGAAAAACAAAGTGCTGGCAAAAAAGAGGCTACGGGTTCCCACTCAGAAAATGAAGGACCTGAGCTCCCCTCCCCCAAATGAGCAATCTGGTAAGTATTAACGTAATAGTTTCTGTTATATACGGGGGTAATAATCATAACATTATTGTCCAAATAATGTCTAAAAATACCAGTCTAAATTGTTGTGGCCAAATAGAAATAGAAATTAAACATTCTCTCTCTCTCTCTCTCTCTCTCTCTCTCTCTCTCTCTCTCTCTCTCTCTCTCTCTCTCTCTCTCTCTCTCTCTCTCTCAGGGTGTGTTGCATTTGTCAGATGGGAGGATGGTTATACCGGCAAAATCTTTAAAGGATCTGACATTTTGGCAAGAGATGAGGCTCCTGTGCAGCTGCAAGATCTTAGATCAGGAGACCCTGTTTTAGCAAAGTGGTCAGATGGTAAATTTTATAAGGCCACTGTTGAATATATTTCAGGGGAAGATCAGGCTAAGCTGCCAAAAGGCCACCCAACTCCACAGGGGTCCTTTTTAAATATGTTAAAAGGCGATGAGCCATCAGACATAACGTCAGGGTCTGACACCATTATAATAGATAGGAGCCCACTGTCTGAGCATGGCGAGAAAATCCCATCGCTGAATCCATCACCTGACGGGGGACATGCAACAGGCCGCAACACAGCTGGACCACCACCCTATGGGTAGGTTTGTCATAATTATTACATAATCGCCTGGGCCCATGAGTTCAACACTTTTTATCATTATCCGATCAGATTTGGCAAAGTTCAAAACCAAAAAAAAACAGCATTAGGATAACTTTGTTATCCAATCTATGATAATAGAATAGGCTCTATGCACAGCTCCACTACTTCCTGAACTTAAGGCTGCTCTTTTATTTCCTGTCTTACATTATTGGACAAACTGATTAATCCACGTGTGTCTGAGTCACAATGGTCAGACACAAGTGGATTAATCAGTTTGTCCAATAATGTAAGGCAGGAAATAAAGGAGCTGCCTTAAATTCAGGAAGTAGTGGAGCTGTGCGTAGAGCCCATTACTGTATTTCAGTAAATAGTATGTGAATGACTCGTGGGCCCTGATGAAAATTATTTGCTATTATTTTTGCTTAATGATCAGAATCGTTTACGTTCATCTTTTTACGAGCTCACACGTCATAACATATTGTGATCTTGTTGATCAGCTATTTCCAGTACTGAAATGTTTTATTTTTTTAAAGTATAAAATGATTATAAATATGGCAGATATGGTCATAGTACATTTATTTTCATTATTGGTACTGGCCATCATATACATAAAGAGTAGACAGCCCCAGTTGTCAAGGCAGCATCTACCCTTCATTTATGTCTATGCCAGTCAGTTCTTTGTAGTTATTGATCAAATCTCTTCTGGGCAATTTGTGTTTACAGAAATGTAATTTCTGGTTCCATGTAATTTTATTATAGCTCTGCCAAAGGGGGGGCAATTGGTCCATCACCCTACAGAGGCCATACACCCAGTCCATCACTGTATGACCTCAACACCATTGGTCCATCACCCTACAGAGGCCATACACCCAGCCCATCACTGTATGACCTCAACACCTCTGGTCCATCACCTGGTGGAGGCCATGCACCCAGCCCATCACCGTACAGCCTCAACACCTCTGGTCCATCACCTGGTGGAGGCCATACACCCAGCCCATCACCGTACAGCCTCAACACCTCTGGTCCATCACCTGGTGGAGGCCATACACCCAGCCCATCACCGTACAGCCTCAACACCTCTGGTCCATCACCTGGTGGAGGCCATACACCCAGCCCATCACCGTACAGCCTCAACACCTCTGGTCCATCACCTGGTGGAGGCCATACACCCAGCCCATCACCGTACAACCTCAACACCTCTGGTCCATCACCTGGTGGAGGCCATACACCCAGCCCATCACCGTACAGCCTCAACACCTCTGGTCCATCACCTGGTGGAGGCCATACACCCAGCCCATCACCGTACAGCCTCAACACCTCTGGTCCATCACCTGGTGGAGGCCATACACCCAGCCCATCACCGTACAACCTCAACACCTCTGGTCCATCACCTGGTGGAGGCCATACACCCAGCCCATCACCGTACAGCCTCAACACCTCTGGTCCATCACCTGGTGGAGGCCATACACCCAGCCCATCACCGTACAGCCTCAACACCTCTGGTCCATCACCTGGTGGAGGCCATACACCCAGCCCATCACCGTACAGCCTCAACACCTCTGGTCCATCACCTGGCAGAGGCCATGCAGCCAGCCCGCAAGAAAATGCATGGACACCATGTCAGGATTGTAAGGGGGAGTTTGAAAGAATCCTACAGGAAAAGAGAAGGATCGATGAAGTCATCTCGAGAATAGGCAAGTAATTTCTAATTGCTAATTCATTCGTGATGTAATTGTTCTGTACTTATATTCAGGCATGAAAACTCCTCACCTTTCGGCGAAATTCGCCATTTTAAAACCTAAAAGGGTCACCTACGTGATTTGTGCAGATCCAATGAGAAAATATTTATGGGATGGGGGGGGGGGGGGGGGGGGGGCGGCGGCATTTAACCCCTGTAAAGTTACCATAAACTTCGCAGCTTTAAAAAAAAAATCATCATTCCGAATGCCGAAACATGACAGCCAATACGAGTCAGAGTAACGTTAGGCCAGAAATGTTTTCAAAGTCTTTTACACCGCGAGTCTGACAACTGGACACACACTGCCGAACAAACCGCACGTCGGAAAGCAAGCCTGAGGTAAGTTAGCTAACAATGTTAACTGTCCTGTCAGATACAGACAGCGATGTTGCCAATGTCATTATTTTTATATTTTGATATAGAAGTGGGCGAGATAATATCGCGAGCGGGCGCGGGCGCCGTGAGCGCTGAGTGAGCAGGAACAAGTAGCAGTGTTATTCATTGCGCGGCTCGCGAGCCTCATGTGGCTCGCCAAGCTTTAATTTGTGGCTCGCATGGCGGTAAATAATACGGTGATATGATAATGCATATTATAATATTTAATATAAAATATTTTTTTTTCTTGTGGTGTTGTAGCCTATGCAAGGTTATCTAGGCATGTTTTAATTATGTTCAATAATAAACTTGCCTGCCATTAAAGCTCTTTAACCATTTTAAAGAGTAGCTTGGTATTTTCTCATTCCTGTATTGTTTGTACTATTTTTCCCTTTCAGATCCAGGCCAGGTCAGAGAGCTTCAGACTCTCTGCGACTTAATTGGAGAGAGATCTTGTGGCAGCCCAGCTTCACCATCAGGCCAGCAGGAGCTGTTTCCTGGGAGCGGCATATTCATCTCATCATTCCGCCTGGCTGCCATGAATCACGCATCAAAACCAAATTGCATGCGTCTGTTTCATGCACTTTTTGATAATTTCTTCACTGTTGAGGAGTGTCAAAATGCAGTGCCCTTTGGTCGCCCTGGCAACAACCCCTCAGGAAAGGAAGGAAAGCAGGTCCTTGACCGTAAAAAAGTTGACGGAATCCTAAGTAAGTTTTTTCAAAATTAGGCTCTGTGTGTTTTTAGCCCAGGATAGTGGGAATGATTATATCCAATCATGACAGTGTAGCAATGATTGATGCGAAGTCTGCGAAACTACTTCTGGCAGACAAGTCAAATTTACCCCCCCCCCCCCCCCCCCCCCCCCCCCCCCCCCCAAACCATAAATGAAGTTTTATCCAGTATCACTTTATAGCACCTTTAAGGATAACACTGTTGTTTTATTTATATTCATGATTGGCCAAAAAATCTTACTTGCTGATTTGCAATTCTCTGAACTGAAATGGACGTCTCACGGTGTTATTTCCTTTTAACCTGAAGTGCAGTTGTATATGGTCTATGTGGTAATTTTTTTTGTCATATTACTCATGACAGATTTTAATGCTCTTGTCTTACAGCTTATGTCCTGAGATGTGCAACTCTACCGGACTGGGAACCAATTGAGGAGGCCAAGCTCAAGAAAGCCTTTGTGAACAAATGTAGGGCCAGAGCAGGCTCCAAGGAGTAGGCCACTGATATAGCCTGTCCTATGTGGACTGCTATCTCTCTCTCTCTACCCCTTTTATTTTTCTTATTCATTTTCATGGTAATATGTTAATATATATGTTAATATAGTTAATATGGTTTGCACCTCCAGGCCACACTTTTCATGTGTGAGCCTAACATTGTTGTTCCACTTGCTGGTCAGTCTTTTTTGTGTTGTACTGGTGTTACACAAAATTAAATACAGTTTTCAACTTTTCAATATTGAGTATTGTTTTTACAGTTATTTCTAATTAATAAAGATAATTAATCTTTAAATTGCATTCTCAATTTGTTCTTGTATTTCTCAAATATACCTCAGATATCATTCTCATATATAGCTACAGTAAGACATTAAAGAGAAATAATCAAGAGATGGAAGAGACGTTGGACACACAATAATAAGATCTCTTTAAGGCTCATAATTCTCAGATTTGTCTCATAAAAGTCTCAGATTCATCTCATGTTATTCTCTTTAATTCTCCTTCAAATAACCAAGACATAATGAGATCAGGGGTATACAATTATGAGATCTCCGCTGTTTATCCCACTTCTCAAGTATTGCTCAAATGGTTTTCTCAATTTAACCTCCTCAAGAACACCAGCATACTAGGGTTCAGCCGCAGTTTACATTCAATACATATTAGATGGTATTACTTCAACTACACAGGCAGAACAATACAAAGACAGACCATGTCATGTGTGTGACTGTGAGCTCACTGTAAATGTTTTTGCAGGGTGAGATCAACTATGTGTAGCAATTGCATGACGGCTGTTACTGCACTATTGGAGGATTGAGACTCCCTTAACTTTTGTGTACTGTTGAGGACTGACATGACTGGTACTGACTGGTTCATCTGACAAAACATCAAACACCTCCAACACCATCTTGCTCCTCCAACAACTGTCTAAAGAATGAGAAATATGTAACCAATTGAAATTATACTTAATGTGTAGATGAAATCGTAACATCAAATTAAAGATACGCAATTATAAACTTGGATTAGGCCTAATGTTTAGTCAACACAACGGAGATATGCAGATGATATTTAAAAGACCATTTATTTAGTCTAACACCATCTTAAATACAATACTGTAATCAAACAACACACACACACACACACACACACACACACACACACACACAGAGAGAGATATCAAGACACAAATTCATCTAAGCAAATGCCTGCCTATCTCTGCCGATTTCAGAGTCTCCAAATGAATCCATTCTGCAACTTTTAAATACATAATAAAATGTTTAAAAACGAAATTATAGGCTTAAGTGCAGGATCCGAAAGTTGGTTGTTTTGTCGCTATGGTTACACACACACACACACACACACAGTTGGCGGTGCGCTGACTGCGCTCAAAGTCATCTGTCAGTTGTGCAGTTACCCAAAATCTCCTGAATGAAGTTAAAACCCATCATGTCACTGATATGTGTTTTTTAAATCAAGTGATCAAAGTGCTCGTTGCTGCTGCGATTAGTGGCGCGGATAAAGTGTTTTCTTGTATATTGGGCGCACACGCCACATTGTCTTCACTCGGATGCGCGCTTCAATCCGTTCCGTTGCGGATAATAATGTTGCATTATCGAACGTTGTGTCGTCGTGGATATTGTAGTAGCCTATTGTATTGCTAAAACCCACGACCACTATGTCGGTCTGAGACAGCGAGACCTAGACAAGACCGAGAGGTCCGAGACCAAGACAAGACCAAGACCAAAGACCGTCAAGGCCGTGACAAGACCGAGACCACGTAAAAATGGTCTCGAGACATACATCACTAGCGCATGGATTATGAATATGCAATGACAAAAGATGGCGCCGGTGTGTGTGGCTTGCCGTCTGCCCTCTGTGCTATTGAAGATGTTTTACTGTCTCTGTTGTTTTTATGTTGTCACTCGTTGATCGCTTATGATCGCTTATGGATTCGTCCGATCACCCCGTGTACATCTTCCGGGCTCGCTCAACGGACCTCTCCACGGTTCCGATGCAGGTCTGTTAATCATCATAATCTGCGATCACTCTAGGATGGCGTTTGCCAACGTTCGATCCTTACTTAATAAAACTTTTATCTGCAATGACTTCATCTCCTCCAACAATTTGGATTATTTTTTCGTGACTGAATCATGGATAAAAACAGGCGATCTCAGTGTTTTCTGCGAATTGGTTCCCCCGGAATATGACTTCTTCAACACTCCCCGTTAACCAGCAGGGGAGGTGGACTTGTGACTATTTTTAAAAACAGAGTACAGTGTCGCTAACTGTCAGCTACCACTTTTACCAGCTTTGAACTCCAGGAAATTCATCTAAATTCTCCCTATCCAGTTTTGCTTCTACTTATTTACCGTCCACCTTCATCCAGTAACTTCATAAATGAGTTTGCAGATCTCTTGGGGAGCGTCTTGACTAAATATGACCATATTTTAATAATTGGTGATTTTAACATTCATGTATGTTGCTTTGCTAATGCTTTAGCCAAGGACTTTTTAAACCTATTATCTTCTTTAAATATTGTTCAATGGGTTAATGGTCCCACCCACTGTCATGGTCATACATTAGATTTAATTCTGTCATATGGTCTGTCTGTGGCCGATATTGAAATTAGAGATACTCCACTTTCTGACCACAAACCATTGCTCTTTTCAACATTCCTTCCTTTACCACCCACAACTGTACCACCCCATGCTCGTTGGTCCCGCTCTTTAACCCCACATTCTCATGTTATGTTCTCTGAAATGTACTCTGAGGCCGAAAATCCTCTCATCTTGGACTCCTCTACTTCTCATCCGGATGTCGATAAGCAGCTACAAGCCTTTAATAACAAATGTTCCAACGTCTTAGACTCCATTGCACCTCGAAAGCTTATCCTTCCTCAAAACAAGCCCCAGCCATGGATAACTAGCGATATTCATCTATTGCGTCTTCATCCTCAAGAAACCGTCACTTGACTCCGCTGTATATGCGAATTACAGACCCATTTCCAACCTGTCTTTCTTATAAAAAATTCTTGAAAGAACGGTCTTTATACAGCTGCAACACTATCTGCACATTAATTCTATTTCGGATATTTTTCAATCTGGTTTTAAACCCCTTCACAGCACTGAGTCTGCTCTTTTAAAAGTTCTCAGTGACATTTTAGCAACGACAGACGCTGGCGATACCATGGCTTTAGTGCTATTAGACCTGAGTTCAGCCTTTGACTTTGTGGATCATAAAATTCTTCTATCTGGCTAGAACGTCCGATCGGTATCTCAGGTATGGTACTCAAATGGTTCCAGTCCTTCCTATCTAACAGAAGTTTTTCTGTTAGATTAGGTACTCATCTATCCTCTGCGACTCATCTTAATTGTGGTGTACCCCAGGGATCGATTCTGGCACCCCTATTATTTTCATTGTACATGCTTCCTTTGGGATCAATTATGAGTAGATTCGGTGTGTCGTACCATTGTTATGCGGACGATACCCAACTCTACATACCCATCAAACATAATGATAACACTTTCATGTAAGAGATTACAAGACTGTCTTCACGAACTCAAGCTGTGGCTCACTAACAACTTCATGTTGCTTAATGACGATAAAACCCAAATCATCCAATTTGGACCAAATGAGCTCTCTGATAGACAATGTACCGATCTTGGCACCCTCACACCATACCTCACTTCTGAAGTCAAAAACTTAGGATTTTATCTTGACAGTAGTCTTAAACTGACCAAACAAATTAATGCCACTGTTAGAGCCAGCTTTTATCATTTACGCCGGTTAGCCAAAGTCAAGCCATTTTTAAATAGGAATAGCTTTCAAACAATTATTCACGCTTTTATTTCAACACGACTTGACTATTGCAACTCATTATATGTCGGGTTACCTCTCTCTTCCATCTCTCGTCTTCAGATGGTCCAAAACGCAGCTGCCCGTCTGCTCACTGGCAGCCGAAAACGAGATCATATCACCACAATTCTACGTCTCTGCATTGGTTACCAGTCCGATACAGAATTGATTTTAAAATTGAATTATTTGTTTATAAATCTCTTAACCCTCTGGGGTCTAAGGTGTTTTTGGGGTCCTTGAGATATTCTGACATGCCCTGACATTTGTGCTTTTTTCAGTTGCTTATAAACATATTAATGGCAAAGGTGTAAATTCACTCTATATAGCACAAACAGGGCTACCATAATATGTGAGCAACATGAATGTACATGTTTGTATTTGTGAGAGAATAATGTTTATGCATGGTTATTGAATAAACTAAAAACTAAAGTTTCTGAAATAAGGCCACAAAACACATACTAAATATGTGTCAATCAGACTTTTGACTAATGGATGTTGTCGCCTAGAGTTTTTTCTTCAAAATGATATGAAAATCATCCTGCCTAATCATTCACATAACACTGAGGCTGCGTTCGAAACCGCATACTTCCCTACTATTTAGTATGGGAAAAAGAGTAGGCGAGCAAAAAAGTATGTACGAATCCAAAAGAGTAGGCGAGAATTAACTGGGTGACGTACAAAAAATCGTGAATTTCGAAGTGCGTTCGAATATGCCTACTTTCCTACTATATAGTAGGCGAAAACAGTACGTGAAGGAAGCAGTACGTTCGAAACATCAGTATTCATAAAAGAGTAGGCGAGAAGTTCCCGGATGGCTTACTGCTTCCGCACAGATTTTTGAGTGCTCAATCGATGGATACTCTTCTATCCCAGGAGGCCACGCGAGAGGATACGTCATAAAAAAAAAGAAGAAGGATACGTCATACTCGAACATGACGTTAAGAATGACGGACGAGAGTGTTTTCAAATGTGAGTATTACAAACCAAATGATTGCATGTGTTGAACTACTTCACGGAAAACTGTTGAAGGTGTAAAGACGCTATATAGTATGGTAAATTTGTGATTTCGCTGTAAATCACATTGGAGTTCCAGTAAGGACACATAACGTTACGTCTCCAAAGTGGATTTGCATACATTTTAAACCGTGCACATCTTAAATACAATTACTAAATGTCTATTTAATATCTGGCAAGAAAATCTTCTATAAGAATTGCAGATTTCTACGTCTAATAGATATGAAATAGACATCTGAGTGATGTATGTGTACTATTGTTTAGGAGAATTCACCGTTGTCAACACTGTTTTCATTAGACGAATGTTTAATAAATTTACATAAAGTAACTAAACATAAGTAATCTATTTCATTTGTCCATTAGTACTGTTGAAAAATTGTGGAACATTTATGATCAACATGTAAATGTAGTATTGAGCTCACAAATCACAGAGGTAACGTGAATTTTGTCTGGATGTTACAGGGACAGATGAGCACACACATCTGCTTATTCGGCGGAGAGTGGCTTATGAAGCGGAGTGCTGCCATCAAAGGCTTTGAGTGAGTATACAGAAATAATAAAAAATATATTTAATTGTTTATTTGTAGTATATTTCAATTATTGTATTTTCAAACAGAGATATTACAGCACTTTTTTGATTCTTGATTTCTCTGCATTTGCTGCAGATCTTTTGTGGTGGAGCAGGACCTGCAAGGCAGAGTGACGGCAGCATTTGTTAAAAAAAAATGGGAAAACCTTAAACAAAAATACAAAGTAAGATCATTTTGTTACTTCTAATACAGAAATTAAATGATTAAATATTGTGATGTTAAAATGACTGCTTTTGTATCATGCTTGTGCATTTTTGCAGGATCTGAAATGTCCGCAAACAGGGGTGAGCACTGAGGATGGAGGGGCCACAGCAGCATCTTGGAAGTGGTATGCTGCCATGGATGAGGCAATTGGGGGCAGACCCTCCATCACTCCTCCTGCCCTCGTTGCCTCATGTGGGCCGGATGTTGCTGTGGCCTCTTCATCCTCAGTGAGGCCAGAGCCAGCAAGACCCAGAAAAAGGGTGAAAGATCTGGAGGACCTGATCCAGGAGATGGAGGAGAGAGAGGAGGAGAGAGAGCGGAAAGCAGCTGAGAGGGAGGAGAGACTGTGGAGAGAAATGGAGGAGAAGGAGGACAGAAGAGAACGGGAGAGACGAGAGAGAGAGGAAAGAGAAGAAAGAGAAGTAAGAGAAAGAGAAGAGAGATGGCACCGGGAGGCAAGCGAGAGAGAGGAAAGGAGAGATAAAGAAACAAAAGAAAGGGATGAAAAATTCCTTTCTGTCCTTGAAATCCTTGCGAAAAAATAAATTCAATGACAAAAAACATCTTATGATCATTTACACATTTGGGTTAATGTGAATTAAATTATATATATATATATATATATATATACACACACAGTACTGTGCAACAACAACAAATGGTGGCCTAAGACTTTTGTACTACTGTATGTATATAAAACAAACAATTTCTAGGCATTCACAGTAGCCTACATTATAGACTTCTAGAAATGTATTGATACTTTAAGATTGTGATAAAATTCGTAAATTAAATATTTATGAAGTGATGAATAATTAGTAAATGTGTGGTGTAATGTAAAAAAGAAAAACACTTTAAAACAACAGTTTTATTGGAGTGTATTATATGACTTCTAAATGCATACAGAGCTCATGCAGGGATTTTCAAGGCAGGTCATGGTATGGAGAGAGAATTGTGTCTTTATTACATGCGAGAAAATAAATGATCTGAGAGAAAAAAAAAAGTTTGAGAGAAAAAGTTATCACACTGATAGCAAAAAAGCATTTCATGAGAGAAAAAAAAAATATTTGAGAGAAAAAGTTTTCATACCAATAGCAAAAAATAATAATATTTGAGACTAAAAAAAGTTTTGAGAGAAAGTATTTTCTCATAGAACATAAAAAAATATATATTTCTAAGAAAAAAAATCTCTCTCAAAATAGTTTGAAAAAAACTCTCAAATATATATATTTTGCTATCAGTGTGAAAAATTTTCTCTAAAAAAAAAAGTGTTTCTCTCAAAACGCTTTTCTTTGCTCTCGATGCAATTTCTTGCTCTCGTGTCAGGATTTTGCTTCACTGTGAAAATTGTGTCATGGGCGGGGCCACGTTCCTATTGGCCAGTCGGGTGAGCATCGTCTTGTCTTGGGAGTCGAACTGAATCATTACACCATTGTTCGGTTCACCGGCATAGATGCCGCCTCTGCCTTAGTTGAGCACGGACACGCCAATGTTTGGGTAAGATGATTCACGGTGATCTTAGATGATCACGGACGTATTGCCTGCGATAATTAATGCGATATGGCTCAGCTTGTCAGTGAACTACGGCTCTGTGTGTATGCCGCTTCATCTGAAAGCAGGCGATGGCGATTTACTACTAATCAAGGAACCGGCTTTACTGACCAGATGCGCATAACAATGTCATCCGATATATCGCCCAGGCCCAGCCCTAGTTCATCATATACAACCTCCTGTACAGTTTTACTCGGACTCAGAATAAACTATTTTGTTTTAAGGTCAATATGATACATTTCCTGTTTGAACCTATAACAGAACTATAACCTAAAATGATTGTTATTAATGTGTTTAGCATCTGTATCTCTCACTATAGGTAGTGAGCGACAGTGAGTGTGTGTGTGCGCGCGTGTGAGAGCAATTGTGTGTGTGTGAGCGAGCTACAATGTGTGTGTGTGTGTGTGAGCGAGCAAGCACAGTGAGAGTGTGTGTATGTGAGTGAGTGCGTGTATGTGCGAGTGAATGTGTGCATGAGACGGCTTACGGTGACTGGTCGGAAAGCAACGTGTAGTCTGACATATTTCTTGTCCATCCACTACATGACAAAACTTTTAGGAGTCAAAATCGTGTAATCTGACACCGTGACTATCGTAACAGACACAAAAATCTTGTAATCTGAACCAGGCATATGATCACCATGAATCATCTTACCCAAACATTGGAGTGTCTGTGCTCAACTAAGGCAGAGGCGGCATCTATGCCGGTGAACCGAACAATGGTGTAATGATTCAGTTCGACTCCCAAGACAAGACGATGCTCACCCGACTGGCCAATAGGAACGTGGCCCCGCCCATGACACAATTCTCAGTGAAAGCAAAATCCTGACACGAGAGCAAGAAATTGCATCGAGAGCAAAGAAAAGCGTTTCGAGAGAAACACTTTTTTTTTTTTTTTGAGAAAATGTTTTCACACTGATAGCAAAAAAATATATATTTGAGAGTTGTTTTCAAAATATTTTGAGAGAGATTTTTTTTTCTCAGAAATAATTTTTTTTATGTTCTATGAGAAAATACTTTTTAGTCTCAAATATTATTATTTTTTGCTATTGGTATGAAAACCTTTTCTCTCAAATATTTTTTTTCTCTCATGAAATGCTTTTTTGCTATCAGTGTGATAACTTTTTCTCTCAAACTTTTTTTTTTTCTCTCAGATCATTTATTTTCTCGCATGTAATAAAGACACAATTCTCTCTCCATAGTTCACGAGTTCACACTTACAAATAAGTCAGATAGAATAAATGCGTATTTGGCGTGCTGTCCGAGGAGAGGGCTCCGGGCTCGGTATTCGGCCCGAACCCAGAGTACTCCCCCCGTATTCCTGGCTGTGAAAGAACAAGCCAAGAGTGAGGAGTCGGGGTGGTGGAGGGATGCTGAAAACTGTCAAGGAAGTTAGGTGAGTTGACAGAGTGAATATATATATATGCTTCCTCTCAAGCTGATAGGGTAGACATGGTAATTGTTTGAGGAGTTGATTGATTGATTGCTTGATTATTTGAACGTGCTCCTCCCGAACTTTGTTAATAAAACATCATTCATGGAGGGTTCAGTGTCGACACTCCTGTCTGTAATTTTCAAGTAGTCAGTTATTAATTGGTTTAAATTGATTCAGGTGTGTATAATTAGGGTTGGACAATAGCCCTCCATGACCTAAGCTGAACTTGAGACTGTTTCTCAATTCAGTCATTATTTACTCACCTTCATCAGGGTTCCTGCAGGTTTCAGTTAGTCAAATTTAAGACCTTTTTAAGACATTTTAAGACCATAAAGATTGAAATTTAAGACCTACACGACGCATTGCCAAAAAATATTCAAATCAAAGAATTAATTTTATTTCAATGAATTCAGTAATTGAAAAAGCATTAACTTAATTTACAGATAAAGCAATCACATTAGTAACCTTCCAGACCCAACAACGTGTGTCAGAGAAGAGAAAAGAACAGAATCGGATATAAAAAAAAAATTATAGAAAATTGTACTTTGCATATTATAGGCCTACTGTAAAAAACACATAATTAGTTGATTTTAGTTGATCATAGTTGATCATAACTAGAGATGAAATGGCATGAACATTTCATTTAATTATTATAGTGCCAAAAATTATCACTGTTCTCACAGAATCCGGTTCAAAAAGTACTAATAGCCTACTACACAATGAAATCAATTCACCAAGTTTTATGTCGAAAAACAGCAAATAACAAATAAAATTAGCATCAGTACGCACTAACATAAACATTAAAATAATACGATTAAAAATGATAGCCAGATTTTAAAAGTGTCTTGCAACATGTTATATACGACAATTCACCATGACGTCACAACAGTAACAGACGTTCTTCCGGGTGGCAAAAGCAAAAGCGTTCCTATGACAACGCTAGTAAATTGCTTGGAAAGGAGGCCCACCGTCGACAGTAAAAGTGTAATAAAAATAAAACATTTAATTAAATATAATGCATTTTTTCATCATAATAACAACTGTGTTTAATGATATAAGTAAAAAATATAATAAATATGTAATATACTTAGGCCTACACATAACTAGCAAAATACTCTCTAGCTCTTTTTTTCCAGCCAAAATAACGTGCAATATAGCCTATCATGGTCATTAAATGGCTTTCCTGAGGTAACTGTTATGTGACAATGGTTCTCCAGCTGTTATATCGACCTTTGCGCGGTTGAAAAACACTGATTGGTCGATATATCATGTTTGAGGAATATTTAGGTAAGTTGCGCGAGAAAATGGATGTGTAGTGAGCGTGTGAAAAGTGACAATTGTATGAGGCGCCACGTAGGATTTAAATCAAACTTCGCTGATCAATACATACATAACACACGATATACAATTATAAATTACTCGCATATACATTTTTTGGATGTTCAAAATACATATATGAAATACTCGTGCACACTATAATAATGAATGCTTGTGAATAACTTGCATATAGGCTACATATAAACTTGACGCACGCATATACCTATAAATACCTATAAACTTCCATGCATATACACCTACACTCGTCTCGCACATACATATACACTCGCAGCACGCAGACACACCTATAAACACTCGCACATAGGCCTACATATAAACTCGATGCGCGCATACACATCCATAAAACACTCGCGCATAAATAAAACGCGGATGCATGCTTTAGTTGTGTAGGCTATATGTATGCGAGTATAGGTGTATGCGTGCGTCAAGTTTATATGCAATATTCATATGCATTCATTACTAACATAATATGTATGAATTTCATATTAGTGTGCACATGTATTTCATGTGTATTTTGAACATCCAATAGTATACATGTACATGCGAGTAATGTATAGGTGTATGCACGTGTGTTATGTATGTATTGATAAGCGAAGTTTGATTTAAATCCTACGTGGTGCCTCATACAATTGCGTGAGTCTCACGGTCAATGCAGTCTCTTCATCAAAAGAGACAATTTACTATTAGTCTTGAATTTCCCCGGCGGAAGATAAATGCTCTGCTGTGATTTTGTAGATGGACCGTTTTGAGAACACACGAAGCAGAGTTGAAGGGCAAGCAGGGTTGGCAGCAGATATGTAAACGTTGGATGAATCATAATTTAGCGGGATCGTTAAGATTTCCTCCTTTTGACGACACGACGTCGCTATAACCTCCTCACCCACAGGAAATCGATAAAACCCTACACCTTTTGCTGTATATCTGGCAGCGTAACCCCAAACACAACACGTTTTCATCATCGTTTCAACTTTGATCAACAACAATGTTTTTAACTATGTGACTGTTCCAGTCGCCGGCTGGATCTCTTCAGTTAGTCAGTGGAAGCCGCTCGCGTTCTGCCACCCGGAAGTTACTCGGCGCCTATACGCTGATTTCACGCAGCCGTTATTTTGAAATCGATAATAATAATAATTTTATTTATATATAATTCAGAGAGTAAAAAACGAAGCAGGAATGAACTATATACATATCCTATATTAGAAATTATCTTCCAATAGTGTAAATCGCGGCAGCAGCTTCAGGTTGGTAGTCCAAGGCATTGTTGTTTATCTGTACTTCCGGGGTTCTTCCCACCGGAGCCTCACTTTCAAGTTCAAAATGGCGGCTGCGTGAAATCAGCGTATTGTTTACAAACATTCTGAAAAGGCCTATACTAAAGTTCAAATAAAGTTGACAAAAAAGGTTTTTATAAAAAGATAAACCTCACATATTTCAGACTTTAATTTAGCTTTTTTGACTCATTCTTTTTATAAAAAATGATTTAGTGACATTTACAATACACTTTAGCTTATCTTTTATTATTAATAGTAAAATTCGGTCCGATTTTCCCGTGGCGTCTGTCGTTGCTATGCAACTCCACAATGACAAAAAAGTTTAATGGATTTCCACCGCCGAAAAACGCTTGCTGTAGCTCTGTTACAAGATTTATTTACGGAGAAGAGAAAAACCCCCGTAGTGTTTGGGTGCACCCGCATCCTTCATGTCTTTGTTCATGTCGCTGCGCCTGGAAAAAAAACGAGCGCGTCGCGACTCGCTTACCGCGCGCCTACATTTGAATGAACTTGAGCGCGAAAAAGACGCGATATGTGAACTGCCTCTTGGCGAGCGACTTCGATACTTTTTTGCTACTTTGTAATAACTTTCTGCGGCCAGCGTTTCTGGAAATGAACGAGGGTAGAATCTTTTTTAAGACCTGACTAAATGAAATTTAAGACCGCGGATGAAAATCTGGCTGTTTTTAAGACGTTTTAAGGCCTTAATTTTAAAGTTCAGAATTTAAGACATTTTAAGACTTTATAAGACCCCGCGGGAACCCTGTTCATGTTGTTTGATCCCTCTGTTTTTTTGTTTTGTTTTCCTGAACACAAAATGTGATTTTGGTCAGGTTTGTACTGTTGGTTTAATACAATACCAGTCAATGGACTTTCAGATGCTTCAAAAGCATCATCAAATAATGCCAGGACTGAAAGTTGGGCTCCACTGACTGATATTATATGAAACCAGCTGAACAAACTTGACAAAAGTCCCCTTTTGTATTTAAACAATAAAAAAACACAGGGATCTAACAGCATGAAAGCAAGTAAATATTGGCTGTATTTATATGTTGAGGTGAACTAACCCTTTCACCCACCAAATAAAAATTGTAGTAAATGTGTGCATGCATTTTGTATTATAGTAATACCTTGACGAAATAAGCAGCTTTGAGTGTTTAAACCCGAGACCGTTTCAAAAAAAGCTTTACAAAAATCAGTCACATTTATGCATTTGGCAGATGTTTTTATCCAAAGTGATTAATGCATTTATTACAGGGACAATGACCCTGGACCAGCCTGGAGTAAAGAGCCTTGCTGATCGACCAGCAATCTTCTGCTAACCAGTTCAGTGGTTTAGCCCACTACACCACAAAGGTAATAAAGCTCTAACAAATATTTGCATGTAATTGTAAACCTGTAAAATGACATTTGGCAAGAAACAGAATGCTGACAACATGAATTGTAAAACATTTTAATCTTCTTAAATGTTTTAAAGGTAGTCATGCTCATGAAGAGCAGGCACAGGGATGTTTGGAGCAGACACAGCGGCAGCCAGATTGTCCCGCATATGTTCTCCCACTCTTGCTTCAAGGTTGTGGGGATCAGGGAGGCCGTCATCAAGGTCTTCCTCATCTTCTGGCTCAACGATGTCCCCATTGACTAGAGCGAGATTGTGAGGTACAGCGCAGCACGCAACAACCTCAGGCACGAAGGCAGGGCTCACCTCCAAGGCCTTGAAGAAAATACAGCGCCAGCGTGTCTTCAGCATCCCAAAAGCTTTCTCAACGATGTTGCGGGAACGGGAGTGCTTGCTGTTGAAACGGGCCTGCACTCAGGCAAGGATAGCCTCCATCCCCGAGGATGCACTTGCCTGCAGGTGGATAAAGGCTGCCAGCATACACAGGGCTGTTCCTCAGCACCCTGGCATCGTGCACAGACCCAGGATATCCCACAAAGACATCAAGGAATTTCCCCCGGTGATCAGTGATGGCCTGGAGTTGGATGTAGTGAAACAGCTTCCTGTTGAAGTAACAGTGGGAGTTATTTGCTGGAGGTTTGATACGGATATGACAGCCGTCTATTGCACCCACTGCTCTACTGAAAGCTGGTGACCCAGACAGCTGTGCAAATCCTGCTCCCACTGCCTCCAGGTCATCTCCGGTCGGAAAGCAAATCACCCTCCTCAAAATTCCCATGATGGCCTTGCTCACTCTGTGCACAATGTCATGCACAGAGGTCTTTGGGATGTCGAAAGCCTGCGACACCACCCTGTAAGATGCTGCATGGGCCAGCCAGTGCAGGAACACAAGGACCTCAATCTCCTGTTCCCATCCATGGTCAGATTCCAGTCTGACTGCAGCGATGAGGGACATGATGGACGGCAGAGACAGGCGAAGGTGGGCACGGTGGTCAGCTGCTTCATCAGAATAAAGCCGCAGAATGGGAACACCTCTGTTGAGATGGCAGTATGATGTGGGGTTCACTGCCTTTAAATACATGATAGTTTGTTAGAACAAAAAGCTTGAATAAAGCGATGTTTCATGTGGTATTGACTTCTATAAGTATTTATTTATTGTGATGATTTCTTTCATTCATTTACTTATTTTTATTCATGTTTCATATTGTTGTCAGTAAATAAAATATAATAATTTCATGAATTCATTTATTAATCATTGCTTGAATAAAATTGTATGTATTCACATCAGCTGCATTTGTCTAGTGTGTATTCATGCATAGCTATGTCATATGACAATACAACAGTTTGCTTGTTTTACCTAAATATATAATTTTCATTAAGAAAATGTTATATAATTAAGTGTTGGTCAGCATTTGTCATTATTATTGTGCATAAGTGTTGGGGTGGGCTAGTAATGCAATTCATTCTGGGGTAATCTGAATTTTTAAGTAGTAATACTTGCTTTGAGTATAAAATCATCAGTCCTCTCCAAAGGCGTTATCTCCGAGCAGATGCCCGACGTCTCCTTTGAGCACACATTCGTCTAACTATTGCAGACATGCCAACCATTTCAGACGCTGATGAAACCCGTTCGAGTTAGGTTGTACTGATGCATTCAGATATCGGTGCATCATAACTTTTAAATTGTTGCGCTTGTGATAACGTCATAGGTCACATGATAACGTCAACATGGCGGATGATGTCCGGATCGCATCCATACTCAACGAGATTTGGCTATAAAGTACCTACTCTTTTAGCGCTCGTTAAGTAAGTACTTATTGAAATTAAGTACCTACTCATTGAGTATGCGGTTTCGAACGCAGCCAATACATTGATTTAAATTTTGCAAAACACTTTCTGTTTGGAAAGGCAATATTCGAGTGGGCATCAACGATCCAACACCATCATGCATATTTAGTGGTTCGCACCTGAGGAGACAATGGGGCCCGCATACTTAATGAGCCATTCATTCAGGTGTGTCACTGAGCCACAAGAAAGAATGCAAGAGCAACAGTTGGAAGCATCTCAATTATTATTATTTTTTTCACAAATTGTGCTTGCAAATTGGCCTATAATATCCAAGGAAAACATGTCTAGTAATTGTGCAGTTAATTCTCATACTGTATTTTCCGTTTTGGAATATTTATCCTCTCCCCAAATTTGTCACTAATAAAACACAATAAAAAATATTTAAAGAAAAGGCTTATATTTACCTTTTAATAGTTTGTTTACATCTACCTTGTAAATATATATTTTTTTTATTAAAAAGGTTACAATTACAACAACAATTCAAGTGTAATCTTTCTTTGTAAAAACTAAAGTATACATTTTGTCATACATTTTTCAAAGTTAAGGATTCATTACTTGAATATAGCCTAGGCTACATTGGAATAAACACTATAACATATTATTTGATGACTTTATTTTTGACAAAACATACTATATTTAACAAATGAGCAAAAATTGGCAAACAAAAGCTTATTTGAGGTGGCAGACATTTTACAGTAAAAATTTATAATCTATCCAAAACTAATCAACGAAATGTTGTCTTTCATATGTCTGTAACATAGGTCTTTTGTTTTTATTATAAGAAATGTTAATTTGCAGTTTAATACGTTGCTTATACAAATACATTTTATTTAAACATATTTCAGTCGATTTTTACTCAGTATAGCAATACAGTTTGCTAAAAGCGAAACATTCATTCACACACAGAAACGCGATTCAAATTTAAACCGTCTTTTTGCAAGTTGTGGTAAACAGCGCGCATCTCTGCCGTTCATTCATTCACACACAGAAACGCAATTCACTTGAGAATGAAAAAAACTTACTACAGTATTCCTCAGCTCAGTGGCATCCGTTGCTCCTCGAAATACCAGCACTTCTGAGGTACATTTTCCATTATTATTATTACGATAGTATTATTCCTCACAGTGCCGCGAGACGGTGTAAACAAGTACAATGATCTGAATAAGCTTGATGTGTTTTCTCGAGCTGATATGGGGGCGTTTGCAGGTTTGCGTGGATTGCCTCAGTCATTTGCGTTTGAATAGCGCACGCTCTCCGTGGGCGGGGTCAAATTAAAAATAATGAGCTGAGATGAGAACGACTGACATCTCTCTCTTTTCATACAGATTGCATAAACTGAGAATATTTGTTTTTTATAAACATTACTTCATTTAAAAGAAGAGAATTCAAGCTTCATGCCTGTGTACCTGTGTGCCTGTTTGACTGAGTATTCGCTGAGTTATGGTTCATTTTCGGACGCATTTCAGAATTAACTGACAGAGTGAAGGCAAAACTTTTATTTTTCTTTATTTGGCAAAAAGCACAACACTTTGTTTTTATTGTGAGTATAAAAAAAAAAAAACACACTTAACAGGATCGATTGATGTATGAAACTCCTATGGAAAATCAAAGTCAACAGAGTATTTATGAGTCTCTTTCACACTGATAAAAAAAATCAGTGTAAAAGATGAAAAAAAGGCATGATTGCCGACCTCAGGGGGTTAACAACCAGGCCCCCAAATACATTTCTGACTTAATTACCACTCATAATCCATCCAGATCACTCGAATCAAGAGATCATCATCTCTTGGTTGTTCCACGATCTTGCTTGAAGCGAAGAGGTGATCGGGCTTTTGCAGTAGTTGGCCCTAAGCTGTGGAATACCCTACCACTACATGTTAAATCAGCTTCCACATTAGCTGAATTCAAATCTTTGTTGAAAACACATTTTTTCTCTAATGCGTTCAATGTACCATAACTTGTATGCTTTTTTTGTCTTGTTTTGTTTTTCTTATTTACTGTACAGCACTTTGGCCAACCAAGGTTGATTTTAAATGTGCTTTATAAATAAACTTGATTTGATTTGATTTGATTTGATTTGATTTGATTTGGATGGAGTTTTGGAGGCTCACCCTGCCGCTGTGAAAGTACCGCTCCTACCCCAGTGGTAGATGCATCCACCTCGACGAGGAAAGGGAGATCTGGATTGGGATGGACGAGGGTAGGAGCAGAGCTGAAGGACTTCTTCAGTTGTTCGAAGGCGTTGGTGGCTTTCGGGTTCCAGGACAGAGACTTGGCCCCTTTCTTCAGAAGAGAAGTGAGTGGTGCACTGATCTTGCTGAAATGCCGTCTTCCATTCATCGCCTTTTCTGAATTAAGTTGTATGTGCTGCGGAGATCCAGTTTGGTGAAGATCCGAGCACCACGGAATTGTTCCAGGGCAGCAGGAACCAGAGGAAGGGGATATCGGTATTTGATGGTTTGTGCGTTGAGAGTCCGGTAGTCAATACAGGGGCACAAGCCTCCGTCCTTTTTTCCCCACAAAAAAGAAGCTGGAAGCGGCAAGGGAGGTAGATGGACGGATGAATTCCTGACGAAGAGCCTCCTCAATGTACTCCTCCATGGCCTTCTGCTCCGGGATGGACAGAGGGTAGATCTTACCTTGCGGTAAAGTGGCCCCAGGCAGCAGGTCGATCGCACAGTCCCATGGCCGGTGAGGTGGTAGTTTCGTCGCCAGCTGTTTACTGAATACATCCTGGGCCCGATGTCATAGCGGGGTGCAAAAGTGCCAACTAGTTTCTACTTATGGAGGATCCCTTTACCACTCTACAGATAAAGCGTTGTCGGGAAAATTTGCGTATCTACCCCGAAGTGATAAAATTCTGTATCAAAAATGTTAAGGCCAGACAAGTAGTTTTTTAAGGCTTGGTTTATAGGGAATTACAAACCTGCGCACATATATTCAAGCGCACATGCCAATGGACTGAACTCGTAGTACACATGTGCACGCCATCAGCGTTCTCACAGGTTTCGCGTTTAAAGTCTGTGTAGAGTTTCCTGTTAAAACGGTGTTGTGTTAGCGGCCCCTAAGTTAATAACTAATGATCGTTGCGACGGAAGTGGATCAATCAAAATAACTTAAGCTGGAAAATAACTTTATTCAAGAACTGCTATAAAGCCAAAACAATCTCTGTTACTTTAAACTATCCTTGTATCTCTGTAAAGCCGGTTTGGAACAATCTACATTGTTAAAAGCACTATATAAATGAAGATGACTTGACTTGACAATAAATGAAAGATTTTTTAAATGGCATGTCTATTTTGTCTCGGCGGAGCTGAGATGAGAACAATCGGAACAAGGGCGTATTTTTGTTCAGCTGCTTAATCTCGTTAGTTCCAGAACCTTCTACTGCCTTGGATAAAAAAACTCCTGGAATTTGCACCTGGTATGGTGAATGCCTTCCTTCACTATTAGGCCGGGTTATGTTCCCAGGGTCCCAACTAATGTTGCAGGTCCCATTATGCTGCAGGCCTTCTGTCCTCCACCTTTCTTATCATCAGATCAGGAAAAACGTAATCTGCTATGCACTGTTAGGGCTTTGGATGCTTATGCCCACAGAGCTGTCCTGTGGCGAAAGTCAGATCAACTCTTTCTCTGTTTCAGGTCACCTAGAAAAGGGTACACTGCATCTTAGCAGAGATTGAGCAAGTGGGTGGTTGAGGCTATCACACATACTTATGAAGCGGCTGGTCAGCCTTCACCTATGGCTGTCCGGGCCCATTCTACCAGGAGTATGGCTGCTTCAAAAGCTTTATTGTCGGGTGTCTCCCTTCATGACATTTGTGATGTGGCAGGCTGGTCCTCACCTCACACATTTGTGAGGTTTTATAACTTGGATCTGGGCTCCACTCCAGGGTCTAGGGTGCTTGTATCTTAGTGTGCGCAATGATTTCACACAGACAGGCATTGGTTATTATGGCGTTGTGGGTATAGTGTTCCCATAGCGTCTCAACGTCCTTGAGCTCCTGTTCCATATTTTAATTGTATATGTATGTTGAAAGGTTCATTTGAAGTTCATAATCACCATGATAATATGTGGTCTGATTCACTGAACTCATCTAGTGTCTAATCTCTGATTGTAAATATGATGTGTTATTTACTTTACATTATTTCTAAAAGAAACCCTGATAAACTACAGCATGAGGTCCAGCAACTATCCACTGTATACATTAGATATGTATATTATGTCTGATGCAAAAGAGATGACATTTGAGGACACTTCTAGTAGAGAGGAACTGGCAGGACTGTGTGATTTGCAACACCACCATCAGAAGGTTATTGATGCACTACAAACCGTTGAGACATGAATAACCATGTGTAACATTGATCTACTGATGAATGAGTTCACTTTTTGAAGCCATTGTCAGTGCAATCTATATACACAGATTTTATTCTAAATCTTTTTTAAGGATCATTTTGCATGTTTGAATTTGTTGACAGTCTTTAGAGAACAGAGTTTCTGAGAGAGAGTGTGTGGCTGAATGGATGTGGATAGTCAAAATGACTAAAATTACTTGCAGCATCCTTACATTTCTGTGTTTCATGAGACTACAACTTGTGGAACTCCCTAAACCAAGGACTTTCCTTCTTGATGCTACGCTCTCACCCTCAGGACATGCTGGCACTTCTATTGAGATGGTTGTCGAAAGACAGCTGGAGAAAGGGCCAGAAGCAGAATATGGTCACTCAAATGTCCTGCACAAGTCATGCTTGGGAAGGTGGTTTGGGTCGATCAGTTTGTTGTTCTGTCATTATCGGACTCAAACTTATATACCTTAATTAGCATGAGCAGTATTTGAGCGCCTCTTGACTCTAAGGTTATGGTAAGGGATGTTACATTTCCGAAACACGCTCTAAGCAGGAGACCAATGACAACAGACTGGAGCAGGCTGACCAATGAGAGCAGACTGGAGCCGGCTGACCAATGAGAGCAGACTGGAGCAGGCTGACCAATGAGAGCAGACTGGGCTTTTTGGAAGGCAGGTTTTTTAAGAAACCGAAACTTAAACTGAAAACAGGTACTGCAACAATTTAGTTTTGTGAACATTAAATCATGTAAACGTATTCTAGTAGACCCCTGAACAAAATTATGACCCTCTAAATGAGCATAATAAGGGCCCTTTTACACTCCCACAAGGCACTTTGAATACCAAGTACTGCCCTTTGGTGTCCAACACACCAGCTCTCTTCCAGGCTCTTGTTAAAACAGAGGAGTCCAATTCTGCTTTTGGAGGGCCACTTTCGCTGACTCACCTTAAAGGTAGGCCTACCTGCGTGCTGACGTCATCTCACGCTTTGTTAGGGGGCGCACCCGTGATGTGCTTCACTCATGGGAAATACACATTAGCGTTGTTCTTTCTATAACTTTCTATACTTCTTTTCAGGAGTACTACACACACACACACACACACACAGTATATATATCATTATCGGACTGATATACAAACTATACATATATATAGCGCCTTGGTCATATCCAAAAGGCTTCAAAACCTTTTATGGTGTAGTGAAATAACATGAATGTTGGATTGCTTATGATTATATATTTTTTAATAAGCTTTCACACAAACTCTAGCTCATAGCTAAAAGACATCACGCCAGCCTTCCATGCAAGCCAGATTATTTACGCAAATTAACTCCAATGAAGGAACTATATATTTTTTTCTTTCTTTTTCCACTGTAAACTGTAGAAAATAGCCTGTAGAGTATTTTGCATGGATGGGTGGCAAAAAAGTTTGTACATAATATTATGTGGAAAAATAACATGATCATATTTGATCAACTTGTATATATGGACATTTCAAGTAATGATTATATAATTCTTACACTGAAAACAATTCTGCAGTTGTACAGTTATTAGTTATTTTGTGCAGGTCATGTGTGGAGCTCAGAGGCCCGTCAGGGAGTCCTGGACATCAGTCAAAATGGCCACAAAGCCCTGAAAAAGTCACAAACAAATTCAGACTGTATCACTGTGTTTTCCAACCATTTTGCAATATCAAACGAAATCCAAACCCCATACATTTCAGAATACAAACATTCAATAGTTAAACATTTAATAGTACTCACATTTTTTGTAAGCAATTGAGAATTGATCAAACTAAAGCCTTTCAGTGTGGGTAAGGGAAAACCAGCCTTCAGAGCCGCTAAAATGCAAAGTGGAAAAAGGTGTTAATTATCAGTTACCAGACTTTCTAAAAACCAGTTTTGCAAAGTCTATAGTTTACAGAAGTTGCTTTTTTGGGTGCAAGTTTGTAATAAATGCAATATCATACCATTTATTTTTGGAAGTACAAACATCTTCACTGCCATCACTGACATTTGCTCGAGTGTGTCAGTCTGTACATTGAATGATTAGACAAAGATAAAACATCTTATAATGCTGATCTACTAAAGTGAATATTTGACATGAATCATCACTGTCTGGTCTCACCTTAAAATCACCAATCTCAGATGATCCGAGAGTCAGCGTTAAACTTGATGCAGCATTCAGGGCAAAAGATGAAGTAGAGTTTCAGAAAACGTACGTTTTTTTTTTTTTTTTTTTGTAGATATCTTGGGCTTACTTAAAGTATTCATGCATTAAGAAATAAAAATTTGACATATAAGAGGTCATTTTGCTACAAAACCATAGTGTAAGTTTGAGCTTTTGCTGAAAGCAAGCTGTCAGAGCTCATCAACTCATTTTGTACTTTATTATGTAATAGAGATGAATGCACCAGTGCAAGACCGCTGATCAACGCAGATTATTTAATCATGGCAGCTGTAATAGTAATCATGCTGAATTTAAATTTAAAATGTCTAGCATTCTTATCGAAAGAAAAAAATAGAAATAAGGGTTATCCAGTTACCATGTTAAATCATATAGATATACAGTATCTCATGAAAGTGAGTACACCCCTCACATTTCAGCAAACATTTTAGTATATCTTTTCAAGGGACAATACTAGAGAAATGAAACTTGGATATATTTTAGAGTAGCCAATGTGCTTCTTGTATAGCAGTATATATTTACTGTCCTCTGAAAATAACTCTACATACAGCCATTATTGTCAAAAAAGCTGGCAACAAAAGTAAGTACACCCTAAGTGAACATGTCAAAACTGTGTCCAAAGTGTCAATAGTTTGTGTGAGCACCATTGTTATCTAGCACTGCCTTAATCCTCCTGGGCATGGAGTTCACCAGAGCTGCACAGGATCCTCTTCCACTCCTCCATAATGACATCACGGAGCTGCTGGCTGTTAGACACATGGCGCTTCTCCACCTTCCGCTTGAGGATCACCACAGGTGCTCAATAGGGATCAGGTCTGGAGACATACTTGGCCACTCCATCATCTTCAGCTTCCTCAGCAAGGCAGTTGTCATCTTGGTGGTGTGTTTGGGGTCGTTATCATGCCATTCGGCCCAGTTTCTGAAGGAAGGGCATCATGTTCTGCTTCAGAACTTACATATTGGAATCCATGTTTCCCTCAATGAAGCACAGTATGACCTCTGTATGACCCTGGCCTGTACTGTAACTCAGTTTTAGGGTGTTACCAATCTTCTCATATCCTAGGTGAACTTTGTGGAGAGCAACAATTCTAATTCTTAAATTCTTAGAAAGTTCTTTGCCATGAGGTGCCATGTTGAACATCCAGTGGTCAGTATAAGATAATTGTACTCAAAGCACAAATTTTAACTGCTCTAATACAAGATACACACATTTGTATGGTCCTGTCAAGCAGACAAAAACATGAACATGATGAATAGAACATGTGGCTTTGCATGGTTAAACGACGTACAGCTATTATCACTTAGGGTGTACTCACTTTTGTTGCCAGCTATTTTGACAATAATGGCTGTATGTTGAGATATTTTCAGAAGACAGTAACTATATACTGCTATACAAGCAGCACATTGACTACTCTAAAATATATCCAAGCTTCATTTCTATAGTATTGTCCCTTGAAAAGATACACTAAAATGTTTGCTGAAATGTGAGGGGTGTACTCACTTTCATGAGACACTGTATATATGTGTTTGTATACTGTGTGTGTGTATATATATATATATATATATACAGAGAGAGAGAGAAATCAAAAGAAATTTTAAAATATGAAAAAAATTACTACACTTGCGATGGAAACGCATTATCAGAGTCTGCATAAAGGGTCCGTTGTGTAATACTTATTTCATATGCAAAGATGCAGTGGGCATTCAAAAATAGGGTAGAAAATGGCCAATTATTTCTAAAATATAAGTGTGTTTGATACTAGTAACATTATAAGTGGACCTCAGGGAACTTAATAAAAAAACAAAAAACAAACAAACTGGGTAACGCTTTAGATTACAGCCCGGAAAGTATTGTACGTGTTTTTCCTGTAACTACATAGAACTAGAGGGTAACAAGCACCACTTTAATTTACGGCCCGCAATGTCACACTTATCCTGTAACTACATGAAACAAGAGTATATTTACCCAGTATTTAAGCAAAAGTTGAAATAGGTTTAGTTTTACTTGCCTTGAAACACAGAAGCCCAAACTTAATCAGTGCACTTTTGCTATCAACAAAAATACTATATAAATACACTATGTACCCGTCATTTTAAAAAGCCTTTACGTATTAGTACACTATTATAACAAAAACCTGCGCAGTATGTTCTTAATAAATTGCTCCTAAATGTAAGGTGGTTGTACCATAATCGAAGAATAAGTGCCCCTTAGTTCTAAAATAATTACAGTAGAAATAATTTGTTAATTTTCCAGGTTGTTACCCCTTTATTCCCCGAACTTTACATATTGTTCCCTTATACCTACACTTACGTACTTTATAGAGACGTTATAATTACAGAAAGGTACGTTGTAAAGTTTGTTTTACTTACACAGTACTTTCCTTTTCGGGCTGTAATCTAAAGCGTTACCAAAAACGGCAATGCATGATTGAAATGAAAACACAACTAAAAATGAAGCTCATTTGACTGCGTCTTTAACTGGACAAATATCAATGAAACTCACTTTTTCATTTGGAAAGCTCCAGTCAGGTTTTTGTCAATCTGAGCACTTCCACTGAAGTTGCCGTCCTGCAGGTGGAGTGAAAGAAGAACACTGAAGTTAATTCTAAGCTGAATTGCTGTTTCCTTTTTGATTAATAGATCAATTTGGTGAACACATGGTTCTGTATCACTGTTTGTAGTTTCGACTTTACAGCTTATAGAAGGTCTTGCCAACATGTTTTGTGTAATTTTGATATTTACTGTTAAAGTGTGAGAGTTCCTCTTCACTTTTTTTATACTATGTTCCCTTTCGTTCGGGAATTCCTACGTCTCGTTGGAGGAGTTTCCAACGAATTGGGATCACGCTAGGGAGACCAATTGCCTTTGAGTGAATTAAAACGAGCCAATGAACATTGGCATGCAAGATTTGCATTCCGCGGCCCGCCTGCCAGTGCGGGTATAAAGGCGGAAGCAAGCGCATACACAAGCGCTTTCTGCTTCGGAGCCGACCAGTTGTGTCCTCTGAGTGAATGAGCGTCTGGATAGTGTTTTCCGTGAGCTCAACGAGTCTGCTGTTTCAAGACCTCTCTGTGTTGGTGTTACGGTGCGGCAGTGATCTTCGCGATCTCCCGGATATCAACTGTCACTCACGAGCGATCTGCTTCTTTCAAAGAGCTGTTGTCACAGCTGGTACCTGGTTGAGTGCACTCAGTGGGCTTGCAGTTTCCCCGCTGTGTTGCCGCGTTGATCCCTGCGTGCTTCAGCACACTAAGAGAATATTTTCTGAAAGAGCAACACGAGTGAAGATCGCGTCCTTTTCAGGATGACGTTTCACTCGTGTGTTTCCGGATGCGGTCGTTTCCTGTCCTCATTTGACGGCCACGATCACAGTTTCACATGCTTGGGAAAACTAATAAGCATGTTGAGACTGCGTTCGTGGGTGGTTCATGTTTTCTCATGAGAGCATTAGCACGTCGTCACGTTGTTCGTCTCTCCTTTCTCGTAAAGGCTTGAGCCGCTCAGCGTGTTGTGTGCCGTCGAGCTGCCGGCTGACAGCGCGGGTTGTCACGGCAACCCAGCGCGCGTCGTTCGGTGCTCTAGATGCGCGGTCGAGACTCGTGTGCCTCAGTGGGGTGGAGTCCCTTTGCTTATTCCCCAATCTAGTTTCTCTTCTGGTGTCCCAGAAAAGGGCTACTTTGGCTAATAGCATTGGTGATCTGAGGATTACAGTGAGCGTACCACTCACTCCTCTAGCGCATCGCAAACATGCTGAGACTGCATTCGTGGGTGGTTTATGCTCTCTCATGAGAGCGTGACCACGTCGGCACGTTGTTCGTCTTGACTTTTTGATGAAGGCTTGAGCGCTCAGCGTGCCGTGTGTCAGCGATGGCCACGTTCACTGTCTTGCATGCCTGGCAGCTTCGGATGGCATTCTGGTTCTTCTTATGAGGGACCAGGCATTTCATTCAGGGCTCCAGGGGAGGATCAGATGTCGATCGCTACATCGGAGAGAGGGCTGTTATACTCTAGAAATGAAGTTGATGCTGAGTTCCCACTATAATGGTGTGTGTACTCATGCTGAATCAGATTCAGACTTGACAGCCACACTTTCCCGGGCTACTCTGGGGGCGCTGTGCGACGCTTAAATGCCTTGCCCGTGCCTGCCCGGATGTGTGTGAAAAACTTTGGCAGTATGGAAGCATTTTGGCGCCAATATGGCAGCCAAACATGCCAAAATCTGCAGAAAAGTTTTTCCTCTCTCACTACCCTTGGTGGAGAATCTTGTTTCTGTTCCGCCACTGGTCATCCAGTCAGCGGTACCCAATAAGAGCTGTTCCGCCTCCTCTGGGTCACACACGGTCGAGACTGGCAGTCAAGGACGACGCTCAATTGCCTCGCCACTCCCAGTCTCTCCCGTCCAAGAGGGTCAGAATGACAGTGTGCGCCGCCATGTTGCCTCGCTGCTCTCATTCCCTTCGTCCCCAGCGCTCAGATGGCAGTGACGCCGCTACGGCCTCGTCACTCTCGTCTCCCGCTGGGCAAGGAGGTGCGGAAACCAAGAGTCAACGCCCCCGGGCCTCGCTCCTCGTTTCCCCTCCTTCATTCGCCTCGGGGCAGCCCGCAGCCGAACGCCTCCGGGCCTTCCCTGCCGTCTGCCCCCCGGTGGAAGCAGGTAGGTGTTGCCCCGCACACCCAGACCCCGCTCTCGGCAGCAGCAATGTCTCCGAAGTTGGGTCCCTGCCTTCCACCTCGCTACTTTCATGTCTCGATTCTTCCTCGACATAGACCGTTTCTTTGGTTTGCGTTTGAGGGTCGAGCATATCAGTACAAGGTCCTTCCCTTCGGCCTGGCCCTGTCGCCCTGTGTCTTCACGAAAGTCGCGGAGGCGGCCATTGTTCCCATGAGAGAACGTGGCATTCGCATTCTCAACTATCTCGACGACTGGCTCATAATAGCTCACTCGCGGGATCTGTTGTGCGAACACAGGGACATGGTGCTTCGGCATCTCAGTCTGTTGGGGCTTCAGGTCAACTGGGACAAGAGCAAACTCTGCCCCACGCAGAGGATCTCTTATCTCAGTTTGGAGTTGGACTCGGTCGCTCAGACTGCGCGGCTCATGGAGGAGCGCGTCCAGTCAGTGCTCAACTGACTCAAGTCCTTTCAAGGCAGGTCAGCGGTCCCACTGAAACAGTTTCAGAGGCTCCTGGGGCATATGGCAGCCGCAGCCGCAGTAACGCCGCTCGGTCTGCTCCATATGAGATCGCTTCAGCGCTGGCTTCACGATCGAGTCCCGAGATGGGCGTGGCAGAGCGGCACGTTCCGGGTGAACATCACCCCGCACTGTCACCAAACCTTCAGTCCTTGGTCAGACCCTGCATTTCTACGGGCCGGAGTACCCTTAGTCCAGGTGTCCAGGCATGCTGTGGTTTTCACAGATGCTTCTGCCAACGGCTGGGGGGCCACGTACAATGGGCATGCAGCTTCGGGTCTGTGGACGGGGCCCCAACTGCATTGGCACATCAACTGCCTAGAGTTGCAAGCAGTACGCTTAGCCTTGTGCCACCTCAGAGGCTTACTTCGTCACAGGCATGTACTGGTCTGTACGGACAGCACTGCGACCGTTGCGTACATCAACCGCCAAGGTGGTCTATGCTCCCGTCATATGTCGCGGCTCGCCCGCCATCTCCTCCTTTGGAGTCAGAAGCATTTGAGGTTGCTTCGAGCCATTCATGTCCCTGGTGTGCTCAACCGTGCAGCCGACGAGCTCTCCTTCCGGGAGAATGGCGACTCCATCCCCAGGCGGTCCAGCTGATATGGGAAATCTTCGGAGCCGCTCAGATAGATCTGTTTGCCTCTCCGGACATGACCCATTGCCAGTTGTCTTATTCCCTGACCGAAGGAACTCTCGGCACGGATGCACTGGCGCACAGCTGGCCCCAGGGCCTTCGCAAATATGCGTTTCCCCCAGTGAGCCTTCTCGCACAGACTTTGTGCAAGATCAGGGAGGACCTAACCTAACCAGGTTCTGCTTGTTACGCCATATTGGCCCAACCGGACTTGGTTTGCAGAACTCATGCTCCTCGCAACAGCCCCTCCTTAGCTGATTCCTCTGAGGAAAGACCTTCTCTCTCAGAGACGGGGCACCCTATGGCAGAGGTTCTTGGTGGCCTACCACAGGCTGTGGTAGACACCATCACTTCCGCTAGAGCCCCCTCTACGAGGCGCCTCTATGCGTTGAAGTGGAACCTATTCGTCGGTTGGTGCTCTTCCCACCGGGAAGACCCCCGAACTTGCCCGATCAGTGTCGTGCTTTCCTTCCTGCAAGATGGGTTGGAGCGAAGGCTGTCTCCCTCCACTCTCAAAGTGTATGTTGCCGCAATAGCCGCATATCACGATGCAGTAGAAGGTAAGTCTTTGGGAAAGCACGGAGTGCTAGGAGCTCCTCAGGAGTGCTAGGAGATTGAATCCTCCTCGTAATCAGCACTCCGTACCCTCTTGGGATCTGATTTTAGTGCTCAGAGCACTCCAGAATCCACCATTTGAGCCCTTGCATGCAGTCGATTTATATATTATGTCAATGAAGACAGCTCTCCTGCTCGCTTTGGCATCCATCAAGAGGGTAGGGGACCTGCAGGCATTTTCGGTCGACGAATCGTGCCTAGAGTTCGCGCCGGATTTCTCTCACGTTGTTCTGAGACCCCGGCCCGGATATGTGCCCAAGGTTCCTACCACTCCTTTTAGAGATCAGGTAGTGAACCTGCAAGCGCTGCCCCCGGAGGAGGCAGACCCAGCCCTGGCTTTTCTCTGTCCAGTCCGTTCTCTACGGATTTATGTTGACAGAACGCAAAGCTTTAGGACCTCAGACCAGCTCTTTGTCTGTTTCGGAGGCCAGCAGAAGGGGAAGGCTGTCTCCAAGCAGAGGTTAGCCCACTGGCTAGTGAATGCTATCGTCCGGGCTTATGATTCCCAGGACATGCCTTGTCCACCTAGGTTGAGGGCACACTCTACTAGGAGTGTTGCCTCTTCCTGGGCTTTGGCTCAAGGCGCCTCGCTGACAGATATCTGCCGTTCGCTAGGTTTTATAGCCTTCATGTAGAACCTGTTTCCTCCCATGTACTCGCTTCGTCCAGTAGCGCAAGGAATTAGGTTAGTGTCGGCTTGCTACGCCATTCTCGCCCCAGGGGCCAGATATGTGCGTTTTCCTGCTCCGTTGGTTACCCAACAAATGGTTAACCTCGTGGGTTCCTCCGTCACCCCCCGGCGTCAGGCGAGCTGGATCGCCGGTCGCCAGGCTTGTTACCTCTCTCTTGAGCTGAGTACAGGCTGGGGTTCTATGTAGTGGTCCCTACGGCAACCCCATAGGTGTTTTTCCATGATTCGGTTACCCTCCGGGTTAGCCAGTGTCTTCCCCTTGACAGACTCTGTCTGTTGTCTCTGCTGAGTACGCTCCCATCCTCCGGGCTGGGACTACCTCAGAGACTGCCATGTGTTCACTACCCTATGGGCTAGTGCACATGTGTATTTCTAGTGCCTCCCTTCGGGCAGGTTTTGGGCACCGCAGCGTTCCCTTCTACATCTTGGGCACGCTTTCCCAGTGTTATCCAATGTCCACTGAGCGGGTCTTGCGGAACAGCAGTGTGACTTCTTCCCAGCTAAGCTTCTGCACTTAAGAGATAAGTTTCAAGAAACTGCTGCTGAAGCTTAGGCAGGGTGCTGGAAGGGGCCAGCACCATGGCGTTTTATTAGGGATCCCAATTCGTTGGAAACTCCTCCGACGAGACGTAGGAGTTCCCGAACGAAAGGGAACGTCTCGGTTACGTATTGGTAACCCTCGTTCCCTGAGTAGGGAACGGAGACGTCTCGTCGCCATGCTGCTGTACCTTCGCGGAAGACTGGACACCATTCGGCTCCTCAGCGAAAAACGTTTGTGTATGCGCTTGCTTCCGCCTTTATACCCGCACAGGCAGGCGGGCCGCGGAATGCAAATCTTGCTTGTTTTAATTCACTCAAAGGCAATTGGTCTCCCTAGCGTGATCCCAATTCGTTGGAAACTCCTCCGACGAGACGTCTCCATTCCCTACTCAGGGAATGAGGGTTACCATACTGAACCGAGACGTTTTTGTGCATAATTTGTGTACTCACCACATCCAGTCTGAAGAGAGGCACCAGCGTACCATCAGGTTTAACAGCGGAGAACTTTGCTGCAGCCGGCACATGAATGTCTATCACCCCTGAACTGAAGGAGAATAGTGGCGTCTCGCTGGCGTATAACAGCACCTGCATCTCCATGTTGGGATACAATGTGCGTAGCTGAACAAATAATTTGTAAACAGAGCACATTATTCATCTTGATAACAACTTGATTTTACTTGAAAACTATAGAACATGGAACAGACACGTTTTAGACAATGTTGGGAGTAAAGCGTTACAAAAGTAATGCATTACAGTTACATATTACTTTTTGCTGTAACGCAGTAGTGTAAGGCATTACTAATCAATTTTCAGTAATATTTTACTCTGTACATGTTCAGTAACGCTTTCGTTACAACACACTTTTAGCACAAAATTTAATTGTTCAGAAAATAAATGGGGGAAAAAAACAGCAAGACCGTGAGACATTAACGAATGAAAAATGGAAGTAAGATATTACCTGTTCGTGGTCAGTCAATAGCCACGTGTGGTGTCCAAGTTTGTAAATAAAGACTAAATGACAGCTTCTGATATATTTGTTTGGCGATTTATTTCATTCATCTCCCTCTTGCTGGTGTACCTTTGTATTGTGTGACATAGTCCAGTAAAGGCGTGTTTAGGGCAGGTTTTGCAGGAGTGCCGCGAGGCATGATTTAGGTCTCTGTGCTCGCGCTGGCCAGTGGAAAAGCGGCTAATGGGAGAATATGGTAAAAGACTGTACATTCGCGAGATGGACGTATGCGCATTACTCTGTTTGTTCTGTGTTTTCTTTCTAACCATTTAGGCTATGTTTAGGTGGTGTTTTTCATCATGTTTTCATCACGCAATCATGTTTTAGATGAGGTGGTGATGCGTTCATGTAAAATGTAAGGGTGGCGCTGCCAATAAAAGCACCTAAAAGCTGTCACAAAGAACTGGCAAAAGTTATGATTATGAATATGTCAAATATAGCAAGGAGACATTTTAATTGTTTATTAATAAACAAGTGTTTTCTGTGTCAGTGTCGGCTGCAAAGATGAAGTTGACGATCCTGACTCGCGATCTTCGCAGTGGTGAACGCGCCAGAGAGAAATGCACATTTCATACGGATTACATAAGCAGAGAGCAGTCTGTTTTCTTTAGTTTTGAATTGTTCTGTTTAAAGCGGGGCTCAGTAGTTTCGGGATTTCTTCGCTGTATTCTCGCTTTTTGCTCGCAGGTTTCTCTCTAGAGCTCCCCCCACAGCTTCGGAATAGATATTTGACAACACTGTTGTAAAAACTCGTTGGCGATTCTCAGACACCAGAGGCTAGTAGATCAATGACATCAAAGCAGATGGGACATTCTTTAAAACATCTTCTTCATTAGGGTTCGAACAGCGTGAGGGAGCGCAATAATGACAGCATTTTAACAGATTTCTTTTGGCCGTAAAGCAATTGTTTACATCGCGAGACCTGATATCAGGCGATACTTCCTGACGCGGCGGCCGGCAGCCCGCCGGCTCAAAGTTGCAAGTGCGGGTTTTCCGCTCACGGGCACCAGGGGGGTGCGAAACGACCACCATTGAACCCGAAATAAGTAATATAACCATTCCAATGAATATATTATGTTCTGTGGAGAGCCAACCCTTCTTCATCCGGTGGGTAGTATTACTTTTGGTTTGCTTAGTGTAATTCACAGAATTACAAAAAAATATTTTGCTACCTAAAAGTTAAAGATTTTTTGTGTCATGCATGCATTTCTATTTCCCTCATATTAAATATAAAATGCATGTGTATACTGATATTTTTCTAATGTCTGGACTCCTTTATTAAGGGAGTAGCCTATGGATATATAAACAGACGTTTCAATATATTGGTATTAAATGCATTTTCTGAAAATTTATATTTCAAGTTTTTACTGCAAATGTCACATCCATAATGCTGGAATTGCCCAATTTTAAATAATTGATCCTCAACTAGTTTTGTGGTGTAGGTCTACGTATTTTAAAATGTTAACTTTAAATAATACTAATAGTAATTTAAAGATGTGGTAGCATTGGATCTGGACGGGAAGGATAACTCTGGGAGTTGGAAGGGGTGTGTCGCGATTCTGCCTTTTCACACCGTGACACAGGTTCGTGGATCTGAGTGTCGCGATTTCGGTTTCATATTGCATATTGTTACAGCCCTAGTCATTTTAGAATATTAAGTTCTACTTCTGTAGTTATTTTGGTGAAAGTAACTCAATACAGGTAATACAAGAGTAATGTAATACAATGCTGAGATAGTAATATTGTAAGGTAAAGAATTACTTTTAAATAACAGTAACAAGTAATGTATAATGTATTACAGTTTGGAAGTAACTTAACACTGTATTTTACACAAGACACAAGTAACACTGATTTTAGACATGTAAATACACATGAGATTCGTGACTGGTGTTACTGTACATCAGTATATACAAACGTAGTCATATTCTCTAGTTATTTACTGGTTGACATTAAACATAAGATATTTTATAAATAAAAAAAATCCCTTACAAAGTCACAACCTGTACATACACTGACCTGTGGAACGAAGGCACCAAACTGACTGGTGTTCAGATGGATTGGAGAACTCTTTGGTATCTAAATTAAATGAGAAGAATGAGTGACTTAATAGCTAAATCTATATTTTAAATCTATAAGCGGGCATGATTCCTTGTAAGTCTATAATGAGTTGTGATGCTGTATAGTTTTATTCATTATATATGGTAATAGTATTTATTTTTTTGTACTTCCTCACCATGTCATCTGTGATGTTGATTTGAAGAGCCCCAGAGCTGAGGAATGCATACGCTGCTGAATTCACGAAGAACTCAGAGGCAGCCATTGAAAGCATGTAGTTTTCTGCATACGGCACGTCAAACACGCTTGGAGAGAAAGGTGGTTCAGATGGAGAACTGCGGCTGTAAAACTCTCCCTGTCACAGGAACAACAACCAAACGTCATTGGCAGGTTACGGTAAAAATTCCAAAGCGAATAAATAGAATCCATAACACTGTTTACAAATCGAGAAATCTATTCGAATTCTAAATATATTCAGAAAGAGAAACCTAATAATAGTTGGGGCTCAGGGATGGTTGGACAGCTCAGAGAAGCCAATCCTGCTCCTGGAGAGTTTAGCTCAACACTCATGCCTGGAAGTCTCTAGTGATTCTGCAGACCTTGATCAGCTGGAAAGTGGCCCTCCATGAGCAGGATTGGACAACCCTGTTGTAACTGTATGCATTTAATATATGGCAATAAAATGTTAAGCTGGACAAACACTGTGCAATTTTCGTCTGAATCTGAGCCGATTCCTGAGTTGTATGACTCTTTTTTTGAGTCCGGCCGAACTTCAGCTTTGTCGTGCAGGAAACAGCGGGAAACGAGAGGCGATTAACCTCTCCCGACCGGCAATCAGATGCTCGGGTTAATTACTGATGTTAGGACTTTTGGTCTCCTCTTGTGAGGGTATCGCACAGTTGAAGCAGAGCTACGAACCGATTGCCCTAAACTCAGTGCCTTTTCCCTTCACTGCGCCTGCCTGAAAACAGAAGTTAAACCATGGCGACACGAAATGGATATTTTAAGTCTCAGCTCTACGATCAGACTGTATAAATCGTGAGCTTTGGCTTTACATCTAATGCGATTTACTCGTACAGTGAGAGTTGGTATTTAACAAAATAAATGCTGAAATCACACAGTGTATGCCTGGCTTTAATCAGTATTATAAATGCTGAAATAAAAATCCTTACCTTAATATCTAACTCAAAGCTTTGTGCTGTCACAGCCGGGGAGGATGTCAGAGGGATGCTCAGAGATATATACGGACCCACAGGTATGTTAACTAGAAAGAATTCATTTGAGCGTGATTACTGTAGTCATCTAATGAAGAGGAATGTAATGCGTGCTGTCGTTTTCTAAGTAGTTTTCCAAGGATTTTGTATTTACAATCACGCCAACAACATTAATGTCATTAAGTAGCAATAGCTCAATAATACGGCCGAAATAACCCACAGTAGGGTGAATCTCACACAAATTTTCACAGCAAATTCAAGAAAATTAGGCCTTTTAAATTATTTTTTAATAACAATTAATCACATTTATCTTAATGATTATGGAAAACAATGCCACAAGGCAAAAAAATATATATTATTGGTAAAATAATTTTTTTTATGCATAATATGTCTTATTTTAACTATAAATCTATGTGATCTATATACAGTATAATATATCATTTTAAGACATTTTTTTTGTGCCAGTACCAGGTGTTTCCTGTAGAGTTGTCTCTAATCCAATTATTGCTTTTTGAATGGCCGGGCAAATCTAAAAAAAAAATAATAAGAAAAATAATAATAATAATGACAATGATTGAGACATAATGAAATATCACCAGCAGCAGATAATAGTGTTGGGTAATTTGTTTTGATAAAATGACAAACCTGCTCACGTATCATTTCTGATATTTTTCCACTGAAAGCACTTATAAACGGCTTGACAAAAAAGCTGCAGAATAGAAAGAATAGAAATGCTCTATTAGTGTTAGTCATAAGAGATATTCACATTTGTTGCGTGTATCTTCAGGTATCATCAGTCTTTTATGTTTTGTTAATACTTACCTAGCTCCTCCATGGAACTGAATATTCACATCTCCTACATTAGCACTACACTGAACAGTGGTGATGGAGAGACGGCCAGCATCATCCGCTAACTGCAGGAGGGTGTAGATGTGGATATTGTACACAGCCAAATCAAATGAGCCATGATCATGGCTGCAGTCATAGAACAAAAGACAATCATATTACATATCTTATAAACAATCAATTCCTTTACATTACAAATGTCTTATTTAAAACATTTTACTTTGATATGATGCTTGCCAGCTATCTTGAGGGATCTTTCCAATGCTATCTCACGAACAATTCGTACGAGTGAGTAAAATGTGGCTGATTCATACGACCTCACTCGTACGAATTCATATGATTTGTCTAAACCCCAGTGAGGGTTAGGTTTAGGGGCGGGGTCAGGAGTAGGTCATTCTTACGAATTCATACGAATTGGGCAACTCGTAAAATATCTACGATTTAGCAAAAAATTTACACATTCATACAAATGAGGTCGTATGAATTTGTACGAATTAGACACCTTGTAAAATTGGTACGAATTGACGTGAGATCGGGTTGATCTTTTCCATTCCTCTTTGGCAAATTGCTCCAGCTCTTTTCAAGCATGGACCTTAAGCTTGAGCTCCCGCCATAGATTCTTAATGGGATTTAGATCTGGGCTTTCAGGGGCCACTTGTCCCTCAACAACATTTGGACCAACTTGGATGTGCTTTGGGTTGTTGTCTTGCTGGAAGACCCAGTGTTGATCTAATGTTGGCCGTTTTGCCTGTTGATAATTTTTTTTGCAATAAAATGCAATTATTTACGAACATAGCGACGCATTGTTACGAAACTTGTCATCGCAGCCATGCCCTGAAGGACCCTGAGAAGCTTGGGGTCAGTGCATTACAAAAGTATTACTTTTTGCTGTAACGCAGTAATATAACACATAACTAATAAAACTTTTGGTAATATTACACGCATTACAATCTCAGTAATGCACATTACAACAACGCATTTTAACCCAAAATATATATACATTTTAAGAATTTACCAACACCGCAAGACATTCCAGCACCAGAGGAAATTATCTGCGGGTAAAGTAGTTTCTATTTCCTGTTGCTGGAATGCGATGGTTGAGATGGCGGCAGTGACGGATTCTACATTTGTGAGATGGACATACTCCCATTATTTTCAGTTTGTCAGAGAAAAGGACAAGAAAGTAATAGTCAAGAACTATTCTATAGTTAATCTAAACTAATCTATATGTGACATTGAGAAATAGCATAAGTAACTTGTAGAAACACCTGGACCAGTGCCACGCTAACACTAAGTTAACCAAAAGACCTTTCCCCTTGTCCATGAAAAATTCTGTTCCCTTTCGAGGGAACTCGCAATGCGTCAATGATGCTTTGGGAACGCCCCTGCGTGATTGCGTCTGAAGCACATGTGTCAACTAGTACTATGGCGAGAGTGAACGTCACGGGCGGGTGACGTCATGACCAGGAAAGGATAAAAGCACATCCGGGTTATGACCGCGCTAACTTCTGTGCCTCAGCAAGCGCTCTGTGTCAAACTGTCTGTCATATTTATTGTTGTCTGTCACGAAACCTATACAGCTTCAAACTTTATATTATGGTGTCCAAACAATCATTAAACCGTGTGCCCTCGTTATCTTACGGGTGGGGATACACATGAACTTTTTGTGATGTGTTTGGGAGCGGAGCATGCTCTGTCAGCCTTCGAGGGGGCTGACTGTGAGCATTGTGAGAGGCTGCCACTTCACACGCTCCACTCTCGCCTGTCACTCTTTGAGGAGAGTGTTCAGGTGAGCGTTCGTGGCGGTTCGGTTCCCGTTGCTGCCGAGGCAGCACAGAGGCTCTTATCGTGGGGATCGCAAATGGATCTCACGGAGGGGATTGAGACGGGCCCCGCCCTTTCTCAACCTTTACCCGTGAGATTCAGTCCTCTCTCTCCGGAGTTGGAAACCTGCCCCGCGGTTTCTTCCGCTCCGGAAGAGGCACCGGTGCTTCAGCTGTCTAGAGGAACTCCGAGGAACAGGGACGTGCACAGACATTTTGAGGGGCAGGGGCTCAAGTGAAATAAAGGGCACTTCTCATAATTACGTATTTTTTTATTTTTTTTAAACAAAAAAAGTATATATTAACGCAACTCTGACTTCCTTTTTAAAAAAAATTATTAAAAAAGTTAATTAATTTTATCTTCCTCAAACTCACGCAATTGTTTCATTTTCAAAAGATGTCTACAAAATAATCAGTTCACACAGAAACCACGGTCTCCTTAGTATTCACTAGGTTTATAGAGCAGCAAAGGAAACCATTCCACAATGTTTTGAAAACATTTTCTATGCTACTAGTTTCAAGTTTCAAGTAATTTTCTTCTAAAATGAGCATTTTTCCCAAGCTCGTATATTTAAGTTCAGTAATTTAACTGAAATGACAATTAATAGGTCATTTTCACTGCCAGTAATGTGAAATAAGTGAACATAAACATACAAGCTTGATAAAAATGATCATTATAGAAGGAAATTTCAGATGGCACTTAGAGGCTTTTTCATCTGAACTCTTCATATTTAGAATAACCTAAATAACTGCATCAAGCAGAGGTGGCGTGTTTTACTAATAATTTGTTTATTTTTGTACTACATCATTTAATTATTTTGGTGTTATCAGAATACATAACACTTTAAAATTAAACTTACCAAAATAATTGAGTAAAAATTCAATAAAAGCCAATGTCATGTATGTATTTGTGGTTGGAATACTATTTTATAAAGGTTTAGAGGAAATAAAAAAAGTTAAATTACTCATAAATAAAAAGTTAATTTATAAATATTGTTATTTTTAATGTTTAATGTTAACTTATTTCTACTCAGTTTTATTTATTAATGTACCAGATGCAGTTACTCAGATTTATTACATTTTTTAGAGTGTATCCTCCATCTGTTTGCATCTGTAGATTTCTTCTAAATTCACCAATTTGGATTTCTAAATTTCAGGGGGAAAGACTCTTGATGTAAGTCATTACTGGGGACGTTCTGTATGCAAACTAGGCGTCAACTAGTTAAAATGCGCACATTTGCATCTATGACAGGGCAATGCAGTAAACAAAATAAAAGCATATCACCTAGGTGGTAATATATGCTTATTTTATTAACTTATTTTATTACATGGCTTGGTTTAATTCCAATGTAGAATGCGGTGTGTTATTTCTTGATAACAGACCGCTGTGCGGAGTATAACAGACCGTTGTCATGAAAAACAGAGCGTTACTATGGACTCACAGGATTCTAACTGTAGAGACGGAGCGGACTATTTTCTTTAGCGGAAGCAATCGGGTTTAACAGTCGGGGGAGAGGGAGCGCTTCAGAACTCCTGACCTGATATTTAGATACTATTCTTCATTAAATATTTTTGTTTGACAGGGAAGCTGTGCGCAAACAGAAATATTATTTTCCAAAAATAAAAAAAAGCACCCCAGAAAAAAGGGCACTTTCTCTCCAGGAATAAAAAGGGCAGGTGCTCAAGCCCCCTTTGATGTCTATGTGTGCACGTGCCTGCCGAGGAACTAGATGTGCTGAGCATCGAAACAGGGGAAGAAGAAATGCCAGTTTCTTCCCCAGCGCATAAGAAGCTGGTGAAGGTTTTGTCTCGAGCTGTGTCTAAGTTGAATATTGAATGGCCAGCCGAGAAACAAGGTGCCCGTCCTAAGAGCCTTTTAGACGACCGTTTCCTCACATCAAGCACAATAGCTCCACCTAGGGGACTTTCATTCTTTCCAGAACTTCACAAATAGTTATCTAGATCATGGAATAAACCTTATTTGTATAGAGTATTTAGCCCTCAAGTTCATGTTTATTCTGAGATTAAAAGGTTGAATGAATATGGTTATAGGACGATGCCGAAAGTAGAACAGCCTCTTGCATCATATCTTTCTCCGGCATCGGCATCGTCCTTGAAGTCCCCAATGCTGCCCACTAAACCTTTAAAAACTTCCTCTATGTTAGTGGGTAAAGCATATACGGCAGCAGGTCAGGCCGGTGCATGTCTACATACCATGGCTGAGGGACCTCGAGACTGGCGAGGGGGCGGGGCCTGACATAGTTCGAGAACTGCGTCGGGCCACCGATCTGTCTCTTCGAGCCACTAAAGAGACCGCTCGTGCTATTGGACGGTCGATGGCAGCTAATGTGGCTACAGAGAGACATCTTTGGTTATATCTTTCTGATATCAAAGACAAAGACAAATATTTTCTGTTGGACGCCCCGCTTTCGACTAGTGGTCTATTCGGTAAAGCAGTTAACACTGTGGTAGATAGATTTCAAGAAGTGAAAAAGCAAGCGGAGGCGTTCAAACGGTATCTCACTCGCCGTCAACAGGCCTCTGGGGCCCATTCTGTTGGCGAAGAAGGCTTCGGCAAAGAAGAGGTCCTGACGCCCATGGCAGATCGTGACTCAAATCAGATCCGAGGACTGGTTTGTCACGATAGATCTGAAAGATGCATACTTCCATGTCTCCATCCTTCCAGAACACAGGAAGTTCCTAAGGTTCGCTTTTGGGGGCAAAGCCTACCAGTATCGGGTTCTTCCATTTGGTCTAGCTCTATCACCCCGCACATTCACTAAATGCGTAGATGCAGCTCTAGCTCCGCTCAGGCTGCAAGGCATACGTATTCTGAACTACATAGACGACTGGCTTATCCTAGCAGAGTCGGAACCTCTAGCGGTTCGGCATCAAGATGTCGTTCTCGCGCATATGAAGAAATTGGGGTTGAGATTGAATGTCAAGAAAAGTGAACTTTCTCCAGCACAGAGGACCACCTTTCTTGGTGTCGTGTGGGATTCAGTGAAAATGAGGGCCGTGCTCTCGTCTGCTCGTGTCGCTTCAATCCTCACATCTGTAAAAGAGATAAAGCTAGGCCAGTCACTCACTGTAAAGCAGTTCCAAAGACTGTTGGGTCTGATGGCAGCCGCGTCCAACATTATTCCATTCGGCCTGCTGTACATGAGACCCCTTCAGTGGTGACTCAAGACCAAAGGGTTTTCTCCGAGGGGGAACCCACTCCGTATGATCAAGATAACGCGGCGGTGTCTCCGTGCTTTGGTTATATAAGAAATTCTTAATTATTAGTTTATGTTATTGTTGCATAAACTTCACATTGCAGTTGAACTGTTGCTAGATATAAGGTGAATATTATAATATTTAGACCTGTGTTTACTACACTGTGTTTGTGGATATCTGCTCAAACCTGGATATGTATAATATGGTAACCATAATGTTTCATATTGCACATGCGTTTCATGTATCATATTTTGGAGCGCGCTCTGCGATTGAATGAAGGCTATCATTTTTTATTTATTTTTTACAGGGACCAGATGCCCCACGGATGAGTCCTGCTGACTTCAACATTCACATGAGTCTCTGTACATGAACATGGTAAAGTGAAACTCAAACACCTTGGAAATGAAAGGTATGTACAATGTTTTTAGGAATGGCACAAATGTCTCTGTCTTGGATCATTGGTTTCAATAATGTGCTTTTTTGTCATTTGTTGTGTATCTTTGGATTATGTTGTGTTGTAAATAAATCCAAACAATCAAAAAGCCATTCTTTTTTAAATCTCCTCATTCTTTGTGCAAGGTTGCTCAGAATTATAGGGCCTGAAAGCTCCTAATAGGGCCATTAGGGGTGGATCTTTGTCTTTCTCAGGTGTGAAATCCATACATATTAATGATGTGATCACGCCTCTTCGCATAAAGCTTTCTTACAGAAAACACGTCTTACAAATTTTAAATCAATATATTGTCTTATCTGAATGAGCAGTCATGATGATTTTCACATAGGTTTGGAGCAAATATTCTAGGCTACGTGATACAATTTTCAAAAGTCTTGTGAAGAAATAATCAGTATGGGTTTCATGACCTTATTTCAGTGACAGTTATTTTTTTTATATATTTTCACAAACCACGCATAAACGTCATTATCTCAAAACTACAAACTTTTACATACATGCTGCTGACATATTATTGTAGCAGAGTTTGTGCTAAATACAGTGTGATCAGACTTTAGCCATGAAAATGTCACAAGTAACAGAAATAAGCACAAATGTCAGAGCATGTCAGAACACCTCCAGGGCAAGAAACCAGCTCAGACCCCAGAGGGTTATTTATACTTTTCCTTTGTGGCACCCTGAGGCTGAGGCCTGCAGTTCGTAACAGAATTCCAGCTTGGGATCTGGCCCTGGTCCTAGAAGGTCTATCAGTCGCTCCCTTTGAGCCTCTTGAGTCCATTTCAGATAAATTTCTGACCTTCAAAACTGTTTTCCTTCTAGTCATTTCTTCTCTTAAAAGAGTAGGAGATCTCCAGGCCCTTTCGGTATCTCCTTCGTGCCTTGAGTTTGCACCCGGGATGGTTAAGGCGTTCCTCTATCCTAAACCACATTATATACCTAAGGTTCCAACCAACATACCACGGCCTATTGTACTGCAGGCATTCTGTCCTCCTGCCTTTAAGGATTTAGACCAGGAGAAACTGAACCTTCTGTCCAGTCAGAGCACTAGATACTTACGTCCACAGATCTGCCCAGTGGAGAAAGTCTGATCAGTTATTTGTATGCTTTGGCCCCCCTAAGAAAGGCCTTCCTGCATCCAAGCGCAGACGGTTAGCAAGTGGATAGTCAAGGCTATTTCTCTTGCATACGAGGTTCTGGGCCAGCCTTCACCTTTGGCTACTAGAGCCCATTCTACTAGGAGTATGGCGTCCTCCAAGGCCCTTCTGTCTGGGGTGTCCATTCAAGAAGTTTGTGATGCAGCTGGTTGGTCTTTGCCACTTACGTTTCTTAGATTTTATGAATTAGACATGGATGCCCCGGGGTCTAGAGTTCTCATGTCGTGACAGTTTTACATGACAGGTTCTTGGCTGTATGGCGTTTGGGCATTCTCGTTCCCAAAGCGTCATTGACGCATCACGAGTTCCCTCGAAATGGAACATCTCAGGTTACGACTGTAACCCTAGTTCCCTGAGTAGGGAACGAGATGATGCATCACTTTGCCATACTTCCTACATCCCTGTGATCGACTTGCTTCGGCCTTTCGAAGCTAGCGTGGTCGTAACCGGATGTGCTTTTATCCTTTCCTGGTCATGACGTCACCCGCCCATGACGTTCACTCTCGCCATAGGACTAGTTGACACATGTGCTTCAGATGCAATCACGCAGGGGCGTTCCCAAAGCGTCATTGATGCATCGTCTCCTTCCCTACTCTTGATGACGGCGCTCCTCTCAGCACAAATTTGGTATCGTTGTAAAGCACAGCATTTCGACTTTGTGAATATTTATAGTAATTTCTCAATAGCATGAGTCTGAACCAATGAAATGTGATTTTCAAACTAATATGCTTATGTAAACAAAATTATCTTACTCCCGCTGACTCACAGCGCGCAATCCCGATATACATAGAATTAGTCTTGGCGAGTATTCACGCAAACATTATCTGTTATGACTTAGTGATGTTTGGTTTCAGTAATGTTAATCAAACAATTCTGGTATCATGGAAAAAAGTTGAATATATTTTTTTCCTATAGATATTGGTTTTGACTTGGTTTGTGCCAAATTTGGTGTTATTACCAGAGATTTTAAGGTATGGTTGCTGGGTGACTTTGACTCTATCAACTTCAAACAGGTGTAACTCAGTAATTATTTGTCTGATTCCAACAAATCATACATCATTTTGAAGGTTTTTGTGAAAATAACAATTATTATTTTAATTTTTTTTGCTCATTGTGACTCATTTTGCCAGCACGGGTCACATGTTGGTTATGTGTCTTTTCAGAATGACTAATGAGCAGCAACCTTTTTATTTTGGGAATGTCATATATGCTCATTTGCCAAAATGGTTGTTACGTGGAAAAGGGTTAATACACAGGATGACTGTACATTATCTTTTCATTACATGTTCGACTTGTTTTAACTGGTTTGTTCGTCTTGGATAAATGTTTGCTAGAGTGTGGGAACTGTTTTTCTTTGTGAAAGCTATTAGTTTATTACAAGTGAAATAATACATTTTTTGTTTTCTACTCAAATCAGTAGTTCTTGCCCAATTATTTACTTATAAGTCAAATAGCTGTGTAATAAGTGGGATATAAATAAACCAACGGTTATTACCACTTTACGTCGTGTTCTTGATCCCCTTAATTGGGTTTTATTTGACTTATGTCTGTGTGCATGGTCCTTCTTATCGACTAAGATCATAAGATTGTGTAGAAAGGTTTATAGAAAATGTTATTTGTTTCCAAGATCACGTCAGGTGAAGCTGATTTGATTATTCACCCATGATTCACTAGTACACTTACATTATGCCAAACTGTGTTGCCCAGTTGCCGGTGATGGCTAGTGTGAGTTGACTGACTTCCACAGATACACCAGTTCCCTCTACAAACACCAGTGATGGGTCTGGCATGCTGCACTGCACAACCCGCATGCTGGAAAGACAGTTTGAATAAATGCATTTAGTATCTGTGAACATTTTAAGAACATTTTAATTAGTTAATTTGGTTTGATTGTTAGTGAACTGACTTTGATAAGACATAATATACAGTGCCGATCTCGATGTTCTTCTTGCCCCGGTACTCTGGGATTTCAGTACTCTTCAGTTTGCTTTGTATTTGGACAGACAACATCTGAGAAACTGAACACATGCACAGAAACAGATACAGAAACACATATCACCTCTTTAGCATCCTCATGATTAAAATATACAAGATTTCATGTATTTTAAAGTGTTATTCACCACTAGTTATTTAATAAATCTTAGCTAACTAATAAACAGCCAATATCCTAATAATATGCATGCTAATAAGCAACTTGTTAATAGTGAGAATTGAACCCTAAACTACTGTAAAATATATGTATCAAGAAAATTGCTGAAGTTACCCTTTAAGTACTCAAACAAAATAATTAAAACATGAAATATTTGTGGGTTTATATTACATATAATTTTCTGTCATGTCTCTTTCAATAAATACCCATTAAGCAAGGGAATGATGGATGCTATTAAATGCCCATTAGGGGACTTTATTTCCACTTACCAAAAATTGTCTTCACTTTATTTAAAATAAATGCCTCTCTGAATATGATGATATGATATTTGATGGGAAAGGGAGAACAATGGGATTGGAAAAAGGTTGATTCAAAGTCTGGATGGTCGCATCAAAAGCTATATCAAGTATTCTTAAAGGCACAGTATGTAAGTATGTAAGGAGCTCCGGAAGGATATAAGAAGGAATGACGACAGTAAAGGCACAAGAGAGGACTAAGACATTTTACATTGTTTTTTTCTTAGGGCTGTCAAGCGATCACATTACACAATGTGGTGATTAATTAATCGTGAGTTAATTAAATTATACTTTAAATAAAAAGCTAAAACTGCCAGTAGATGGCGGTAAATGTCTAAATGAGTAAGTCATTGAGTCATTCATTCTTTCGATTCGTTCAAACGGCTTATTCATTCAGAAATTAAGTAAATGGCTCTCTTTATGAATGTGCCATTGAATCATTAGTTCTCTGGCATTATAGATAAAAAATTTATTGAAAATTGTCAATGAAATTTTGTTACGGCAGACAATATTGTGTCTAAGATATAACACAATATTAACTTCTTATTTATTAAACCTGTATAAAATCAATATCACATTTGCACTCGAGCTATTTGGGACAAAAACAGCACTCGTGTGATATTGATTAACTGTGTCATATATGATATAAATATGAGACAAAAACTCATACGGGGCATTTTGCCCTGATATCTTGAATGTTAAGAGCAACTAACTGTTTTCTATAGGATCGATCACACAGTGTGTTGTTACCATGTTCATCACCAATAAACTGTATGAAATGTAAGAAGAACTATATAAGTCTGATCTGGGGCAGGAGGGTGTGTTAAATGCATTAATAAGTTTAACACGTACATTTTTACGATAACTAATTAATTAAATGAACACGTTAAATCAACAGCCCTAGTTTTTATTATGCCTATCTGTTATAATTCATTTTAAAACATTGTATGGTGGATAAAATGCTGTTTTTACTGTTACTACAAATAAAGCTATTTCTGAGAATGCTATGTTTGCCATTTGACAAAATATTTTTTTCTGATTTCTTTATAAAACAAGAGATTCAAACAATAAGACTAACAGTACTGAGCTATACAACAATGATTTCTCTGGATTTAAACATTGTTGGAAACATTTGGGATAATGCAAGCACACAAGTCAACAAAATATATAAGATTGTTCTAGTGGTTTTTGGGTATATTAATCCAAATATATTACATATTGTGCCTTTAAGCCCAGTTTTCAACACTTTTATCACTGCATGTGCCAGTGGCTGGTGTTTATGTCCTACTACTGCCAGCCTAGAAACATTTATGCTTAACATTCACGGATGTCATCCTGTTTTGGCGACATGAAATAAGTTTTCCTCTTACTAAAAAAATTGATTTCGGAGGGAAAAGGTTATATATGAAAGGAATCAGTGGATAAATGTATAATATAGTAAAGAAAACAACCACTGAGCATTTCCCTGATGGACAGTATGTCTATCTCACAATAAAGAATGTTGTTAGGTGTCATTTCAGATCAATGCAGTGAAAACTCACCATCTCTGAGCCCCTTCTCTGACAGAAGAGCTTTTAATGCAGGATAATCTGCATGTGTGTATGTTAATATCATCAGGAAATAAATGACCAGCTGCATCCTTCAACTCCTGCTGTGTAAGACAAAATATATTACTCATGAGATTAACCTGTCTTTTAACTTTTGACAGGTATTTACACTGCAAAGCTAAAAAAGAATCACATTTGGTACATCAATGTATTATTGCAATTACTGAATGTACATTTAGTTTGAATTTTGATGTTAATTCTCACACACACCGGTTTTATTTATTTATTTATTTATATTTGGTCAAGATGAAAATCTAATTTAACCAGACATCACATCAATTGTATTATGATAAAAAAAAATCAGAAGTAATTTTTTTTTTTTTTTTATGTTTGCTGTTTATTAAACTCATTGGTGTAGTGTATGTAAGGGTTAATGTCCGACGAGGTGACGACGCGCAGCGGAGGACGGTTGCCTCCGCTGAAGTCCATTAATACCTGACAATGGACACCTAGAAAGGTCATTAACCCGCTTATACCATGGTCACTTGCCAAATAACACATTTTTAAAACATTAGTTTATATTTTAATTAGTTTTACAATTGAAATATAAAGTTTTTACAAACAATAACTTGGTTTCCCTGGTTACGCCTGAAGGTTACTAGGTGTCCTCTATCACTTTTTAATGGACACCCTGCAGCCAATCAGAATCGAGTATTCACCCAGACCATGGTATAATCTCTTTTTAATCTTCATTTAAGTGGCTCTAGCAGCAGAAAACAAATCTTAGATGTCTTTAGACTGTATATGTGTTTGACCTTCTCTGCATCCAAATGCCTCTTCGGATGATTTGAACCGACACTGCTTTCAGTGTACATTTATCAGTATGTGTGTAAATGGAGCCCTTGACCTTTGTATTGCTAAAAGAGTGTAGGCCTATATTTTTTTTTGCATTCCACAAATTATCTGCTTTAGCAGAAGTTTATATTACATGTCAGTCATGATCCCTCAGTTCAGCTGCATCAGTCACTTCCTTAAATGATAGAGAACTGATACTAAGACCAAAACACATTTGCTTAGAGGACTCTGCTCAGACACACATATAGCAGTGTTTATGACCACAGATTACCATATTTTTATCCTAAAGCTACAACAATTATTGCCTTTAACACTGCTAATCAATTTTAACAAAGTCATTGCATAGGGATGCATGGCAGGGGTTTGATATCTTCACTCTCTGACGATGTGAACAGTAATCTGTATCTTCACTCTCTGACGATGTGAACAGTAATCTGTATGCTGAGCTCTGGATGCTTCAGTTTTATCTGTGTATAAAAATCATCCCTCATCCCTCAGAATCTTTTACAGTCTTGCAGCTTTTGAGTTGCACAGCAGAGAAGAAAGCAGCGATTTCAAATAAAGACAGCACATTTATATTTATCAGTTGGGAAGATGCTTTTATCTGAAGTGACTAACTGTGGTTTTAAGTTTGACATTTGATAAGCTTGTATATTTCTTGCCAATCAAACTCCAGACATTGGCATTTCATTCTACCAGTTGAGCCTAAACAAGTTTCAAAAAGTTTATGTTTGGTATGTTTATATTTCTATCCAACATGAAAAAAAAAAAGTTTGTATATGAAAAATCATTATTTAATAAACACTTTCTTATTCATATTTGATATGAAATTGTAAGAGCATACCTCAAAGCATACAGCACAGCCTGGTGTCTGAAGGGAAAGTGAGTGTTTCTGTGTGAGTGTTTCCTCAAAAGCTTCAAAAGAACACGTTCACAAGGGAGGGGTGCGTGTTTAGTTCCTGCTCTGGGTGTCTTTCAATATTGAAGGATAATTACTAGTGCTTTCAATAAAAAAAAAACACACATTTAATCAATCACACATATTTCTGTAACTAATTGCCAGCTTCCTAAATTTGTCACGAGAATCGTTTAGAAAAATGTTGTCAGCTAAAGAGAAGCTTTAAATGTCTCCCTGCAGCTGGAGATCGAAGTAGAAACTGTTAAACAATTATTAAAAAAAATGTCTATGGTTAATTTTTCCCTTAAATCCTCGTACTAAAATTGACTTTACATCCATTCATTTTTTTTTTATTTACATGATTTTGCATTTCTGTCCACCAAAATCCCAACCAGTCTTGGGTAAGATTATAATTATAAAAAAGTAATTAATTGATTGCATTTTCAACAGTGTAATTTGATTACTTACTCTCTCTAGAAAGTATTGCATTACTAATTACTTTCTAAATCCCATATCACCCTCGACCAGTTGACCAATACAAGGATTGACTTGAAGTTGCTCTTTTAATCCTTCTAAATAAATAATATAAAACTGCATTATTCATTCTTGAATTGTACAAAGTATTTAAACAGAGAAGGTTACATTAAAAACATACATTTCAACATTAAACGTTAAATATTGATGTTAAATCCACTTTTGTTTTATAATTGTTCCGTAGTCTATACAGTATTTAATGCACTTACATTAGAACTAATTAAATGATAGAAAAATAATCAGTAATCCCTTAGTTTACTTTTCAAGGGAAAAGTAATTCAACTACAGTAATTATATACTTAATGCATTACACCATCACTGATCCCAACCCAAAGCTCCCTGCTGATAAAATGATCATATTGGCATTGGCATTGCCCTGTATTTTACATCAATAAAAACCTGCAGATTAATGACAGGACATGCTATTTTGTGCATCTAAAAGATACAATCTTCAGTAGACTACAGAGATCAGCTGGACATGACATTTGCAACGTTTGGTAAATCAAGGCCTAAGTGTAAAATAAGGCAGATGTAAGCTATTGCAATTCAATAGTTACATTCTAGCAATGCTCTACCACATATATTATATACAGCTTTTGCCAACAAGTTTTCCATCTGCAGCCAAGACTAATGGACAAACAAGGTGAACTCATATCAAAATGTGAAAAACAAGGTGAACTCATATCAAAATGTGAAATATTTAGTAAATGTTTGCATAATCTCCTAAAATTTTTATTAAGTGCATATCTATTAAAGATTATCTTGCCTTCATGCGTGAACTGATTGCTGGTTCTCATGTTGTGTAACAGGTTCTTCCTCAGTCTACCAGAACGTGAACCGGCTTCATGGCATAGAGCCATAGGGGAAATACAGGGACTTTTACAGTGGATATATAATATACAATACAATACAATTTTATTTGAAAAGCACATTTAAAACAACCGAAGTTAGCCAAAGTGCTGGACACTGACATAATTTCATGTTGGATGATGGAACCAGTTCTCTTTCGAGGGAACACGTGATGTGTCGATGACGCTTTGGGAACGCCTCCGCGTGATTACGTCTGAAGCACGTATGTCAACTAGTTCAATGGAAAGAATGAGCATCACGGGCGGGTGACGTCATGACAAGGAAAAGATAAAATCACATCCGGTGCAACCGTTCACTAGCTTTTGTGCCTCAGCAAAGCGCTCTGTGTCAAACTGTCTGTTATATTTATTGTTAGTCTGTCACATTCCTTATATACAAGTATGGCGAAACAACTATTCAAGAAGTGTGTTCCTCCCTGCCCTCATTTCCTTATGGGTGGGGATACACACGATCTTTGTGTAGCTTGTTTGGGAGTGGAGCATGTATGTCAGCCTTCGAGGGGGCTGACTCGCATTGCGAGCTCGCCAACTGTCTGACCCTGGGTCAGCATCGTCCTTGAAGGCTCCCGTGTTGCCCACTAAACCTCTAAAAACAACTTCTAATTTAGTGGGCAAACCTTATACGGCGGCAGGTCAAGCTGGAGCCTGTCTGCATACCATGGCAGTGCTTCAAGCCTATCAGGGGCGGCTTGAAATGGTAAATAGGCTCAGTGGTTGCTCAGTGGTGGCTCAGTGGTTCATGTAGGTTGTCTACAAACCGGAAGGTTGGTGGTTCAATCCCTGATTCTACCTGACCAAATGCCGAGGTGTCCATGAGCAAGACACCTAACCCCAGCGGCTCCCGACGAGCTGGATGGCGCCTTGCATGGCTGACACCGCCGTCGGTGTATGAATGGGTGAATGTGAGGCAATATGTAAAGCGCTTTGGAGGCCATGGGTCTGTTGAAAGCGCTATATAAATGCAATTTACCATTTCACGTAGAGTAGACCACGTAGAGTCTCTATTAGCGAAGGGTGCTATAGAGCCGGTGTACTCAACCGACAGAGAATGGGGGTTTTACAGCCGCTACTTTATTGTTCCAAAAAAGGATGGGGGGGGTTGCGACCCATTTTAGATTTTTGTCTGTTGAATTGTGCAGTCATGAAACTCAAGTTCAAGATGCTCGCACTCAAACAGATCGTGACCCAAATCAGATCCGAGGACTTACTTAAATGTCTCCATCCTCCCTCAACACAGGAAGTTCCTGAGGTTTTCTTTTGGGGGCAAAGAATACCAATATTGGGTGCTTCCATTCGGTCTAGCTCTATCACCCCGCACGTTCACGAAGTGCGTAGATGCAGCTCTGGCCCCACTCAGGCTGCAGGGCACACGCATTCTGAACTACATCGCCGACTGGCTGATTCTGGCGGAATCAGAGCAGTTAGCGGTTCGGCATCAAAGATGTCGTCAAGAAATTGGGGTTGAGACTCAATGCCAAGAAGAGTGTGCTTTCTCCACTACAGATAACCACTTTCCTTGGTGTGGTATGGGATTCAGTCATGATGTGAGCCACTATCGCCCGTTCGTGTAGCTGCTATCCTCACAGCCACAAAAGAGTTGAAGCTAGGCCAGTCACGCACTGTGAAACAGTTCGAGAAACTGTTGGGCCTCATGGCAGCAGCATCCAATGTGATACCCTTTGGCCTACTGTACATGAGACCCTTGCAGTGGTGGCTCAGAATCAGAGGGTTCTCCCCGAGGGGAAACCCACTTTGTACGATCAATATCACGCGGCGGTGTCTCCGCGCCTTGGTTATATGGAGGAAACACTGGTTCCTATCCCAAGGTCCAGTGTTGGGAGCTCTTTGCCATCGAGTTGCGATCTCAACAGATGCTTCCCTCACCGGCTGGGGAGCGGTAATGGAAGGCCGCTCAGCTCAGGGTCTGTGGAGGAGTCATCATCTTTCTTGGCACATAAACTGCCTGGAGATGATGGCAGTCTTCAATGCGTTGAAACATTTCCTCCCAGATCTGAGGGGCCATCATGTGCTTGTCCATACAGAAATGGATCTGTTCGCATCTCAGTACACGACGCACTGTCCACTATGGTTCTCCCTCACTCACCCAGCCCCTCTGGGACTGGACGCTATGATGCAGACGTGGCCGAGGCTACATCTGTACGCTTTCCCCCCTGTTGCTCTACTCCCAGGAGTTATGGAGAGAGTCTGCCGGGATGGAATAAGTCTATTGCTAGTAGCACCATGCTGGCCGAGTTGAATTTGGTTTGCGGACCTAATTTATCTCCTCGGCGGCCCTCCCTTGGAGATCCCGATCAGGAGAGACCTTCTGTCTCAGGCAGGGGGCACAATATTTCACCCCCGACCAGAGATTTGTAAACTATGGGTTTGGCCTCTGAGGCCAACTTTTAGAGAGTGGTCTCTCAACTGAGGTTGTTGAGACCATTCTTAAATCCAGAGCTCCAGCTACGAGGAAATTATATGCACTAAAGTGGAGAGTTTTCACGTCTTGGTGTCACCAGTGCCAGTGGGATCCAGTTAACTGTTCAGTTAGTACAGTACTTGAGTTTCTCCAAGATCGCTTTGCATCAGGTTTATGTCCATCTACCTTAAAGGTATACGTGGCGGCCATTGCGGCTTTCCATGCCCTGGTGGGTGTTACATCACTGGGTCGAGATCCCCTGATCATATGTTTCCTTCGTGGCACCTTGAGGCTAGGCCTGCAACTCGCACTAGGGTGCCAGCTTTGGACCTGGCAATAGTTCTGGAAGGCCTTTCAGGGCCTCCCTTCGAGCCCCTAGAGTCGGTTTCAGAAAAATTTCTGACATTCAAGACCATATTACTTCTAGCTATTTCGTCCCTCAAAAGAGTCGGAGACTTTCAGGCCCTCTCGATTTCTCCCACCTGCCTTGAATTTGCACCCGGGATGATCAAGGCATTCTTATACCCTAGACAGTGTTACATTCCTAAGGTGCCAACCAATATTCTGAGGCCTATTGTGCTGCAGGCTTTCTGTCCTCCTCCATTTACCTCTTCGGACAAGGAAAAACTGAATCTCTTGTGTCCAGTGTGACCATATCTGATCAGTTATTTGTCTGATTTGGATCACCTAAGAAAGGTCTTCCAGTCTCTAAGCAAACAATCAGTAAGTGGATAGTTGAGGCTATCTCTCTTGCCTATGAGTCCTCTGGCCAGCCATGCCCTTTGGTGGTCAGAGCTCATTCTACTAGGGGTATGGCGGCCTCTAAAGCCTTATTATCTGGGAGGTTTGTGATGTGGCAGGTTGGTCCTTGCCGCTCACATTCGTGAGGTTTTATAGCCTGGACCTGGTTGCTGCCCCAGGTTCTCAGGTGCTTTATACTTAGGTTGCCGATAGTTTTACATACAGGCAATTGTAAGTCTGGCGTGTTGGGTATTCTCGTTCCCAAAGCGTCATCGACGCATCGCGAGTTCCCTCGAAAGGGAACGTCTCAGGTTACGACTGTAACCCTAGTTCCCTGAGTAGGGAACGAGACGATGCGTCGCCCTGCCATACTTCCTGCATCCCTGTGATCGACTTTGCGTCGGCTCTTTAAGCTAGCGAATGGTTGCACCGGATGTGCTTTTATCCTTTTCTGGTCATGTCGTCACCCGCCCACGCCACCCTCTCATTCTTTCCATTGGACCAGTTGACATACATGCTTCAGACGTAATCACGCGGAGGCGTTCCCAAAGTGTCATCGACGCATCATCTCGTTCCCTACTCAGGGAACTAGGGTTACAGTCGTAACCTGAGACGTTTCCCACTGTGGGTTTTAGTTTGTTTAGTTTTTGTTTTGAACTGAATTCATGAGTTATCAGTCTGAATTGTGTCTGAGTTATCAGTCTGAATTGAGTGTGGTGAGTCATAATGTAGATCTTAAAGTATGTTGACTGATGGGACATAGTAATAGAGAGCTTTTTAAAATGTATTTATGGGGCCTTAACTGCCTATAGGATGTTTAGTCCAGCAATGTTTATGGTGTTAACTTATTCGAGTTACTCAGATTGTGCCCGCATTACATTTTAAATGTCTGTTTCTAGCTACCAAATTTGTCTAATATATAGTGCTAAAAATAATATGTTCACCATCTCTCCTCATGAAGCTATTTCAAAGCAAACATACAATGAGTTAAACCATAATAATGGTGTCAATGACGAAAAAGTTAAACGTCTGAAAAATGATAAATAACTGAAAGAAATACAAATTTACATGAATAAAAAGGGCAGACGGTAAAACAAATAGTAACAGACTAACATTGTTTGTCAAAGGATACAAGTCATAACATGCTTTCATAATATGAGGAAGAAGCTCAAACACTGTCAACATGACAAAAATCACAGAGTAAAAACATTCACAGTTAATCTACAAAAATATTTTCCACTTTTATTTAATTATTTTTAAAATATACATTTAAGGTGCAGTGTTTCTATGTATAGTTCATATTTAAAAAATTTAATGTTATTAATATATTTTAATTGATTTTTTTTTTACTGATGTTTTAGCTTCAGTCAATACCAATTTTGCTTTATTATCTTTATGATTTTGTTGCATCATCTAAATAGGTCTATTTGTACACTGTTATGTGGGTAGTTGATCAGTCACCTAGAATACACACCTAGGGCCCTATCTTGCACCCAGCACAATTGACTTTGTACACCGACGCATGTATCATTACTATTTTGCACCCGCGCACAGCGGAATTTTCCCTCTACTCCGGAACACCCTCCTCTTTGCGCTGAACCGCCCCCGGGAGCACAAATGCATTTGCTAGTTTACCGATGTGCGTCTGTGGAGGGAAAAGTCCGCGTTGCGCATGGTATTCATATGCTATTTTAAGGGCACATGCTTGGCCATAACCAATGTAGCGTGTGCACAACGCACATACACTTTGCTTAACTCACCTACACACAGGCGCAGCAGTTCTCTTTTTTTTTTTTTTTTTTTTTTACATACATTATTACAAGGAAAAATATTAACACACGAGGGAAATCATTGTGGTGTCCATGAAGATGTGAAAAAATAGGCATAAATCTAGCTTACACATTTACCCAAGTTATTATACGCCTGTTTAACCGAAGCTAATTTGGGGGTGTTTCTCCCATCCCCATAAAATCGAACTTCTCTGTGTTTTACGGCCCTGACGAGAGCGTCGGTCTCCTCGGCTGTGAACCGCTCCTGGCAAATCCACCGTTATAATATCAATCCGCCATGGAACAAGCGCGCCTGCTCTTACAGGGAATGTGAGATGACGCTCTGATTGGTTTATTTCACGTTACGCCCAAACCACACCTATGAATAATGAAGCTACTTCAGACCAACCCCTTTTAGATTTTCGTCGGGCGCAAGAGTAATTTATCCCGCCGGTATAATAGCAACAGTGCCCAAGACCCGCCCACAAAGTTACTTGCGTTTCGCGCTTTGACACTTGCGTTTCAGATCGTTAAAATAGGGCCCCTAGTGTTTTGATGTTCATTTTTACAACACTTGAGCACATTTTCATGATCTCACCTTTAGGTCCCACAAACCAACATGTTGGCCATGATTGAAAATAACTGTTTAAAATAACTGATTCTTAAAGAACTCAATTATTTCATCTCTACACTGGTTACCTATTAAGTTCCGTATTGATTACAAAGTATTGCTACTGACCTATCTAAACTACTATCGAATAAATATTTCAATTAAACCAAACCGTCACACTAACTGCACCTGCTAGATAACAATAGCTAGTATTTTAAAGACCTTTTTAATACCACCTTATATGAAATTTAAGACCAAACCTGCAATGGAAATACACACATACACATATAAATCATCACATATCACAAAATATCATTGCTGTCACAAATGCTATTTATTATTACAATATACAGTGAGCTTTTCATATCAGCAAACAGCAGCCAAAGAGCTAGAGAAATACAGTTCTTTTGAAGGAGATTCCCATTGTACCCAGTTTAAAACGTCTTCGACAAACGGCGGAGTTTGCCTCGTATTCATCTCCAGGCACCGGCTTTAACCACCATGAGAACTCGTCATTCTCGAGCCATTGCAGCTAAACTGTGTCTGACTGCACGACCACCATTGATATTCCTGGGCCCAGAAAGTAGGCTGTGTGTATGCAAATTTAGGGGCGTAACAAAAGGCACAGACCAGATCCAAATAAGGAAACCCCCCAGGTGTGACGTCACATCTGAGCTGATTATAGATCTGACCGTTTTACAGCTGCAGTTTAAAGTTTTGAGATTTTCATATTAAGGAGGTGACAGGATTTTGAGATTCTGTGTATGGCCGTTTTACCCACCGAGCTGCTGTTATTCAACTATGCCAAGGTTAACTTGGTTTTGCATTGTATCACCCCTTTAATTGCTTTAACACTAAAAGTGGTTCCCTAATGCCCACATTTAGTGAAACCATTAACACTTTTTTAATCTTTCGTCTGCAAAACTGCAAGCACATTATCTACTTTACACTCGAATTGCAATTGCACTGTATAACAGACTGTTTGCAAATCACTAAACACAGTTCTCAGTCAACTGGACATTTTGAGAAACGAAACTGCGCTTGTTAAAATTACAAATGACCTCTAGTATTGGAATAAGGCTGCATCTCACTACTAGTTTTACTTGGTTTCGGTTCTGCGTTCTACACTATTGATCAGGACATACTTTAACGCCAGTAAAGTATGGAGTGCTGCATCCAAACTGGTCTGTTTTAGGCCATCTGCTATTTTCAATATGCATGTATGCATACTGCCACTTGGTAATATTATTAGAAACATGGAATTAGTTTCCATTGTTATACTGATGATACTTATATTTATTTCATCTAGATCAGATACAATTTCTAAATTATCCAAGTTGACAGTGTGTTAAAGATAATGTTCTTCTATTAAATTCAGATATTGGACAAAAAACCTGAATAAAGAAGCTCTTCATCCTCTACAGTTAAAGACCTGTGTGTTATATTAGACAGCAACTTGTCTTTTGATAATCATATTTCAAATGTTACAAAAACAGCCTTCTTCCACCTCAGAAACATCGCTCAGCTCCGGAGCATGCTATCTGTTTCTGATGCAGAAAAGCTAGTTCATGCATTCATGACCTCTAGACTAGATTACTGTAATCATTACTAGATTGATCTCCTGCATCCTCAATTAACAAGCTACAAGTGATCCAAAATGCAGCTGCTAGAGTTCTTACCAGATCAAGAAAATATGATCATAACCCCAATTTTATCATCTCTACACTGGCTACCTATTCATTTCTGTATCAAGTATAAAGTTTTGCTACTGACCTATAAGGCCCTAAATGATTTAGCTCCTGTGTATTTAACCGATATTCTATCGCTTTACAATCCATCACGCTCTTTAAGGTCACAAAACTCTGGGCTTCATGTCCCTGATGGAAAGTGCACTGTATTGCTATCAAGGTACCATTCACAGTCTGTTCGTAGAGTAATATTTGCTTGTGGGTGTTCTCAGGGCTTTTAATCCTAAAATAACTTTAGGAATAAAGAAGTAAAACCCTCAAACACTGATGAGTTCCTCTTTTTAGCCTCTTTCTCTTTTTTATTCACTTTTTTCTCATTTTTCCTTTCCTTCTGCTCGCCTCTTTCTATATCCCCCGTCATAATAAAAGTACTCACAACAACATGCTCTTTAACACAGAATAGATACTGCTGAATTAACATTCAAATATTTAAATATAACATCAGCTTCCCTCTTTTAACATAATGTGCTAAACTTTTAACTCTCTTACACTAGTCTCATAGGGACAACATCAAGGTGTTGTACACAGGTAATGAAGACTACTTCGTTTTTTAGAAGGCTCACAAATATGCCACAGGACATGTCTCGAAAAACCATAAATGCTTCCTGATATAGAGAAACCTAATGGCTTTTATCGTAACCATCAACACCACAGATAGTTTGATCACATGGAGTGATTTGTACAGTTAAGTTCTTGCAGAAAACACTTAACATCACATTTAATAAGCAACTTTTGTTTCTGCTGATGTCCTTTGGTAGTCAAACACAACTGCCCTGGTTTACGCAGCTCTGCGTGCTCTGTATGTTGCTCTTGTAAACCTACCATGGAGGTATTCCAGAAAGCAGGTTACACAACACACCTGGATAAGATTACGGATACATTAGCAGTAATCTCAATTCTCAGTTCCCAGAATGGAAGTAAATTTCAAGGTTTGCAAATGATCATAGTAACTCTAAACATAACCTGCTCCGGAGCAGCTCGTGTTACAGGGTTAGTTTACTTTCAGAGATTGTGGGCAGAGAGTGGCCTTGACGGATTTTATTATAGCATTATAACATAAAGCAATGATATTTTACAAATCAATGTTGTATTCTCATCCTACACATCAAGTCAAGTCATCTTAATTTATATAGCGCTTTATACAGTACAGATTGTTTCAATGCAGCTTTACAGTGATAAACAGGAAAATAAAATGCGGTTTCAGAGGCTGCGTTTAAGGACATGTTTGTATGCCCCTCCTGCGCTAACTTCCCCCCGTCTTGTTCACACAGAGCATAAAAGGAGAAGCGACGACAGTGGAGATTGAGAGAGGCCAGGCCTGGATTTTATTTGATGTTTATGTTTTATTTGATGTGACAGCGGGGCTGCTGTCACATCAAATAAAATCCAGGCCTGGCCTCTCTCGATCTCCACTGTCGTCGCTTCTCCTTTTATGCTTCCGCTCCTCCGTGAGAGATACGAGACCGGTGAGTCGCGCAGGTGTCGCTCATCATTAAAAAAGTTAAAAGCACTTACAGACAAGTTCGAACTGACTCAATTAATAGATGGACCCACACGAATAACAAATGTCTCAAAAACACAAATTGATCTCATTTTCAGTAACAAACCAGAGAGAATTATAAAATCTTATAATCTGCTCACTGGTTTGTCAGATCATAACATGACTCTTATTGCAAGGAAATTAACAAAAAAACGGATTATTTACCAACGAGAGATAATCAAAAACTCCTATGGAATAAGGAAACATGACATGAATGCATTCAAGGAAGAACTAAGTCAAACTGACTGGAGAGATGTTTTACTCACAGATGATATAGATGCCTCCTGTGAGTCCTTCATTGGTACAATAAATAGACTTAAAGAAAAATATACAAAAACTTTTAGACGGAGTAAGGGCAACCTACCATGGTTTAATGACCATTTGTGGGACCTGATGAAAAAACGTGACTTTGCCTTGAAAGTAGCTCTGAAGTCTAAATTAATAACTGACAGACAATTTTTTACAAACCTTCGTAATAAAGTAGTCAATGAACTAAGGAAAGCAAAGGCAAAGTTCTTTCTGGACATTATTAAAGACGGAAAAGGAAATAGTAAATTGATATGGAGCAACATGAATAAACTAATAAAGAAAAACAACAAGCAAAATCAGGGAAATGGACATGAGCTGAAAATGAATGGAATTTTAAATAATGATCCCAGTGAAATAGCTTCTGCATTTAATACTTATTTTACCGCATCAGTGCAGAATTTATCTGACACTTTTGGTGCAAGAATTAAAAATATAGCAACACCAGATTATAATAAGACCATTTTTAAGATAACTGAAGTTCCTGAAAATAAAATGTGTAAGACACTAAGCACTTTAAAGTTCTCAAAGGCAAAAGATACATTCAAGTGGGATTCAATGTTGCTAAAGAACAATATTCACTCCCTCAGCACCCCCATTACACACCTAAGCCCTATTCGCACGGGATTAGTATTACCTAGGGACCTCCGGTAATTTGTAATAATCGCAGAGGTCGTCTGTGATTTTTATCCTGTGCGAATCTGCCATGTCTGTAAAAATGTCTGTAAAAATTCCCCCTGAAAATTACCTACCGTATTTCGGTCAACACAGGGGTCCTCTGATAATACCAGTCCCGTGCGAATCCCCATGTCTGTGATTTGGGCTGTTTTTCTGTGAGTCTATCGTTTCCTAAAGAACGTAATAACCATTATGGGCCGTTTAACAGTCCATTTTACGTCTGTATTAAAACTATATTAACAATAAAATCTCTCGATATGCTCTACTCCAATCCGATTATAGTTTTTCTCCAGTAAAAACTATGAAGTGCTGCAAAAGAGAAAACAAACTAGACGTGATGCGGAAGCTCAACTCGGACCGTTGTCATGGAAACGTCAAATTAAGCATTTTGGCGCAACATGGAAGCTCTTTTGGAAAGTTTGGACGCTTTTTGTGGAAGTGTAACTTAGTAGTCTGTATCATGGAGCATTTCTTTGTCTCACACGGCCTCTAAAGACGTCCATCCTGTAAGTATCCTGAAAGTGTGAAAGAGTAAAAATGATATAAAATGAAATAAACCAAATAATTAGAAAAACAAGCCTATCGCGACGTTTCGGTATTTATAATACCTTCTTCAGGCAGGCTTGTTGTAAATATGGACAAAGAATAAAAGAAAAAGAAGATATATTATATATTTATACAATAATATGATATTCTATAATATATATAATATATTTCTCTAATAAATTGGTTTTAAATAGGCTATGTTCTGAATTGCAATACTGCAGCGCGATCTTCGTTTCAGCACGTTCAGCTAGTGAAGTGTGAATGGGTGGGCGCGCGCTGTAAAGTCCGTAAACTCGAGGGAATTACGAACATTTATTTGCCCGTGTGAATGAGCCACGAAAAACACAGACGTCAGGGGGTAATTTCTTAATTACAGAGGTTCAGGGGTAATCCTAATCCCGTGCGAATAGGGCTTTAGTTCCGATTTTCAAGGCAGGGGAACCTACTGATGTAGCTAACTATAGACCCATCAGCATTTTGCCGGTGGCATCAAAGATTGCAGAAAAAAGTGGTAACTGAGCAGTTAACCGACTTTCTAAATTCTGGACAAATACTTCATCCAATGCAATTTGGTTTTAGGAAAAAATACTCGACCGAAATGGCTACCTGCTATTTTGTTGAAAAAATCAAATCGAAATTAGACAGTGGGAGTGCTGTAGGAGCTGTTTTTCTGGATTTAAAAAAAGCTTTCGATACAGTAAATCATATTGTTCTTCTCTATAAGTTGTCAAACTTTAATTTTTCTGATGATGCTATGAAATGGATGGAGTCCTATCTCACCATGAGAAGACAAAGCACCAGAGTTGGGAACAAAATTCTGGGAACACAGCAAAACTCTCAAAGTATTAGACAAAAAGCCATCAGGTTATCACTACTGCAATATCATTCAAAAGCACAAACTCTTGACTTTTGAAAATGTTATGCGCTTTGCCAATGTTTGTTTAGTGTACAGAGTAATTAATAATCTGGCTGCGCCCCCATTAGAGGAGTTCATATCATTGCTCTCAGATAGTCGGAGAACAACCAGGGCGACCAGTAGAGGTCACTGTGCCGTACAGCACAGACGTACTGAGTTTGGCAGATCAGCCTTCTCTGTCAGAGCCTCTAAGTACTGGAACTCAGTCCCAAACGAGATTAGAGACATCAGTACATTTACTTGTTTTAAATATAAAATAAAATTATGGCTAAAATCTATACAATCATGTACCCATTAATCATAAACTCAAAAAACTCATTTTTTGTCGTATCCTAACACTGCATTTGTTGTGTCTATTAATATTGCACTTTATTTTGTTCTGTTGTTTTGTTTTATTGTGTTTTTAAGAATGTGAAACTTTATTGTTGTCTGAAAGGCTACTTGCGTGATGATGTTTTATGGTATATTTATATGTGTTTGTTGGATTAATTGTATGTTACCTCTTCCTGCCCAGGGACTACAGATGAAATTTAGCTTGTAGCTAATTCTGGTATGGCTGAGTGCCTTGCACTGTCCCTGTTAAATAAACAAATTTAAAAAAAATTAAAAAATCATTAATCACGCCACCGGCCTCGCGCCGCTCTCTCACGGCCCTCGACCTCGTCCTGCTCGCAACAATTATGAAAAAAATTTTTTTTCTCTAAAATGGCGGTGGGGATTCCCACGAGGGGAAGTGCTTAGGGAAGTTCGCGAGTGTATTTCTAAAAGTGTGTCTCATTTGGAGAACCAACCCCCTGGTTTCTCTCAGGTGCTCCACCTGATGGCTTGCTTGTGTAAATCTGCATTTTCCAGGCATAGCTGGATGTGGCATCACAGGCTGCCCATACTTTGATGTCATATTTGGCTGGCCTTTTTGGAATATACTGACGAAAAGGACAGCGTCCTCTGAATGGTACGAGGCGTTCATCCACTGTAATGTGTGATCCAGGATTGCAAAGATGAGGTAGAACTTCTACTCATTTATCCCACACATCTCTGACTGCCGCTAATTTGTCCCTCTCACTTCGACTGGGTCTGTCATCAAAACGAATGACCAGAGAAACTGTGGAATCTTTCCTGAGACTTTGTGCAGCGAAATATTGGCCTTCCACACGCTGGACTCCATAAACTGTCAGTTACCTCTGCCTTTCATCTGTACACTCCAGCAAAAAATAGCAATCTTCCAGATTCCCTCTAGGTCATATCCAGGATAATCTAGTAAAGTTTGAAAGCTGAGCGTATGTTGTGGACTCTTGAGATGGCAAATCGTGTCGGACCTGTAATGTTCTTGATAACCATGGATGCTGGCAGTCTTCCTCACTTTTGTGGTGGTGTAGATGTCCTTTCTATTTTAACATCTTTTGGCATCCATCCCTCCAAGCTCGATTGTGCTGTGCTTTATCATTTTTCTCTGATCTCGCCCTCTGGACTTTTTGGCACATCTGTTGAGACAAACATTTAGAAATGATAAAATGATCATTAATAAAGTATGAAAATACAATTATTAAACACATTATAGATATGAACAAAGCATTTATAACTGTATTTATAAACTGCTTTTTAATGTCTATTAATGCTTTATAAGTGATGAATGAACTGTTTGCTAATGCTTAACTAATGATTAATAGCGTGCAGTTTTTATAAAGTGTTACCCAACTTTTTTATACTGCACAGTTAAATATAAAGTCAATGTGTTAAAAAATTAGAAAAGAAATTGTTAGACTACATCTTACCTGTGTTTTAGTATCCTGAGCGGCACTTAATCAGCTTGGGACTGGGAGAAGTGGCAATGGGTCATCAGCGTGGTTTTCCAGAGGACCACTAAGCTTTATTGAACAGTACTTTGAGCCACTGAGCTCTTCAGGCCTGCTTGAAAGGCTACAGGAATTGGACAAGCATCTGAAGAATGCCTTTGGATATGTGACTCATGCGATGCATCTCTCCTTGTTCAAGCAGAATGGACTGAATGGCTCTAAATGCATTATGCTCAGATTTGACTATCTCCAATTTAGTATTACATTTTGTTTAAAATTCTTGTTTCAAAGACTGCTTGAGTTGAAGTTGTAAAAAATGTTGTCCAGGTCTTGCATTGCTCAATGCAGCTTCTTTCTTGTTGCAGTTCTTCCTCATCTCTACCATCCTCTTTATCACCTTCCTCAGACTTCTTGAAGTTGTGTTCAAGTTCAAGTTCAAGTTCAAGTTCGTTTTATTTATATAGCACATTTTATAACAGCCACTGACTGACCAAAGTGCTTTACAGAACTACAAGATTAAAACAATAGAACCATACATGAGAGCACAGCCCAGATACAGCAGCCTTATGCAGGAATAGCAAAAGCATTGTCGAACTTCAAAGATAAAAAAAATAAGAAAACAAATATGGCAAAACGGTTTCAGACACATCAATAATAAAAACAGAAATGGCAGTATTAGACTTAGGGAAAGAGAAAAAAAAATATATATATATATATATATATATATATATATATATATATATATATATATATAGTAAATCTAACCATCCTTAATTATAGGCTAAGGAAAACAAGTGCGTTTTTAAAAGTGACTTAAAAGAAATCACGGAAGGGGCTATCCTAACTGCTAAGGGCAAATTGTTCCACAGCCGAGGCCCAACCACAGCGAAAGCTCGATCACCTCTGCGTTTCAGTCTGGAATGTGGGACTAGTAACAGGTTCTTATCACTCGATCTCAGACTTCTTAATGGGGTGTATGGTTGTAACAATTCAGATAGGTAGCTTGGTGCTTGGCTACATAAAGATTTATATACAAATAAAAGGATTTTAAAATCGATTCTGAGATTAACGGGTAACCAATGAAGAGACCTCAGAATTGGGGTGATATGGTCACTTTTTCGACTATTTGAGAGGAATCTTGCAGCAGCATTTTGCACTATTTGGAGACGAGCAATTTGAGTTTTCGAAATTCCGAGGTAAAGTGAATTGCAATAGTCTAAACGTGAGGAGATAAAGGCGTTAACAGCCATCTCAAGAGATTTGTGATTAAGAAAAGGTTTGACTTTTGACAGCAGACGAAGTTGATAAAAACTAGAGCTTACTACAGAGGAGATTTGTTTATCAAAGTTTAAAGACTCATCTAGTAGAACGCCCAGGTTTCGTACACGTGAGGATCTAAAAGCCGATAGACTACCTAGGTCGAGGGCGGCCGGTGGATTTACAGTGGGCCCAAAGACAATGATCTCGGTCTTGTTTTCATTTAGAAATAAAAAATTTTGGTCCAGCCAAAATTTAACTTCATCTAGACAACTTAATAATGGTGAAAGGGCAGAGGGATCGTTTCTCTTGATAGGTACATACATTTGTGTATCGTCTGCATAACAGTGAAAGGATACCCTATGTCTTCTTAGAATAGTGCCCAGTGGTAACATGTAGAGAGAGAAAAGAGATGGCGCTAAGATAGATCCTTGAGGAAGACCACAGGTTAGATGCGCAATGGAAGAGGAACAATTTCCTAACTTTACTCTGAAAGTTCGACCCGAGAGATAAGACTGGAACCACTGGAGGACAATTCCTTTTAGCCCCACATAATGCTCTAGTCTGGATATCAGAATAGAGTGGTCGACGGTGTCAAAAGCTGCTGATAGATCTAAAAGTACAAGAGCCACAGAGTCACCAGTATCCGTGGATAAATAGATGTCATTTAAAACTCTCAACAGGGCAGATTCAGTACTGTGAGCAGACTTAAAACCAGATTGAAATTTTTCAGAAATGTCATTACACTTTAGGAAAAACTGGAGTTGGCCAAGAACGACTTTTTCTAACACCTTCGAAACAAAAGGTAATGCAGAGATAGGACGGAAGTTAGTTAGCACGGCAGGATCCAGTGAAGGCTTCTTGAGTAACGGTGTGACCGTGGCCACCTTAAGGGCAGTAGGGATGGAGCCGATGAGGAGGCACTTATTTACAAATGACACCAATCCTGGCCCTACTGAATCAACAATTAATTTAAGAAACTTAGGAGAAATTATGTCGAGAGAGCAGGACGAAGGTTTCATATTTGCTATAATTTCTTTGAGGAGATTCAGAGTGATAGGCTCAAAAGTATCCCAGGTAACAGAATTCAACAACTGACTAGAGTGTTCGGTATAAGAGGGACTAGCTTTGCATCTCAGATTGGATATTTTGTCGATGAAAAATCTCAAGAAGCTTTCACATAGCTCATCAGAAGCACCAAGCAATGTATTTACCGGAGGATTTAAAACAGAGTTGATAACAGAGAATAAAACCTTGGGTCTAGAGTGGTTTGCCATAATCATGTCAGAGAAGTATGTGGCTTTAGCCGACTTTACAGCATTCTGGTAGGTCGACAAACTGGCTTTAAACAGCTGGAGTGAAATATGTAGCTTGTCCTTTTTCCATTTGCGCTCCGCCTTTCTGCTAATTTGTCTTAGTTGACGAATATCCACGTTGAGCCAAGGTTCAGATTTAGGTTTAGGTTTATAAGGCTTAAGCGGAGCAGTTTCATTTAGGGCATTCAGCCAAGCAGAGTTTAACAGAGCGAGATGCTGGTCGGCATCTAGGTCCAATAGCGGTGAATCCAAAAGCAAATGCGATGAGGATTTCATAAAGTGCTCATTAAAATTTGCTCCAAACTGAGGGCAATAGGACCGAGACAGTCTTACGTCTGCAATAGTGGAGTGAGAAATACAAGGAAGGGATGTAGAAAATAATATTGGCTTATGGTCCGAAAGCATAAAATCAGATATAACAACATCACTGATTGCCATCCCATAGGAAAGTACAAGGTCCAAGATGTGACCCTGAATGTGAGTGGAGTCATTAATCCACTGGACTAGGTTGAAGGATTCTATGAGGCTGAGGAAATCCTTTTATAGGGTGTTTGATTGACAGCAAACGTGGATGTTAAAATCACCCATCAATAAAAAACGGTCGTAGGTTGTGGTGATATTACCAATGAATTCTGTAAATTGCTGAATGAAATCCTGTATTGAGTGTGGAGGACGGTAAATCACCCCTAATAAAACAGGGCCATTCCAGTCTAAATGAAGTAGCTGAGCTTCAAAACTAGAAAATGCACTGACAGTAACTGACCGGCATCGTACAGAGAATGAGTTTTTAAAAATAGTCACTATCCCCCCACCTCGTCTATTTGGACGGGGGGAGTTAAAGAACGAACAGTCAGTTGGAACTAATTCAGAAAAAGGGGTTAGATCGCCAACCTTAGTCCAGGATTCAGTGATGAACATAAAATCCAAACTATGAGAGGAGAAAAAGTCGTTGAGCAGGAAGGTTTTGTTCACCAAGGATCGGGCGTTGATCAGAGCCATTTTAGGCGGAGGAATAACATCGAGGGAAGACGAAGCTTTCCTCAATGAACGTAGATTTCCATGGGTCACGCCATTTTGCCGATGGCAAAAGCCGATCCGAGGGAAGCTATCCAAACAGGCAGGAGACGGTCGCAGGGGAATAATAGGTTGAAGCCATCGATGAGCCAGCGCTCGCAGTCGCCAGGTAACATATCCGCCATAACACGACATATGATGCGGATTTAGATCGATCCCAGCTCGAAGAAGCGCTTTCAATCTGATGATGCGTCCACCCCGACTCCCGCGTTTCCTCCTGCGTTTTCTCCGCGAAGTGATGAGAGGCCACTGGCGAAGACATTCCAGAGTATCTGTAGTGAAGCTTCTGTACATTTGATTAAGAACGTGCGCTGCATCCTGCTTATGCATGTCCATAAAAGAGGTACGAATGTTCAGTAGTGACTGGCGGTCATAGACCAGGCGTGTACAGCAATTTAAGGTCCAGGTAAACATCCATAAATAGATCCATAAAATATACGAGAGAGACCGACGGCCAGCCAAACACACAGGCGCCATCTTGGAACTCCAATCATCAGAGCCATCAGAAGTTGTAAAAAATGTTGTCCAGGTCTTGCATTGCTCAATGCAGCTTCTTTCTTGTTGCAGTTCTTCCTCATCTCTACCATCCTCTTTATCACCTTCCTCAGACTTCTTGAAGTTGTGCTTCAATACTGTATTCAGTATGTGTGCTATACAGCTTTTGTGCACCCATCGCTGCCTGCACCGAACGATAGTAACCCACTAACCCTAAAAAACGCATAAGCTCGTTTTTTTCGAAGTAGGTGCAGGATAATAATGAATGGCATGAATTTGGGCATTTACTGGGCGATCCTCACTATTCCCCACCACCAGGGGCGGACTGGCCATCTGGAGCACCGGGACTTTTCCCGGTGGGCCGCTGGCAAATGTGGGCCGGCCCACCTGGTACACAAATATATTTTTAAAAAATGACGGAAATCATAATATTACATCTCTTTTCTATGCAAATGGATGAGTGAGTCGATCGACAAGGAGTGTGTTTTGTTTGCATGCAAGAGTGTATTGCCCTCCCTCCCTGTTTAGTTTGGTCTACTCCATTGCGTATCTTGAAACGCCCCCTTTCACGTCTAATTTACAGAAAGAGAGACAGATTGATCCGGTACAGCGAATTTCTCTAAGCAGATGAGATAATAACAAATAATTGTCTATGGATGAAAGGGGGAAGAAAAGAAAAGGTGGAGCTGAAAAGTTACGCGTAAACGTAAAAAAGAAAAAGCATTAGAGGTAGATGCTGTGAAATGCTTCAAATGAACTGATTATGCATTTGGCAGAATTGGCGCGAAGGGAAGCTGCAGTTCAGCAGGCTCTGACGGCTCTAGTTTTACAGCCAAGGCCAATGATAGCGAGGCTGGATCCAGCACCACGGTCATTGATGATGAACCAGCAGCGCCTGCTGATGATGACCAATAACTCCTCTTACCTGTTCCTGAGCCTCAGTCTAGTAGTGAAGATGGCAATCAAACTGAACCGGTAAGCTGAAATGAAATCAGTAGTAGCATTATTTAGCTCGCACTAGTAAACTAGTTACTCATTTTAACAATGATGGTAGTTAATATTAATTCCAAACACTGCTGAGTGCTGAGAAATTAGTTCTTAACTCAACCATTATTTTAAAATTTAAATAATAAATCCTATTAAATTATATTGTTTTCTTTCAAAAACAAGTTCCTTGTTTTATGTTTATCTTTTATCTTTATGTTATTGTGTTTTAGAGAAATTTAAATTTGCTACTATCCTTTGTAGATTTTGTAGCTATGATCATTGCAGATAGGACCAACACATCTTACACAAGAAGTTTGCACCTTTTTGTCCGTGTGGCTTTCTGGGCAGGTTTTATGAGTATTAATATTATTTGTCTTTTTGCATTTTAGTGCTAGGTAACAGTGTGCCAACACACAGATGAGCCTATTTTGTGAAGAACGGCACCTATATGTTAAATAAACTTAAATAACCTTTTATTATTATTATTATTCATTCATTCAGATTCAGGAAGATAGACTGAGCCAGAGTCAGGAAGCCATCCCCAGCTTTGATTTCTTCACTGTACCGACATCAGAAAATCTAGACATATTTTTCAAGTTCCACTCTCAACAAAATTCAAGCAAAGCTTTGGTTCAAAAGGTTTTCTGCTGTAAAGATGGCACCAACAGAAGGTGGTTAATGAGCCAAAGTGTTATGATGTGGGGGGCTGCTGTGGGCCAGAAAGTCCAGGGCCACTTTTTGGTAAGTTATTGTAATTTCTAAGTTATTTGTAAGTTATTTTGTATTATATGTATTTATTTGTAAGTTATTTTGGTAAGTTACCTAGGTAAGTTATTGTAGCCTGAGCGAAGTCACATTTTGCCAGGTTCACCGTCCGTCAGTCTTACCTCTGACAAACGCCTCAGAACTGCACTCAACTATTTTAGATGCAAGTCCCAACTATCACTGAACACTACAAGATCATCTAAATATCTTATCTGGTACATCACTGTCCTGAAGCGCAGCAGTGAACAGCTCCGCCAACGAAGAATCTGAATGTTGTTCTTTATTCAGCTCATCTGTATCCAAAGGAAAAGACAGAGCAGACAAATCAGACTTTTAAGAAGCCTGTCTGTTTTAAAGTTGTTATTAAAAGCTACACCCAAACAAAGGCAAATTATTGAGTCTGCCACAGACGAGTTCATTGTAACATTGTGTGAAGTAGCTCTTAATGTACTCCATGGTAATACTATACCACTCACACCACAGCAAAATCACAAACTGAAGAGAAGAAACAAAATCAAAATTGCTGCAGCTAATAAAGTTGGCGTCAGTAGAAAAAGACAGTTAATCAACCAACATGGAGGATTTCTGTTACCCTTTTTATGCTGAGAAGATGTTTTTAGTACCACAGTACCAGCTGAATAAGCTCAAGACTGGCGGCCCCCGTGAATCTATTCAACAGGCCATGGAGAATGACTTGGACATGACCATAAGAAATATTCTGCACAAGACTGATCTGGAAACACATGAAAAGGCTAAGATGTACACACTGTTGTTTTACAGAGATTTTTAACACATTAACATGAACCCTTCCACAGCCTGACGACACTGAATAAGAATCCTCACCTGTGACAGGCAGTGCGAGTGTCCAGGACACATTAGATAATGTTGCGCATGACATGTTAAATAATGTTCCACATGACATGTTAAATAATGTTCCACAGAGGAGTTTGAAAAATGTTAGATACATTTTAGATAAAATGTCTAAAACTAAAGATGTCACATCCTGAACTGATTCAGGTGAGTTTGTGTTTAAAGGTAGAACGATCCCTGGTTCAGGTTCACACATGTTCGATTTCACGAGTTCACACTTACATACAATTAGAGTAAGTAAAGTTTAATGCGTATTTGGCGTGCTGTCCGGGGTAAGGGCTCTGAGCTCGGAGTTCGGCCCGAACCCAGAGTACTCCCCCCGTATGTAAGAGGTTAGGACTAGAAGTGTGGAGAAGGGGTGGTGGAGGGATGCTGCTAAACTGTCAACGAATTGAGGTGAGACTGCTGAATGTATATACACCTCTTATCATTGATTGCTGAGTGCTCTCCGCTCATGTTAATTATCTGAACGTGCTCCTCCCGAACTTTGTTAATAAAACAATTTGGTTAAAGGTGTCACAGCTCCACCTAAAGATTGCTGATGAACCTCCTGGGTGGAATGAGTTTCTGGAAGCATTTGCTAATTTAAATATAGCATACTCAATGGTTCCAAACCACTATGTCAGACATGCAATTAACTCTTTCAAAACCAAATCGACTATATCGATTATAACCGGTTCATCTAAGAGTAAAAAACAAAAAGTGCATCCGGGGACACCATCAACACATTTAAATTATTCAGAAGACCTCCGCGTGAGATTGAATGCATAGAGTGTATAGCAGTGTAGGAAGTCCGCTCTATCAATAGATGCGTTTTATTTTTTTTAGATTCTTTCCAGAAGCCAGCACTAACTGGTAAAATTCCCACACTGCAGAACCACTTTCATATTCAGGTTGCAGTGGCTTTGCGGGCCTGGGTGCTGTTGTCCATCCAGATAAATGGCTAGAAATTCTAGGTCATAGTTTTTAAACTTAAATAGGTTTTTATTTTATGATCCTACAAATGCATCATTATCAACCACTGCTAGAATGACAGATTTTGGTAGAGTTCCTTTTGTTCATAAGATACCCCAGAAGGATCACAACGGTTTCTTTTATGATCTTAAAGGGATAGTTCGGCCAAAAATGATATTTAACCCATGATTTACTCACCCTCAAGCCGTTCGAGACGCATATGTCAATCTTTTTTCAGACGAACACATTTTCAGTTATTTTAGAAAATGTCTTAGAACTTTCAGTGGTTATAATGTCAAGCTAACGTTCGACGCGCGTTCACGGCAGATGGATGCCGGCGTATGACGTAGGGCATAGCGTAGGAAGCGTCGTGACGTAGAACGAAGTATAGCTAAATCAAACGCTACGTCCTACGCCGGCATCCATCTCCCGTGAACGCGCGTCGAACGTTGCCGGAAGCCAGATATTTTCATTTATAAAGTTTTAAATATGTATATTTTTACGACAAAACCGCACCGATTACCCTCAGAAGGCCTTCGTTTATCCCCCTGGAGCCGGATGGATTACTTTTGTGAAGGATGCATGCACATTTTTGGGACTTGAAGGAGGTGGACCCCATTGCTTCACATTATAACCACTGAAAGATCTAAGACATTTTCTAAAATAACTGAAAATGTGTTCGTCTGAAAAAAGATTGACATATGCATCTCGAACGGCTTGAGGGTGACTAAATCATGGGTTAAATATCATTTTTGGCCGAACTATCCCTTTAAAGCCATCAGAGCGGATACAGCCATCAGTGTTGTAACTCCCGACAAATGCTCCAGCTCCAGCTATTGCTCCGGTGCTGCCGTGTGGTGTTGTGAGGAAGGTCATGTTGTGAAACCCCAGATCCATGCAATATGTATCCAATAAACTGTTGTCACAAGTTTGTGGGGAGGTCTCCAGTGATGTTGCATTGTCATCAGGCATTGCTGGGGCCGTCTCGGGTGTGTAAGGACCATCCATTAGCCCAATGACGGAATCCAACGGCCTGGCGAAGGTTTAAAGCGTGTATGTCTTTTCAGCGCTCCAGTGATGTTCACTTAATTTATTGGAACTTAGTTTTAGTATTACTTTAGCTCTATGCGTAATCTGACTCCAATTTCAAATGATAATCAAATTTAGATCGTATTTCTGATTAGAAAATAATCATAAATATTGATTATGAATTAATTTAGATCTTTGATTATTCTGATTATCCCATACTTTCAATTATTCGTTCATTACGGACCTAGTGTCGCTTTGAGACGTCACGTCGCGACTGCGCGCTCACGATCACAAACTAGCCAGTCCTGAAATAGTCAGAGGGTGCAGTGCAAATATTTTACCCTATGCAGCCGCGCACTACAGACCCATAGGCGTAATTTTTTATAATATTTGCAGCATACAACATGCTAAGTCAGGAGATAGTCAGAAATCAGGAGGTCTTCCTAAGATGTGCCCCATGGTCCATTCATAGTGCCTCCAGTTTGATCTATCCTGGACAAAGTTTGCGGAAACACCAGACTACACATTAATCTACTGGAAATAATGATTTCAGAAGAATACAGAATAAATCAAGGTTAACATTTATTTGTCAGGTAAAAATGTTTCATGCCAATTACAGAAGTAAATTATTAAAAGCCAATTCAAAAAATATATGACATCATTTACTCAAAGATGATTCTAAAAGTAAGTAATGTTTTCCTGACAGAGACACGCAGTAATGTGTCAGGGTTTTCCAACAGGAAAATACTGACATGCATTACTGTGTGGGGGTGATCCTGGTAAAAGATTCCCCAAGGTTGCTCTGTTCCCTCACCTTAAATACCAGACCAGAACAAAAGGGGTTATACAAATGTTGTTTAGAGTTGTTTGGGCCAATCCATGTACCCCAGGGGGGGTAGCACATGGTTTCAGGAGAGGAGAAACCAGAGCCAGAGAGGAGAAACAGGATTCTCCTAAGTTCTCAATCTTTCTCATTAAACCAATGACTGCAATGAAATTAAGACCATTTTACCAATCGCACTGCGACACTTAAAATGATACCAAACATGAAAAGGAAAAACAACATATTCACAAGATACACCATATGTGTTATATAGACATTCTTAATGAGCTTTCAGTGCCTTGAGGAGGGATAGGGGGGATGAGTTGAAGTCAAACAAGGGGACAAGGAGATAAGTTTGGGCAGGACAAGGTTCTGTGCTCTGTCTTTGCTATCTGCTGACCAGGGTGCATTTTATGGCTTTATTGCAGGGTGCGTTTTGTTTTAGCAGGAAAATCAGTTCTTACAGGTGTGTTGCTGTAGCTGTAGGCTGACAGTTTCTTGAGACATGTTAAGTGAATGTAGCGAGTGTTCCAATCTGGAGAGATTTTAATGGTCGTAATACATGTATGGGGTTAAGAGGCGGTCTGCAGAGTTAGTAACGCCCCTCTCTGGGTGGAACAATCAGCAATCAGGAATCACACCGTCCCACTCAAAGATCAAAGGATCGTCGCCACAGTCATGCAAATCTCTCCAAACAAAATTGAAAAATATAAACCAGTCTTTGGCAGGGAAAATCAGGCAGGGGTCCTGTTATATGATATTATCTCCAAGACCCACAGTATAGAGTTTTACAGTCCGAATCACTTTGTCAAACAAATATCTTCCCACACGATTACCAGACATTGAGAAATCACATTTCACAAAATCCACATCTTCATGGAGAAACTTTGTCCAACTAACACTCTTTCCTAAGTGCAAAAGTCAACTTTTCATTCATTTCAACGGGTCCTCTTGTTGGTGAGATACACATCACCTTTCTACCGGTTCTAGGAGTCTTTGGAGCAGCCAATGTACCACTAGAGTTACAGAATGTATTCTTGTTTTAATTACAATATTCTAACCCTTATTTAAATATCATATTCAGTAGGCAGAACCTGTGGGCATGAACCAGCTAGAGACAAAAGGAGGCCTGGAAAAACAATTTGGCACAATCGTTTCCTGATCACACAACAAATGGTATCATGAAAGAACACAAACACAGACAGACCGGATGCGGAGGTCATAATGTGACAATCACTCACCTGATGGGCCATAAATCAAGGACACCAAACGTATTGAAAAAGAAAATGGAGGCAACTTTCTACACTTATGCTCAAAAACAACATATTAAGTGGATTGAAAACCCCTGATCTGGTAGGAGAGTGGCCATGTCTGTTTGAGATGTGCACAATTATGGCTCAAAGAACTCAAAGGAATGGAGGTCGACTGGGGAGCTGGACAGAAAATGTGGAAGAGTCATTTCATACCTCGTGCCATTAGAAGAAGAGCAAATAGAGGACATCCTAGCAGGGATGGAAACTGCCAAAGTGAAGCATCTACAGGGGTTGGACAATGAAACTGAAACACTGGCCAATAGTGTTAGAGGTTTCACACCTATAAATGCATGACCTGGTGGCCAATCTTCACTGGTTTTACTTTCCATCAGTAAGGCCAGAGTGTACAGGTTGTTTTAGCAGAGAAATAGCACAGCAATACCACAGCTGTACATTAAATATTGCAATGTTTGTACATGTGTGCTGAGGAGAGATATGGGATGAGCTATATCTGGCACAGGTGTGTGTGTGCAATGCAACATGTGAAATCTGGAATAAAACTCCTGTAACCTTCCTCTTGTATGCCTGTTTCTCTCATATGTCTGACATGTAATAAAATAATAAATAAGAGATCTCTTGGCAAAATAACTGGTGTTGCTTCCGTGATTCATCCATAACAGGGAAAAGCTTAATTTTCAAGTCTCCACCTTCTCACTGACGTATCTGTGACCAGGACAGCAAGTCTTTGTGGTGTGTCGAGAGCAGTGTAATGTCGGCACACCACCACATAGGAGGAACCACGTCCAACAGCAGTAACCGCCGATGCAAAAGGAAGCTGTCTGAAAGGGATGTCTAGGTACTAACCTGGATTATACCCAAAAACACATAAAAGCACAGCTACCCAACTCATTTCAGAATTAAATGTGCTCCTCGACTCTCCTGTTTCCACTATAAGTGTTGGTTGGGAGCTCCTCAGGAGCCAAACCTTTGGATGCTCATTCCAATGCCGGTTTCAATGGTGCCAACAGTGCAAATTTTGGGCTGTGGACAATGTGAAACATGTATTGTTCTCTAATGAGTCCACCTTCACTATCTTCCCACATCAGTGGGAGTAACGGTGTGGAGAAACCCTGAAGAGGCTTCATTAACTCCTGTTTGGGAGGAGTCAGAAAACGTTTTCCTCCACCAGCATCACATAGTGATCTGGCCACTGTTCTGGAAGAGGAATGACTCGAAATCCCGGACCACTGTGCAGGACATGTATCTGTCATTACGAAGAGTTGTTGCTGTATTGGCTGCAAAGCGAGGCACTACACAATACTAATACATTATTGTGGTCTAAAACCCGGTGTTATTAGTTTTATTGTCCAACCCCTGTAGTTTCTGATCTTCCAAGATGTCTGATGCTGCATTTCAGTGTTTGTCATCATTAATCTATGATATTTTGAGTGGAAAATAAATTAAGGTTTTCTAGTAGTTGTGATAACATCAACCCTGTATCACATGAAATACGTTCTGAGGAAACTATTTTGCAAATCGCAATTACGTTACATGCCAACATATAAGCAGTGCTATTACGTTGGTCCTTAACCTAATATAGCCAATCTATTGCAGTGCTATGTAGCAACAATGACATCTGCTTTTCAGATTAAGTGAATCATGTGATGGCGAACACATCGTCTTTGCCCTCGGGAAGACAGCGCTGGTTAATAATTGCCCCACGAGGACCAATTTACCAGCACCCATGTGACTCGTATCCCCCAACCTTACAGCCTCATGACATTCCGCACACACACACAAACACCCTTTTGTGTATAACTGAGAATACGAGAAATATCTTTTCTTTTCTTTTCATAATGTGTGTACATTCCTATATGCACGTGTAATAGAGGTGTGGGTTGCTAAGAGTAAAATCTTGAATTCTAAATGTTCACTGAAAGAAGGTTCCTCAATAGTGTCTTGTAAACCGACCCCGACATGGTCGTAAACTTTATGACTCCAAAGCTGCATCTTATCCAGTTCCTATGCAAGCCAACATTCCAACACATGGAACTTTTCAGGGAACTTTTCAGAGAAAACCCTTCAAATGTTTGATACGTATTCCTTTGTTTCCCAGGTGCCTTCACTTACCATAACGGAAACACTGACAATTTTATTGTGTGTATAATTTCCATGGTAGATTGAGATTTTCTATGTTCTATCATAAGAAATCAATTGACTCTTAAAATGCTCAGAATCCTACATTAGAAATGCATATCTGTATTCCCATGTTCTGTACACCATGTCTGGTATCATTCTAATCGTAGTGATCTCACGGAATTACATATATGTATGAGATTACAATGAAATGTATTCTTACGGGTAGTATCTTGTCTGAAAGAGGAAATACGAATTCTATCTCTCACATGACAAAGTCAAAGTAGGCGTCTTCTTCTTCACACAAAGAACTGTTTCCCGCTTCATATCAGGAGAGCTGATTCGCTCTGTCACAAAACAGGGCGTAAACAGATGTCTGTTAAAAGGACGAGACCCCCACTTCTCACTCTCTTCTCTCATCGATCCCACCTCTCTTCTCTCTTCAATCCCTGACCTCCTCCTCTCCTCCCTGGCAACGCTTCTCCAGGAACCTCTGGGAAGGCTTTGGGCCTTCTCCTCGGACCAACACATGTTCGAGTCATAGCTGCCGTTCTTTGCAACTAAGTTCCTATCGCCTTTCCCCTCGACAAGGGAAATGACTGAACTTTCTCGGTAACGTTAAATTCAAGTGAGCCTTTCAAGCTTCCCGCGACACCAGAAGACGCAACAGAAACCGGACACTGTCCGTGTTTCCTTCCTGTCTCAGCCTCACCCGAACAGAGAACAGACTTGCAAGTATCTTTTGATCTCTCTCTCTAACAGCTGATTCCTGGTGTCTAGCTCGTAGGTCTGTGAATTAAGTTACCGTCTATCTTTTATCTCTTTATTTCTTTCTTGCTTTCTTTCTTTCATTTTCATTTTATTCTGATCACATATTTTTCTTGTTTGTTTAAATGTTTGTTTGTTTTATTGTTTGCATTTTACGTACGTTTATATTTGTAGCTTATATAATCTCTTAGTGTGTGCCATTTTATTAATAAACCCATTTATACTTTTAACTGCCTCTGTGTTTGAAGAATCCACTTTTTATGAAGTCAATGAAATCAAAGATCTTATTTAAGCTACAAGCTCGATATTAGACTACATTCAGTAGTTTTAATTTATAAACTCAGAAAGTTGGGTGTCCGTGGCCAGGACATGAAACTCTTTTGAAGTTTGTGAATACCTCTTCTTGACTGTAATGATTTTACATTTGTTTCGCTGGACGAATTAAATGTTGGTCAGATAGTTATAGAACAAGGTAATCTCGATAATTGATAAAATAAATGTACATGCGACTTATGAATTATGACCATGAGTCATAAATATTAATATTCCCAAGATTCCCCATATTCTTGAGCTAATTCATATTTACCCAGAGTCGTATTCCCTACAGTTATTACGTTTGTCCTGAACATAATACATCCAAAGCAGGTTTCTTTTCACACGTAGCAGCTAATGCTGTTCATTTTGTTTTAATTATTTACTCCCTTTTTTCTCATTGGGCTACAAAATATTATCTATGCCAGGGCGAGTCAAATGGCGGCACCCAGATAATTTTTATCTGGCCCTCCAACTGGTTTTTGATGTTTAAAACCCCTCGCAATCTGATATCAAAGTCCCCGCAAAGGTTTAGCGCGTTCAGCGGTGAGTTTAACAACCAACGTGATCATTCAGCGGCGAGTTTAACAACGCAACGGTGAATTTAACAACACTCAACTGCAGGTAAAACGGCATTCAGAGGTGAGTTTGACCAAAGCAACCCTCAACTGCAGGCAAAACGACATTAAAAGGTGAGTTTAACAACGCTCTAAGACGCTTGCAAGTAAGCAGTTTTAGCGTTTTCTTGTCATAGGTAGGACACTGCTTTAAGAAGCTGGATAACGTATTTAATTGCGATTTGCAAAATAGTTTCCTCAGAACGTATTTCATGTGATACAGGGTTGGATAACATGGAAGACAAATAATGGCCACATATTTTTACAGTAGTGCCTCATTGTGATCTTTTGATCGTCACGACTTTTGGACTTTTTTCTGTTGAGATCAGTCTATCCTGCACAGCAAATTTCCCAGTGTTAAATTAACAGCGTTGAGATACAAAGTGTTGCTCCACGTGCCACCTGTCTGGATGCCAAAGCTGCCAGAATAAGAAATAAATACATAAACATACAAAGAAATAAATACATAATTATACAAAGAAATGTAAAAAAAAAAATAAAAAAAAATTGTATTTATACTTTTATGTCCTTATGTATAATTGTAGCTTTTTCCACATTTATTTCTTATAAACTGTTTCTCAGTTCTCTATTTATTTTTCAGTAGAAAATCAAATGATCATAAGTTATCAGTTGCAGTTTCATAGTTCATGAACAAAAAAATGTGTTACCTCTTTATTATTTTACATGTGTGGACGACTCCTCTTTCATCTGACTAGTCATCCCTTTCTTTTACGGGAATCCTCTGCGTATAGCGCAAGGTAAAAACAATATATATTTTCATGGCTGATGCTTGTTCATTGACAAATCATATTATTTTAATCATTACCAATTTGGCTTTTATGGGGTCTAAACTTTTTTTTTTTTTTTTCATTTCTTTGTATATTTATGTTTATTATTTTGGCAGCTTTGGCATTCCAAGCACCTGATGCATATTGTGTGAAGCACAAGTGTAAATTCTAAGAAGTGTGCCTGCAAAATGCTGTGACATATAGACTTCCGGAATTCGAATGTGCATGCGTCGCGTCTGAACGCGTTATTGTCTTTGGAGCTCTATCGATTTGATTTATAATTCTTGATTTTTCCCTATAAACTCACTTACAACGAACATTTTCTACTTTTCCTCACTGAGAAGCACTACTGCTCAAACCTCATAGTTACAACGCGGACTGTTGAGCAGACGCGTCTCAAGCCTATTAGTGATCCAACGCTGCATACTCTTATAGGTTACGTCCGTGGATCACGGCTGAACGCGTCTTCTCCACACTCAACAAACATGGCGAATATATCAGATGTAAGTAGTCTACCTCTTGGTGCAGGTGAAGATACATTTGAGCTGCACGCATTGCAGTCTGAGCTGGAAGCTGTTGAGAAACAGATCCACGACCTTTTAGTGAGACAAGCCGAGCTGATAGACCGGCGGTTAGCTCTTGAAACATCACGCGCCGATGCACACAAATCAGTGATTAACGTTACTAACCCGCTGACTCCGACCTCGTCTACTCCGTGTGTTACTCAGCATCGGTCCCGAGCCCGAGCGCCGAGGTCGCGATCAGCCATGGTCTCGTTCACTCCGGCTCCAACACGCCACCACGAAGCCTGGGTGGTTCCGCAGCGGAAGACACGAGTCAGGTCTAGACCAAGACTCTCTCCGCCCCTCCCGGTTTTCGAGATATCCACACAAAACCGCTTCTCCCCTATTCGCGAAACCGAACGCGATGCTGTGATCATCGGCGATTCCATCGTTCGGCACATACACGCTATGTTAGGTAAAAGTAAGGTGCATAGTCACTGCTTTCCTGGTGCTCGTGTTTCTGAAATTGCTGCTCGCGTACCCGAGATTCTGAACGATGACGAGCGCGTCGGAACTGTGGTCTTGCACGCGGGAGTGAACGACATCAGGCTGCGCCAGACAGAGGTTCTGAAGAAAGACTTCAGGAATCTGATCGATACGGTACGCAGCACATCGCCTGAAACAACGATCATAGTGTCAGGACCGCTTCCCACGTACCGACTAGGACATGAAAAGTTTAGTAGACTATTCGCGCTAAATGAATGGTTAATGTCATGGTGCAATGAGCAGAAACTGCTCTTTGTAAATAATTGGAATCTGTTTTGGGAGCGTCCTAGGCTTTTCCGTGCCGATGGCTTACACCCAAGCAGATTCGGAGTGGATCTTCTGTCGGATAACATCTCCGAAATGTTAAATACCATTAAATGACTAGTAACCAAAAGTCCAAATCATAGTCTCTCCTGCACCAATTTAAATGATATAAATACTAGTGTAGAACATTGCATAGAAACTGTGTCTATTCCTCGTTTAGTGAGATCAAATAATAATTCTACTGCAGGATCTAGGAAAAATCTAATTGTTATTAAAACAGAAAATGTTGCTATTAGTAAACAAAAACAATTTTTAAAGCTAGGTCTTCTAAACATTAGATCACTCACACCTAAGGCAGTTATTGTAAATGAAATAGTCACAGATAATAGCTTCGATGTACTTTGCCTTACTGAAACTTGGCTTAAACCAAATGATTATTTCGGTCTAAATGAGTCTACTCCATCTGGATACTCCTATAAGCATGAGCCCCGTCTGATTGGTCGTGGTGGCGGTGTTGCAACAATCTATAGAGATATTCTCAATGTTACTCAGAAAACGGGTTATAAGTTTATTTCGTTTGAAGTACTTGTACTAAATGTTACGCTCTTAGATGTTAGAAAAAAATCCATATTATCTCTAGCCTTGGCTACCGTATATAGACCGCCTTAGCCTTACGCTGATTTCCTAAAAGAGTTTGCAGATTTTCTCTCAGATCTATTGGTCAATGTAGATAAAGCATTAATTGTTGGAGATTTTAACATACACGTAGATAATTCAAATGATGCGTTAGGGGCTGCGTTTATAGATTTATTAAATTCCTTTGGGGTCAAGCAAAACGTCACCAGACCAACTCAACGTCTTAATCACACACTCGATTTAATTATATCATATGGAACCGATCCAACCGATATAGATATCATTCCACAAAGTGATGATGTCACTGACCATTACTTGGTAACTTGCATATTACGTACTGCTGTAATATGTCATGCGGCGCCGCGTTATCAACCAGGCAGAACAATCCTTCCATCCACCATAGATAATTTCTCAAATTGCTTATCCAATCTGTCTCAGCTGCTGCCTGAACCCAAACAAACAGATGAACTAGAAGAACTAACTCGCCTTCTCTCTAGAACATTGGATGTTGTTGCACCCGTTAAATTAAAAAAGGTCAGAGAGAAAATTAAAGCACCATGGTACAACAATACTACGCATGTTCTAAAGAGAGAAACCCATAATTTAGAGCGTAAATGGAAACAAACTAATTTAGAGGTCTTTAGAATCACGTGGAAAGACAGTATGTCACGCTATAAAATGGCCCTAAAAGCGGCCAGGGCTGAGCATCTCCGCAAACTAATAGAAAACAACCAAAACAATCCTAGGTTTTTATTTAACACCGTGGCTAGACTAACAAATAAACAGACGTCACCCGAACAAAATATCCCGTTACAGTTTAGTAGTAATGATTTCATGAACTTCTTCACTGAGAAAATAGAAAACATCAGAACCACAATTGTAAACGTTCAATCCTCAATCGCGCCTTATAATTCAGCCTCAATTATCACCCCGCAAGAACAATTACAGTGCTTTACAACTATAGAACAAAAAGAGTTAAATAAACTTATCACTTCATCTAAAACAACAACATGTTTATTAGATCCTATACCAACTAAACTACTGAAGGAAGTGTTACCTGTAGTGGAAGAGCCTCTCCTCAATATTATTAACTTGTCTTTATCTTTAGGTCATGTTCCAAGAACATTTAAACTGGCAGTTATAAAACCTCTCATTAAGAAACCACAATTAGATCATAATAATCTAGCAAATTATAGACCCATTTCAAATCTACCTTTTATGTCTAAAATACTAGAAAAAGTTGTGTCCACTCAACTGGGCTCTTTCTTGCAAGAAAATGATATCTATGAAAAGTTTCAGTCAGGATTCAGGCCGCATCATAGCACTGAAACTGCGCTCGTTAAAATCACAAATGATTTACTCTTAGCTTCTGACCAAGGCTGTATCTCAATACTAGTTTTACTTGATCTAAGTGCTGCGTTCGATACTATAGATCATACAATACTCTTAGATCGACTACAAAATTACACTGGTGTTCAAGGACAAGCATTAAGCTGGTTTAGATCATACTTATCTGACCGCTACCATTTTGTCTGTTTAAATGGAGAAAAATCGATCATAACTCCAGTAAACTATGGAGTGCCGCAGGGATCTGTGTTGGGCCCTCTGTTATTCTCAATATATATGCTGCCACTTGGAAATATTATAAGGAAACATGGAATTAGTTTCCATTGTTATGCTGATGACACTCAAATATATATTTCATCACGGCCAGATGAAAACGCTAAATTATCCAAATTGACAGAGTGTGTTAAAGATATAAAAGATTGGATGACGCGTAATTTTCTTTTATTAAATCCAGACAAGACAGAGGCAATACTTATCGGTTCAAAAAAATGCCCACAGAACCTCTCACAATACAACTTTGACATCGTAGGATGTCCTGTTACTTTATCCTCTACAGTAAAAGACCTGGGTGTTATACTCGATTGTAACCTGTCTTTTGAAAATCATATTTCGTATGTTACAAAAACAGCCTTTTTCCACCTTAGAAACATTGCTAAGCTACGTAATATGCTATCAGTTTCTGATGCAGAAAAGTTAGTTCATGCATTCATGACCTCGAGACTAGATTACTGTAATGCTTTATTAGCCGGTTGTCCTGCATCCTCAATAAACAAGCTACAGTTAGTCCAAAATGCAGCTGCTAGAGTTCTTACTAGATCAAGAAAATATGATCATATAACACCGATTTTATCATCACTACATTGGCTACCTATAAAGTTCCGTATTAATTATAAGGTATTGCTACTGACTTATAAAGCCCTAAACGGCTTAGCTCCAGTCTATTTAACAGATCTTCTATCACCCTATAATCCATCGCGCTCTTTAAGATCAATAAATTCAAGGCTTTTGGTCATACCTAGGATATCCAGAACCACCAAAGGAGGGAGAGCATTTTCACATTTGGCTCCAAAACTCTGGAATAGCCTTCCTGATACTGTTCGTTGCTCGGACTCGCTCTCCCAGTTTAAAACTAGATTAAAGTCGCATCTCTTCAGCCAGGCATTCATATAATATTTTTAATCTTACAGTTCAAATTACAATCCGGCCTCTAGTTCATAAATGCCAGAGGAGAACTGGCCCCCGACTGAGCCTGGGTTCTCCCAAGGTTTTTTTTTTCTCCATTAGGTCACCTGGTGGAGTTTTAGGACACCATTAGGTCACTTGATAGACTTTTTCGGTTCCTTGCCACTGTTGCCTTTGGCTTGCTCAGTTGGGGATATTTTGGGGATATTTAATTTTATTCTATCAATCAATAAATTCCACTAGAAACAAACTTTGTTGTATTATTTTATTTTAATACTGTGAAGCTGCTTTGATACAATCTGTATTGTGAAAAGCGCTATACAAATATACTTGATTTGATTTTGATTTGATTATTTATGCAAACTAACTCCAATGAAGGAACTATGTTTTTTTTGTTTTGTTTTTTTTTTCACTGTAAACAATAGAAAATAGCCTGTAGAGTATTTTGCATTGATAAGTGGCAAAAAAGTTTGTACATAATATTATGTGGAAAATTGGACATTTGAAGTAATGATTATATAATTCTTACACTGAAAACAATTCTGCAGTTGTACAGTTATTAGTTATTTTGTGCAGGTCATGTGTGGAGCTCAGAGGCCCGTCAGGGAGTCCTGGACATCAGTCAAAATGGCCACAAAGCCCTGAGAAAGTCACAAACAAATTCAGACTGTATCACTGTGTTTTCTAACAATTTTGCAATATCAAACGAAATCCAAACCCCATACATTTCAGAATACAAACATTCAATAGTTTAACATTTAATAGTACTCACATTTTTTATAAGCAATTGAGAATTGATCAAACTAAAGCCTTTCAGTGTGGGTAAGGGAAAACCAGCCTTCAGAGCCGCTAAAATGCAAAGTGGATAAAGGTGTTAATTATCAGTTACCAGACTTTCTAAAAAACAGTTTTGCAAAGTATATAGTTTTCAGAAGTTGCTTTTTTGGTTGCAAGTTTGTAATAAATGCAATATCATACCATTTATTTTTGGAAGTACAAACATCTTCACTGCGATCACTGACATTTGCTTGAGTGTGTCAGTCTGTACATTGAATGATTAGACAAAGATAAAACATCTTATTATGCTGATCTACTAAAGTGAATATTTGACATGAATCATCACTGTCTGGTCTCACCTTAAAATCACCAATCTCAGATGATCCGAGAGTCAGCGTTAAACTTGATGCAGCATTCAGGGCAAAAGATGATGTAGAGTTTCAGAAAACATACACTTTTTTTGTAGATATCTGGGGCTTACTTAAAGTATTCATGCATTAAGAAATAAAATGTTGACATATAAGAGGTCATTTTGCTACAAAACCATAGTGTAAGTTTGAGCTTTTGCTGAAAGCAAGCTGTCAAAGCTCATCGACTCATTTTGTACTTTATTATGTAATAGAGATAAATACACCAGTGCAAGACTGCTGATCAACGCAGATTATTTAATCATGGCAGCTGAAATAGTAATCATGCTGAATTTAAATTTAAAATGTCTAGCATTCTAATCGAGAGAAAAAAATAGCAATAAGGGTTATCCAGTTACCATGTTAAAATATACTGCATCATTCCCAGCACTGATGATATCATATAGATATAGTATCTCATGAAAGTGAGTACACCCCTCACATTTCAGCAAACATTTTAGTATATCTTCTCAAGGGACAATACTATAGAAATGAAACTTGGATATATTTTAGAGTAGTCCATGTGCTGCTTGTATAGCAGTGTATATTTACTGTCCTCTGAAATTAACTCAACATACAGCCATTATTGTCAAAATAGCTGGCAACAAAAGTGAGTACACCCTAAGTGATAATAGCTGTACGTCGTTTAACAATGCAAAGCCACATGTTCTATTCATCATGTTCATGTTTTTGTCTGCTTGAAAAGACCATACAAATGTGTGTATCTTGTATTAGAGCAGTTAAAATTTGTGCTTTGAGTACAATTATCTTATACTGACCACCGGATGTTCAACATGGCACCTCATGGCAAAGAACTCTCTAAGAATTTGAGAATTAGAATTCTTGCTCTCCACAAAGTTGACCTAGGCTATAAGAAGATTGGTAACACCCTGAAACCGAGTTACAGTACATGCCAGGGTCATACAGAGGTTTTCCAAGACGGGTTCCTCTAGGAACAGGCCTCGCATGGGTCAATCAAAGAAGTTGAGTCCTCGTGCTGTGCGTCAGGTGCAGAAGCTGGCTTCAAAAAACAGACGCATGATCGTTCCAGCATTGCTTTAGAGGTTGCAGAAGCGGAAGGTCAGCTTGTCAGTGCTCAGACCATACACCGCACACTGCAACAAGTCGGTTTGCATGGCCATCATCCCAGAAGGAAGCCTCTTCTGAAGCAGGCTCACAAGAAAGCCTGCAAACAGTTTGCTGAAAGCAACCTGTCCAAGAACATGAATTACTGGAACCATGTCCTGTGGTCTGATGAGACTAAGATAAACTTGTTTGGCTCAGATGGTGTCCAGCATGTGTGGCGACGCCCTGATGAGGAGTACCAAGAACATTGCGTCTTGCCTACAGTCGAGCATGGTGGTGGTAGCATCATGGTCTGGGGCTGCGCTTCATTGAGGGAAACATGGATTGCAACATGTACTGTGACATTCTGAAGCAGAACATGATGCCCTTCCTTCAGAAACCGGGCCGAACGGCATGATAACGACCCCAAACACACCACCAAGATGACGACTGCCTTGCTGAGGAAGCTGAAGATGATGGAGTGGCCAAGTATGTCTCCAGACCTGATCCCTATTGAGCACCTGTGGTGATCCTCAAGCGGAAGGTGGAGAAGCGTCATGTGTCTAACATCCATCAGCTCCCTGATGTCATTATGGAGGAGTGGAAGAGGATCCTGTGCAGCTCTGGTGAACTCCATGCCCAGGAGGATAAGGGCAGTGCTAGATAACAATTGTGCTCACACAAAATATTGACACTTTGGACACAGTTTTGACATGTTCACTTAGGGTGCACTCACTTTTGTTGCCAGCTATTTTGACAATAATGGCTGTATGTTGAGTTATTTTAAGACGACAGTAAATATGCTATACAAGCAGCACATTGACTACTCTAAAAAACTGTATATTCAAGTTTCATTTCTATAGTATTGTCTCTTGAGAAGATATGCTAAAATGTTTGCTGAAATGTGAGGGGTGTTTCGTGAGATACTGTATATATGTGTGTGTGTGTGTGTATATATATATATATATATATATATATATATACATACAGAGAGAGAGAAAAATCAAAAGATAGAATGAAAAAAAAATTAAAATATGAAAAAAATGACTACACTTGCGATGGAAACGCATCATCATAGTCTGCATAAAGGGTCCGTTGTGTAATACTTATTTCATATGTAAAGATGCAGTGGGCATTCAAAAATAGGGTAGAAAATGGCCAATTATTTCTAAAATATAAGTGTGTTTGATACAAGTAACATTATAAGTGGACCTCAGGGAACTTAATAAAAAAACAAACAAAGATTTAGATTACAGCCCGGAAAGTACTGTAAATGTTTTTATTGTACTTACCCTGTAACTACATGAAACAAGAGTATATTTACCCAGTATTTAAGCAAAAGTTGAAATAGGTTTAGTTTTACTTGCCATGAAACACCGAAGCCAAAACTTAATATGTGCACTTTTGCTATCAAAAAATTACTATATAAATGCACTATGTACCCCGTAATTTTAAAAAGCCTTTACGTATTAGTACACTATTATAAAAAAAACCTACGCAGTATGTTCTTAATAAATTGCTCCCAAATGTAAGGTTGTTGTACCATAATAGAAGAATAAGTGAATAATAGAAGAATAAGTGCCCCTTAGTTCTAAAATAATTACAGTAGAAATAATTTGTTAATTTTCCAGGTTGTTACTCCTTTATTCCCCAAACTTTATATATTGTTCCCTTATACCTACACTTACGTACTTTATAGATACGTTATAATTACAGAAAGGTACACTGTCATTTTTTTTTTACTTACACATTACTTTTCGGGCTGTAATCTAAAGCGTTACCAAAAACAGCAATGCATGATTGAAATGAAAACACAACTAAAAATGAAGCTCATTTGACTGCGTCTTTAACTGGACAAATATCAGTGAAACTCACTTTTTCATTTGGAAAGCTCCAGTCAGTTTTTTGCCAATCCGAGCACTTCCACTGAAGCTGCTGTTCTGCAGGTGGAGTGAGAGAAGAACACTGAAGTTCATGCTAAGCTGAATTGCTGTTTCCTTTTTGATTAATTGATCAATTTGGTGAAAACATGGTTCTATATCACTGTTTGCAGTTTCGACTTTACAGCTTATAGAAGGTCTTGCCAACATGGTTTGTGCAATTTTGATATTTACTGGTAAAGTGTGGGAGTTCCTCTTCACTTTTTTTATATTATGTTTTTGTGCATAATTTGTGTACTCACCACATCCAGTCTGAAGAGAGGCACCAGCGTACCATCAGGTTTAACAGCGGAGAACTTTGCTGCAGCCGGCACATGAATGTCTATCACCCCTGAACTAAAGGAGAATAGTGGCGTCTCGCTGGCGTATAACAGCACCTGCATCTCCATGTTGGGATACAATGTGCGTAGCTGAACAAATAATTTGTAAACAGAGCACATTATTCATCTTGATAACAACTTGATTTTACTTGAAAACTATAGAACATGGAACAGACACATTTTAGACATGTAAATACACATGAGATTCGTGACTGGTGTTACTGTACATCAGTATATGCAAACGTAGTCATATTCTCTAGTTATTTACTGGTTGACATTAAACATAAGATATTTTATAAATTATTTTTTTTCCCTTTCAAAGTCACGACCTGTACATACACTGACCTGTGGAACGAAGGCACCAAACTGACTGGTGTTCAGATGGATTGGAAAACTCTTTGGTATCTACATTAAATGAGAAGAATGAGTGACTAAATAGCTAAATCTATATTTTAAATCTTTAAGAGGGCATGATTCCTTCTAAGTCTATAATAAGTTGTGATGCTGTATAGTTTCATTCATTGAAGATGGTAAAAGTATTGTTTTTTTGTACTTCCTCACCATGTCATCTCTGATGTTGATTTGAAGAGCCCCAGAGCTGAGGAATGCATACGCTGCTGAATTCACGAAGAACTCAGAGGCAGCCACTGAAAGCATGTAGTTTTCTGCATACGGCACGTCAAACACGCTTGGAGAGAAAGGCGGTTCAGATGGAGAACTGCGGCTGTAAAACTCACCCTGTCACAGGAACAACAACCAAACGTCATTGGCAGGTTACGGTAAAAATACCAAAGCGAATAAATAAAATCCACAACACTGTTTACAAATCGAGAAATCTATTCGAATTCTAAATATATTCAGAAAGAGAAACCTAATAATAGTTGGGGCTCAGGGATGGTTGGACAGCTCAGAGAAGCCAATCCTGCTCCTGGAGAGTTTAGCTCAACACTCATGCCTGGAAGTCTCTAATGATTCTGCAGACCTTGATCAGCTGGAAAGTGGCCCTCCATGAGCAGGATTGGACACCCCTGTTGTAACTGTATGCATTTCATTTATGGCAATAAAATGTTAAACTGGGCAAACACTGTGAAATTTTCGTCTGAATCTGAGCCGATTCCTGAGTTGTATGACTCTTTTTTTGAGTCCGGCCGAACTTCAGCTTTGTCGTGCAGTGTACAGCGGGAAACGAGAGGCGATTGACCTCTCCCGACCGGCAATCAGATGCTCGGGTTAATTACTGATGTTAGGACTTTTGGTCTCCTCTTGTGAGGGTATCGCACAGTTGAAGCAGAGCTACGAACTGATTGCCCTAAACTCAGTGCCTTTTCCCTTCACTGCGCCTGCCGAAAACAGAAGTTAAACCATTGTGACACGAAATGGATATTTTAAGTCTCAGCTCCACGATAGGACCGCATAGATCGTGAGCTTTGACTTTACATCACATGCGATTTACTCGTACAGTGAGAGTTGGTATTTAACAAAATAAATGCTGAAATCGCAGTGTATGCCTGGCTTTAATTATTATTATAAATGCTGAAATAAATATCCTTACCTTGATATCTAACTCAAAGCTTTGTGCTGTCACAGCCGGGGAGGATGTCAGAGGGATGCTCAGAGATATATACGGACCCACAGGTATGATAACTAGAAAGAATTCATTTGAGCGTGATTACTGTAGTCATCTAATGAAGAGGAATGTAATGCGTGCTGTCGTTTTCTAAGTAGTTTTCAAAGGATTTTGTATTTACAATCATGCCAACAACATTAATGTCATTAAGCAGCAATAGCTCAATAATACGGCCGAAATAACCCACAGTAGGGTGAATCTCACAAACATATTCACATCAAATGCAAGAAAATAAGGCCTTTTTAATGATTTATGAATTACAATTAATCACATTTATCATAATGATTATGGAAAATAATGCCACAATGCAAAAAAAAAAAAAAAAAGAATTATTGGTCCTAAAAATAGTTTTCTTTATGCATAATATGTCTTCTTTTAACTATAAATCTATGTGATCTATATATAATATATCATTTTCAGACATTTTTGTGCCAGTACCAGGTATTTTCTGTAGAGTTGTCTCTAATCCAATTATTTCTTGTTGAATTGCCGGGCAAGTCTAAAAAAAAATTAATAAAAATGATAATAATGATGATGACAATACAAGACATAATGAGAAATATCACCAGCAGCAGATAATAGTGTTAATTTGTTTTGATAAAATGACAAACCTTCTCATGTATCATGTCTGATATTTTTCTACTGAAAGCACGTATAAATGGCTTGAAAAAAATGCTGCAGAATTGAAATGCTCCATTAGTGGTAGTCATAAGAGATATTCACAATTGTTGCGTGTATCTTCAGGTATCATCAGTCTTTTTATGCTTTGTTAATACTTACCTAGCTCCTCCATGGAAATGAATTTTCACATCTCCTACATTAGCACTACATTGAACAGTGGTGATGGAGAGACGGCTAGCATCATCCGCTAACTGCAGGAGGGTGTAGATGTGGATATTGTACACAGCCAGATCAAATGAGCCATGATCATGGCTGCAATCATAGAACAAAAGACAATCATATGACATATCTTATAAACAATCAACTCCTTTACATTAACAATGTCTTATTTAAAACATTTTACTTTGATATGATGCTTGCCAGCTATGTCGAGGGATCTTTCCAACACTATCTCACGAACAATTGGTACGAGTGAGTAAAATGTGGCTGATTCGTACGACCTTACTCGTACGAATTTGATTTGTCTAAACCCCAGTGAGGGTTAGGTTTAGGGGCGGGGTCAGGAATAGGTCATTCGTACGAATTCATACGAATTAGACACCTCGTAAAATTGGTACGAATTTCCGTGAGATCGGGTTGATCTTTTCCATTCCTCTTTGGCAAATTGCTCCAGCTCTTTTCGAGCATGGACCTTAAGCTTGAGCTCCCGCCATAGATTCTTAATGGGATTAGATCTGGGCTTTCAGGGGCCACTTGTCCCTCAACAACATTTGGACCAACTTGGATGTGCTTTGGGTTGTTGTCTTGCTGGAAGACCCAGTGTTGATCTAATGTTGGCCGTTTTGCCTGTTGATCTTTTTTTTGCAATAAAATGCAATTATTTACGAACATAGCGACGCATTGTTACGAAACTTGTCATCGCAGCCATGCCCTGAAGGACCCTGAGATGCTTGGGGTCAGTGTGCGAGACATTCCAGCGCAAGAGGAAATTGCTGGAATGCGATGGTTGAGATGGCGGCAGTGATGGATTCTACATTTGTGAGATGGACATACTCCCATTATTTTCAGTTTGTCAGAGAAAAGGACAAGAAAGTAATAGTCGAGAACAATCTATGTGTGACATCGAGAAACTTGATCTAGTAACTTGAAGAAACACCTGGACTAGTGCCACGCTAACACTAAGTTAACCGAAAGACCTTTCCTTTGTCCATGAAAAATGCTGTTTTTCTCTGCTCACTTCTTGATGACGGCGCTCCTCTCAGCACAAGTTTGGTATCGTTGTAAAGCACAGCATTTCGACTTTGTGAATATTTATAGTAATTTCTCAATAGCATGAGTCTGAACCAATGAAATGCGATTTTCAAACTAATATGCTTGTGTAAACAAAATGATCTTTCTCCTGCTGACTGACAGCGCACAATCCCGATATACATAGAATTAGTCTTGCCGAGTATTCACACAAACATTATCTGTTATGTCTTCGTGATGTTTGGTTAATTGTTGGGGAAAAACATTTGATGTGTAACATTATATTATAGCCGTGCGTACAGTAGGTCGGACCGTCTGTTTCTGTAATGTTAATCAAACAATTCTGGTATCAAGGAAAAAAGTTGAATATATTTTTTTCGTATACATATTGGTTTTGACTGGGTTTGTGCCAAATTTGGTGTTATTACCAGGGATTTTAAGGTATGGTTGCTGGGTGATTTTGTTTTGAAACCTTCAGAAAACCTGATGTTTCTCAAAATGGACTTTGCTGACTCTATCAACTTCAAACAGGTGTAGCTCAGTAATTATTTTGTCTGATTCCAACAAATCATACATTAGACTCATTTTGCCAGCACATATGTTGGTTATGTGTCTATTCAGAATGACTAATGAGCAGAAACCTTTTTATTTTGGGAATGTCATATATGCTCATTTGCCAAAATGGTTGCTGTGTGGAAAAGGGTTAATACACAGGATGACTGTACATTATCTTTTCATTACATGTTCGACTTGTTTTAACTGGTTTGCTCGTCTTGGATAAAAGCTGTTTGCTAGAGTGTGGGAACTGTTTTTCTTTGTGGAAGCTATTAGTTTATTACAAGTGAAATAATATTTTTTTTTCTACTCAAATCAGTAGTTCTTGCCCAATTCTTTACTTATAAGTCAAATAGCTGTGAAATAAGTGGGATATAAATAAACCAACGGTTATTACCACTTTACATCGGGTTCTTGTTCCCCCTTGTTGGGGTTTATTTGACTTATGTCTGTGTGCATGGTCCTTCTTATCGACTAAGTTCATGTGATTGTGTAGTAAGGTTTATAGAAAATGTTACTTATTTTCAAGATCACGTCAGGTGAAACTGATTTGATTGCTGTCCCCTTCCCCATGATTCACTCGTACACTTACATTTTGCCAAACTTTGTTTTCCAGTTGCCATTGATGGCTAGTGTGAGTTGACTGACTTCCACAGATACACCAGTTCCCTCTACAAACACCAGTGACGGGTCTGGCATGCTGCACTCCACAACCCGCATGCTGGAAAGACAAAAACACACCGGTTCACCATTTATGGAATATATTCATGTAGACTCAGTCATATTTTCTAAGATAAAATAACTGTTTATTACATGTGATGAATATAAGAACCACTGACTGAATTTCATGTATTTGTGTTTGAATAAATGCATTTAGTATCTGTGAAAATTAAGAACATTTTAATTAGTTAATTTGGTTTGATTGTTTGTTAACAAACTGACTTTGATAAGACATAATGTACAGTGCCGATCTTGATGTCCACCCCACCCCGGACCTCTGGGATTTCAGTACTCTTCAGTTTGCTTTGTATTTGGACAGACAACATCTGAGACACTGAACACATGTACAGAAACAGATACAGAAACACATATCACCTCTTTAGCATCATCATGATTAAAATATACAATATTTCATGTATTTTAAAGGGTTAATTTACGCTGGCAGTGTGAGTTTTTAATAAATCTTAGCTAACTAATAAACAGCCAATATCCTAATAATATGCATGCTAATAAGAAACTAGTTAATAGTGAGAATTGGACCCTAAACTAATGTGTTACCATATTTGTTTCAAGAAAATTGCTGAAGTTACCCTTTAAGTATTCAAACAAAATAATTAAAACATGAGATATTTGTGGGTTTATATTACATATACTTTCTGCCATGTCTCTTTCAATAAATACCCATTACGCAAGGGAATGATAGATGCTATTAAATGCCCATTAGGGGACTTTATTTCCACTTACCAAAAATTATCTTCACTTTTATTTAAAATAAATGCTTCTCTGAATATGATGATATGATATTTGATGGGAAAGGGAGAACAATGGGATTGGAAAAAGGTTGATTCAAACTCTGGATGGTCGCATCAAAAGCTATATCAAGTATTCTTAAAGGCACAGTATGTAAGTTTCACCAAGAGCCTAGGAGCGGAGCAAGGCCGGTGGAGTGAGTTACTGAGAGACACCTGTGAGACACACCGGTCTCGAGTCCACGGAGGAGCTCCGGAAGGATATAAGAAGGAATGACGACAGTAAAGGCACAAGAGAGGACTAGAACATTTTATGTTGGTGTTTTTCTTAGGGCTGTCAAGCGATCACATTACACAATGTGGTGATTAATTAATCGTTAGTTAATTAAATTATACTTTAAATAAAAAGCTAAAACTGCCAGTAGATGGTGGTAAATATCTAAAGGAGTAGGTCATTGAGTCATTCATTCATTCGATTCGTTCAAACGGCTTATTCATTCAGGAATTAAGTAAATGGCTCTCTTTATGAATGTGCCATTGAATCATTAGTTCTCTGGCATTATAGATAAAATTTTGTCAGGGCAGACAATATTGTGTCTAAGATATAACACAATATTAACTTCTTATTTATTAAACTTGTACAAAATCAATATTACATTTGCACTCAAGCTATCTGGGACAAAAATAGCACTCGTGTGATATTGATTAACTGTGTCATATATGTTATAAATATGAGACAAAAACTCATACGGGGCATTTTTGCCCTGATATCTTGAATGTTAAGAGCAACTACGTTTTCTATAGGATCGATCACACAGTGTGTTGTTACCATGTTCATCACCAATAAACTGTATGAAATGTAAGATGAACTACGTAAGTCTGATCTGGGGCAGGAGGGTGTGTTAAATGCATTAATAAGTTTAACATGCTATTTTTTCCCATAACTAATAAATTAAATGAACACGTTAAATCAACAGCCCTAATTTTTATTATGCCTATCTGTTATAATTAATTTTAAAACGTATGGTGGAGAAAATGCAGTTTTTACTGATACTACAAATAAAGCTATTTCTGATAATGCTATGTTTGCCATTTGACAAAATAGTTTTTTTTCTGATTTCTTATTAAAACAAGAGATTCAAACAATAAGACTAACTGTATTGAGCTATACAACAATGATTTCTCTGGGTTTAAACATTGTTGGAAACATTTGGGATAATGCAAGCACACAAGTCAACTAAATATATAAGATTGTTCTAGTGGTTTTTGGGTCCAAAAATAATCCAAAAATATGACATATTGTGCCTTTAAGCCAGTTTTCAACACTTTTATCACTGCATGTGCCAGTGGCTGGTGTTTATTTAACATTCACGTATGTCATCCTGTTTTGGTGATATGAAATAAGTTTTCCTCTTACTAAAAATTTAGATTTTAGAGGGAAAAGGTTATATATGAAAGGAATCAGTGGATAAATGTATAATATAGTAAAGAAAACAACCACTGAGCATTTCCCTGATGGACAGTATGTCTATCTCACAATAAAGAATGTTGTTAGGTGTCATTTCAGATCAATGCAGTGAAAACTTACCATCTCTGAGCCCCTTCTCTGACAGAAGAGCTTTTAATGCAGGATAATCTGCATGTGTGTATGTTAATATCATCAGGAAATAAATGACCAGCTGCATCCTTCAACTCCTGCTGTGTAAGACAAAATATATTACTCATGAGATTAACCTGTCTTTTAACTTTTGACAGGTATTTACACTGCAAAGCTAAAAAATGATCACATTTGGTACATCAATGTATTATTGCAATTACTTAGTGTACATTTAGTTAGAATTTTGGTGTTAATTCTCACACACACCATTTTTATTTATTTATTTATTTTTGGTCAAGATGAAAATCGAATTTAACCAAACATCACATCAATTGTATTATGATAATAATATTTAAGCATTTTTTTTAATACATGCTGTGTATTAAACTCATTGGTGTAGAGTATTCTCTTTTTAATCTTCATTTAAGTGGCTCCAGAAGCAGAAAACAAATCTTAGATGTATTTAGACTGTATATGTGTTTGACCTTCTCTGCATCCAAACGCCTCTTCGGATGATTTGAACCGACACTGCTTTCAGTGTACATTTATCAGTATGTGTGTAAATGGACCCTTGACCTTTGCATTGCTAAAAGATTGTAGGCCTGTGTTTTATTTTTGCATTCCACAAATGATCAAATGATGTGTGCTTTAGCATGACCCCTCAGTTCAGCTGCATCAGTCACTTCCTTAAATGATAGAGAACTGATACTAAGACCAAAACACATTTGCTTAGAGGACTCTGCTCAGACACACATATAGCAGAGTTTATGACCACAGCTTACCATATTTTTATCCTAAAGCTTTAACAATTATTGCCTTTAACACTGCTAATCAATTTTAACAAAGTCAATGCATATGGCGTTATTTTCCTGTCAAATGTCGAGAGCACATTATTGTAGCGCGAAAGTACATTAATATAATGCGCGAGCGCGAATCTCTCTGCTCGCGCGCGGAATATAAATGCGCGAGCGCGAATCTCTCTGCTCGCGCACGGAATATGTGCCGAGTGCGAATCTCTCTGCTTGCGCGCGAGAACTGGGCACGCGCTCTCAGATACACCTTGCTCTTGTAAGAATTTTCTCTGGGCTCGCTCAGAGAATATGCCGGCACTTAAAACGTGTTCAGTGCAATCGCGGATCTCTCCTCTGCTTAAAGTAAGCATGTATGTGCTTAGACTGTGTCCCTTGCGTTCGCGCATGCCTAAGTACTCTTCAATTTCTTCCTTTTTTTTTTTTTTTTTATTAATGCCAAGGTATCAAAAATATAACTTACATAGCAAAAATGTACAAATTACATACAACGGAATAAAGAAAGCAAAGCAGCATATACTGAATGTGTATATATATATATATATATATATATATATATATATATATACATACATACATACATACATACATACATATTGTATATGCTCATAAAAAATAAAAAAACAGAACAGAAAGCTGTAATGAAATAAAAAAGTTTGAAACAAGTATATTGTCTTAAGAGCTTTAAGATTCTTAGATAACGAAATGCTTTGGATGTATTGTTGGACCTCTCTCTTCTAAAAACAATGAATAAGGGATTCTGCTGAGTGAATTTACTACGGTGAATGTGAAATTTTGCAAGGAACAATAATAGATTAATAATAAAATACTCTATCTTTTCTAAAAAATCTAGCTTTTGAAAAGGTTTAAATCATAAACACAAGTTGTTCTTTTTGTGGTGCCCCTGATGAAACTGCTCTTCATATCTTCTGGGATTGTCCTCACACGCAGTTATTTTGGGTTGAATATTCTGCTTCAGGATTTCTCTTTGCTTTTTAAGGATGCACTGTTTGGTTTCTTTAATATACAAAAAGCTAAATTTAATGAGTATTTTATTATTAATCTATTATTGTTCCTTGCAAAATTTCACATTCACCATAGTAAATTCACTCAGCAGAATCCCTTATTCATTGTTTTTAGAAGAGAGAGGTCCAACAATACATCCAAAGCATTTCGTTATCTAAGAATCTTAAAACTCTTAAGACAATAAACTTGTTTCAAACTTTTTTATTTATTTCATTACAGCTTTCTGTTCTGTTTTTTTTTTTTTTTTTTTTTTTGTATGAGCATATACAGGCTATATGTATGTATGTATGTATGTATGTATGTATGTGTATATATATATATATATATATATATATATATATATATATATATATATGCTGCTTTGCTTTCTTTATTCTGTTGTATGTAATTTATAAATTTTTGCTATGTAAGTTATATTTTTGATACCTTGGCATTTATTAAAAAAAAAAAAAAAGAAATTGAAGAGAAGAGTAGCTATTTAGGCATGCTGCGCGAAGCACATACATGCTTGGTGCTTGGCACATAAATGAATGGTTAATATCATGGTGCAATGAGCAGAAACTGCTCTTTGTAAATAATTGGAATCTGTTTTGGGAGCGTCCTAGGCTTTTCCGTGCTGATGGCTTACACCCAAGCAGATTCGGATCGGATCTTCTGTCAGATAACATCTCCAAAATGTTAAATACCTTTTGACTAGTAACCAAAAGTTCAAATCATAGTCTCTGCTGCACCAAATTAACTGATATAAATAGTGTAGAACATTGCATAGAAACTGTGTCTATTCCTCGTTTAGTGAGATCAAATAATAAATCTACTGCAGGATCTAGAAAAAATCTAATTGTTATTAAAACAGAAAATGTTGCTATTAGTAACCAAAAACAATTTCTAAAGCTAGGTCTTCTAAACATTAGATCACTCACACCTAAGGCAGTTATTGTAAATGAAATAGTCACGGATAATAGCTTCGATGTACTTTGCCTTACTGAAACTTGGCTTAAACCTAATGATTATTTCGGTCTTAATGAGTCTACTCCATTAGGATACTCCTATAAGCACGAACCCCGTCTGATTGGTCGTGGCGGCGGTGTTGCAACAATCTATAGAGATATTCTCAATGTTACTCAGAAAACGGGTTATAAGTTTATTTCGTTTGAAGTACTTGTACTAAATGTTACGCTCTTAGATGTTAGAAAAAAATCCATATTATCTCTAGCCTTGGCTACCGTATATAGACCGCCTGGGCCTTACGCTGATTTCCTAAAAGAGTTTGCAGATTTTCTCTCAGATCTATTGGTCAATGTAGATAAAGCATTAATTGTTGGAGATTTTAACATACACGTAGATAATCCAAATGATGCTTTAGGGGCTGCGTTTATAGATTTATTAAATTCCTTTGGGGTCAAACAAAACGTCATAGGACCAACTCATCGTCTTAATCACACACTCGATTTAATTATATCATATGGATCCGATCCAACCGATATAGATATCATTCCACAAAGTGATGATGTTACTGACCATTACTTGGTAACTTGCATATTACGTACTGCTGTAATATGTCATGCGGCGCCGCGTTATCAACCAGGCAGAACAATCCTTCCATCCACCATAGATAATTTCTCGAGTTGCTTGTCTGATCTGTCTCAGCTGCTGCCTGAACCCAAACAAACAGATGAACTAGAAGAACTAACTAGCACTATGAGCACCATTCTCTCTACAACATTGGATGTTGTTGCACCCGTTAGATTAAAAAAGGTCAGAGAGAAAATTAAAGCACCATGGTACAACAATACTACGCATGTTCTAAAGAGAGAAACCCGTAATTTAGAGCGTAAATGGAAACAAACTAATTTAGAGGTCTTTAGAATCGCGTGGAAAGACAGTATGTCACGTTATAAAAAGGCCCTAAAAGCGGCCAGGGCTGAGCATCTCCGCAAACTAATAGAAAACAACCAAAACAATCCTAGGTTTTTATTTAACACCGTGGCTAGACTAACAAATAAACAGACGTCACCCGAACAAAATATCCCGTTACAGTTTAGTAGTAATGATTTCATGAACTTCTTCACTGAGAAAATAGAAAACATCAGAACCACAATTGTAAACGTTCAATCCTCAATCGCGCCTTATAATTCAGCCTCAATTATCACCCCGCAAGAACAATTACAGTGCTTTACAACTATAGAACAAAAAGAGTTAAATAAACTTATCACTTCATCTAAAACAACAACATGTTTATTAGATCCTATACCAACTAAACTACTGAAAGAAGTGTTACCTGTAGTGGAAGAGCCTCTCCTCAATATTATTAACTCATCTTTATCTTTAGGTCATGTTCCAAGAACATTTAAACTGGCAATGATAAAACCTCTCATTAAGAAACCACAATTAGACCCGCATAATCTAGCAAATTATAGACCCATTTCAAATCTACCTTTTATGTCTAAAATACTAGAAAAAGTTGTGTCCACTCAACTGGGCTCTTTCTTGCAAGAAAATGATATCTATGAAAAGTTTCAGTCAGGATTCAGGCCGCATCATAGCACTGAAACTGCGCTCGTTAAAATCACAAATGATTTACTCTTAGCTTCTGACCAAGGCTGTATCTCAATACTAGTTTTACTTGATCTAAGTGCTGCGTTCGATACTATAGATCATACAATACTCTTAGATCGACTACAAAATTATACTGGTGTTCAAGGACAAGCATTAAGCTGGTTTAGATCATACTTATCTGACCGCTACCATTTTGTCTATTTAAATGGAGAAAAATCGATCATAATTCCAGTAAACTATGGAGTGCCGCAGGGATCTGTGTTGGGCCCTCTGTTATTCTCAATATATATGCTGCCACTTGGAAATATTATAAGGAAACATGGAATTAGTTTCCATTGTTATGCTGATGACACTCAAATATATATTTCATCACGGCCGGATGAAAACGCTAAATTATCCAAATTGACAGAGTGTGTTAAAGATATAAAAGATTGGATGACGCGTAATTTTCTTTTATTAAATCCAGACAAGACAGAGGCAATACTTATCGGTTCAAAAAAACGCCCACAGAACCTCTCACAATACAACTTTGACATCGTAGGATGTCCTGTTACTTTATCCTCTACAGTAAAAGACCTGTGTGTTTGACCTCGATTGTAACCTGTCTTTTGAAAATCATATTTCGTATGTTACAAGAACAGCCTTTTTCCACCTTAGAAACATTGCTAAGCTACGTAATATGCTATCAGTTTCTGATGCAGAAAAGTTAGTTCATGCATTCATGACCTCGAGACTAGATTACTGTAATGCTTTATTAGCCGGTTGTCCTGCATCCTCAATAAACAAGCTACAGTTAGTCCAAAATGCAGCCGCTAGAGTTCTTACTAGATCAAGAAAATATGATCATATAACACCGATTTTATCATCACTTCATTGGCTACCTATAAAGATCCGTATTAATTATAAGGTATTGCTACTGACTTATAAAGCCCTAAACGGCTTAGCTCCAGTCTATTTAACAGATCTTCTATCACCCTATAATCCATCGCGCTCTTTAAGATCAATAAATTCGAGGCTTTTGGTCATACCTAGGATATCCAGATCAACCAAAGGAGGGAGAGCATTTTCACATTTGGCTCCAAAACTCTGGAATAGCCTTCCTGATACTGTTCGTTGCTCGGACTCACTCTCCCAGTTTAAAACTAGATTAAAGACGCATCTTTTCAGCCAGGCATTCATATAATATTGTTAATCTCACAGTTTCAAACTACAATCCGGCCTCTAGTTCATAAATGCCAGAGGAGAACTGGCCCCCGACTGAGCCTGGGTTCTCCCAAGGTTTTTTTTTCTCCATTAGGTCACCTGATGGAGTTTTAGGACACCATTAGGTCACTTGATGGAGTTTTTCGGTTCCTTGCCACTGTTGCCTTTGGCTTGCTCAGTTGGGGATATTTTGGGGATATTTAATTTTATTCTATCAATCAATAAATTCCACTAGAAACAAACTTTGTTGTATTATTTTATTATACTGTGAAGCTGCTTTGATACAATCTGTATTGTGAAAAGCGCTATACAAATATACTTGATTTGATTTGATTTGATTTGATGCTTACTTTAAGCGAAGGCACGTTTTAAGTGCAGGCATATTCTCTGAGGGAGCCCAGAGAAAATTCTTACAAGAGCAACGTGTATCTGAGAGCGCGAGCAGAGAGATTTGCACTTGGCACATTATATTTGAATTCCATTTCGCATTTGAATTCCATGCGCGAGCAGAGAGATTCGCGCATTATATTAATGTACTTTCGCGCTACAATAATGCGCTCTCGACATTTGACAGGAAAATAACGCCATAAATGCATAGGCATGCATGGCAGGGGTTTGATATCTTCATTCTCTGACGATGTGAACAGTAATCTGTATCTTCTCTCTCTGACGATGTGAACAGTAATCTGTATCTTCTCTCTCTGACGATGTGAACAGTAATCTGTATCTTCACTCTCTGACGATGTGAACAGTAATCTGTATCTTCTCTCTCTGACGATGTGAACAGTAATCTGTATCTTCACTCTCTGACGATGTGAACAGTAATCTGTATCTTCACTCTCTGGCGATGTGAACAGTAATCTGTATCTTCACTCTCTGACGATGTGAACAGTAATCTGTATCTTCACTCTCTGACGATGTGAACAGTAATCTGTATCTTCACTCTCTGACGATGTGAACAGTAATCTGTATGCTGAGCTCTGGATGCTTCAGTTTGATCTGTGTATATAAACCCTTCATCCCTCAGAATCTTTTACAGTCTTGCAGCTTTTGAGTTGCACAGCAGAGAAGAAAGCAGCAATTTCAAATAAAGACAGCACATTTATATTTATCAATTGGGAAGATGCTTTTATCTGAAGTGACTAACTGTGGTTTTAAGTTTGACATTTGATAAGCTTGTATATTTCTTGCCAATCAAACAATCCAGACATTGGCATTCCATCAGTGGCGGTTCTAAAGGGGGGCCAGGGGGGGCCAGTGCCCCTGTGACAACAAGCTTGGACCCCCTTGTGGCCCCCCTAAATGTGGAGTGTGAAATAATTTTTACAAAACTATTTTTTGCTATCGTTGTTTTTCACATCCGTTATTAGACAGTAGCAACACGGAACACATATGTAGAGGGTCTGCTTAAATCGGATCTGCAGGTTTTTTTTCTATTCAGAAGTTGGTGGACATTTTGCACGAATATTATAGCCTAGTTCTAGCAAAGAAGGAAATATAGAGGTGAGTAAAGTTGTTAATATGTTGTATTTGTATTAAATGCATTACAGAAGTGTAACGTTAGAACCTGGCCGTTTGTTAGTTTGTGGCAGTTTGAAAAAGGATAAAATATATGATCAACAAACTCATGGTGCAAACAGCTCGCTTTTCTGCACCTCTTTTTCACATCAGTTTGGGTGACTTGGGTCTGAGAGGGTCTGATTATAATTTCACAAAGTCATCTGAAGCCATTCCATAGCTTAATGTGAGGGACAGAAGTTTATTTACATCATTAAATTAAAGTTTATGGAAACTCGTTTTCCCTCCTCTGCGGCTGTCAATCATTCTCCATTCAGTATTCAAACAGCGCGCGCGCCTCGTCCGGTTACAGCAGGATGCACGGTAAAACTCTCTCCAATATGATATATTCACATTATAATACATGGTCTGTAGATAAAAGGCTGTGGATTTGCATAAAATGACTTTATTTTGTGTATTTGTATTTTATGTTTGTTGCAGTTTTTAAATGACTCGCTACCGTGTGCCTGTTCACACCACAAGGACTATGAATTGGCATCAAATGCACAATAACTGGAATTTAAAACTGTGAAGAAACAAATTATCAATAAACTGTTGGACAGATATAGCCTACACTAGGATTTGTGCGCTTGACTTTTCTTCGCTCAGTGCTGTGAACTTTTAAATGCGCACTGTGACTCCACGTTGCTTTGAGCACATAATTCTGCACCCGCGATGCGCATACGCTCTTTGTGCGCTCTGTTTTGAAGCATTTCATATTATCATGTTTTTTTCCTATATTTTTTATACCTAGCCTTTTATACCTTTGCACAATACATTTAAAATAAGCATAATTTAATTGTATATTATATTGTATGCACTAAAGCTGGTGAAAACCTATCTCAGGTCCACAATGTCAGATGACAGATTAAGCAATTTAGGTGTTCTAAGTATTGAGTCAAGGAGGGCAAAGGCCTTAAATCTAGATGAATTTGCTGATCTTTTTGCAAAAAAAACACAAAAATCGTAGAATACAGTTAATGTGACTGATTCTGAATATGTAATGCAAATGTAAAAAATATAATGGAAATGCAAATACATTGTTGAATGATTGTAAACATGGCATTTTGCCTGTTAATGCCTACAGTGCAGTGCAGAAAATGATATGACAACAATAATGTCTAAATGTAACTGGCCCCTGTAACAGTACAACTGGCCCCAGCTTGCCCCCCCCCAGTTGAAATGGTCTAGAACCGCCACTGCATTCCATTATACCAGTTGAGCTTCAAAAAGTTTCAAAAAGTTTATGTTTGGTATGTTTATATTTATATCCAACATGAAAAAAAAAAAAAACGTTTGTATATGAAAAAACATTATTTAATAAACACTTTCTTATTCATATTTGATATGAAATTGTAAGAACGTACCTCAAAACATACAGCACAGCCTGGTGTCTGAAGGGAAAGTGAGTGTTTCTGTGTGAGTGTTTCCTCAAAAGCTTCAAAAGAACAGCGTTCACAAGGGAGGGGCGCGTGTTCAGTTCCTGCTCTGGGTGTCTTTCAATATTGAAGGATAATTACTAGTGCTTTCAATAAAAAAAAAAAAATAATAATAAAAAAACATTTAATCAATCACACATATTTCTATAACTAATTGTAACTAATCTTCCTAAATTTGTCACGAGAATCGTTTAGAAAAATGTTGTCAGCTAAAGAGAAGCTTTAAATGTCTCCCTGCAGCTGGAGACCGAAGTAGGAACTGTTAAAAAATTATTTAAAAAAAGTCTATGTTTAGTTTTTCCCTTAAATTCTCGTACTAAAATTGACTTTACATCCATTCATTTTTTTTTTATTTACATGATTTTGCATTTCAGTCTTGGGTAAGATTATAATTATAAAAAAATAAAATAATTAATTAATTGCATTTTCAACAGTGTAATTTGATTACTGAACTATTTACTTTCTCTAGAAAGTATTGCATTACTACCGGTAATTACTTTCTAAATCCCATATCACCCTCGACCAGTTGAACAATACAAGGATTGACTTGAAGTTGCTCTTTTTGTTATGAACTGCTCCGAGACTCGAAGGTGAAGATCCAAATGCAGCTTTATTACAGAGTAGTCGTACAGGCAGGGTCAACAACAGCGAACAGATCAATGGAGGAAACAAAGAGAACATCCGAATAACAGGCAGAGGTCAGGGCAGGCAGCAATTATCAGAGTCCAATAAACAATCCAAGTCAGGCCAGGCAGAGAAACAATCAGGAAACGGTGAAACAGTCCAAGGTCAGCAATACAAGAATCAAACACGGGTAAATAACGCTCAGAAATGCAGTAACAGTACAACAAGACTTCACACTGAGTGAATGTGAAAACCAGGTATTTATGGTGTGAGTGAAACAAGGTGATAAGACACAGGTGAATGAGATGAGTGCTGATGAGTCCGGGCAGTGAGTTATGGGAAATGTAGTTTGTGAGGAAGTGATCATAGTCTATTGTGGAGCGCCCTCTGGTGGCTCTCGAGGGCACTCCAGCTGGTGATCGTTACATAGCCCCCCCCAAAGAGCGGCTTTCAGACGCTCCAAAACTGTCCAGGTGGGAGGTGCGGATCCAGGATGGAGGGCCAGGTCCGTGGAGCAGAAGAGGACCTGGAGACTGCGGCAGGACGGAAGGCCAGGACGGAGCAGGCTGTGCAGGCGACCAGGGAGGTGGCCAGGGAGGAGACGACCCTTCAGGCGGCCAGGGCGGAGACGACCCTGCAGGCGTCCATGGCACAGGAACAGACACCGGCTCAGGAACAGGAACAGACACCGGCTCAGTAACAGGAACAGACACCGGCTCAGGAACAGGAACCGACACCGGCTCAGGAACGGGAACAGACACCGGCTCAGTAACAGGAACAGACACCAGCTCAGGAACAGACACCGTGGCAGCGGCTATCTCTGCTGAGGGCTCAGGCGACATGGCAGCGGCCATCTCGTCCGGAGACACTGGCTTGGCGGCAGCCATCTTGTCCGAAGACACTGGCTCGGCGGAGACCATCTTGTCCTGAGACACTGGCTCGGCGGCGGCCATCTTGTCCGGAGACACTGGCTCGGCAGCGACCATCTTGTCCGGAAACTCTGGATTGGACGGGACCAGCATCTTGTGAAACTCTGGGCTGGACGGGACCAGCATCTTGTGAAACTCTGGGCTGGATGGGACCAGCGGCGAAGAGGGCTTTGGCTCTGGCTCGGCGGGCATGACGCTCACAGACTCCTGCTTGGTGGGCATGACGCTCTCTGTCT